>NC_083700.1:99821587-100435546 GCF_033118175.1 Dama dama
CAAAGCAGGTCACCATAAACATTCTTGTATTCATGTGTATTCATCCACTTATACTGAGATTCTCCCAGTTGCATTGCCAGGATTAACATTACTGGGTAATGTAGTACTATAATTCACACTCCCACCAGGTGTGTATGAGATGGGCCAGCCTCTACAAGCTCACCACCCCTTTGCTATTCTCCTACTTCCCAGTTTTGTGGTCATCTAGTGATTGAGAATAGGTATCTTATTGTTTGTACTAATGAAGATTAATGATATCCTTTCACATGCTTAAGGGAAATTCCTATTTCATCATTTGTGAAGTGTTTTAAGTCTTTTACTTACTTTTCTACTGTTTTTTTTTTTTTGGTAATTCTCTTATACATACTAAATATATTCTATGTGCTCATCCTTTGTCATATATATATATATTTCAAATAATTATATATATATATATATATATACACACACACACCCATATTGCAATAATTTCTCCCAGTCTGGGGTTTGTATTTTTCCCCTCTTCACACTCACATACACATATACACACTTATAAACACAAACATATACATAAAAATAAACACACTCACACACACTTTCAACTATGTGCACACACATAGTGCTTGGCTTCTATCCAGCACCTGGGACAACAGAGGGAACCTGTGGGTGCTGTGGGCAAGTTGAGGGACCGTCAGGGCCCACTTAGCCTAGGGCAGTCAGGGAAGGCTGCGCAGAGCCCTCACTGTCCTGGTGAAGCAGGAGGACGGGATAGGAGGTGCCGAGGAAGACAAGGCAGAGAGAGGGTGGCTCAGGAACCCAGGGTATTTGGGAGGGATGGTGCCAAGCTTACTGCTGCAGGTTCTAGAAAAGCCCATGTAAAAATAAAAAAAAAACAACAACCCTCTTAGAGACCAAATTAACAGAGAATGAATTTAACAACATTTTCTTCAACCCCAACCACATGTTCCTATAGGCTTCCTAAGGACTGCTGGTGTGTGGAATGCAAATTCCATGAGGACAGGGGCTGTGACGTCCTGTCACCAGTGCCAGGGATCAGTGATGACAGTTGACAACCAACCGTCCCCATCAGCGGACTGCAAGGAAGCAGAGACAGTAGTAAATCTGCTTTAAACCCCAGAAGCTTCCTTGATTTCTCCCCTTTTCACCTACCCATCAAGAGGCTCTTGCTTCTTTCCTCATCACATCTTTCAACACCTCCCCACTCTGTGCCACCATCCAAGTCTAGCACCTTCAGATATTATGCCTAGGTCTTCCCCACTAACTGTTCCTCTTCAATCCAAGCCCCTCATCGGCACTCCCAAGCCATTCTTCTGAAAATAGTGTCACCCTCTCTTCTCCACCCTGGTCCTCATCCCAGGTTCTTAAAAATAGGGGAGAGACAGATAAAACCTCATCACTTCACCCACAAGATTCACTCTCCACTATTTTGATTCCTGACTCTAGTTGTAGGAGAGCCACCAGATAGACTCCACATCTTCTGGAAGGAACTCTAAGAGACAAGACTTCTTCCCCAGGCAGCCCCCTTCCCCACAAACCCAGAAGCAGGAAGCTCTCAAAAGTTTTAAGTTCCTTCCACCAGCCACACAGCTCCTTACTGCTTCCCAGATGGAGGGAACATTCCAACAACCTATGGGACCCTTCACTTTCTGCTTGAAATCCTCTGAAATGCTGCCTGGAACTTTGCCACACCATATGTGCATCAGTACTCAACCCCCTGCCTAGCCAGCTCTGTTACATCTCTCAGTAAATGCTTTGGAACCATACTACCACCCAAATTTGTGTCTAAGTGCTACAGGTAAAATTACTGTCTCACTGGAAGTTCACAGGTCCTTAGTCATTCATTATTCCCAGATGCCCACATCTCATTAAAACCTCATCTCATTCCCCAAATCTCCTCTTCTGCCTTTTCTTAGTTCTCCCTCTGTCTTCTCAACATTAACCTCACTATCAGCAATCACCTCTCCCAACATCCTCAACCTGGAATTTTCCCGTGGATACCACATGCCCCTCAGCTCTCCAAGAGGGAAGTTCCTTTTCCTCACTCCTGGCCTAGGAGTTCCCAAACATTCTCATCCCCAATGGCCTTTTCTCTCACCTCCTTTCCAAGCACCTCAAGTCACACTTGCAGCAGAGCTTATCACCCATAAAACTGCATCACTTCCCCAGTAAGAATCTAAGCATTACCAGTGCACCTAGAGTAAAATAAACACTTTTCATAAGGATCTGTAGGATTGTCCTTTGCCTACTTCTCAATGTTATCTCTACCTCTCCTGCTCACTTGCTTGTGACTATATAAGCCTTCTTCCAGCTCTGCAGACAATTCAAAGCCCTTTCCTGAAAACTCAAAGTCTTTTCCTGGGCCTTTCTACCTGGAATCTTCTTGCCAGAAATGCCCTTCTCCTGGCTCTTTGCATGGGTGATGCTCATCCTCGGGTATCAGCTAAATTTTAATTCGTGACCACAACCTTACCTGTCAGCTCTTGGTAAGTGGGTTTCCCTTCTCCATTTTTTCTATATCATAGAACACCTGAGAGGTCTATAACTTCATTTCTCAGTAATTAAGCTTAATTTTTATTTTATCCTATCTCTCCACTGGTTGGAGAAAAAATAGAAACTAGCATAAAATTTTAAAAGAAATTATATTCCAATTTAAAGAGAGAGAGAGAGACAAAAAAAGCTTTCTTGTGTTTCCCTTCCTCTACCTGATGCTAAGCTCTGGAGAGAATACGAAGTGATGAGATACGCGGTGGTGATGGGAGTGGGGTGAGGTGTAGCCTGGTTCCCACTGAGAGAATCTCCCTCCTATGAGGCCATCAGTCTCCACAGGTCACTGTGGCACCTTCATTAGTTGTGATGTTATAATTTCAAGACTGTAAATCTCTCCATGTATCTGTCTTGGTTTCCACAGGACCCGGTATTGGTTGGGTCTTAATGGATGCTCAAGAAATAGTGGAATTGACTCTTCCGAAGACCTCTTGGTCACCCATGATACATGAAAGAAAGTTGGATTCCATGCTAAGTCTGATGCTGAGAGCCCCAAGTGGGCTGCACACGTGCAGATCATTTATTCTTCTGCGGTTTCCTAGTTCATTTTAGGGTTCATAGAAGATTCACAAGTTTACTGCATTTGAGTTTCACGCACCCCACCTACTGTGACATAGAATTTTAGAGACACAGAGGTCTTAGAAACCGTTGAAAGTGAAAGTGAAATTTGCTCAGTCGTATCTGACTCTTTGCAACCCCATGGACTGTATCCATGGAATTCTCAAGGCCAGAATACTGAAGCAGGTAGTCTTCCCTTTCTCCAGGGGATCGTCAACCCGGGGATCAAACCCAGGTCTCCCACATTGCTGGTGGATTCTTTACCAGTTGAGCCACAAGGGAAGCCCAAGAATACTGGAGTGTGTAGCCTATCCCTTCTCCAGCAGATCTTTCCAACCCAGGAGTTGAACCAGGGTCTCCTACATTGTAGGCAGATTCTTTACCAACTGAGCTATGAGGGAAGCCCTTGAAGTTGAGGTGCTCAGTAAAGTAAGTCCCAGAGAAAGGAAGTAAATTGCCCAAAGGAACAAAACAAGTTAGCAAGGTTGGGACTAGAGCTCAGGTCAATTAATGCCAAGTTCTGTGTCCTTCCACAAGATGATACAGAATATACCACATCAGCCCATGAACCATATCAGATCCATCCACCAAGTCTGGTCTGTGGGTTACATTGGCTTAAATTTCCTTTCTTCTTTTATAAATTTTTATTTGAGTATAATTATGTGTGATGTTGTGTTAGTCTCAGGTACACAGTAAAGTGAGTCAGTTATACATGTATCTACTGTTTTTAGAAACTTTTCCCATATAGGCCATTACAGAGTATTCATTAGTGTCTTGATTTTCAAAATGTTGGCTACAGATAGATATCTATTGTTTACATGTACCACTTTGACTGCTTATATCACCTTGACCGTCTACTGTGTCCATGTACCATGTCACTTACAGGTACCATGTTTCATGTTGATTGCAAGTATTCTATTGGTTTCAGTGCCCCTAGAGTAGGTTATATTATCACCTCCATTATTTGCTGCTCTCACTGTAGAAGGAATATACATCCATCCCCACTGCCATGCGACCTGCATTAGTTTTCTGTGGGAGGAAAATACTTCCTGCCCTTTTGCCATGAGGCTTAACCATAGGATGTTTTTGACCAATAGGATGTGAGCAGAGAGATGAGTGTCACTTCTGAGTGGAAGCTTTAAGAGGTATCATACTAAGTGAAGTAAGTCTGATAGAAAAAGACAAATATTATATGATATTGCTAATAAGTGGGATCTAAAAGAAAAACACAAATGAACTTACTTCTGATAGTTTCAGCTTACCTCTCAAAATGATGGCTTACACCTTGTCTTGGGATCCTGGATGAGCCCCCAGGATGACAGACAAAAGCTTATGGTACTCCATTGGATTCATGGTCTCCAAAGGAGAAGATTTAACTCCAGGACCAAAGACAGTCTCAGTCACTCAGAGTTTTGTGTAGTAGAAATTTTGTTAAAGTGATAGTGACAGAAAAAAGTTTCTGACATAGACATCAGATGGGGGTAGAAAGATTACCCATCTCACTAGTGTAAGCAGAGCATTGAATAATTTTCTGCTAACTGCTGAGAATAGAAAAAATACTTCAAGGCTGTGAAAATTTTGCCCAGACCCTTTCCTGTAACATATATCCTTGGGATGACATCAGCATGAGATTAGCCAGAAGGAACAGGTTAACCCTGAGCTCAAGGCTATGGAAGTTGTACCCAGACCTTCTCCCATAGAATACATTCTGAGCTCAAAAAAGCATGTCCTTGAGCAAGAAATACTGCTGCCTATGAGGCCTACATGTCCAAGGCAAAAGAATGTGAAAAAGAAAGAATGTTCACCTCCTCCTTAAAGGACCTTTAGACTTGGACTCCTTATCAACCTGGCTAAGTTAATGCTCTAACTTACAAAATAGAAATAGATTCACAGACACAGAAGACAGACTTATCTCTACCATAGGGTAAAGGTCAGGGGAGAAGGATAAACACAGAGCTTGGAATCAATATATGACACTACTATATATAAAATGGATAACCAACAGGGGCCTACTGTATAACACAGGGAACTACTTTCAATATGTCATAATAATCTATAAGAGGAAAGAATCTGAAAAAAATAGATTTATGTATACATATATACATATAACTGAGTCAGTTTGTTGTATACCTGAAATTGACACAACATTGTAAATCAACTATACTTCAATTTAAAAAGAAAGGAAAAAATATATCTTCCCTTATGCCTTCTTGTTTGTAAGCTGGAAGAAATGTTCCCTATCTGTCTTTATTTCTTCCTTCATAAGCGTCAGCATACATCCATTCTCACTTAAATAGAGAACATGGAAATAGATTAGAGAATGAAATTAAATGACTAAAGATTAATTTTTATGCCTCCATTTTAATGTGATGCATCTTAGTTTCTAAAAATTTTGTAACCTAACAAGTATAATTTTACCTAGTCTGAAAGATAATTATATATAAAATATTATCAAAAGTTGTATTTTTCTCCTATGCATACATATTTTACTCACATGGTTCCATGCTGTATATTCTTTGCAATAACCTGTTATGTAACATATTATTCTATTGTTCTTCTGATCATTCTGTCATATTCTTCAAAAAAATGTATTAAAACATTAGGGAGGGAGGTGAAAGTGAAGTTCAAGAGGGAAGGGACATATGTATACCTATGGCCAATTCATGTTGATATATGGCAGAAACCATCACAATATTGTAAAGTAATTATCCTCTAATTCAAAATTTAAAAAAGGAAACAATGTATAAAAACATTAAAAAAGAACTATCATGTATTAATATTTCAGCCATTATTCCTTTCTCTCTGTCATAAGACTAGCATTTTCAAGATAGAACCTCCTACTTTGGGTGGGATCCAAGAATCCGGTGGCAGAAGGCCACAGTCTATTTACATCTGACATTGAATATGAACATAAATGAACTCTCACTGTTGTAACCCACTGAGATTGAGTTATTGTGCCACAGTGTATCAACTTGATCAAGACAGCCATGTTGGTTTCATGTTCCACCTTTGTGCAACTGACCAAGTACTATTTTGTTTCAGATGTATAATGTTGGTTTCATGCATTATAGATACTCCACCTTTTCTCAACATTGGGCATTCTACCTTAGACTCTGCCTGCCTCCCAATTCACCAGGCCACTCTACCCTTCCCCATCACTTTGAGAAAAGCCCCCTTGATGTCTTTGTTCCTCAGACTGTAGACCACAGGATTAAGCAGGACAGTGAACACATTATAAAAGAGTGATACCTGCTTGTCTTGCTCAGGGGAATAGCTTGCATTGGGCCTCATGTAGAGGTAGGTGGCTGGAGCATAGAAGAATGTGATCACAGTCAGGTGGGAAGCACAGGTGGAGAAAGCCTTGCAGCGGGCCTGCATGGACTTGATCTTAACAATGGCCTGGGCAATACGGATGTAGGAGGCCACAATGAGGGACAGTGGGGCAACAACCATGAAAACACTGATGACTAGGTCCACCATTTCAATGAGGTGTGTATCCATGCAAGCCAAATTTCGTACTGAGGGGCTTTCACAGAAGTAGTGGTTGACCCTGTTGGGCCCACCGTATGGCAGCCTCATGGTGAAAAAAGTGTGGATAAGAGAGACGAAGAAACCACAGGTCCCAGCTGACAGTCATGTGCACAGGCCCCAGCTGAGGATGACAATATAACGCAGTGGATAGCAGATGGCCACGTATCTGTCATAGGCCATGACTACAAGGAAAAAACACTCAGTCAAGGCCAGGGCACCAAACATGTACATCTGTAGCCAACAGCCAGCAAAGGAGATGGTCTGAGATAGAGAAAGAAGATGCACTAACATCTGGGGCATGGTGGTAGTTACATAGGCCATATCTAGCAGGGAGAGGATACAGAGGAAGAAATACATGGGAGTGTGGAGATGCATATCCAGGCATACCAGGGTGATGATGAGCCCATTGCCCAGGACTGAGCTCAGGTAAAGAAGAAGGAAGGCACTGAAGAGGATCCTGTTGGTTGTGGGGTCACTGGAGAAGCCAAGCAGGATAAATTCAGAAACCCAGCTTTGGTTCTGCCCTGGAGGCATCCACATGATGGGCCTATAAGACGATCACATTCATTTAAATGCCATCTAAAATATGATAGTTGAATAAGAACTGGAGGCAGACAGGCTATGATTTTAATTTTGAGTCCACTACTCACCTAGAGCCTTGCACAGTTACTTAACCTCTCTGAGCCTCATCTATAAAATGAGGCTAATAACACTCATCTTTCAGGGCGTTTAGGAAGAGTTGGGGCAATGTATGTGAAGTATCTCATATTAAAACAATACCTTAAAACACTAAATAGTAATAAATACTCATTTGCAATCTCCCAGGCTTATTCCCCAACCCTCAGCAACCAACTGAAAAATTGGTTGCTCAAATATCTAGTAACAATCAACTTACACAATATCATCTCCAGCCCCCAAACCTGCAGAATTGCTCTTCCCTTCTGCCTTAAGGTCATTTGTCTGGATGTATTACAAGCCTCTCCTCACCCTGAGAACATGTTTCTTTGACAACTGACAATAGGAAGCTTTATCAATAAAGGGTGACAGAGGGGCAATGTGATGATAGGAGGAGACTGAGGTTGGGGCTTCAATTTCTCCTTCCTCAGTTACTCACCTGGATGCCAGTGGGTTGGTGGGGACCATCCACAGTCACATACTCAGGCCACACACATTCTCCCTACCCAGTGATCACTTCTAGGAGAACTCTGGCCTGTGACTCCACCCTAACTTCCAGTAGCAGACTGTGTATTCCTGTGGCAGTCACACCCTCTCTGAAAAAGTCTGAGCTTAGTTTTTTTTTTTTTCTTTCTGGTTAGAGAAGATAGTGGTGTCAAAAGGAGGAGGAAGAAGGAGGGAAAGTGAAAGTCATTCAAACGTGACCAACTCACTGCAACCCCATGGATTATACAGTTTATGGAATTCTCCAGGCCAGAATACTGGAGTGGGTACCCTTTCCCTTCTCCAGGGGATCTTCCCAACCCAGGAATTGAACCCCAGTCTCCTGCATTGCAGGCGGATTCTTTACCAGCTGAACCACAAGGGAAGTCCAAGAAGGACGGAAGTAACTCCTAAATCCTTAGGCCCTGTGAACTCTTCTTTAGCTATAAGACAATAGCTGTTTTTTTTCTTTTTTTTATTTGCTACTTCTGGATTTCTTCAAGTTCCTTTTTATACCTTTTAGCAGTTATCTACCTTTAACTAGTCTAGTCAAGGCTATGGTTTTTCCAGTAGTCATGTATGGATGTGAGAGTTGGACTATAAAGAAAGCTGAGCGCCGAAGAATTGATGCTTTTGAACTGTGGTGTTGGAGAAGGCTCTTGAGAGTCCCTTGGACTGAAAGGAGATCCAACCAGTGCATCCTTAAGGATGTCAGTCCTGGGTGTTCATTGGAAGGACTGATGTTGAAGCTGAAACTCCAATACTTTGGCCACCTGATGCGGAGAGCTGACTCATTTGAAAAGACCCTGATGCTGGGAAAGATTGAGGGCAGGAGGAGAAGGGGATGACAGAGGATGAGATGCTTGGATGGCATCACCGACACAATGGACATGGGTTTGGGTGGACTCCGGGAATTGGTGGTGGACAGGGAGGCCTGGTGTGCTGTGGTTCATGGGGTCACAAAGAGTCGGACATGACTGAGTGACTGAACTGAACTGAATTGAACCTTTAACTAGCTAACAATTCTGTATAGTAAATTTTCCCTGTTCACATTACTGGTGTGTTCTGTCTCCTGCCAGGATCCTAACCGAGGCAGATACTAAATCTATGGGGAGTGAGTCTGATAAGGAACAAAACGCTGTATAGTTACAAGCTATCTATCCGTAAAGTAATTACTAATTATGAAAGTAAAAAGTGGTAGCTATCAGTGGAGAAGTTGGACATCTTAACAGTGATTCAATTAATGTCACCAATAAGGAGCATATAGAAACCATGTGTCTCCATATGTGAAATCCTTACAATAGACCACCTATATATTACTTGAGATAAAAAAGCAAAACCTGAATCTAATCATGAGAAAACATCAAAGAAACCTAAATTGAGGAATATTCTACAAAATAATTAGCTTCTAGTCTTCAAAAAATATCTATCATGAAAGACAAAGAAAGTTCTAATCTGTAATAGAAGCAAGGAAACCAAAAAAAAAAAAAACTATTGCAAAAGGTAAACCTGGAAGGGGGGAATGCTACAAATAACATTAATTTGATAACCGATAAGCCTGGAATATGAATTAGATTAGTTTAGATATGTGTGTCAGTGTTAAAATTCCTGAACTTGACAACTACTATTCTCTTACATCTTAGAAGCTATTCTCTGAAGTATTAAAGGGTAAATGAACATGATATTTACAAATTATTCTCAAATAGTTCTGGAAATTACAAGAATAACAATGCTAAAAATTTAATAAATGTAGTTATGGGACATACAGGATTTCTTTGTAGTATTCTTTCAGCTTTTCTGAGGGTTTTTTACTTCCAAAAAAAGTTTTTGAAAAAAAATTTAAATGTGAAATAAAAACAGTTTCAGAAAAACAAAAAGTGAGATAATTTAAATGGAGTTCTTCAAGCAGAAAGAAAGCGACAGAAACAAAAAAATTTTAAAGGAATGAAGAGCCCCTCAAAGAAAGGTTAAATATAAATTAATAATGAACATAAACCAATAATAAAAACAAAAACAAAAGACTAAAGATTATGGCAACAATACACAAGAAGTGGAATTAGTAACTAGAGTTAGTGTCTAAACATTTTGTATAGTTGGAAAAATGGTAAAACTAATCTCTAGAATTAGACTGCAAAAAATCAAAGATTTATGTTAAAATATCTAGGAAAAATCAGTAAATGAATGAATACTATATAAAACCAACAGCGTAAAATAGGAGAAAATTAACTAATAAAAATGTTCATTGTTCCAAAGTCATACTCTTTTAAGAGAGGAAGAAAAATCAAACAAAAAATAGCCAGCTCAATAGAAAATAGGTGGAACTTAACTATGTATGCAATTACTTTAAATACAAAACGACAAATGCTTTCATCACAGGCATACTTTCAAGCTGAGTTTTTAAAAACCCTATATATAATTCACAAGATGCATACCTTCTTCAATCTACAATGCGTAAATATATCAACATTTGTCAAAATGGACTATATGCTGCATCATAAATGTAAACAAAAAATCCAAAGCATGAAATCAGTCAGAATATACTCTCTAAACCATGATATTGGCTAGAAATCAATTTCAAAGCAAATATAATGAGTAAATACCTGACTTCTTTGAAATTAGCACACACTTCTAAATAATTTGGCTTCCCAAGTGGCTCAGTGGTAAAGAATCCTCTTGCAAATGCAGGAGATGCAGGAGTTGCAGGTTCGATCCCTGGGCTGAGAAGATCCCTCAGAGAAGGAAATGGCAACCCACTCCAGTATTGCTTGTGCTTCTGCACAGTCGTGTCCGGCTCTGTGCAACCCTATGGACTGTAGCCTGCAAGGCTCCTCTGTTCGTGGGATTGATTCTCCTTCAGGCAAGAATACTGAAGTGGGTTGCTATTTTCTCCTCCAGGCTATCTTACCCACCCAGGGATAAATCGAACCCCATATTCTGTGTCTCCTGTGTTGCAGGTGGATTCTTTACCTGCTGAGCCATCGGGGAAGCCTTTAATATTCTTGCCTGGGAAATTCCACAGACAGAGGAGACTGGCAGGCTACAGTCCTTGGGGTCACAAAGAGTCAGACACAACTTAGTGGCTAAACAACAACAACAACTAAACAATTTATGGGATAAAGAAAATCTAAATGGAAATTAAATATATTAAATAAATGATGATTAAAATAAAACATTATCAGTGCTTAGGGCAGGAACTTTATAGCCTTAAATTCATATATGAAAATATTTTTAAAAAGGTAAAATAAACTGAAATTTTCATCTCAAAAAGCTAGAAAAGGAGCTACAAATCAAGCCCAAAAAGAAGTTGAAGGAAGGAAATAATAAAGATAAGAGCAGAAAACAATGAAATGGTAAAGAAGTTTACAAGGAGAAAAGTTGACAGCACTCAAATTTTTCCTTTGAAATAATACCTAAGTCCTTAACAAGTTTGATAAAGAGTAGTAAATAAAACACGAATTACCAACATCAGGAATGAAAAGGGGAACATTACTACGATCCTGAAAGTGAAGTGAAAGTTGCTCAGTAATGTCCAATTCTTTGCAACCCCATGGACTGTCAGTGGGTAGCCTTTCCCTTCTCCAGAGGATCTTCCCAACCCAGGATTGAACCAAGGTCACCCACATTACAGGCTGATTCTTTACCTGCTGAGCCACAGGGAAGCCCAAGAATACTGGGGTGGGTAGCCTATCCCTTCTCCAGCAGATCCTCCCAACCCAGGAATCAAACCAGGGTCTCCTGCATTGCAGGCAGATTCTTTACCAACTGAGCTATCAGGGAAGTCCACTATAGATCCTACAGGCCTTTAAAACTAATTTCAAAAATTACAACTTTATAACAATAAATTTGACGATTAAACAAAATGGACAAATGAAAACACAAACTGCCAAAACTGACAAAGAAGAACTAAAAGTTAGAAGAGTTCACTGTCTTTCCAGAAAATTGAATCAATAATTTTAAAATATCCTAGAAAGAAAACTAGGTCCAGACAGCTTTACTGGTGAATTTTTCTAACATTTCAGACAGGAATAATACCAATCATAACAAGCTCTTTCAAAGCATAGAAAAAGAGTGAAATAAGTTTACGAGACCAGCACTAACCCAGTACCAAAAAATAAGAAAAACATCACAAGAAGGAAAACTCATAAATGAATCTCATGGGCATTGGTGCAAAACTCCTTAATATATTAGAAATTTTAATTTAACAATATATTAAAAAGGATAGCACATCATAATCAAATTGGGTTTGATTACTATAGGAACTCTAGATTGATTTAGTATTTGATAAGCAAGTACTGTAATTCATCTGATTAACACAAGTTAAAGGAGAAAAATTATGTGATATAGAAAAGTATCTGGTAAAATTCAACAATCAACTAAGATTACAAATAAACCTCTTAGCAAAGTATAAGATAACTTTCTTAATGTGACAAATATTATCTCTAATAAAAGAAGTGACCTACAGTAAATGTAGTACTACAAGGAAATACTAACAACTTACTCCTTAACACAGAAAGTTAAGCAAAAGTGTTCACCATTGGAATTTCTGCTATCCATTGCACTAGTGGTCATAGCCACTGAAAAAAGTCAAGAGAAAGAAATAAAAGACCAAAGGATTGGAAAGAAAGAAACAAAACTGTCATTACTTGCATAACACCTAGTGGTGTAGGTAGAACACTTAAAAGAACTCAAAGACAAACTGGAATTAATAAGCACACAAATATCCAACATGTTGTTCTACACCAAAAGCTAGAAAATAATTTACAAGAACATTTTAAAAAACCAAAGATGTAGTAATAACTGTAATAAAATATGTAGGAAAACATTATTTAAGAAATTAAGGTAGAAAAAAATAAGAAATTAAGGTAGGGACAACTAAGTGAAGGAGTACATCATGTTCATACATGGGCTGGACAATTCAACATTATAAAGATGTAAAATTGATTTATAAATTCAATGCAATCCCCATCTAAAGGCCAGAAGGTTTTTTAACAGAAAGCTGACAAGCTGGTTATAACATTTATAAAGAAAATTTGAAGAATCTCAACAAAAAACCAAAGCTGGATGACTTATCATATATTAAGAATTACCATAATGCTGCGATAATTAAGCAAGTATGAAATTGGCACAAAAATAAACAAATAGATCAATGAAACACAATAAAGTCTAGCACAGACCCATGAATACAGAGTCAATCAATATATGACAAAGTTGATCTCACAATGCAATGAGGAAAGCACTGTCTTTTCAACAAATTCTGCTGGATCATGTGGATTTTCACATAGGAAAAAAAAAATTCTTTCTGTATACTACCTCACCTTGTGCACAAAAATTAATTCCAGATATATTATAGATTTAAATTATAAAGACAGACAATAAGAATTTTAGGATCAAACACAGAAAAATATCTATGTCACCTTGCAATAGGCAGATATTTCTTAAACAGGATGCAAAAAGCATTAAATATAGAGAAAGAATAATAAATTATATATCTTCATATAGTTACATATACAGATAATTATATGCAATTTTATATATCAGGGGTCTCCAACCCCTGGGCCACTAGAAGCAGTCCATGACCTGTTAGGAACCAGGTCGAACAGCAGGAGGTGACCAGTGGGCTAGCAAGCAAAGCTTCATCTGTGTCTCCCTGTCGTTGGCATTACCACCTGAACCATTCCCATCCCACAACTTGCCCTGTTCCTGGAAAACTTGTCTTCCACAAAATCAGTCCCTGGTGCCAAAAAGATGGGGGACCACTATAATTGCACATAATTATATACACAGATTATATTAAAATGAAGAACTTAAGATTTGTATCCAGAATAAAGAACTCTTACAAATAAACAGAAAAGCAAAGCCTTCCCAACAGAATAATGGGCAAAGTATTTTAAAAGACACTTCACAAATGAGGCTATCTACTCAGTCATCAAGTAAAACTCAACCTTTTTAGTCATCCAGGAATTTCAAATTAAGACCACAGCTCAGCACCACTACACACTCACTGAGACAGCTAAAATGAAAAATAAATGGTGTTGGCAAGAATAACCAAAACTTTCTTACACTGTTGATGAGAGGCTAATCTGTACAATCCCTCTGGAAAACATTGGTGGTACCTCTTAAAATAGAGGGCTTCCCTGGTGGCTCAGATGGTAAAGAATCTGCCTGCAATGTGGAAGACCTAGGTTCGATCCCTGGGTCAGGAAGATCCCCTGGAGAAGGGAATGGCAACCCACTCCTGTATTCTTGCCTGGAGAATTCCATGGACAGAGGAGCCTGGCAGGCTACTGTCCACGGGATTGCAAAGAGTCAGGCAGGACAGAGTGACTAACACTTTCATTTCACTTAAAGTAGAACATATGCATTCCATATTACTCAGCAATTCTATTCCTAAACATACCCCACATACGTATATATACATACATATATTCTAGGAAAGACATGCACAAAAATGTTCAGAAGACTAATCAAAATACCCCCAAAGAGGAAACTACCCACGTTTCAATCAACAGTAAAATGGATGAAAAACATTGCAGTGTGTTCATGTAGAGGCTGCATCTGGTGGGGGTAAAATCTCACAGGAAACATCAGGCCATCCTCAGTCTTCACTATCCCTGCCCCCATCTTCTCACCTGACCAATGGACCACCTACATATCCCTCAAAGCCATCCCTTCCTTTGTTGTGGGTCAGGAGCCCAGCATTTCTCATCCATAATCTTGTACAAGTCCCTCTTTAGTCTCCCTGCCTCTGGACTCTTTTCCTTTAATGCATTCTCCATTTGGACTACTATAAATGATTGGTGAAAATACAACACTGGCCTGGCTGTCTCCTGCTTAAAACTCTTAAAGCATTCCCAAAGCCAGATCATGTTAGACACAGAGCCCTTCCTAAATGACCTACCTCCTGTAGACTTGAGCCACAGCACCCAGCTTTGTTCCCCATCCCATCTTCTCCATACAAGCTTAATTCGAGCAAACAACAATGCCAATTTCATGTAATGTCTCTTCCTCTATCACATCTGCAGATGCTTGCCTAGGTCTCTAGCATGGAAGAATATATCCCCTGTATCCCCACCACCCACACACACTCTGTTACACATCCAACCTTTTCCACATTAGGACCCAGTGGACACAGTGACAGATTTTATTTTCTTGGGCTCCAAAATCACTGCAGATGGTGACTGCAGCCATGAAATTAAAAGATGCTTGCTCCTTGAAAGAAAAGCTATGACCAACCTAGACAGCATATTAAAAAGCAGAAACTACTTTGCCAACAAAAGTCCATATAGTCAAAGTTATGGTTTTCCAGTAGTCATGTATGGATGTGAGAGTTGGACCATAAAGAAGGCTGAGTGCTGAAGAACTGCTGCTATTGAACTGTGGTGTTGAAGACTCTTGAGAGTACATTGGACTGCAAGCAGATCAAACCAGCAATCCTAAAGGAAATCAGTTCTGACTGTTCATTGGAAGGACTGATGCTAAAGCTGAAGCTCCAATCCTTTGGCTACCTGATATGAAGAACTGACTCATTGGAAAAGACCCTGATGCTGGGAAAGATTGTAGGCAGGGGGAGAAGGGAACGACAGAGGATGAGATGGGTGGATGGCATCACCGAATCAGTGGACATGAGTTTGAGCAAGCTCCAGGAGATGGTGATGGACAGGGAAGTGTGGCCTGCTGCAGTCCATGAGGTCACCAAGAGTCAGACACGACTTAGCAACTGAGCAACAACAACAAAGACCCAGCTTAGCATTATCCCACTACGAAGCCTTTTCAGACCTATTCCACCATCTCCCACTCCCAAACCTTGATTAGATGCTTTCTCTATTTCTCAGAACCCCTTGTTCTGGCAAGTTATAACCCTGGTAACCCTAGAAGGTTCTGATAAAAGCTCTATAGCATCTCAGGAAAAATTTTTCCCTCTCATATTAGCTTTGTTCTCACTCATTGACTTGGAATATCTATTATAAAGTATGGATAAGGGTGTGAGTATATAACCTCCTTTCAGAAATAGTAATAGCTAATGTTTAGAGAAAAATTTCTATGTGCCAGGCATTGCTATGTGAACTTATCCTCATAACAACTCATTGAGGTAAGTACTACTACCTCTTTTTACTGATGGAAAAAAAATAAACTAAATCATACAGAAAGTAAGTGATTTGTTCCAAATTATACAATTTCTGTGATGGACCTGGGATTTGAACCAAGGCATTTTGGCTTCAGAGCCAACTCTTAATCATTAAATTCTCCTGCTACATGGGAACAGGTTCTAATTGGGAGGGGTAAAGAATGCAAACTGCCCCTATCTGCTCCTCCATTTGAGTTCCTTGAAGTTTAGCAGGAGATACTACAGAATCATGGCCTACAATTTATGACCTCCAGATAAGACAGAATCAGACTCCTCCTAGGATAAAGAGCTAAACTGGAAGCCATAGACTCTCTCTCCTGATAAAGCTTCCTCCATCTCTCCCATCACTCGGATGTGGGAGCCCTGGAGTTACTCTGGAAGTAGAGGGAATCCATAGAAAGAGACTTGGGAAATACCACCCTGCATGCACGCATGCTCAGTCACTTCAGTTGTGCCCAATTCTTTGTGACCTATGGACTATATAGGTCCTCGGTCCTTGGGATTCTCCAGGCAAGAATACTGGAGTGGACTGCCGTGCCCTCCTCCAGGGGATCTTCCCCACCTAGGAATCGAACCCATATCTCGTGCATCTCCTGCATTGCAGTCAGGTTCTTTAACTGCTGAGCCACCTGGGAAGTCAATTACCAGACTAGAGCTTAGTAAACCCTTGTAAAAGCCTCCCTCTTAGTCAACCTTGATTTCCATAGGAACTGGGACATCATTTAGTTTAAAAAAAAAAAAAATGTCTCCTAAGATTCCTTTAGCCCAGCAGTCTCTGTCTCAACTTGCGATAGCCAAAGTCTCTAGAGGGGGCAGTGGGTCCTAGTCATTGTGGTCACTGATGTCATTGTTAAAGGCTTCTCCCAGCACAACCACCATTGTCCTTTCATGACATCTCTTAGCTGGACTTGGAGATCTGGAGCTTAGGAAATTCATTTTCTGTGAATTTCTCCTAGAACGTGGGTTGGCAGAGAGGACCTTTCCATATATACTCCCTAAATTTACAAATGGAAGAAGGTGGAGGTCTAGGAAGAAAAAAGGGGAAGGGACGGAAGTGTGAAGTGAGGAGGAAAGAAGAGTGGGGAACGAGGGAGGGGCTGGGGGGATGTTGAGCACAGCACAGAGGACCCAGTGGCTGGGTGACCCTGGCCAGTGCTGACCACCAGCCCCACAGATGCCTGGATCCCACCCACAGCCCCAAGCCCAGTGACCATCTCACCCCTCTGGAATCCACAGAAACAGTTCACGGAGAGGGACTGTCACTTGTTCTTAAGGGAAAGGGATGGAACAGGAAGTACTCAGTACTCCAGGGAAGCAGGATTCCAGGCAACCCAGTCTCCAGAAAAACACTAGGCTTCTGAGAGGTGGAAGGATTAACTCCCTGCCTTTTCTCCATTGCTCAGCTCCTTGCACTTGACCTGGCCAGCCCTGACTCCTGAAGGCCTTTCCTATCAGGTCCTCAGGTATAGATGGAGGGAGCCTCAGCCAATCCAAGCTCCTCTCAATGGACCAAGCTACTGAGGCTTTATGGCCCTGCCTCCTTAACCAGACTTTCCTGGGAGAGCAAGGGGAGGGCCATCCCCCTGCCTCCTGCCTCCTGCCTCCTGCCACTACCATTCCTGTGCCCTGTGAAGATGCCAATTGGAATTCCCTGAATGTCGTCATCAAGAACCCCACAAGGAAGAGGTCCCTGTGGACAGAGCAGGAGAAAACCTCCCCACTGGGCAGGCATAGTGACCTGTCTATTTCCTTTTCCAGCCTTCTGAGGGATATGACCAGCCTAGGGGAGAGGATATTGTATCTGGTCTTCTCATAGAGATGTCAAGAACTGAAGGCCTCATGTTGATTCTCCTCTTACCTCCAAAATCCCTGTGCCCAAATTTGTCAGCTAGAACATGTTTGGGTCACACACTTATATCTTCTGAACAACTTTGCTCTTTTGAGCAAATCAAAATCTCCCTCTATTCCTGACCAGAATAACAACTCTACTGAACTCTAACTGAAATTCTTCCTGTTGTGCCAGAGCTGGTTCTGATTACTAGTGGGGTTGGGCCAGATGGGGGTTTGGTAGGAGGAGGAAGAATGGACTCTGGATGCTGAATTCTGAGCCAGGTCTGCCTGCAGGTCTCAAGGAGATGAGGGTGGGCTGGAAAGAGGGGAAAAAGCTGGGGCTGCGGCAGTCCTAACAATGGGGGACTCTCTGTGGAGGTTGAGAATACCTCTGGGAAGGACTCTGGGAATTATCTCTCATTTGCTAAGACAGGTGCTCCAGAAAGTCTTCTGATTTTATGTCTGGGGAGGGAGCTGAGGGAAATGGCAGGAGGAGATGATGGTACTAAGGATCAAGAGCACATTCGTGGTCCTTTGGGACAGCCTCACACACAAAGCACTTTCATGTGTATTTTCTCATCAGGTCCTTCTGGCACACCTGGGAGGGAGCGTTGTGATCCTTGTCTTACAGATAATGACAATGATGGTGACCCACCGAGTGCTTGTGATGGGCCAAGTCTTGAGGGAGTCAGTGATGCTCATTTTGGTCACTTCACTGCTAAGTCATTAAGGGCCTTCAAGGTCAACATGTCCATTTCCTCACTCTCTTTTACAGCCATGAAAATTAAGGCTCAGAGAAGCAAAGTCATTGCCCTACATGAGTTAGTGTAGGTGATTCAGACTTAGAAATCCTGCCTCCTAGCCATGTCCCCATTCCATTGACCTCAGACTTCTTCCTCTTGCTTCATTCTCTATCAATTGGCAGAAAAAGCTGTCTACCTGTCCAGTGATAATTAGTTAATTGCAGCCATCTCATCATGCATGCCCTCAACATTTTGATCCCTGGGAATCTGTATCCCCCAGTGCTGTAAATCTTGTTTGAGCCAATGAAAGTACACAAAGCTCAGATCAGGTAATAGGATAGTAATAATAATGATAAGAACAACAAAACAATAACAATAGTGATGTTAATTATTATGTGTGCATGCATGCTAAGTCACTTCTATGCTGTCCAACTCTGTGACGCTGTAAGCTAAGGCCTGCCAGGCTCTTCTGTCCATGGGATTTTCCAAGCAAGAATACTGGAGTTGGCTGCCATTTCCTTCTCTGGTTATTATAATAACAGTAAAACCTTATAGGTATTGTTTCATATGTGCTTTACTTATAATAACCCATGTAATATTCAAATGTCTCAAGATGACATCTCATCTTGACATTCAGTGGAAACATTGTTTTGACCACCAGTGGAAACACTCCCTACTGGGACACTAACATCTCTACACTAGCAGAGCTCAGAGTTCTGAAACAAATATTCTGTGAGTGAGTTACTGGTTATAAGAGTCACAGAATCCACTCCCATTTCACGACTTGATTCCCATGTCCATGCATTCTGGCATTGGAGGAAACAATGCCATATAGTCTCTGACTCAAAGGTTAAACTTAACATCACGTTTAATTTAAAGAAGTATGTAAGATAGGGTCCTATTCTTTCAAAGTGTTGTTACCTATGAATAGCAATAATGGAGTCTTAATAAATCTTTTCATCTTTCAACTTGTCCAGCTTATTCCAAGTGTTGGAGGTTAGTTAAGGTCACTGATTCTATAATTATGAACCCACAGAAGTGAAATGAGTTTCTTGATCAGATGCAATGCTGTGGTGGGAAAAGGGAAAAGAATTGGAGAGGCTGACATTTCAGTCTAGTAGCAAAATATTTCCCCCAAATAGATGAACTGAGTCCCACCAGACAGGTGCTATGATCCACTCTGCCATTTTCTTTGTTCAAGGAAACAGGAAAAAGTGAAAAATAAAAATAAAACAAAAAACAACAATCCTCATAGAGACCAATTCTCTGATGGTGGATTAGGCACACTGTGAATTCATAGATAATGATGCTAGCAAAAGGTTTGTGGGCAAGGGAGGCAAATTCGTATCTAGAATCTGCATATGCTCCCATGAAGACAAATCACTGTCCCCTCCCTGATGGAAGAGATCCAATATAATCAAGCTGCCACTAGTGGCAGCTGTTCTCCTGAGGCATGGTGTCATAGAGCTCATCTCTGCTATTTGTGATTTAAGCACTCATCAGTAGTGGCAACCAGGTCAGCCGTGGAAAAAGGAAACCCTGGTCCTAAGCCCATATGAATAGCCTCCATCCTTGCTTAATGGACATTTTGTTCATGCATCCACTGAATGAAGGTCTCGGGAAGAAGCCTGACTGACATTCACAGAGCGTGTCATTTTTTCCACCTGATTTGTCTCCTCTGAAGCTGATAGGCTTTCATGAACATTCACATGGGACACACAGATTCTGTGTCCACTCGAAGGAAGTCCATCCACATATCTCTCCTTTCCTCAAACTTTCTTGCCACCAATCTTTATATCTTGTTGTGGCATAGTTACTTAGTAGCTTTTGCTCATTTTTGCATTTTCCTCTGGAAATCAATCTGTGAAAACTTTCTATCTTTAAAAGTTTTAATTTGGTAATCTACATCTCCCTTGGAAAACATCCATTCCATCTAAGTTTGCAATTTTATTTGCATCAGTCATTCAGTCAGTCAGTTCAGTCACTCAGTCGTGTCTGACTCTTTGCGACCCCATGAATCGCAGCATGCCAGGCCTCCCTGTCCATCACCAACTTCTGGAGTTTACTCAAACTCACGTCCATCGAGTCGGTGATGCCATCCAACCATCTCAGCCTCTGTCGTCCCCTTCTCCTCCTGCCCCCAATCCCTCCCAGCATCAGGGTCTTTTCCAATGAGTCAACTCTTCGCATGAGGTGGCCAAAGTACTGGAGTTTCAGCTTCAGCATCAGTCCTTCCAATGAACACCCAGGACTGATTTCCTTTAGGATGGACTGGTTGGATCTCCTTGCAGTCCAAGGGACACTCAAGAGTTTTCTCCAACACCACAGTTCAAAAGCGTCAATTTTTTGGCGCTCAGCTTTATTTGCATAGAGATCAGCCAACAGAGAAAGCAGAGTTGTGGGACTTAAGTGTTTTGCACAGAAACACACAGCTGATAAGCGGTAGTTTACCTATCTGCCCAAACAGAAACTTTGAGATCATTAGTGCAGAAATGGATCAAAAGGGAAAAGAATTGGAGAGGCTGACATTTCAGTCTAGTAGCAAAATATTTCCCCCAAATAGATGAACTGAGTCCCACCAGACAGGTGCTATGATCCACTCTGCCATTTTCTTTGTTCAAGGAAACAGGAAAAAGTAAAAAATAAAAATAAAACAAAAAACAACAATCCTCATAGAGACCAAATTAACAGAGAATTAATTAACAACATTTTTAAACTGCACCCCTTAGTACCTGTACACTTCCTAAGAACTGCTGGTTTGTGGACTGCAAATTCCACGAAGACAGGTGTTCTGACTTTCTGTCACCAGTGCCAGGAATTAGTGATGACAGTTGACAATCAAAGGCTCCCATCAGTGAACTACAGGGAATCAGAGATACTGGTAAAGCTGGATTAAAACCCTGATAGCTTCCTTGATTGCTCCCTTTTTTGCCTACACACCCAAGTCATCACATGCTCTTGCTTCTTTCCTTGTCACTTCAGCACTTCCCCACTCACTGCCACCATTAAGCCTAGGACCTCAGAAATTATGCCTAGGTCTAGCCCACTAAATGTTGCTCTTTAATCCAACACTCTCATCCATGGTCCCAGGTCATTCTTCTGAATATACTATGGCACCCTCTCTCCTCTACTCTGGTCTGCATCCCAGGTTCTTAAAAATAGAGGTTGTTTATCTTTAAAATAAAATCTATTATCATCTTCAATTATGAACTCTGTTACTATCTATCCAAGTAGAGAGACAAACAAAACCTCATCACATCACCCACAAGACTCTCACTCTCCATTATCCTGATTCCTGACTCGAGATGTAGCAGAGCCACCAGGTAGACTCCACACCTTCTGGAAGGAACTCCAAGAGCCAATAACACCTCTTCCCCAGTATCCAGGCAACCCCCTTCCCCACAAAGGCAAAAGCAGGAAGCTCTCAAAAGTTTTAAGTCCCTTCCACCAGCCACATAGCTTCTTACCCTCTCCCAAGATGGAGGAACCCTCCAACAGCTTTTGGGACCCTTCATTTTCTGCCTGAAACCTCCTGGAAAAGTTGTCTGGAACTTTGCCACAACATTGGTGCCGTGGTACTCACCTACCTAAATCCCTCCTTAGCTCAGCCGTGTTACATCTCTCATCCGCAAGACATCTGAGCCATCAATGAGGCCTGAAAGTAAGATGGATTCCCATGTTAACTCTGAGGCTTGTGCCAGGGTTCTTATAGAGTCTCATATGTCATTTGGGTCCCTTAAAAGAATCAGAAGCACTGTTTAAAATGTACTATAACTGTAACAACTTTAATTCTTCTATGGTTTTGTAATTCGCCCTACAGTTCACAGAAAATACACTAGTTTACTGCATTTGGTTTTATGCATTTCACCTACTGTGACATAGAATTTTGGAGACACAGAGGTCTTAGAGACCTTTCAATTTGAGGTGCTCATTCTATAGATGAATAAAGTGAGATCCAGAGAAAGAAAGTAAATGGCCCAAAGTTACATAACAAGTTAGCAAGGTTGGAACTAGAACCCAGGTCAATTAATGTCAAGTTCTGTTCCTTCCACAAGATGATGTAGAGAATACCATATCAACCCCATAAACCATATTCCTTCCATGCATCAGGCCAGGTCCATGGGTTACATTGGCTCCATATACCATTGACTTAATTTTTGATGTTGGTCACACGTATTTATTACTTTCCTGTACCACTATGATTGCCTACTACTTGACATTCTACTATGTCCATATACCACATCACTTTCAGGTACCACGTTTCATATTAGTTATAGGCATACTATTGGTCCCAGTGCCTTTGTTGTAGATTACATTATCACCCATAGTATTTGTTGTTCTCACTGTAGAGGGAATACACATCCACCCCCAGGTCACATGACTTGTATTACTTTTCTGTGGGAAGAAAATACTTCCTGCCCTTTTGTCAGAAGGCCTAAACATAGGACTTGCTTTGGTCAATAAGATGTCAACAAAGAGATGTGTGTTCAGTTCAGTTCATTTCAGTTGCTCAGTTGTGTCCGATTCTTTGTGACCCCATGGACTGCAGCACACCAGGCCTCCCTGTCCATCACCAACTCCCGGAGTTTATTCAAACTCATGTCCATTGACATATGTGTTACTTTTGAGCAGAAGCTTTAAGAGTCGTCATGTATTTCAGCCATTGCCCATTTCTCTCTCTCATAAGTCTGACCTGTTCCAGATAGGGCCTCCTCCTTCAGGCTGGATCCAAGAATCCCATGGCAGAAGACCACAGTCTACTTACAACTGATTGGAACAGGACAAATAAATGGACTTTTATCGTGTAATCCCATGAGATTATGGAGTTGTTTCTAACTGCACCACAATGTAGAAAGATAATCAAGACAGCAATCCTTAGTTTCATGTTCCACATTTGTTCCACTGACTGAGTACTGTGTGGGTTCTATTGTATAATGTTGGTTTCATATGTTATAGATGCTGTCCCTTTCCTCATCATTGGACACTTTATCCCATACTCCTCCTGTCTCCCAGTTCAGCAGGCCAGTCTACCTCCCCATCACTTTGAGAAAAGCCCTCTTCATGTCCTTATTCCTCAGACTGTAGACCACAGGATTCAGCAGAGCAGTGAAGACATTATAAAAGAGTGATACCTGCTTGTCTTGCTCAGGGGAATAGCTTGCATTGGGCCTCATGTAGAGGTAGGTGGCTGGAGCATAGAAGAATGTGATCACAGTCAGGTGGGAGGCACAGGTGGAGAAAGCCTTGCAGCGGGCCTGCATGGACTTGAACTTGAGAATGGCCTGGGCAATACGGATGTAGGAGGCCACAATGAGGGACAGTGGGGCAACAACCATGAAGACACTGATGACTAGGTCCACCATCTCAATGACGTGGGTATCCAGGCAAGCCAAATCTCGTACTGAAGGGCCTTCACAGAAGTAGTGGTTGACCCTGTTGGGCCCACAGTATGGCAGCCTCATGGTGGAAAAAGTGTGGATCAGAGAGAAGAAGAAACCACAGGCCCAGGTCCCAGCAGACAGCTGTGTGCACAGGCCCCAGCTGAGGATGACAGTGTAACGCAGTGGATAGCAGATGGCCACGTACCGGTCAAAGGCCATGACGACAAATAAAATGCACTCAGTCAGGCCCACGGCACCAAAGATGTACATTTGTAGCCAGCAACCAGCAAAGGAGATGGTCTGAGATTGAGCAAGAAGATGCACCAGCATCTGGGGCACAGTGGTGGTGACACAGCTCATATCCAGCAGGGAGAGGATACAGAGGAAGAAATACATGGGAGTGTGGAGATACATGTCCAGGCATACCAGGGTGATGATGAGCCCATTGCCAAGGACTGAGCTCAGGTAAAGAAGAAGGAAGGCACTGAAGAGGATCCTGTTGGTCGTGGTATCACTGGAGAAGCCAAGCAGGATAAATTCAGAAACCCAGCTTTGGTTCTGCCCTGGAGGCATCCACATTATGGGCCTATAAGAGGATCACATTCATTTAAATGCCATCTAAAATATGATAGTTTAGTAAGATCTGGAGGGAGGCAGCTGTGATTTTAATTCTTGGCCCACCACTTACCTTCTGCCTTGTATAGTTACTTATCTTCTCTGAGCCTCAATCTCCTCAACTATAAAATGTGGCTAATAATACTCATTTCTCAGAGTTTTTAGAAGGAGTTGGGGAGTTGTATGTGAATCATCTCCTACAATGCCTTAAAACACTAAATAGTAGTAAATGCTCATTTGCAATCTCCCCAGGCCTAGTTCCAACCCCTCAGAGGAGAAATTGGTCGCTCAAGTGTCTAATAACAATTAACTTCCACAGTATCTGCTCCAGATCCCCAGCCTGCAGATGCAACCTATCTCTCTGTCTTAGAAATTATTTATCTGGATGTGCAACAAGCCTTTCCTCACCCTGAGCATTTGTCTTTCTGGCAGCTGACAGAGAAGCATTATCAATAGTGGCGCCAGGGCGAGGGTGGAGGGACAGGGGAAACTGTTGGGGGGTGGCTTCCCTGATGGCTCAGATGATAAAAAATGTGCCTACAGTGCAGGAGACCCAGGTTTGATTACTGGGTCAGGAAGATCTCCCAGAAAAAGGAATGGTAACCCATTCTGATGTTCTTGCCTGGAGAATTTCATGGACAGAGTATCCTAGCAATGTGATGATGGAAGGAGGGAGGCACTGAGGTTGGGGCTTCAATTCTCCTTCCTCAGTTGCTCAACTAGAGAGCCACTGGGTTAATAGTGACGAACCACAGTCACATACTCAGGCCACGCACACTCTCCCTACCCAGTGGTCGCTTCTAGGAGAGCTCTGGCTTGTGGCTCCACCCCCACTCCCAGTTCAGTTCAGTTCAGTTCAGTCCCTCAATTGTGTCTAACTCTTTGCAACCCCATGAACTGCAGCACTCCAGGCCTCCCTGTCCATCACCAACTCCTGGAGTCCACCCAAACCTATTTCCATTGAGTCGGTGATGCCATCCAAGCATCTCATCCTCTGTCATCCCCTTCTCCTTCTGCCCTCAATCTTTACCAGCATCAGGGTCTTTTCAAATGAGTCAGCTCTTCGCATCAGGTGGCCAAAGTATTGGAGTTTCAGCTTCAACATCAGTCCCTCCAATGAACACCCAGGACTGATCTCCTTTAGGATGGACTGGTTGGATCTCCTTGCAGTCCAAGGGACTCTCAAGAGTCTTCTCCAACACCACAGTTCAAAAGCATCAATTCTTCAGAGCTCATCTTTCTTTATAGTCCAACTCTCACATCCATACATGACCACTGGAAAAACCATAGCCTTGACTAGCCGGATCTTTGTTGGCAAAGTAATGTCTCTGCTTTTTAATATGCTCTCTAGGTTGGTCATAACTTTCCTTTCAAGGAGTAAATGTCTTTTAATTTCATTGCTGCAGTCACCATGTGCAGTGATTTTGGAGCCCAGGAAAATAAAGTCAGCCACTCTTTCTACTGTTTCCCCATCTATTTGCCATGAAGTGATGGGACCTGATGCCATGATCTTAGTTTTCTGAATGTTGAGCTTTAAGCCAACTTTTTCACTCTCCTCTTTCACTTTCATCAAGAGGCTCTTTAGTTCTTCTTCACTTTCTGCCATAAGGGTAGTGTCATCTGCATATCTGAGGTTATTGCTATTTCTCCTGGCAATCTTGATTCCAGCTTGTGCTTCCTCCAGCCCAGTGTTTCTCATGATGTACTCTGCATATAAGTTAAATAAGCAGGGTGACAATAGCAGACTGTATTCCTGTGGCAGTCACACACTTTTTGAAAAAGTCTGACCTCAGCCTTTTCTCTTTTTTTTTCTGATCAGGGAATATAGTGGTGTCAAGAGCAGGGGGAAGGAGGGAAATAACTCCTAAATCCTTAGTCACTGTGGACTCTTCTTAATCCATAAGGCAGTAGCTGCTTTTTTTGTTTTTAATTGCTACTTCTGGATCTCTTCAAGTCCTTTTTTAAGCCTTTTAGCAGTTATCTACGTTTAACTGGCTAATAATTCTATATAGTAAATTTTCCCTGTTCACATTACTGGCGTGTTCTGTCTCCTTCAGGATCTGAACTGATGCAGATGATAAATCTATGGGGAGTGAATTTGATAAGGAACAGAATGTTATATAATTAAAAGCTATCTATCCATAAAGTAATTATTAATTACAAAAGTAAAAAGTGGTAGCGATCAGTAGAAACTGGACAACATCTTAACTGAGTGATTAAAGACACTGATAAGGAGCAGATAGACACCTGGTGTCTCCATATGTGAAAACCAACAATATATTACTTATATATTGTTTCAGACAAAAAAAAGCAAAACCTGAATCCAATCATGAAAAACCATCAAAGAAACCTAAGTTGAGAAATATTCTGCAAAATAACTAGCTTCTGAAATTGAAAGTTGCTCAGTCATGTCCGACTCTTTGCGACCCCATGGACTATACAGTCCACGAATTCTCCAGGCCAGGATACTGGAGTGGGTGGTTGTTCCCTTCTCTAGGGGATCTTCCCAACATAGGGATTGAACCCCAGTCTCCCGCATTGCAAGCAGGTTCTTAACCAGCTGAGCCACCCTAGTCTTCAAAAAATATCTATCATTAAAGACAAAGAAAGTTCTAATCTGTAATAGAGGCAACAGACTAAAACATGTATAACAACTATTGCAAAATGTAAACCTGGAAGAGTGGAATACTACAAATAACATTAATTTGATAACTGGTAAGCCTAGAATATTAATGAGATTAGTTTAGATAAGAGTACCAGAGTTAAAATTCCTGAGTTTGACAACTATATGTAAGAGAATTCTCTTACATTCTGAAAACTATTCTCTGAAGTATTAAAGGGTAAAGGAACATGATGTTTACAAATTATTCTCAACTAGTTCTGAAAATTACAGTAACAGCAAGCTAAAAATTTAACACATCTTGTCATGGGACATACAGGTTTCTTTGTAGCATTCTTTCAGGTTTTCTGATGGGTTTTATTCTAATCCCAAAGAACGTCAATGCCAAAAAATGTTCAACCTACTGCACTATTGCACTCATCTCACATGCTAGCAAAGTAATGCTCAAAATTCTCCAAGCCAGGCTTCAACAGTACGTAAACTGAGAACTTCCAGATGTTCAAGCTGGATTTAGAAAAGGCAGAGGAACCAGAGATCAAATTGCCAACGTCCATTGGATCATGTAAAAAGTGAGAGAGTTCGAGAAAAACATCTACTTCTGCTTTATTGACTACACCAAAGCCTTTGACTGTGTGGATCACAACAAACTGTGGAAAATTCTGAAAGAGATGGAAATACCAGACTACCTCACCTGCCTCCTGAGAAATCCATATGCAGGTCAAGAAGCAACAGTTAGAACTGGATATGGTACAAAGGCTGGTTCCAAATTGGGAAAGGAGTATGGGAAGGCTGTTTATTCTAACCCCAATTATTTAACTTCGATGCAGAGTAAATCATGTAAAATGCAAGGATGGATGAAGCACAAGCTGGAAAGATGATCTTCATTTTTTGAATGTTGAGCTTTAAGCCAGCTTTTTCACTCTCCTCTTTCACCCTCATCAAAAGGCTCTTTAGTTCATCTTTGCTTTCTGCCATAAGAGTGGTATCATCTGCATATCTGAGGTTTTGATATTTTTCCTGGCAATCTTGATTCCAGGAGACTCAAGTTTGTGAGTTGTCCAGCCCAGAGTTTCAAATAATGTACTTTGCATATAAGTTAAATAAACAAGGTGACAATAAGCAACCTTGATGTAATTCTTTCCTAATTTGAAACCATTCCGTTGTTACATATCCAATTCTAACTGTTGCTTCTTATCTTGCATACAGGTTTCTCAGGAGGCAGGTCAGGTGGTCTGGTATCCCAATCTCTTGAAGAATTTTCCACAGCAGTTGAGATCCAGACAGTCAAAGGACTTAGCCTAGTCAATGAAGCAGAAGTGGAAGTTTTTCTGGAACTGTCTTGCTTTTTCTATGATCCAACAGATGTTGGCAATGTGGTCTCTGAGTCCTCTGCCTTTTCTAAATCCAGCTTGTACATCTGGAAGTATGGCTTGAAGGATTGTGAGCATTACCTTGCTAACATGTGAAACGAGCACAATTGTGCAGTGGTTTGGAAATTCTTTGTCATTGTCCTTCTTCGGAGTTGGATAAAAACTGACCTTTTCCAGTCCTTTGGCCACTGCTGGGTTTCCCAAATTTGCTGGCATATTGAGTGCAGCACTACAGCATCATCTTTTAGGATTTGAAAATGCTCAGCCAGAGTTCCATCACCTCCACTAGCTTTGTTCATAGGTGGGCTTCCTAAGGCCTACACACTTCACACTCCAGAATGTCTGACCCTAAGTGAGTGACCACACTTTGTGGTTATCCAGGTCATTAAGACCATTTTTGTACAGTTTGTCTGTGTATTCTTGCCAGAATTCTTTTCTGTGTATTCTTTTCTGTGTATTCTTCTGTGTATTCTTAATCTCTTCTCATATCTTTTCCACCATCTCCCACTCTCAAACATTGATTAGATTGTTTCTCTACTCCTAGAACCCCTTGTGGTTTTTGGCAAGGTATAACCCTAGAATGTTATATACTGTTCTGATATAAAGTTTGAGCTCTAATACCCTGAGAAAAATTTCTCCCTCTCATGGTAAGTTTATTCCCACTCATTGAGTTGGAATATCTTTAATAAAGTATGGAAAAAGGGGTGAGTGGCAGGCTCCCCCGTGGCTCAGTTGTAAAGAATCTACCTGCAAGGCAGGAGCTGCAGGAGACATGAGCTCAATCCCTGGGTCAGGAAAATCCCCTGGAGAAGGGAGTGGCAACCAACGCCAGTATTCTTATCTGGAGAATCATATGCAAGGGGCCTGGTGGGCTACAATCCATAGTGTCTTAGAGAGTCAGACATGACTGAAGCAATGGGCAGGCATGCACAAAGGAGTGAGTATATAAACTACTTTCAGAAACAGTAATAGCTAATGTTTACTGAAAACTTTCTGTGTGCCAGGCATTGTTACATGAATTGATCTCATCCTTATAACAACCCACTGAAGTGAGTACTAGTACTTCCACTTTTAAGATGGGAAAAAACAAACTAAGCCAGAGAGAAAGTAAGTGATTCACTACAAATTATACTTTTTGCGTGATTTAACCTGGGATTTGAACCAAGGCAGTCAACTCTTAATCATTAAATTCTCTTGCTTCAGGGGAACAGGCTCTAAGAGGGAAGGGCAAAGAATGCAAACTGCCCCCATCTGCTCCTCAATTTGAGCTTCTTGAGGCTTGGCACAAGATACTATAGAGTCATGGCCTCCATGTTACAGCCACCAGATGAGAAAGAATCAGGTCTCTCCTAGGATAAGGGACTAAAGTTGCAGCCACAGACTATCTCTCATGATACTGTCCTCCCTCTGCTCCCACCACTTGGAGGTGGGAAACCATGGGGTTGCACTGGAAGCAGAAGGAATCCATAGAAAGAGACTTGGGGACTCATTACCATACTAAAACTTAGTAAATCTTTGACAAATCCTTTCTTTTAGTCAACCTTGATTTCGAAAGGGAATGGGGACAGTCATTTAGTGAAAATAAAAAGTCTCCTAAGATTCCAGTAAGTCAAGAGTCTCTGTCCTAATTCACAAAAGCCCAGGTCTCTAATAAGAGGAGAGTGGGAACTAATCATTGCGGTCGCTGATGTCATTGGTAAAGGCCTTTCCCAACATAACCATCATTTTCCTTTCATAATGTCTTATAGCTGGACGTGGAGATCTGGAGCTCAAGAAATTCATTTTCTGCATCTAACTATTAGAACTTGGCTTGCCAAAGAGGACCTGTCCATATATATTTCCTAAATGAACAAATGGAAAAAGGAAGAGGCCTAGGAAGAAAGGATGGGGAGGGGACTGAGATGTGAAGTGGTTGGGGGGAGAAGAATGAGGAACAAGGAGGGGCTGGAGGGATGTTGGGGACTAGCACAGACAGAACCCCGTGGCTGGGTGACCTGGTACCTCTGAACCCCAGGCCCACAGAGGCCTGCATCCCACCATTAGCCCCAGCCCAGTGACCATCTCACCCCTCAGGCATTCACACATCGTGGAGAGACTGTCACTTGTCCTGAAGGGAAAGAGACTCAATAGGAAGCACCCAGGGAAACTGAGTCCAGGGAGGCAGGATTCCAGGCAACCCAGTCTCCAGAAAAGCACTAGGCTTCTGAGAGGTGGAAGGATGAACCCCCTGGCTTCTCTCTATGACTCAGCTCTTTGCACTTGACCTGGCCAGCCCTGGCTCTTGAAGGCCTTTCCAATCAGGTGCTCAGGTGTAGATGGAGGGAGCCTCAGCCAATCCAATCTCCTCTCAATGGACCAAGCAGTTGAGGCTTTATGTCTTGGCTCTTTACCAGGCTTTTCTGGGAGAGGGAGGGGAGGACCATCCCCCTGCCTCCTGCCACCATCTCAGTCCCTGGTGGGGATGCCAAGATGGAATTCTCTGAATGTTGTCAACAAGAACCCCACAAGAAAGAGTCCTTTGAGGTTAGAGCAGGAGAAAAACCACCCCACTGGGGAGGCTTAGTGACCTGTCCTTTCTTTTTCCAGCTTTCTGAGGAATATGACCAGCCTAGGGGAGAGGAAATTATACCTGGTCTTCTTGTAGAAATTGCAAGAACTGAAGGCCTCATGTTAATTCTCTTCTCACTCCTAAACCCCTGTGCCCCAACTTGTCAATTAGAACATGGCTGAGTCTTACTTCTATGCTTTACAGTGGGAGATTTTGCGCAAATCAAAATCTTCCTCTACTACTGACCAGAATAACAACTCTACCTGAACTCTAACTGATATTCTTCCTGCTGTCCCAGAGCTGGATTTGATCACCAGCAAGGCTGGGCCAGCTAGGGCATTGGTAGGAGAAGGGAGACTGGACTCTGGATGCTGAATTCTGAGCCATGTCTGCCTGCAGGTCTCAAGGAGATGAGGATGAGCTGGAAAGAGGGAAAATGCTAGGGCTACGGCAGTCCTAACAATGAGGGACTCTCTGTGGAGGTTGAGAATACCTCTGGGAAGGACTCTGGGAATTATCTCTCGTTTGCTAAGACAGGTACTCCAGAAAGTTTTCTGATTTTATGTCTGGGGAGGGAGCTGAGGGAAATGGCAGGAGGTGGTGATGGTAATAATGATCAAGAGCATCTTAATGGTCCTCTAGGACAGCCCCATACACAAAGCACTTTCATGTGCCTTTTGTCACCAGGTCCTCCTGGCACTCCTGGGAGGGAGGTGTTATGGGAGGGAGGTATTATGGTCCTGGTTTTATAGATGATGACAGTGATGGTGATTCACTGAGCACTTGTGATGGACTGTGTACTGAGGGAGTCAGTGATACAGGTTTTTGTCATTTCTGTGCTCTCTAGGTCATAAAGGGGCTTCAAGGTCAACATGTTCAGTTGCTTACTCTCTTTCACAGCCGTGAAAATTAAAGCTCAGAGAAGCAAAGTCATCGCCCTACAGGAGTTAGTGTAGGTGATTCCGACCTAGAAGTCCTGTTTCCTAGTCAGAGACCCATTCAATTGACCACAGTCTCCTTCCTCTGCTTCATTCTCTAGGAGTCTGAAGAAAAACTGTCCACCTGCCCATCTCATCACGCATATCCTCAATATTTTGATCCCTGGGTGTTTGTATCCCCCAATGCTGTAAATCTTGTTTGAGCCAATGAAAGTACACAAAGTTCAGATAAGGTAATGGGATAGTAATAATAATGGTGAGAATACAACCACAAAGCATTAACAATAGTGGTGATAATTATTATGTGTGTGTGCATGCTAAGTTACTTCAGTTGTGTCCAACTCTTTCTGACCCTATGCATTGGAGCTGCCAAGCTCCTCTTTCCATGGGATTCTCTAGGCAAGAAAGCTAGAGTGGGTTGTCATTTCCTTCTCCAGAAATTATTATAATATAGCAAAACCTTATAGGCTTTGTTTATTATGTGATTTACTTATAATAACCCATTTATATCTAAACATCTTGAGATGACTTCTCATCTTCAACTTCAGGGGGAACATTGTTTTGACCACCAGTAGAAACACTCCCTACTGGAAAACTAAGATCTACAAGCTAGCAGAATTCAGAGTTCCTGAAATAGGGAAAAATATTCTGTGAGTGAGTTACTGGGTATAAGAGTCACAGAATCCACTGCCATTTCACTGCTTGATTCCCATGCTTATGCATTGTGGGACGGGAGGAAACAGTGCCATATAGTCTCTGACTCAAAGCATAAACTTAACATCATGGTCCCCTTAAATAAGTATGTAAGATGGGGCCCTATTCTTTCAAGGCATTTTTACCGACATATAGTGACGACTGAGTCTTAACAAGCCATTCCACCTTTCAATTAGGCCACCTTATTCTAAGTGTTGGAGGTTAGGTAAGGCCATTGATTCTATAATTATGAGCCCATAGATGTAAAATGAGTTTCTTGATCAAATGCAATGCTGTGGGGAATCCCTGATGGTGGATTAGACATGCTCTGAAATAAAAGGTCATGATGCTAGCAAAAACTTTATGGGCAGGGAAAGAAAATACATATCTAGAATCTGCATATATTCCTATGAAGACAGATCATTGTCTCCTCCATGATGGAAGAGGTTCAATGCAATCAAACTGCCACAGGTGGCAACCTGTTCTCCTGGGGAATGGTGTCACAGATTTGTTCTCTGCTATTTGCAGGTGAAGCACTCATCAGCAGTGGTAACCAAGTCAGTTGTGGGGAAAAAAGTCCGTTTTGAGCCCATGTGGACAGCCTCTATGCTGGCATCATGGACATTTGCTCATGTGCCTATTGAACAAAGGTCTGGGGGAGAAACCTGACTGACATTCAGAATGTGTCACTTTTTCCACCTGATTTGTCTCTTCTGCAGTTGATACCCTTTTATGAACATGCTTATGTGACACACACAGTCTGTGTCCACTCTGAGGAAGTCCATCCACATACATCTCCCCTCTCCACAGACTTTCTTGCCACATTTCTTTGAATGTTGTAGTGGGGTAGTTATTTAGTAGCTTTCTCTGGTTATCTTATTTCCCCATGCATCAGCCTGTTAAAACTTTCTATCTTTAAAAGTTTTAATTTTGGTAATCTGTATCTCCCTTGGAAAATATCCATTCCATCTAAGTTTGCAATTTTATTTGCATAGCGATCAGCCAACAGAGAAAGCAGAGCTGGGGGACTTAAGTTTCTTGCACATGGGCACACAGCTGATACATGGTAGTTTACCAATCTGCCCAAACAGAAACTCTGAGATCATTAGTGCAGAAATGGCTCAAAAGGGAAAAGTACTAGAGAGGCTGACATTTCAGTCTAGCAGCAAAATATTTCTCCCAAATAGATGACCTGAGTCCCACCAGACAGGTGCTGTGACACACTCTGCTGTTTTCTTGTTCAAGGAAACGGGAGGACAAGTAAAATAAATAAATAAAACAAGAAAACAATAACCATCATAGAGACCAATTAACAGAGAATTAACAACATTTTTAAACCCCACTCCTAAGTACCTATGCGTTTCCTAAGAACTGCTGGCTTGGGGAGTACAAATTCCATGAGGACAGGGGCTGTGACTTCCTGTCACCAGTGCCAGGGATCAGTGATGACCGCTGACGATCAATGGCCCCATCAGTGAATTACAGGGAAGCAGGGACAGTGGTAAAGCTGGCTTCCAACCCTGATAGTGTTTTGATTTCTCCCTTTGTCACCTACACACTCAAGTCATCATGTGCTTTTGCTTCTGTCCTCATCACATCATTCAGCATGTCCCTACTAACTGCCACCGTCAAGTCTAGCACCTTCAGAAAGTATGCCTACATCTCCCCCACTAACTGTTCCTCTTCACTCCAATCCCCTCATCAGTATTCCAAAGCCTTCCTTCAGAAAAAACTGTGGCATCTTCTCTCCTCCAACTCAGTCTCATCCCAGGTTCTTAAAAACAGAGGTTGTTACTTTACAATATTGTAGTGGTTTTTGCCATACATTGACATGAATCAGCCATGGATTTACATGTGTTCCCCATCTTGATCCCCCCTCCCACCGCCCTCTCCATCCCATCCCTCTGGGTCTTCCCAGTGCACCAGCCGTGAGCACTAGTCTTATGCATACAACCTGGGCCGGCGATATGTTTCACATGTATACCTATGGCTGATTCATGTGATGTGCAGTGGACACCTATACAATATTGTAAAGCAATTATTCTCCAATTAAAAATAAATGCTTAAAAAAAATAGAGGTTATCTATCTTTAAGATAAAATCTAGTGTCATCTTGAATTAAAAACCCTCTTACTATCTATCCAAGTAGAGAGACAAATAAAACCTCATCCCCTCACCCACAAGACTCACTCTCCACCACCCTGATTCCTGACTCTAGTTGTTGTAGCAGAGCCACCAGGTAGACTCCAATCTTCTGAAAGGAACTCCAAGACCCAGTGAGACCTCTTAACCAGTATCCAGGCAACCCCCTTCCCCACAAAACCAGAAGCAGAAGGCTCTCAAAAGTTTCCACCAGCCACATAGCTCCCTAACCTCTCCCTGGATGGACGGAACACTCCAACAGTCCATGGGACCCTTCACTTTCTGCCTGAAACACTCTGGAAATGCTGCCTGGAACTTTGCCACACCACTGGTGCTGCGGTACTCACCTACCTAAACCCCTGCTTAGCTCAGCCCTGTTACATCTCTCACCCATAAGACATCTGAGCCATCAATGAGGCCTGAAAGTAAGATGGATTCCCATGCTAACTCTGAGGCTTGTCCCAGGGTTCTTATAGAATCTCATATATCATTTAGGTCCCTTGAAAGAATCAGAGGCACTGTTTAAAATGGACTGCACCTGTAACAACTTTAATTCTTCTATGGTTTTGTAATTCACCCTACAGTTCACAGAACATACACTAGTTTACTGCATTTGGTTTCATGCACTTCACCTACTGTGACATAGAATTTTGGAGACACAGAGGTCTTAGAGACCTTTCAATTTGAGGTGCTCATTCTATAGATGAATAAAGTGAGATCCAGAGAAAGAAAGTAAGTCGCCCAAACTCACAAAACAAGTTAGCAATGTTGGGACTAGAACCCAGGTCAATTAATGTCAAGTTCTGTTCCTTCCACAAGATGATGTAGCGTATACCAACCATATCAGCCCCATAAACCATATTCCTTCCATGCATCAGGCCAGGTACAGGAGTTACATTGGCTCTGTATACCATTGGCTTAATTTTCGATGTTGGTCACACATATTATTACTTTCCTGTACCACTATGATTGCCTACTACTTGACATTCTACTATGTCCATATACCACATCACTTTCAGGTACCACGTTTCATGTTAGTTACAGGCATACTATTGGTCCCAGTGCCTTTGTTGTAGATTACATTATCACCCATAGTATTGCTGCTCTCATGTAGAGGGAATACGCATCCATCCCCATGCCACATGACACGCATTACTTTTCTGTGGGAAGAAAATACTTCCTGCCCTTTTGTCAGAAGGCCTAAACATAGGACTTGCTTTGGTCAATAAGATGTCAACAAAGAGATGTGTGTTCAGTTCAGTTTATTTCAGTTGCTCAGTTGTGTCCGACTCTTTGCGACTCCATGGACTGCAGCACACCAGGCCTCCCTGTCCATCACCAACTCCCGGAGTTTACTCAAACTCACATCCATTGACATGTGTGTTAATTCTGAGCAGAAGCTTTAAGGGCCATCATGTTTTTCAGCCATTGTCCCTTTCTCTCTCTCATAAGTCTGACCTGTTCCAGATAGGGCCTCCTCCTTCAGGCTGGATCCAAAAATCCCATGGCAGAAGACCACAGTCTACTTACAACTGATTGGAACAGGACAAATAAATGGACTTTTATCGTGTAATCCCATGAGATTATGGAGTTGTTTCTAACTGCACCACAATGTAGAAAGATAATCAAGACAGCAATCCTTAGTTTCATGTTCCACATTTGTTCCACTGACTGAGTACTGTGTGGGTTCTACTGTATAATGTTGGTTTCATATGTTACAGGTGCTGTCCCTTTCCTCATCATTGGACACTTTACCCCAGACTCCTCCTGTCTCCCAGTTCAGCAGGCCAGTCTACCTCCCCATCACTTTGAGAAAAGCCCTCTTCATGTCCTTATTCCTCAGACTGTAGACCACAGGATTCAGCAGAGCAGTGAAGACATTATAAAAGAGTGATACCTGCTTGTCTTGCTCAGGGGAATAGCTTGCATTGGGCCTCATGTAGAGGTAGGTGGCTGGAGCATAGAAGACTGTGATCACAGTCAGGTGGGAGGCACAGGTGGAGAAAGCCTTGCAGCGGGCCTGCATGGACTTGAACTTGAGAATGGCCTGGGCAATACGGATGTAGGAGGCCACAATGAGGGACAGTGGGGCAACAACCATGAAGACACTGATGACTAGGTCCACCATCTCAATGACGTGGGTATCCAGGCAAGCCAAATCTCGTACTGAAGGGCCTTCACAGAAGTAGTGGTTGACCCTGTTGGGCCCACAGTATGGCAGCCTCATGGTGGAAAAAGTGTGGATCAGAGAGAAGAAGAAACCACAGGCCCAGGTCCCAGCAGACAGCTGTGTGCACAGGCCCCAGCTGAGGATGACAGTGTAACGCAGTGGATAGCAGATGGCCACGTACCGGTCAAAGGCCATGACGACAAATAAAATGCACTCAGTCAGGCCTACGGCACCAAAGATGTACATTTGTAGCCAGCAACCAGCAAAGGAGATGGTCTGAGATAGAGAAAGAAGATGCACCAGCATCTGGGGCACTGTAGTGGTGACATAACTCATATCCAGCAGGGAGAGGATACAGAGGAAGAAATACATGGGAGTGTGGAGATGCATGTCCAGGCATACCAGGGTGATGATGAGCCCATTGCCAAGGACTGAGCTCACGTAAAGAAGAAGGAAGGCACCGAAGAGGATCCTGTTGGTCGTGGTATCACTGGAGAAGCCAAGCAGGATAAATTCAGAAACCCAGCTTTGGTTCTGCCCTGGAGGCATCCACATGGTGGGCATGTAGGAGAATGATATGCATTTAAATGTTACCTAAAATGTGATAGTGTAGTAAGATCTGAAGGGAGGCAGCTGTAATATTAATTCTCAGCCCACTGCCTACCTACTACCTCTTACAGTTACTTCACTTTCTGAGCCTCAGTCTCTTCTTCTGTAAAATGTGGTTAATAATACTCATCTCTCAGGGTGTTTAGGAGGAGTTGGGGAGTTGTATGTAAATCATCTCCTACAATGACTTAAAATACTAAATAGTAGTAAATGTTCATTTGCAATCTCCCCAGGCCTAGTCCCAACTCCTCAGAGAAGAAATTGGTCACTCAAATGTCTAGTAACAATCAACTTACACGGTATCTGCTCCAGCTCCCAAAACTGCAGATGTGAGCTTCCTCTTTACCTTAGAGATCATTTGTCTGGATGTGCGACAAGCCTCTCCCCACCCTGTAAATTTGTCTCTTTGACAGCTGAGGACATAGGCATTACCAATAGAGGGCAGGGCTTCCTTGCTGGCTCAGGAGGTAAACTATCTGCCTGCAATGCAGGCGACTCTCGGGTTTGATCCCTGGGTCAGGAAGAGCCGCTGGAGAAAGGAATGGCAACCCACTTCGGTATTCTTGCCTAGAGAATTCCATGGACAGAGAATCCTAGCAACATGTGTGAGACTGTCATGGCTAACGCCATGACAGGCAGCCTAGATTAGGAGTAGGCCTGGTTTCCTGGAGTAACATAATTATCAGGCCACCTGGAGCCAGCCAATCAACATGTGCCTAGCAAGAAAAAGGGAACCTATCAGGGGAAAGCTGAAAGCCCACAAGGATTGGGCCAACAAAAATTGCCTTGCAAGTGTGTAACCAATCCGCTTGTGCCAACTACCCGATTGTACCCAATAAATACCCGAGAGAACTGGGGCTTGGGGCCTTTTCGTCCTCACACCCTTGGTGAGGGCAGGAGGCCCTGGCTCGAGTCAGTAATAAATTCCCCTATTGCAAGTTGCATTGTCTCAAGGAGTCTTCTTTCCCGACCGGGGATCCGGACTACAGGCAGAACACATGATGATGGTAGGAGGGAGGCTCTGAGACTGAAGCCTCAATTCTCCTTCCTCAGTTGCTCAACCAGAGAGCCACTGGGTTGGTAGCCTCCAACCACAGTCACATACTCAGGCCACACACACTCTCCCTACCCAGTGATCACTTCTAGAAGAGCTCTGGCCTGTGGCTCCACCCCCACTCCCAGTAGCAGACTGTATCCTGTGGCAGTCACACACTCTTTTAAAAAGTCTGAGCTCAGTCTTTTTTTTCTGATCAGGGAAGATAGATAGTGGTATCACGAGCAGGGGGAAGGTGGGAAGTAACTCCTAAATCCTTAGTCCCTGTGTACTCTTCTTTAGCCATAAGGCAGTAGCTGCTTTTCCTTTTTTAAATCGCTACTTCTGGATCTCTTCAAGTTCTTTTTTTTTTTTCTTTTTTCTTTTTTTTTTTTTGTCATACATTGATATGAATCAGCCATAGATCTACACATATTCCCCATCCCGATCCCCCCTCCCACCTCCCTCTCCACCCGATTCCTCTGGGTCTTCCCAGTGCACCAGGTCCGAGCATTCAAGTTCTTTTTTAAGGCTTTTAGCAGTTATCTACCTTCAACTAGCCAACAATTCTGTATAGTAAATTTTCCCTGTTCACATTACTAGCATGTTCTGTCTCTTCTCAAGATCAAACTGATGCAGATGCTAAATCTATGGGGAATGAATTTGATAAGGAACAGACTGTTACATAATTACAAGCTATCTATCCATAAAGTAATTATTAATTACAAAAGTAAAATGTGGTAGCTATCAGTGGAGAAACTGGGCAACATCTTAACTGAGTGATTACAATTAATGACACCGATAAGAAGCAGACACCTGGTGTCTCCATATGTGAAAACCAACAATGACTTATACATTGTTTCAGACAAAAAAAGCAAAACCTGAATCTAACCATGAGAAAACATCAAAGAAACCTAAGTTGAGAAATATTCTGCAAAATAACTAGCTTCTGAAAGTCGCTCAGTCATGTCAACTCTTTGCAACTCCATGGACTTCTCCAGGAATTCAGTCCTGGAATTCTCCAGGCCAGAATACTGGAGTGGGTAGCCGTTCCCTTCTCGAGGGGATCTTCCCAACACAGGGATTGAACCCCAGTCTCCCGCATTGCAAGCAGGCTCTTAACCAGCTGAGCCACCCTAGTCTTCAAAAAACATCTATCATGAAAGACAAAGAAAGTTCTAATCTGTAATAGAGTCAAGGAGATTAAAAACTGTATAACAGCTATTGCAAAATGTAAAACTGGAAGAGTGGAATATTATAAATAACATTAATTTGACAACTGGTAAGCCTGGAATTTTAATGAGATTAGTTTAGATAAGTATTCAGCGTTAAAATGCCTGAGTTTGACAACTTCTATGTGAGAGAATATCCTTATTCTCTTACATGTTAGAAACTATTCTCTGAAGTATTAAAGGGTAAAGGAACATGATGTTTACAAATTATTCTCAACTAGTTCTGAAAATTACAGCAACAGCAAGCTAAAAATTTAACACATCTTATAATGGGACATACAGGTTTCTTTGTAGTATCCTTTCAGGTTTTCTGAGGGTTTTTATTCTAATCCTAAAGTTTTCATTCCAATCCCAAAGAAAGTGAATTCCAAAGAATGTTCAAACTACTGCCCAATTGCACTCTTCTCACACACTAGCAAAGTAATGCTCAAAATTCCCCAAGCCAGGCTTCAACTATACGTAAACTGAGAACTTCCAAAGGTTGAAGCTGGATATAGAAAAGGCAGAGGAACCAGAGTTCAAATTGCACACATCCACTGGATCATCAAAAAAACAAGAGTTTCAGAAAAAAAAAAAAATCTGCTTTATTGACTATACCAAAGTCTTTGACTGTGTGGATCACAACAAACTGTGGAAAATGCTTCAAGAGATGGGAATGCCAGACCACCTTACCTGCCTCCTGAGAAATCTGTATGCAGGTCAAGAAGGAACAGTTAGAATCAGACATGGAACAACAGACTGGTTCCAAACTGGGAAAGGAGTATGTCAAGGCTGTATATATTTTCACCCTGCTTATTTAACTTCTATGCAGAGTACATCATGTGAAATGCCAGGCTGGATGAAGCACAATCTGGAAAGAGGAGAGTGAAAAAGCCGGTTTAAAACTCAGCTTTCAAAAAACTAACATTATGGCACCTGGCCGCATCACTTCATGACAAATGGATGGGGATAAAATGGAAACAGTGACAGATTTTATTTTCTTGGGCTCAAAAATCACTGTAGATGGTGACTGCAGCCATGAAATTAAAAAGTGCTTTCTCCTTGGAGAAAAGCTATGATCAACCTAGACAGCATATTAAAAAGCAGAGACAGGAGGCAAGACTATACAATGGAAAAAAGACAACCTCTTTAACAAGTGGTGCTGGGAAAACTGGTCAACCACTTGTAAAAGAATGAAACTAGAACACTTTCTAACACCATACACAAAAATAAACTCAAAATGGATTAAAGATCTAAATGTAAGACCAGAAACTATAAAACTCCTAGAAGAGAACATAGGCAAAACACTCTCCGACATAAATCACAACAGGATCCTCTATGACCCACCTCCAAGAATATTGGAAATAAAAGCAAAAATAAACAAATGGGACCTAATTAAACTTAAAAGCTTTTGCACAACAAAGGAAACTATAAGCAAGGTGAAAAGACAGCCCTCAGATTGGTAGAAAATAATAGCAAACAAAGCAACAGACAAAGGATTAATCTCAAAAATATACAAGCAACTCCTGCAGCTCAATTCCAGAAAAATAAATGACCCAATCAAAAAATGGGCCAAAGAACTAAACAGAAATTTCTCCAAAGAAACTATACAGATGGCTAACAAACACATGAAAAGATACTCAATATCACTCATTATCAGAGAAATGTAAATCAAAACCACAATGAGGTACCATTACACGCCAGTCAGGATGGCTCTATCCAAAAGTCTACAAGCAATAAATGCTAGAGAGGGTGTGGAGAAAAGGGAACCCTCTTATACTGTTGGTGGGAATGCAAACTAGTACAGCCACTATGGAGAACAATGTGGAGATTTCTTTAAAAACTGGAATTAGAACTGCCATAAGACTCAGCAATCCCACTTCTGGGCATACACACCGAGGAAACCAGATCTGAAAGAGACACGTGCACCCCAATGTTCATCGCAGTACTGTTTATAATAGCCAGGACATAGAAGCAACCTAGATGCCCATCAGCAGATGAATGGATAAGGAAGCTGTGGTACATATACACCATGGAATATTACTCAGCCATTAAAAAGAATTCATTTGAATCAGTTCTAATGAGATGGATGAAACTAGAGCCCATTATACAGAGTGAAGTAAGCCAGAAAGATAAAGACCAAAACAGTATACTAACACATATATATATGTAATTTAGAAAGATGGTAATGATAACCCTATATGCACAACAGAAAAAGAGACACAGATGTACAGAACATAATTTTGGACTCTGTGGGAGAAGGCAAGGGTGGGATGTTTCGAGAGAACAGCATCGAAACATGTATATTATCTAGGGTGAAACAGATCACCAGCCCAGGCTGGATGCATGAGACAAGTGCTCAGGCCTGGTGCACGGGGAAGATCCAGAGGAATTGGGTGGAGAGGGAGGTGGGAGGGGGGATCGGGATGGGGAATACATGTAAATCCATGGCTGATTCATGTCAATGTATGACAAAAACCACCAAAATATTGTAAAGTAATTAGCCTACAACTAATAAAAATAAATGGAAAAATAAATAAAGAAAAAAAAAAAGAAAACTGACCTTTTCCAGTCCTTTGGCCATTGCTGGGTTTCCCAAATTTGCTGGCATATTGAGTGCAGCACTTTCACAGCATCATCTTTCAGGATTTGAAAGAGCTCAATTGGAATTTCATCACCTCCCCTAGCTTTGTTCGTAGTGATGCTTCCTAAGGTCCACCTGACTTCACATTCCAGTATATCTGATCCTAGGTGAGTGACCACATCTTGTGGTTATCCAGGCTATTAAGACCATTTTTGTACAGTTCTGTGTATTCTTGCCACCTCTTCTTAATCTCTTCTCAGATCTGTTCCACCATCCCCCACTCTCAAACACTGATTAGATTGTTTCTGTTTCTTAGAACCTCTTGTGGTTTTTGGCAAGGTATAACCCTAGAATGTTATATACTGTTCTGATATAAAGTTTGAGCTCTAATACCCTGAGAAAAATTTCTCCTTCTCATGGTAACTTTATTCCCACTCATTGAGTTGGAATATCTATAATAAAGTATGGAAAAAGGGGTGAGTGGCAGGCTCCCCCGTGGCTCAGTTGTGAAGAATCTACCTGCAAGGCAGGAGCTGCAGGAGACATGAGCTCAATCCCTGGGTCAGGAAAATCCCCTGGAGAAGGGAGTGGCAACCAACGCCAGTATTCTTACCTGGAGAATCATATGCAAGGGGCCTGGTAGGCTACAATCCATAGTGTCTTAGAGAGTCAGACATGACTGAAGCAATGGGCAGGCATGCACAAAGGAGTGAGTATATAAACTACTTTCAGAAACAGTAATAGCTAATGTTTACTGAAAACTTTCTGTGTGCCAGGCATTGCTACATGAATTGATCTCATCCTTATAACAACCCACTGAAGTGAGTACTAGTACCTCCACTTTTAAGATGGGAAAAAACAAACTAAGCCATATAGAAAGTAAGTGATTCACTACAAATTATACTGTTCGCGTGATCGAACCTGGGATTTGAACCAAGGCACTTTGGCTTCAGAGCCAACTCTTAATCATTAAATTCTCCTGCTCAGGGGAACAGACTCTAAGAGGGAAGGGCAAAGAATGCAAACTGCCCCCATCTGCTCTTCAATTTGAGCTTCTTGAGGTTTGGCACAAGGTACTATAGAGTCATGGCCTCCATGTTACAGCCACCAGATGAGAAAGAATCAGGTCTCTCCTAGGATAAGGGACTAAAGTTGCAGCCACAGACTATCTCTCATGATACTGTCCTCCATCTGCTCCCAACCACTTGGAGGTGGGAAACCATGGGGTTGCACTGGAAGCAGAAGGAATCCATAGAAAGAGACTTGGGGACTCATTACCATACTAAAACTTAGTAAATCTTTGTCAAATCCTCCCTTTTTGTCAACCTTGACTTCCAGAGGGAATGGGGACAGTCATTTAGTGAAAATAAAAAGTCTCCTAAGATTCCAGTAAGTCAAGAGTCTCTGTCCTAATTCACAAAAGCCCAGGTCTCTAATAAGAGGAGAGTGGGAACTAATCATTGCGGTCGCTGATGTCATTGGTAAAGGCCTTTCCCAACATAACCATCATTTTCCTTTCATAATGTCTTATAGCTGGACGTGGAGATCTGGAGCTCAAGAAATTCATTTTCTGCATCTAACTGTTAGAACTTGGCTTGCCAAAGAGGACCTGTCCATATATATTTCCTAAATGAACAAATGGAAAAAGGAAGAGGCCTAGGAAGAAAGGATGGGGAGGGGACTGAGATGTGAAGTGGTTGGGGGGAGAAGAATGAGGAACAAGGAGGGGCTGGAGGGATGTTGGGGACTAGCACAGACAGAACCCCGTGGCTGGGTGACCTGGTACCTCTGAACCCCAGGCCCACAGAGGCCTGCATCCCACCATTAGCCCCAGCCCAGTGACCATCTCACCCCTCAGGCATTCACACATCGTGGAGAGACTGTCACTTGTCCTGAAGGGAAAGAGACTCAATAGGAAGCACCCAGGGAAACTGAGTCCAGGGAGGCAGGATTCCAGGCAACCCAGTCTCCAGAAAAGCACTAGGCTTCTGAGAGGTGGAAGGATGAACCCCCTGGCTTCTCTCTATGACTCAGCTCTTTGCACTTGACCTGGCCAGCCCTGGCTCCTGAAGGCCTTTCCAATCAGGTGCTCAGGTGTAGATGGAGGGAGCCTCAGTCAATCCAATCTCCTCTCAATGGACCAAGCAGTTGAGGCTTTATGTCTTGGCTCTTTACCAGGCTTTTCTGGGAGAGGGAGGGGAGGACCATCCCCCTGCCTCCTGCCACCATCTCAGTCCCTGGTGGGGATGCCAAGATGGAATTCTCTGAATGTTGTCAACAAGAACCCCACAAGAAAGAGTCCTTTGAGGTTAGAGCAGGAGAAAAACCACCCCACTGGGGAGGCTTAGTGACCTGTCCTTTCTTTTTCCAGCTTTCTGAGGAATATGACCAGCCTAGGGGAGAGGAAATTATACCTGGTCTTCTTGCAGAAATTTCAAGAACTAAAAGCCTCATGTTGATTCTCTTCTTATTCCCAAACCTGTGCTCCAACTTGTCAATTAGAATGTGGCTGAGTCATACTCCTATTTTTTTACAGTGAGAGATTCTGAGCAAATCAAAATCTTCTTCTATTACTGATCGGAATAACAACTCTATCTGAACTCTAACTGAATTTCTTCCAGCTGTCCAGAGCTGGTTCTGATTACCAGTGGGGTTGGGCCAGCTGGGGCATTGGTAGGAGGAGGAAGACTGGACTCTGGATGCTGAATTCTGAGCGAGGTCACCCTGCAGGTCTCAAGGAGATGAGGATGGGCTGGCAAGAGGGAGAAAACCTAGGGCTGCGGCAGTTCTAACAATGGGGGACTCTCTGTGGAGGTTGAGAATACCTCTGGGAAGGACTCTGGGAATTATCTCTCATTTGCTAAAACAGGTGCTCCAGAAACTTTTCGATTTTATGTCTGGGGAGGGAGCTGAGGGAAATGGCAGGAGGTGGTGATGGTAATAATGATCAAGAGCATCTTAATGGTCCTCTAGGACAGCCCCATACACAAAGCACTTTCATGTGCCTTTTGTCACCAGGTCCTCCTGGCACTCCTGGGAGGGAGGTGTTATGGGAGGGAGGTACTATGGTCCTGGTTTTATAGATGATGACAGTGATGGTGATTCACTGAGCACTTGTGATGGACCATGTACTGAGGGAGTCAGTGACACATGTTTTTGTCATTTCTGTGCTCTCTAGGTCATAAAGGGGCTTCAAGGTCAACATGTCCAGTTGCTTACTCTCTTTTACAGCTGTAAAAATTAAAGCTCAGAGAAGCAAAGTCATCGCCCTACAGGAGTTAGTGTAAGTGATTCTGAGCTAGAAGTCCTGTTTCCCAGTCAGAGACCCATTCAACTGACCACAGGCTCCTTCCTCTGCTTCATTCTCTAGGAGTCTGAAGAAAAACTGTCCATCTCATTGTGCATGTCCCCCAATTCTGTAAATCTTGGTTGAGTCAATGAAAGTACACAAAGTTCAGATAAGGTAATGGGATAGTAATAATAATGGTGAGAATACAACCACAAAGCATTAACAATAGTGGTGATAATTATTATGTGTGTGTGCATGCTAAGTTACTTCAGTTGTTTCCAACTCTTTGTGACCCTATGCATTGGAGCTGCCAAGCTCCTCTTTCCATGGGATTCTCCAGGCAAGAATGCTAGAGTGGGTTGTCATTTCCTTCTCCAGAAATTATTATAATAATAGTGAAACCTTATAGGTTTTGTTTATTATGTGATTTACTTACAATAACCCATTTATATCCAAACATCTTGAGATGACTTCTCATCTTCAACTTCAGTTGGAACATTGTTTTGACCACCAATAGAAACACTCCCTACTGGAAAACTAAGATCTACAAGCTAGCAGAATTCAGAGTTCCTGAAACAGGGGAAACTATTCTGTGAGTGAGTTACTGGGTATAAGAGTCACAGAATCCACTGCCATTTCACTGCTTGATTCCCATGCTTATGCATTGTGGGACGGGAGGAAACAGTGCCATAAACAGTGCCATAACAGTGTCAGTTATGCTCTGACTCAAAGCATAAACTTAACATCATGGTCCCCTTAAAGAAGTATGTAAGATAGGGCCCTATTCTTTCAAGGCATTTTTACCGACATATAGTGATAACTGAGTCTTAATAAGCCATTCCACCTTTCAATTAGGCCACCTTATTCTAAGTGTTGGAGGTTAGGTAAGGCCATTGATTCTATAATTATGAGCCCATAGATGTATAATGAGTTTCTTGATCAAATGCAATGCTGTGGGGAATCCCTGATGGTGGATTATGCATGCTCTGAAATAAAAGATGAGATGCAAGTTAAAACTTTATGGGTAGGGGAAGAAAATCTGTATCTAGAATTTGCATGTGTTCCTATGAAGACAGATCATTGTCTCCTCCATGATGGAAGAAGTTCAATGCAATCAAACTGCCACAGGTGGCAACCTGTTCTCCTGGGGAATGGAAGCAGGGACAGTGGTAAGCTGGCTTCCAACCCTGATAGTCTTTTGATTTCTCCCTTTGTCACCTACACACCCAGGTCATCACGTGCTCTTGCTTCTGTCCTCATCACATCATTCAGCATGTCCCTACTAACTGCCACTGTCAAGTCTAGCACCTTCAGAAAGCATGCCTAGGTCTACCCCACTAACTATTTTTCTTCAATCCAGTCTCCTCATCAGTATTTCCAAGCCATTCTTCAGAAAAAAACTGTGGCATCTTCTCTCCTCCACCCCAGTCCTCATCCCAGGTTCTTAAAAACAGAGGTTGTCTGTCTTTAAGATAAAATCTATTATCATCTTGAATTACGAACTCTATTACTATCTATCCAAGTAGAGAGACAAATAAAACCTCATCTCTTCAACCACAAGACTCACTCTCCACTACCCTGATTCCTGACTCGAGATGTAGCAGAGCCACCAGGTAGACTCCACACCTTCTGGAAGGAACTCCAAGAGCCAATAAGACCTCTTCCCCAGTATCCAGGCAGCCTCCTTCCCCACGAAGGCAAAAGCAGGAAGCTCTCAAAAGTTTTAAGTCCCTTCCACCAGCCACATAGCTTCCTACCCTCTCCCTGAAAGGCAGGAACACTCCAACAGCCCATGGGACCGTTCACTTTCTGCCTGAAACACTCTGCAAATGCTGCCTGGAACTTTGCCACACCACTGGTGTTGCAGTACTTACCTACCTAAACCCCTGCTTAGCCCAGCCCTGTTACATCTCTCATCCCCAAGACCCCTGGGCCATCAATGAGGCCTGAAAGAAAGCTGGATTCCCATGCTAACTCTGAGGCTTGTGCCAGGGTTCTTATAGAATCTCATATATCGTTTATGTCCCTTGAAAGAATAAGAGGCACAGCTTAAAATGGACTGTACCTGCAATGACTTTAATTCTTCTGTTTTATAATTCACACTATGGTTCACAGAAGATACACTTGTTTACTACATTTGGTTTCATGCATTTCACTTACTGTGACATAGAATTTTGGAGACACAGAGGTCTTAGAAACCTTTCAATTTGAGGTGCTCATTCTATAGTTGAGTAAGGTGAGATTCAGAGAAAGGAAGTAAATGACCTAAAGTGACATAACAAGTTAGCAAGGTAGGTAATTAATGTCAAGTTCTGTTCCTTCCACAAGATGATGTAGAGTATACCTTATCAGCCCCATAAACCATATTGCTTCCATGCATCAGGCCAGGTACATGAGTTACAGTGGCTCTGTATACCATTGGCTTAATTTTCTGTGTTGGTCACACATCTTATTATTTTCCTGTACCACTATGATTGCCTACTACTTGACATTCTACTATGTCCATATACCATATCACTTTCCGGTACCACGTTTCATGTTAGTTACAGGCATACTATTGGTCCCAGTGCCTCTGTTGTAGATTACATTATCACCCATAGTATTGCTGCTCTCATGTAGAGGGAATACGCATCCATCCCCATGCCACATGACACGCATTACTTTTCTGTGGGAAGAAAATACTTCCTGCCCTTTTGTCAGAAGGCCTAAACATAGGACTTGCTTTGGTCATTAGGATGTCAGAAAAGAGATGTGTGTTACTTCTGAGGAGAAACTTTAAGAGTTGTGTGTTTAAGCCATTGTTCCTTTCTCTCTGTCGTAAATCTGACATGTTCCAGATAGGGCCTCCTCTTTCAGGCTGGATCCAAGAATCCCATGGCAGAAGGCCACTGTCTACTTGCAGCTGACTTGGAACATGACAAATATATGGATTTTTACTGTGTAATCCCATGCGATTATGGAGTTGTCTTTAACTGCATCACAATGTTGAAAGTTGATCAAGACAGCCATCCTTGATTTCATGTTCCACATTTGTTCCACTGACCAAGTACTATGTTGGTTTTATTGAATAATGTTATTTTCATATGTTAGAGATGCTATTCCTTTCTCATCATTGAACACTTTGTCCCAGACTCCTCCTGTTTCCCAGTTCACCAGGCCAGTCTACCATCCTATCACTTTGAGTCCTTGTTCCTCAGACTGTAGACCACAGGATTAAGCAGGACAGTGAACACATTATACAAGAATGAGATCTGCTTGTCTCACTCAGAGGAATAGCTTGCATTGGGCCTCATGTAGAGGTAGGTGGCTGGAGCATAGAAGAATATGATCACAGTCAGGTGGGAGGCACAGGTGGAGAAAGCGTTGCCGCGGGCCTGCATGGACTTGAACTTGAGAATGGCCTGGGCAATACGGATGTAGGAGGCCACAGTGAGCAAGAGTGGGGCAACAACCATGAAGACACTGATGACTAGGTCCACCATCTCAATGACGTGGGTATCCAGGCAAGACAAGTTTTGTACTGAGGGGCCTTCACAGAAGTTGTGGTTGACCCTGTTTAGTCCACAGTATGGCAGCCTCATGGTGAAAAAAGTGTGGATCAGAGAGAAGAAGAAACCACAGGCCCAGGTCCCAGCAGACAGCTGTGTGCACAGGCCCCAGCTAAGGATGACAGTGTAACGCAGTGGATAGCAGATGGCCACGTACCGGTCAAAGGCCATGACGACAAATAAAATGCACTCAGTCAGGCCCACGGCACCAAAGATGTACATTTGTAGCCAGCAACCAGCAAAGGAGATGGTCTGAGATCAAGAAAGAAGATGCATTAACATCTGGGGCACAGTGGTGGTGACACAGCTCATATCCAGCAGGGAGAGGATACAGAGGAAGAAATACATGGGAGTGTGGAGATGCATGTCCAGGCATACCAGGGTGATGATGAGCCCATTGCCCAGGACTGAGCTCAGGTAAAGAAGAAGGAAGGCACTGAAGAGGGTCCTGTTGGTCGTGGTGTCACTGGAGAAGCCAAGCAGGATAAATTCAGAAACCCAGGTTCGGTTCTGCCCTGGAGGCATCCACATGGTAGGGCTATAAGAGGATCACATTCATTTAAATGTCATCTAAAATATGATAGTCTAGTAAGTACTGGAGACAGACCAGCTATGATTTTTAATTCTGATCCCATTACTCACCTAGTGCCTTGCACAGTTACTTAACCTCTCTGAGCCTCAGTCTCCTCATCTGTAAAACGTGGCTAATAAGGGTTTTTAGGAGGAGTTGGGGTGATGCATGTGAAGCATCTCATGCAAAAAGTTAAAAAAAAAAGTGTCAGTCGTCCAGTTGTATATGACTCTTTGCAACCCCATGAACTGTCGCCGCCAGGCTCCTCTGTCTATGGAATTCTCCAGGCAAGAAGACAGGAGTGCGTTGCCATTCCCTTCTCCAGGGGATCTTCCTGATCCAGGTATTTAACTCAGGTCTCCCATATTGCAGGCAGTTTCTTTACCATCTGAGCCACCAGGGAAGCCCAAAGCATCTCATACAATGCACTAAAGAGAAGTAAAATGCTCATTTGCCATCTCTCCAGTCTCATTCCCCACCTCTCAGTGGACAAACTAGTGACTCGAATGTCTAGCAACAATTTACACCAAACCTGTAAAGGTGGCCTTATCTTCTTCCTTAGAGATCATTTGTCTGGATATGTTACAAGCGTCTCCTCACCCTGTAATGTCACTTTGGCAGCTGAGTATGGGAGGCATTACCAATAGAGGGCGATAGAGGGGCAATGTGATGATGGAAGGAGGACTGTACTTAGGTGGCTCTTCAGTCCTCCTTCCTTGGTTATATAGGTGGAGAGCTAGTGAGTTGGTGTGGACCAACTGCAGTCACATACTCAGGTCACACACACCCTCTCCACCTAGGGGCCACTTCTATGCAAACTCCAGTATGTGTCTCCACTCCCACCCCCAGTAGCTAACTGTATATACCTGTGGCAGTCACACCCTTTTTGAAAAAGTCTGAGATCAGCATAAACAGATACATCCACTCTGAAGAACGGTATGGTGGTTCCTTAAAAATCTATTGATGAAAATAAAACTATGATATCCCCAGAAATATCCACTCCTGGATATATACACTGAGGAAAACATAATTCAAAAAGATAGATGCATCCCCATGTTCACTGCAGCACTATTTACAATAGCCAGGACATGGAAGCAAACTAAATGTCCATCTACAGAGAAATGAATAAAAAGATGTGGTACATACATACAGTGGAATATTATTTAGTTATAAAAAGAAACAGAACTGTGCCACTTGCAGAGACATGGATGGACCTAAAAACTGTCACACAGAGTGAAGTAAATCAGAAAGAGAAAAAGAAATATCATAAAATCACTTATATGTGGAATCTAGAAAAGTGATACAGATGAACTGATTTGCAAAGCAGAAATAGAGACAAAGACATACAGAACATGTGCTTGGACACCAAGGAGGGAAGGGATGGATAGGATGAACTGGGAGACTGGGATTTACTACTGTGTGTAAAGCATATAACTAATGAGAACCTACTGTATTAGCTCAGGGAACTCTAGTCAGTGCTCTCGGGTGACCTAAATGGGGAGGAAATCCAAAAAGAGGGGATAGATGTATACATATAGCTGAATCGGTGTAAAGGAACCATTCTCTAATTTTAAAAAAATGAATTAAAAAAGACAAAAGAAAAAAAAAAAGAAAAAGTCTGACCTTAGTCTTAATTTTTAGGGGAAAAGGAGGGCTGTCAGGAACAAGAGGAAGAAGAAAGTGCTTCCTAAATCCTTAGTTCCTTTATACTCTTCCTCAGTCATAAGGTAGTAGCTGCTTTTTTTTTTTCAAATGCTATCCCTGGTTCTCTTAGAGTTATCCCTTTTATCAGTTATCTACCTTTTACTAATTAAAATTCTGTGTATTAAATTTTCCCTGTTCACCTTACTGATGTGATGTGTCTCCTGCAAGGATCCTAACTGATACATATGCTAAACCTATGGGGAGTGAGATTGATAAGGAACAGAATAATACAGAGCTATAAGCTATCTAGCTATATAGTAGTTATTAATTACAGAAGTAAAAAGCGATAGCTATCAGTGGAAAAACTGGACAATATCTTAGCTGAGTGATTACAACTGATACCACCAAAAAGGATCAGATAGACACAGTGTGTCTCCATATGTGAAATCCTAACAATATATCATCTATGTATTATCCAAGCCAGGGGTCCCCAACCCCAGGTCACAGACTGGTACCTGTTGGTGGCCTGATAGGAACCATTCCACACAGCAGGAGGAGAGTGGTGGGCCAGCAGGTGAAGCTTCATCTATATTCACAGTCACTGCCCATCACTGGCATTACCACCTGAGCTCTGCTTCTTGACAGATCAACGGTGTCACTAAATTCTCATAGAACAAATCCTACTGTGAACTGTGTATGAAAGGGATCTAGGTTATGTGCTCCTTGTGGGAATCTTCCCAAAATCATCTCCCACCCCCAGCCCGTGGAAAAATTGTCTTCCATGAAACTGGATTCTGATGCCAAAAAAAGATTGGGGACCACGGATTTAAGCCAAAAAAGTAAAACCTGAGTCTAATCATGAGGAAACATCAAAAAAAACCTAAATCGACAAAATATACTATAAAAGAACTAGTTCCTAATCTCCAAAAAATGCCTACCATGATAACACAACATTGTAAGTTAACTATACTCCAATAGAATTTTTAAAAAACTATCATGAAAGAACATGAAAAACAAAGAAATCTATAATAGATGGAAGGAGACTAAAAAAAAAAATCTTAGCATCTAATGCAAGATGTAATCCTGGAAGAGGGATTATATTAGTTTGACAGTTAATAAAAGTGGAATATAAATTAAATTAGTTTAGGTAAGTGTATCAGTGTTAAATTTCCTGAATTTGGTAACTACTATATAAGGAGGATGGGCTTCCCTGGTGGCTCAGTGATAAAAAGTCTCCCTGAAATGCAGGAGCTGCAGAAAACTCAGGTTTGATCCCTGGGTTGGGAAGATCCCCTGGAGAAGGGCATGACAGCCTGCTCCAGTATTCTTGCCTGGAGAATCCATGGACAGAGGAACCTGTCAGGCAATAGTCCATAGGGTTACAAAGAGTCGGACATGACTGAAGTGACTTAGCAAATACAAGAGGATAAGGTCTTCCCTGGTGGCTCAGCGGTAAGAAATTTGCTTGCCAATGCACAAGACATGGGTTCAGTCCCTGGGCTGAGAAGACCCCCTGAAGAAGGAAATGGCAACCCAGTCCAGTATTCTTGCCTAAGAAATTCCGTGGACAGAGTAGTCTGGCAGGCTACAGTCCATGCGGTCACAACAGAGTCAGTCACAAATTAACCACTAGACAACAACAAAAATATAACAGGATATCCTCATTCTCTTGCATCTTCGGAACTATTCTCTGAAGTAGAAAAAGGGTAAAGGAACATATCTGCAAATTATTCTCAAATAGTTCTGGAAATTACAATAACAACAATGTTAAAAATTATTCAATTTCTAGGTATGGAACATAAAGGATTTCTTTGCAGTATTCTTTCAGATTTTCTGAGTGTTTCAAAATCATTTCCAAAAGCAGTTTTTGAAAAAAAAACTTAATGTGAAATAAAAGCTTTCCAGACAAATGTAAAGTGAAATTATTCAAAGAGAGCTCTTCAGGCAGAAAGAAAGTGACAGAAACACAGAAATGAAAAAAAAGGAATGAAAAGTCCCTCAAGGAAAGGATAAATATAAATTAATAATGAGTATAAATGAATAATAAAGTTTTGTGGGATTTGAAACAAATGAAATACTAAAGATTATGGCAACAATAGTGTAAGAAATGGAAGGGATAAATAGAGTCAGTTCTCTAAATATTTAGTATAACTGGAGAAATGGTCAAACTAATCACTTGCATTAGCCTGTGATAAGTCAGAGATCTATGTTGTAATATCTGGAAAAATTAATAAAAGAATAAATACTGTATAGCAAACAACCTAAAATAGGAGAAAATGAACCATAATTAATCCATTATATTATGGATTAATATTAATCCAAAAAAATGCTTTATTGAGAGAGAAAAAAATCAGACGTAAAAAAGGCAGGTCAGTAGGAAATAAATCGAACTTAACTATGTAGGTAATTACTTTAAATGCAAAAGGACTAAGTATTGTCATCAAAGGCATATTTTCAAACTAAGTTTTTAAAATACCCTATGTATTATTCACAAAAAACTTAGGTAAGTTTTCATTCTGAAATACATAAATATATCAAATCAACTTGTTGTTTGTTTTAAACTTACACAATGTTATATCAGTTATATCTCAATAAAGCTTAAGTAAGTATTCATTCTGAAATACATAAATATATCAAATCAACTTGTTGTTTGTTTTAAACTTACACAATGTTATATCAGTTATATCTCAATAAAGCTTAAGTAAGTATTCATTCTGAAATACATAAATATATCAAATCAACTTGTTGTTTGTTTTAAACTTACACAATGTTATATCAGTTATATCTCAATAAAGCTGGGTGGAAGAAAATAAACACTTTAATATAAGGTTATAGACATACTAGGAAGTAAATATACCATGTAAATATTGGTCAAAACTAACATCATAGTTTCATGACACATTAGTCAAAATTGATCATATGATGCATCATAAATGTAATCTCAGAAAACTCCAAAGCCTGGAAATCATTCAGAATATACTCTGTAAACCATGAAATTGATTACAAATTAATTTCAAAATAAATATAATGGGTAAATACCCAACTCCTTTGAAGTTGGCATACATTTCTAAATAAGTTATGGAATAAAGAGAAATCAAATGGAAATTACTATGTATTAAAATAAATGACGAAAATAAAATATTATAAGTGCTTGGGGGAAGTTTATAGCTTTAAATGTATATGTTAAAATATACTTAAAAGGCTAAAAATTAATCAAATAAACTTTCATCTCAAGAAGCTAGAAAAGGAGCCCCAAATCAAACCCAAAAAAAGTTAAAGGAAGGAAATAATAAAGATAAGAGCAGAAAACAAGGAAATGGTAAACAAACTTACAATGGACAAAAATTGACAGAGCTGAAAGTGTATTCTTTGAAATAATATAAAGATGCTTAGCAAGACTGACAAAGAAAAATAAATAAAACACAAATCATTAACATTAGGACTGAAAAGAGGAACATTACTATAGATCCTACAGTTATTTAAAAGCTAATTTTAAAGACTACATACAACTTTATAACAACAAATTTGACACTTAAAATAAATAGACAAATGTTTTAAAAAACACAAATTACCAAAACTGACAAAGGAAAACTAAAACTCAGAAGAGTCCACTGTCTTTCCAAAACATTTAATTTATAACTGTAAACTTTCCTAGACCGAAAACACTAGGCCCAGACTGCTTAACTGATGAGTTTTTCCAACCTTTAAGAGAGGAATAATATCAATCATAACAAAGTTTATCAAAGCATAAAAAAAGAGCCAAGATTTCTCAACTCACTTTATGAGATCAGCATAATCTAATACCAAAATATAACAAAGACATTACAGGAAGGAAAACTCACAAATGAATTTCTCTCATTGGCATTACTGCAAAATTCATTAGCAATATATTAATAAATTTATTTTAGCACTGTATTAAAAAGGATAAAACATCACAATCAAACTGGGTTTATTACAAGAATTCAAGGTTGGTTTAGTATTTGATATATAATGTAATTCATCTGATAATGGAAGTAAAGGAGAAAAATTATGTGATTGCATTAATATGTACAGAAAAGCAACCTAGTAATACTCAACGATCAATTCAGATTCAAAAGAAACCTCTTAGAAAAGTAGAAATAAAAGGGAACTTCCTTAATGTGATAAATATGATCTCCAGAAGAAGCCTACTGCAAATGTCATACTACATGGTGAAATACTGATAACTCACTCTCCAACAGTAAAGGTGAAACAAAAGTGCTCACTATTACCATTTCCATTAACCATTATACTAATGGTCCTATGGGCTTCCCTGGTGACTCAGACGTTAAAGAGTGTCTGCAGTGCAGGAGACCCAGGTTTGATCCCTTGGTCAGGAAGATCCCCTGGAGAAGGAAATGGCAACCCACTCCAGTATTCTTGTCTGGAAAATCCCACGGATGGAGGAGCCTGGCAGGCTAAAGTCCGTGAGGTTGCAAAGAGTTGGACCCGACTGAGCGACTTCACTTTCTTTCTTTCTAATGATCCTAGTCAGTGAAATAAGTCAAGAGAAAGAAACAAAAGACTAGAGAAATGGAAAGGAAGAAACAAAACTGTCATTATTTGCAGAACACTTGATTGCATAGGGAGAAAATTTTTAAAACACCCAAAGACAAACTGGAATTAATAAGTACACAAAAATCAAACATATTGCTCTATATCAGCAACTCGAAAATAGTTCATAAGAGCATTTTATAAAAGAAAGCATGTAGCAAAAATTCTAATAAAATGTATGTAGAAAAATATTATTTAAAGAAATTAAGATAGAGCCAAGTAAATGGAGGAATATGCCATATTCATGCATGGGTTTGACAATTCAACATTACAAGGGTGCAAAATTGATTTATAGATTAAATGCAACCCTAGTCTTAACCCTAATAGATTTTTCTACAGAAAATTGACAACCTGGATATAATATTTATATGGAATTCTGGAGAATCTTGAAGGAAGAAACCAAAGTCTGAGGACTTACCAGATACTGACTTACTATAAAGCTGCAATAATTAGGCAAGTATGAAATTGACACAAAAATAAACAAATGGATTGATGGAACAGGGTACAGTACAGACCTGTGAATATATGGTCACCTAATTTATAATAAAGTTTATACTACAATGCAATGGGGCCTTTTCAACAAATTCTGCTGGATCATGCAGATATTCACAAAGAAAAAAAATGTTGAAACCTACCTCAAAAATTAATTCCAGATATATTATAGTTTTAAATGGTAAACATAGAACAATAAATTTTTAAAATCAAATGCAGAAAAATATCTATGTCAGCCTGCAATAGGCAGAAATTTCTTAAACAGGACACAAAAAGCACTACCCATAGAGAAAAAGATGATAAATTATATATTTTATGTAATTACATTACAGATAATTACATATAATTGCATATATATGATTACATATAATTATATACACAGATTATAGTAAAATGAAGAACTTACAATCTATATCCAGAATAAAAAATTCTTTAAAGTAATATAAACAAAGGCTACCAAATATAATAATGAGCAAAAGATTTTAAAAGGCACTTCACAAATGAGGCTACCTAAACAGACAGTAATCAAATGAAACTCAACATCATTAGTCATCCAGGAATTGCAAATTAAGACCACAGCACAACATCACTACACACCCATTAGAATGGCTAAAATGAAAAATGCATGGCAGTGGCAACAGTAACCAGAACTTTCTTACACTGCTGATGAGAGATTCCTCTGGAATCTCTAGAATTCCTCTGGAATTCCTCTGGAAAACACCCAATGGTATCTCTTAAAATTGAACATATGCATTCCACATTACTTAGCAATTCTATTTCTAACTAAACTCCTACATACTTATAGACACACATAAATATTCTAGGAAAACATTAGCTGTTAGTCCCTCAGTATTATCTGACTTTTTGCAACCCCCACGGACTGTAGCCTGCTGAACTCCTCTGTCCATGGAATTCTCCAGGCAAGAATGCTGGAGTGGGTAGCCATTCCCTTCACCAGGGGATCTTCCCAACCCAGGGATTGAACTTGGGTCTCCTGCATTGCAGGCAGATTCTTTACCATCTGAGCCACCAGGGAAGCCCATATTCTTGGGAAGACATGTACAGAAATGTTCAAAACACTAGACAAAATAGCCCCAGATAGGGAACTACCCAAGTTTCAATCAACAGTATAATGGATAAAAGCACTGTAGTATGTTTCTACAGAGGTTACTTTTGGGGAGGATAAAACCTCACAGGAAACGTCAGGCCATCCTTAGTCTTCACTATCCCCAGGCCCAGCTCCTCATCCACCAACAGACCACCTACATATCCCTCAAAGCCATCCTTTCCTTTGCCCTGGATTAGGAGCCCAGCATTTCTCACCCATAATCCTGCAGAAGTCCCTCCTTAGTCTCCTTGCCTCTGGACTCTTTTCCTTTAGTACATTCTCCATATGGACTACTATAAGTTATTCTTAAAAATATAACACTGACCTAGCTGTCTCCTGTTTAAAACACTTTAAGGGTTCCCAATGCCAGGTAATGTTTGACACGCACACAGAACCCTTCCTAAATGATCTACAACCTGCAGACTTCTTTAGCCTCAGCACCCAACTCTGTCCCTCATCCCATCTTTTCCATACAAGCATGCCCCAGAGTCATGTATGTCTCTACCTCTATCACATCTTTATATCCTTGCCTAGGTCTTTATAAAGCATGGAAGAACATCACACCCTGCATCCTTGCCGCCCACACACACTCTGTTACATACACAATGTTTATTCCCATATTGGGACTCAACTCATTTATCATCCCACCAAGAAGCCTTCCCAGACCCACTCCATCTCCCACTCCCAAACCTTGGTTGGATGCTTTCTCTATTTCTCAGAATCCACTGTGATTATTGGCGATTTATAACCCTAGTAATCCTAGAAGGTTCTGATATGAAGTTAGAGGTCTAATATCTCGGAAAAAATTTCTCCCTCTCATGTTAACGTTATTCCCACTCATTGAGTTGGAATATCTATAATAAAGTATGGAAAATGGGATGAGTTTATAACTTCCCTTTCAGTAATAATAATACCTAGTGTTTAATGAGCACTTTCGGAGTGCCTGGTATTGCTACACTAACTTTATCAAATCCTCCCAACAACTCACTGAGTTAAGTACCAGTACCTCCATTTTTACAGAGAAAAGAAAACTAAATCATAGAGAAGCTAAATTATTCACTCCAAATTATACAATTTGTATGATGAACCCAGGATTTGAATCAAGGCAGTTTGGCTTCAGAGCCAACTCTTAACCAGAATCTTCTCCTGGTTCAGGTGAACACTCTCTAAGTGGGAAGGATAAAGACTGCAAACTGCCCCCATTGCTCCTCAATTTGAGTTTGAGGTTTGGAATGAGATGCAATAGAATCATGGCCTACATGTTACAACCACCAGGTAAGATAGGATAAGACCCCTCCTAGGATAAAGTGCAAAAGTGGCAGCCACAGACTATCTCTCATGATAAAGTTTTCTCCATCTACTCCCAACACTTGGATGTGGGAAACCATGGGGTTGCCCTGGAAGCAGAAGGAATCTATAGAAAGAGACTTGGGAACTGATTACCTTACTAGAACTTAGTAAATCTTTGTAAAAAGCCTCCCTGTTATTAATCAACCTTGATTTCCATGGGAAGTGGGACATCTTCTAGTGAAAAAAACAAAGTCTCCTCCTCCATTCAGCCAGGATTCTTTGTCATAATTCACAACAGCCCAGGTCTCTAGGGAACAGGGGAGTGGGAACTAATCATTGTGGTCACTGATGTCATTGTTTCAGGCTTCTCCCAGCATAACCATCATTGTCCTTTCCTAATGTCTCTTAGCTGAACTTGGAGACCTGAAGCTCAGGAAATTATTCATTTTCTGTTTCTAGCTCCTAGAACATGTTTTGGAACAGACAAACCATCCATCCATATTTACTACATGAACAAATGGAAGAAAGAAGGAGGTCTAGGAAGAAAGAATGGGATGTGAGGTGGGGAAGAAAGAAGAGTGAGGAATGTGGGAGGTGCCTGGAGGGATGCTGGGGCAGGAGCACAGAGAGGATCCAGTGGCCGGATGACCGGGCTACAGCTGACCTCCAGTCCCTGAAGAGGCCTGGATCCCACCCATAGCCCCAAGCACAGGGACCATCTCACCCCTCAGGCATTCACAGGTCACAGAGAGACTGTCACCTGTTCTTAACGGAAAGAGACTGGACAGGAAGTGCCCAGGGCAACGGAGTCCAGTGAGCCAGGATTCCAGGCATCCCAGTCTCCAGAAAAGCACTAGGTTTCTGAGAGATGGAAGGATGAATCCCCTCTGCCTTCTCTCCCTTGCTCAGCTCTTTGCACTTGACCTGGCCAGTCCTGGCTCCTAAAGGCCTTTCCTGCCAGGTCCTTAGATGCAGATAGAGGGAGCCTTGGCCAGCCCAAGTTCCTCCCACGGGCCAAGCTGCTGAGGATTTATGCCTCCTTACCAGGCTTTCCTGGGAGAGCAAGGGGAGGGCCATCCCCCTGCCTCCTGCCACCGCAGACCCTGTCCCTTGTGGGGATGCCAAGATGGAATTCTCTGAATGCTGTCAACAAGAACCTCACAAGGAAGAGGCCCTTGGGGACAGAGCAGGAGCAAACCACATCCCGGTTGGGGAGGCATAGTGACCTGTCTTTATATTTTTCCAGTATCTGGTCCACTTGCAGAGATGCCAAGAACTGAAGGCTTCATGTGGATTCCTCTCTTCTCACCCAAACCACTGTGTCCCAATGTGTCAATTAGCCCATGTTTGAGTCACACTCCTATTTCTTACTGAACTAGTACTCTTGCCTGGAAAATCCCATGGATGGAGGAGCCTGGTAGGCTGCAGTCCATGGGGTCGTTAAGAGTCGGATAGGACTGAGCGACTTCCCTTTCACTTTTCACTTTCATGCATTGGAAAAGAAAATGGCAACTCACTCCAGTGTTCTTGCCTGGAAAATCTCAGGGATGGGGAGCCTGGTGGGCTGCCATCTATGGAGTTGCACAGAGTCGGACACGACTGAAGCGACTTAGCAGCAGCAGCAGCAGCAGCATCTTGAACAAATCAAAATTTTCCTCCGTTCCCCACCAGAACAACACCTTGGACACGATGATACTTATGACTTGACCTTGGAGAACTATACAGATCTTGAACCAGGTCCTGGAAGACAGCATCTGAAAAGTAGCATCAGTCACATGTTACATACAAGGAAGTTGAAGTCCAGTGCAGGTGGGAACCTGCCCAAGGATTCACAACTTCTGAGGACAGAAACAGAATCTGAATCAGGATTTGTCATGTCCTAGTGCCCATTCTAATAAACTGCTGTTATTCTGAACCTGTCTGCACGTCTAAAAATGATAATGATATCTTAATAACCCTAACATTCTGCGGTTACTGGAGAATTAAATGAGATAGCGTGTTGAAAGCCCTGCATAGGTCCTGCCCATGCCTCCCATTCTGAGCTCCTGTCCTGCCTTCTGCCTGGGCCTTGGTTCTCCATTCATTCAGGAAGAGAAGGTTGGGTACAGAGGTCCTGCCCAATCAGCCACAGGTCACTAGAGTCAATCATTGACTTTTCAGAAGTGTTGTGTTATGGTGTTAAATGAGGTCATTATTAAAGTTAAATTACATAAACAATAATTAATTCAAGTATGTTAAAAACAAAGCTCAGTGAACCTTGAAAGCACAATGTTGTGTGAAATAAGTCAGAAAGAGAAGGCCAAACACTGTATGATCTCACTTTTACATGGAATCTGAAAACATGGAACTCTTAGAGAGTAGAGTATGGTGGCCTGGGGCTGGGGGCAGAAAAATGGAGAGACGTTGGTCAAATGGGACAAATTCTCAGTGATAAGATAATAAGTTCAGGGGCTCTAACCTTCAATATGGTGACTATCATTAACAATACTGTACCGTATACTGGAAAGTTGCAATGGGAGTAAAGCTTTAACGTCCTCACTATAAGAGCAACAGCAAAATGGAGGTGGTGAGATAAAGTACTGCATGTGCTATGCTGTGCTTGGTCGCTCAGTTGTGTCCGACTCTTTGCAACCCCATGGACTGTAGCCCATCAGGCTCCTCTGTCCACGGGGATTCTCCAGGCAAGAACACTGGAGTGCACTGCCATGCCCTCCTCCAGGGGATCTTCCCAACTCAGGGATCAAGCACAGATCTCCCACACTGCATGCAGATTCTTCACCATCTGAGCCACAAGGGAAACCCAAAGTCATGCATAAACTAATTTCACTGTTTATGCTTATTGTGTAACAGTTTCACAATATATACATATATCAGCTCATCACATTGTACACCTTAAACTTACAGAATATTATATATCAATTAAATCTCAATAATTTGGGGTGAAAAAAGAAAATAAAATTCAATTTACAAAATGAAAAAAAAAAAAAAAACAGAAGTTAGAAACAAGAGCTGGGGGACTTCTCCAGTGGTTCATTGGGTAACACCTTGCCTTTGAATACTTGGGGTTCAGGTTTGATCACTGGTTGAGGAGCTAAGATCCCACATATCTTGTGGCCAAAAATCTAAAAAATAAAACAGAAGCAATATTCTAATAAATTTGATGAAGACTTTAAAAAAGTGACCATATGGAAAAATAATTTTAAAGGAAAAAAAAAAAACCTCGAAACTCTTCACATCCTAATTATTCTACTACAATACAGATATCTGTTCTCGCTGTTCTAAATGTTACTGAATTTGTATAATGGAAATAATCTAATCATGGAGTGCTCTGAACATCTCTCCCTAGGTCTGAGTTCAATGACATCATGTTTGCTTGAAATCTGGCCATGACGGGTGTATCTACCCAACACGGAAACCGGAAAACAGTACAAGTCTGAACTCCTCCCTGCCTCCCAGAAATTATTGTTAGATGCTTCCCAGCACACTGCTGCTTTCAATCCAGGGTCCTAAGAAGCCAGACGTCTCAGGATGACTTCGAGCTGGAGGTTTCCCACTCTGCTATTGGCCGGGGCTGGGGGAGCTGGCAATGAGAGACCCTCGTCCAGGAGGAGCCCAGCCTAGAAGCTCAGACCCTCTCAGCCCAGTCCTCTTGCCTGGTCATGACAGAGGCTCCCAGACAGCGAGACACAGCCTGGCACAGTCCTCTGGACCTTCGCCGGCCTCCTCACAACCCTCAGCAGGGCCGACCATGGTCGAGGCCTTCTGAAGCAGAGCACGTGGAAGACCAGCTCTGCACTCAGGGAGCTCCCAGGCCCCACTGGCTCCCATCTTTAGGGATGAAGGCCAAGCGCACTCAGAGCCTACTGCGCACAGGCCCTGGGAGGCAGGGATCTGACAGATGAGAAAACAGTGTCAGAAAGGGTAAGGAGCTTGTCCAAACAAGATCAGAAAGCCTGATAACAGGAGGAGCCCAGAAGCACATGGAGGCCACTGCTACCCTACTTGGCTCTGTCTTCTGAGGCAAGATTCAGTTTCCATTTCTCTAAAATGCAGCAGACTCTGTTCTTCTCTCACAGGTGATGACGCAGATCCAGTGATGGCACATGTCAGCCTGATGCTCAGCACAGAATAACGCTTCATGAAAGTTAAACCCAACCCTGTGTCTACTTCCTGATCCCGCTTCCCATTCCTTCTTCCTGGAATCACACCTTCCAGGGAGCGGACACATTCCCTCCTTCATGGCATCTCTGAGCTGGACCCACTGTGTGCCCCTGAGCTGTCCCTGGGGTTAGGAGTACCTGAGGATTCCACCCGGTGACTTCAGGTTCCTTGGGTTGGGGGGTTGGGGGACGGGCAGGGGCGGACTCTGATACCAGGGCTCCCTGCAATCCTCAGCTCTTCCTCAGACTCACCTACAGTCTCAGAAGCCTAAACTGTGGGAGTCTTCCCTGTACCCCAATTCCCTCAACCCATACATACAAATACATCTTCCAGCATGATGGGCCCAGAGATTCAGGGAGGAGAGGCAGCTGGGTCCAGGACTCGGGACAGATGAAAACTTGCCCTGTCAATCCTTCTCTCCAGAACAGGAATGGCAATGATAACCAACTCTTCCCTGAGCCAATCCCTAACTCCTCTTCCCCCATGTCACTGACCCTCACTTCAGCTCTGAAGAGGTAATCCAGGCAGGACCTATCTGTCTATTGGATGGATGAAGAAACTGACGTCCAGGGAGGTGCAGTGACTTGCCCAAAGTCAGAAGCGATCCAAGATCATAGATAAGATGAAACTCAGGCCATCCTGTCTCCTTAAATGACGGAATTACTTAAAGCCTGCCACGCTTGATCCTACCCTCCATAACCCAGTAAAGTGATGTGACCTGGAAGAAATGAAAGTGAAAGCAAAAGTTGCTCAGTCATGTCCAACTCTTTGCAACCCCATGGACTGTGCAGTCCATGGAATTCTCCAGGCCAGAATACTGAAGTGGGTATCCTTTCCCTTCTCCAGGGGAACTTCCCAACCCAGGGATCAAACCCAGGTCTCCCACATTGCAGGCAGATTCTTTACCAGCTAAGCCACTTGGGAAGAATACTGGAGAGGTTAGCCTATCCCCTGTCCAGCAGAGGAAATGAGGGATTTGGCTAAAACCATGCAATAGATAATGTTGCTGGCCAAAGTCTTGGCTATCTCTTCCAAAGCTGAATAAAAATATACAGAGACAGAGTTTGGAGGAAACAGAAAAGTGGCTTTAGTTCTCGTCCAGCAGAAAGGGGAACGCAGTAGGCTCATGCTGTAAGACGCCCCTCCAGTAAGAGATCTAGGGGCTTATGTAAGATAAGAGCTTGCAGTCAGGAGTTGATGATGAGGAACAAAGGCGTGAGGGTCTTGTCTTCTTCCTCTTGTATTATTTCACAAACGGTCATAGGCTGGCGCAGTAACCCAGTAATTGAGTCTGGCAGTTTGGTGGCCTCCTTTCTGACATGTAAAAAAGAAAAATGTCAAGCCTATATATTGTCACCCTGCTTATTTAACTTATATGCAGAGCACATCATGTCAAACGTCCAGCTGGATGAATCACAAGCCAGAATCAAGATTACTGGGGAAATATCCATAACCTCAGATATGCAGATGATACCACCCTTAAGGCAGAAAGTGAAGAGGAACTAAAGAGTCTCTTGATGAAGGTGAAAGAGGAGAGTGAAAAAGCTGGCTTAAAACTCAACATTCAAAAAACTAAGATCATGGCATCCAGTCCCATCACTTCATAGGAAATAGATGGGGAAAAAATGGAAACAGTGACAGATTTTTAGATAGTGACTGCAGTCATGAAATTAAAAGATGCTTGCTCCTTGGAAGAAAAGCAATTACAAACCTAGACGGCATATTAAAAAAAAAAAAACAGAGACATCACTTTGACAATAAAGGTCTGTATAGTCAAAGCTATGGTTTTTTACAGTACTCATGTACAGATGTGAGAGCTGGCCCATAAAGATGGTTGCATGCCAAAGAATTGATGCTTTCCAACTGTGGTGCTGGAGAAGACTCTTGAGAGTCCCTTGGACAGCAAGGAGATCAAACCAGCCAATCCTAAAGGAAATCAACCCTGAATATTCATTGGAAGGACTGATGCTAAAGCTAAAGCTCCAATACTTTGGCCACCTGATGCAAAGAGCTGACTCATTGGAAAAAATCCTGATGCTGGCAAAGATTCAGGGCAGGAGGAGAAGGGGGCAACAGAGGTTGAGATGGTTGGATGGCATCATCAACTCAAAAAACATGAATCTGAGCAAACTCCGGGAGATAGTGAGGCCTTCCCTGATAGCTCAGTTGGTAAAGAATTCGTCTGCAATGTAGAGACTCCGGTTCAATTCCTGGGATGGGACAATCCCCTGCAGAAGGGAAAGACTACCCATTCCAGTATTCTTGGGCTTCCCTTGTAGCTCAGCTGGTAAAGAATCTGCCTGCAATGCTGGAGACCTGGGTTCGATCCCTGGGTTGGGAAGATCATCTGCAGAAGGGAAGGCTACCCACCCCAGTATTCTGGCCTAGAGAATTCCAAGGACTGTATAATCCATGGGATCACAAGAAGTCAGACACAACTGAGCAAATTTCACTTCAAAGGAGACAGTGAAGGACAGGGAGGGCTGGCGTGCTGCAGCCCATGGGGTCACAAAGAGTCAGACAAGGCTGAGCGACTGAACAACAACAAATAAGAGGAAGAGTGCTATAAATTGAGCACCAGATACAGGATGTATTTAGCCGAGTCAAAGGATAATAGGTGAGAAATGGAGCTGCTGTAGAGTCAGAAGGGCAGAAAAGTAAACTTAGTTAAAGACATGCAGAGTTAGAAGCAGTTGAATAAAAAACTAGGAATGTTCAGGCCTGCTCACTAGTCTCTATCTTCTTTGTTCTCGGAAAAATGAAAGAAAATCCATTCCTCTTTTTTTCTCCTTTTCACTGCAACAATAATGGGAAAGCCAGCAACAGAGCCTGGCATGAGCCTCTTGGGCTGGGGCTGTGACCACAATATCACAGACTTTAGTGCTTGAGTCTATGGCTCCACCTGAACTCTAACTGAAATTCTTCCTGCTGTCCCAGAGTTTGTGTGATTAGAGGTGGTGCTGGGCCAGCTGGGGGGTTGGAATGAGGGAGAAGACTAGACTCTGGATGTTGAATTTTGAGCCAGGTGGGCCTACAGGCCTCAAGGAGAAGAGGATGGACTGGCAAGAGAGGAAAAGCTCGGGCTGTGGCAATCCTAATATCCAGGGACTCTCTGTAATTAGCCCCAGGCTGAGAATGCCTCTGGGAGGGACTCTGTGAAAACTAGCTTTCCTTTGCTAAGACAGGTGCCCCAGAAACTTCTTTGGATTGAAGTCTGGGGCGGGAGCTGAAGGAAATGGCAGGAGGTGGTAATGACCAAAAGCATCAAAAGGTCTGGGACATCTTCACACACAAAGCTTTTTCTTTCATGTGTGAAAAAGCTTTTCGGACAAGGTCTTTCATGTGTCTTTTCTCACCAGGTCTTCACAGCACAAGGGAGGAAGGTGTAGTGGTCCTCATTTTACAGATGACGTCGAGGGTGACAAACTCTTCCTGAAGACTTGCCAGGGGCCAAGTCCTGAGGGAGTCATTGATGTTGGTTTTGGTCATTTCACTGCTCTCTAAGTCATAAAGGGCCTCCAAGGTCAACATGTCCAGTTCCTTACTCTCTTTTACGGCCATGAAAATTAAAGCTCAGAGAAGCAAAGTCATTGGCCTGCATGAGTTACTCAGGCAATCAGACCTAGGAGTCCTGCCTCCCAGCCATGGACTCATTCCATTGACCCATGCGCCTTTCTCTCCTTTGCTCTCTAGGAATTTAAGGAAGACCTGCCCATCTGTCTAGCAAGAATGAGTTAATGTAGGTATCTTATCATGCGTGCTTGCCCTCAGCATCTTCACTCCTGGGGTTTGCATCCCCCAAGACTATAAATCTTGTGTGAGCCAGTGAAAGTACATGTAGGTCAGACAAGCAAATAGGATAGTAATAATAATTATAAGAACAACAACAAAAAATGATGATTATCATCATCATAATAATATTTCATGCTCAGTTGTGTCTGGCTCTTTGTGAGCTCCTGGACTGTAGCCCTCCAGGTTCCTCTGTCCATGGAATTCCCCAGGCAAGAATAGTGCAGTGGTTTGCCATTTCCTCCTCCAGGGGATCTTCCCCACCCAGGGATCTAATCTGTGTCTCTTGCATTTCCTGCACTGGCAGGTGGAATCTTCACCCTCTGGGCCACCTGGGAAGCCCATAATAATAACAGCAGAACCTTACAGCTACTGTTTCTTATATGCTTTACTTACAATAATCCATTGTAATCCATTCAAATGTAATAATCCATTTGAATAATCTATTCAAATGGCTCAAGATGACGTCAAATTGCAATTCAGTGAGATCACTGTTTTGTCCACCAGCTGAAACACTCTCTCCCAGGGTACAAACATCTCCCAGTTAGCAGAGGTCAGAGTTCCTGGGAGAGGGAACAAATATTCTGTGAGTTAACACTAAGAGAATCCACTCCCATTTCACTGTTTGATTTCCAGGTCCATGCACTCTAGCGATGGGAGAACCAGAGTCATATAGTCACTGACTCAAAGTATAAACTTCATCACTTTATTTCTTACTTTTATTTTTTTTAATTGATATTACTTTTGGCTGCACCGGGTCTTCATTGTTGCACAGGCTTTCTCTAGTTGCAGAAAGCAGGGGCTACTCTCTAGCTGCAGTGCGCGGGCTCTTCGTTGTAGTGGCTTCTCCTGTCGTGGAGCAGTCTCCAGGAGTTGCAGCACAAGGGCTCATTAGTTGTGACTCTCGGACCCTGGAGCTTGGCAGGTGTCAGTGGTTGGGGATGCAGGCTCAGAAGTTTCGGCTCCTGGGGTCTAGAGCACGGGCTCAGTAGTTGTGGCGCATAGGCTTAGTTGCCCCCTCATGGCATGTGGAAAATTCTCAGACCAGGGGTCAAACCTATGTCCCCTGCATTGGCAGGCTGATTCTTACCTGCTGTATCACCATGGAAATCCCATGCTCACTTTAAAGGGGCATGTAAGGCAGGGGCCTATTCCTTCAAGGCATTTTTATCCATGAACAGCAATAACTGAGTCTTAATAAGCCATTCCACCTTTCAGTTAGGGCAGTTTATTCTAAGTGTTAGAAGTTACATAAGGCCACTGAGTCTATAATTATGAGACCATAGCTGTAAAATGAGTTCTTTGACCAGATGCAATGCTGTGGGGGTGCCCTGATAGTGGACTGGGCACTCTGAATTCACATATACTGATGCTAGCAAAAGTTTTATAAGCAGAGAAAGAAAAGCTTATCTAGAATCTACCTGTTCCTATGAAGACAGATCGTTGTCCCCTCCATGATGAAAGAGATCCAATATAATCAGGTGGCAGACTGTTCTCCTGGGGAATGGTGCCATATAGTTGATCTCTGCTATTTGCAGAAGAAGCACTCATCAGTAGTGGTAGCCAAGACAGTCATGGAAAAGAGAAGTCCATGCATTGAGCCCATGTGGACAGCCTCCATCCTGGCCATCATGGACATTTTGTTCATGCGCCTACTCAATAAGTGTCTGGGGGAAAAGCCTGACTGACATCCAGAGAGTGTGTCATTTTTACACCTGATTTATCTCCTCTGCAGATGATATCCTTTCAAGAACATTCACATGGGACACACACAGCCTACGTCCACTCTGAAGTGCATCCACATATGTCTCCCCTCTCCCCAAACTTTCTTGCCACCAATCTCTGAATCTTGTTATGGGGTCGTTACTTAATAGCTTTCTTTTGTTTTCTTATTTTCCTATGGAAATTAGCCTGTTTAAACATTCTATCTTTAAAAGTTTTAATTTTGGTAATCTACATTTCCCTAAGAAATTACCCATGTCATCTAGTTTGCTATTTTATTTGCCTAGGGATCAGCAAACAGGGAAAGCAGAGTTGTGGGACTTAAGTTTCTTCCACAGCAAAACACAGCAAATTAGTGGTAGTTTACCAATGTGCCCATTTACCCATCTACCAACCAGTTTAATGATGTCAGAAACCTTGAGATCATTAGTGTAGAAATGAGTCAAAGAGGCAAAGAATTTGGAGAGGCTGACATTTCAGTTTAGCAGCAAAATACTTCCCCCAAAGGGATGACCTGAGTCCCACCAGACAGGTGTTATGACCCACTGTGCTGTGTTCTTTGTTCAAGGGAACAGGGAGAAAAGTAAAAAATAAAAATAAAACAAAAGCCAACAACTCTCATAAAGGCCAAGTTAGCAGAGAATTAATTAATAACATTTTTAACCTTAAGTATCTATACACTATATACTCCCAAGTATCTACACACTTTAAGAACGGCTGGTTTGTGGACTGTAAATTCCGTGAGGACAAGGGCTGTGACTTCCTGTCACCAGAGCCAGGGATCTGTGACAACAGTTGACAATCAACAGCCTCCATCAGTGGACTGCAAGCAAAGACAGTGGCACAGGTAGTTTAAAATGTTGATAACCTCCTTGACTTCTCCCCTTTCCACCTACAAACCAAGCCATCACATGCTCTTACTTCTTTGCTCAAAACATCTTTCAGCATCTCCCCGTTCACTGCCACCATCATCTAGCACCTTCATAAATTACGCCTAGCTCTCCTCTACTAACTGTTCCTCTTCAATCCAACCCCCTCACTGCGACTCTACAAATACTGTGTCACCTCTCTTGTCTACTCCATTCCTTATCCCTGGTTCTTAAAAATAGAGATTGCTTCTATTTAAGATAAAATCTACTATCATCCTGAATTACAAACTCTCTTACTATCTGTCCTAAGTGAAAGAAAAATAAAACCTCATCACACTTTAGCCACAAGACTTCCTCCCCACTACCTGGTCCCTGACTAGACTTTGCCACCAGGTAGACTTTGCACCTTCTGGAAGGAACTCCAAAAACCAGGAAGACCTCTTCCCCATTATCCAGGCAGCCCCTTCTCCACAAGATAAAGCAGGAAACTTTCAATAGTTGGAAGTCCCTTCCACCAGCTACGTAGCTCCTATCCTTTCCTCAGATGGAGGGAACACCAACAGCCCATTGGACCCTTCACTTTCTGCCTGAAACCCTCTGGAACTTTGCCACACCACTGATGCAGCAGAAAACAGTCATTCAAATCAGCAACCAGCCCAGCCCTGTTGTAACTCAGTAAGTGCTTTGCAACCATACTACCACACAAATTTGTGCCTAAGTGCTAGAGACAAAAATTCAATCCCAGCAAAAGTTCACAGCTCCCTAGTCATTCATTATTCCTAGATGCCCACATGCCATTAAAACCTCTACTCATCCCTCAACTGCCCAAATCCCTACTTCTGCCTTTCCCCAGTTCTCTGTCTTCTCAACGTCAACCTCACCATTAGCAATGGCCTCTCCCAACATCCTCTACCTAGAATTCCCCCTGGGATACCACATGCCCTACAGCTCTCCAAAAGGGAAGTTCTTTTTCCTCACTCCTGACCAAACATTCTCTTGGGGCTTCCCTCATAGCTCAGAAGGTAAAGAATATGCCTGCAATGCAGGAGACCCAGGTTCACTTCCTGGGTCAAGAAGACCCCCTGGAGAAGGAAATGGCATTCCACTCCAGTCTTCTTGCCTGGAAAATCCCATGGACAGAGGAGCCTGGTGGGCTACAGTCCATGGGATCACAAGAGTCGGACATGACTTAGCGACTAAACCACCACCTCATACCCAATGACCTTTGCTCCCAACCGCTTTCCAGGCACCTCAAGTCATACTCACAGCAGAGCTTATCACCCATAAAACTGCTTCACTTCCCCAGTAAGAATCTAAGCATTCCCACTGCACTTTGAATAAGTTAACACTTCTCCTGTGGATCCACAAGACAGTCCTTTGCCTACCTCTCGGTGTTATCTCTGCGTCTCCTGCTCACTTGCCTGTGACCACATGAGCATTCTTCCAGAGCTGCAAACAGTGCAAAGTCCTTTCCAGACCTGGGGCCTTTGTACCTGGAGTCCTCTTGCCAGAAATGCCCTTCTCCTGGCTCTTTGCATGGGTGATGCTCATCCTCAGGCATGCTACATCTGAATTCCTGACCAAGACCTTATATGTCAGCTCTTGGTAAGTAGGTTTCCATCCTCCATTGTCTCTATATCCATAGAACACTGTTTGTTTCCTAAGAGGTCTACAACTTCCTTTTTCAGTAACTAAGCTTAATTTCTATTTTGACCTATTATTCCCCTGGTGGGGGAAATGAAAAAAATTAGTGTGATATTTCAAAGCAATTCTATTCCCATTTTTTAAAAGGGGTAACCAGGGTTAGCTGCTGAGGGGAAAAAAAAGAGACTTCTTGGGTTTTGCTTCCTCTCTCCCTGATGTTAAGCTCTGGATAGAATACAAAGTGGTGAGGTACGCAGTGGTGATGGGAGTGGGGTGAGGTGGAGCCTGGTCCCCACGTCTGGCCCCCAGTGAGAGAATCTCCCTCCTATGAGGCCATCAGTCTCCACAGGTCACTGTGGCCCCTTCATTAGTTGTGATGTTATAATTTCATGACTGTAAACCTCTCCATGTATCTGTCTTGGTTTCCATGGGGCCTGGTACTGGTTGGATCCATCTTAATGAATGCTCAAGAAATACTGAAATCGACTCATCCCAAGATCTGGGTCACCAGTAATGCACGAAAGAAAGTTGGATACCCATGCTAAGTCTGAGGCTCAGAGCTCCAAGTGGGCTGCAATAACACTTCTTCTTCTATGGTTTCCTAATATATTTTAGGGCTCACAGAAGATTCACAAGTCCTTCTTGTGAGACGAATCACACAAGATTCACAAGTGAATTCACAGAAAATTCACAAGTCACTCCACCTACTGTGACATAGAATTTTAGAGACACGGATGGCTTAAAGATGTCTGACTTCATGTGTCTGACTCCTTAAGGTGTTCCACAAAGTAAGATCCAGAGAAAGGAAGTTAATTGTCCTAAGTAACAAAGAAGTTAGCAAGGGTGGGACTAGAACCCAGGTCAATTAATGTCAAGTTCTATGTCCTTTCACAAGATGATGCAGCATATATCACGTCAGCCCCATGAACCTTATTGGATCCATGCACCAAGTCCAATCTGTGGGTTACTTTGGTCTCATAAATCACTGGCTTAATTTTCCTTTTTTTAAATATAAAATTTTATTTGAATATAATTGATTTATAATATGTTAGTCTCAGGTACACAGTAAAGTGAATCAGTTATACATATAAATATATCTACTGTTAAAGGTCATTACAGAGTATTGATTGAGTTCAGTTCAGTCACTCAGTCGTGTCTGACTCTTTGCAACCCCATGGGCTGCAGCATGCCAGGCTTCCCTGTCCATCACCAACTCCCGGAACTTGCTCAAATTCATGTCCTTTGCGTCAGTGATGCCATCCAATCATCTCACCATCTGCCATCCCCTTCTCCTCCTGCCTTCAATCTTTCCCAGCATCAGGGTCTTTTCCAATGAGTTGGCACTTTGCATCAGGTAACCAAAGTATTGGCGCTTCAGCTTCAGCATCAGTCCTTCCCATGAATATTCAGGACTGATTTCCTTTAGGATTGACTGGTTGGATCTCCTTGCAGTCCAAGGGACTCTCAAGAGTCATCTCCAACACCATACTTCAAAAGCATCAGTTCTTCAGTGCTCAGCTTTCTTTATGGTTCAACTCTCACATTCTTACATGACTACTGGAAAAATCATAGCTTTGACTAGATGGACCTTTGGTGGCAAAGTAATGGCTCTGTTTTTTAATAATGCTGTCTAGGTTGGTCATAGTTTCTCTTCCAAGGATCAAGCATCTTTTAATTTCATGGCTGCAGTCATCATCTGCAGTGATTTTAGAGCCCAAGAAAATAAAGGCTGTCACTGCTTCCATTGTTTCCCTATCTATTTGCCATGAAGTGATGGGACCAGATGCCATGATCTTAGTTTTTTGAATGTTGAGTTTTAACCCAGCTTTTTCAGAGTGTTGATCAGTGACTGATTTTCAAAGTGTTTGCAACAGATATTTATTGTTTACATGTACCACTTGTAAATAAATGCCACTTTATTGCTTACATCACCTTGACTGTCTACTGTGTGCATGTATCACATCACTTACAGGTACTGTGTTTCATGCTGATTGCATGTATTCTATTAGTTCCAATGCCACTAGAGTAGGTTATATCATTACCCTCTTTATTTGCTGCTTCTCACTGTAGAAGGAATATACATACATCCCCTTTGCCACGTGACCTGCATTACTTTTCTGTGGGAGGAAAATACTTCTCGCCCTTTTGCCATCAGGCTTAAGCATAGGAAACTTTTGGCCAGTAGGATGTGAGCAAGGTGATGTGTGTCACTTTTGAGCAGAAGCTTTAGGAGGTACCATACTAACTGAAGTAAGTCAGGCTAAGACAAATATATGATATCACTGATAGTGGAATCTAAAAAAAGATACAAATAAGCATATTTACAAAACAGAAATAAACCCACAGACACAGAAGATAAACTTATCTCTACCAAAGGGTAAAGGTCAGGGGAAAAGGATAAATATAGAGCTTAGAATCAACATATGCCCACTACTATATATAAAATAGATACCCAACAGGGCCCTACTGTATAGCATGGGGAACTGTATTCAATATCTTGTAGTAACATATGAAGGGAAAGAATCTGAAAAAGAATAGATTTAATCGTACATACATATAACTGAATCAGTTTGTTGTATACTTGAAACTAACACAACGTATACTTGAAACTAACACAACGTTGTAAATCAACTATGTGCTATGCTGTGCGTAGTCACTCAGTCATGTCCGACTCTTGGTGATCCCATAGACTGTAGTCCACCAGGCTCCTCTGTCCATGGGGATTCTCCAGGCAAGAATACTGCAGTGGATTGCCATACCCTCCTCCCGGGGGTCTTCCCAACCCAGGGATTGAACACAGGTCTCCCACATTGTAGGCAGATTCTTTACCATCTGAGCCCCCAGGGAAGCCCAAATCAACTACACTTCAATTCAAAAAGAAAATAATACCTTCTTTTACACCTTCCTGTGTGTAAGTTGGAATAAATGTTCCCTATGTCTCTATTGTTTTCCTTTGTAAGCATCACCATACATCCATTCACACTTGAATGAAAGTGAAAGTCACTCCGTCATGTCTGACTCTTTGCGACCCATGGGTTATACAATCCATGGAATTCTCCAGGCCAGAATACTGGAATGGGTAGCGTTTCCCTTCAGGGGATCTTTCCAACCCAGGGATTGAACTCAAAATCTCCCACATTGCAGGCAGATTCTTTACCAGCTGAGTTACAAGGGAAGCCCATTCACACTTGAATAGACTCGATGTAAATATATTAGAGAATGAAATTAAATAACTAAAGATTCATTTTTATACCTCCATTTTAATAGTGAGGCATCTTAGTTTCTTAAACTTTTGTAACATAAAAAGTCTAATTTGACCTACCCCTAAAGATGCTTTCACACTGTGGTGCTGGTAAAGACTTGAGAGTCCCTGGGACAGCGAGGAGATCAAACCAGTCAATCCTAAAGGAAATCAACCCTGAATATTCATTGGAAGGACTGATGCTGAAGTTGAAGTTTGGCCACCTCATGCAAAGAGCAAACTTACTAGAAAAGATCCTGATGTTGGGAAAGATTGAGGACAAGAGGAGAGAACAACAGAGGATAAGATGGTTAGACCCAACTCAACAGACATGAAAACTCCAGGAGACAGTGAAATACAGGGAAGCCTGGTGTGCTGCAGTTCATTGGGTCTCAAAGAGTTGAACGTGACTTAGTGACTGAACAACAACAAATATAATTTTATATAAGATATTGCCAAAAGTTGTATTTTTCTCCTATGCATACTTATCTTACCCAAATGGTTCCATGCTGTATATTCTTTGCAGTCACCTGCTGTATAACATATTATTCTATTGTTTTTCTGATCATTCTGTCAGATTCTTCAAAAAAATGTATTTTGGCTGACTCATATCAATGTATGGCAAAAACCACTACAATACTGTAAACTAATCAGCCTCCAATTAATATAAATAAATGAAAAAATATATATATAATTGTATTAAAACATTTTAGGGAGGGAGGTAGGAGGCAGGTTCAAGAGGGAGGAGACATACGTATACCTATGACCAATTCATGTTGATGTATGGCAGAAACCATCACAGTATTGCCAAGTAATTATCCTCTAATTCAAAATTTTTAAAAACAGGGGAAATGAATGAAATCATTAACAAAAGAGTCATCATGTAGTAATATTTCAGCCTTTATTCCTTTTTCTCATTCATAAGACGGGCACTTCCAGATAGGACCACCTCCTTCAGGTTGGATCCAAGAATTAAATGGCAGAAGATCACAGCCTACTTACAACTGCCATGGAATATGAACACTAAATGAACTTTCACTGCTGTAAGCCACTGGGATCAGGGAGTTGTTTCTCATTGCACCGTAAGTAGCAAGTTGATCAAGATAGCCAATTTAGTTTCATGTCCCACCTTTGTTCAACTGACCAAGTAGTACATTGGTTCAACTGTACAATGTTGGTTTCATACATTATAGATACTCCATCTTTTCTCAACATTGGACATTCTACATTAGATTTTGCCTGTCTTCTCATTCACCAGGTCACTCTACCCTTCCCCATCACTCTCAGAAAAGCCCCCTTGATGTCCTTGTTCCTCAGACTGTAGATCACAGGGTTGAGGAGGGCAGAGAAGACATTATAAAAGAGGGAGATCTGCTTGTCTTGGTCAGGGGAATACCTTGAGTTGGGCTTCATGTAGATGTAGGTGGCTGGAGCATAGAAGAATATGATCACAGTCAGGTGGGAAGCACAGGTGGAGAAAGCCTTGCAGCGGGCCTGCATGGACTTAATCTTGAAAATGACCTGGGCAATACGGATGTAGGAGGCCACAATGAGCAAGAGTGGGGCAGCAACCATGAAGACACTGATGACTGAGTCCACCATCTCAACGACATGAGTATCCATGCAAGCCAAATTTCGTACTGAAGGCCCTTCACAAAAGTAGTGGTTGATCCTGTTGGGCCCACAGTATGGCAGCCTCATGGTGAAAAAAGTGTGGATCAGAGAGAAGAAGAAACCACAGGCCCAGGTCCCAGCTGAAAGTCGTGTGCACAGGCCCCAGCTGAGGATCACAGTATAACGCAGTGGATAGCAGATGGCCACGTATCTGTCATAGGCCATGACTACAAGGAAAAAGCACTCAGTCAAGGCCAGGGCACCAAACATGTACATCTGTAGCCAACAGCCAGCAAAGGAGATGGTCTGAGATCGAGAAAGAAGATGCACTAACATCTGGGGCACTGTAGTGGTGACATAACTCATATCCAGCAGGGAGAGGATACAGAGGAAGAAATACATGGGAGTGTGGAGATGCATATCCAGGCATACCAGGGTGATGATGAGCCCATTGCCCAGGACTGAGCTCAGGTAAAGAAGAAGGAAGGCACTGAAGAGGGTCCTGTTGGTCGTGGGGTCACTGGAGAAGCCAAGCAGGATAAATTCAGAAACCCAGCTTTGGCTCTGACCTGGAGATATACACATGGTGGACCTATCAGAGAATCACATTCATTTGAATGCCATCTAAAATATGATAGTTTAATAAGATCTGGAGGCAGAATCTCTAGGATTTTAATCTTGAGCCCACTACTCCCCTGGTGCCTTGCACAGTTACTTAAACTCTCTGAGCATCAGGCTCCTCATCTATAAAATATGGCTAATAACACTCATTTCTCAGGGTTTTTTGGAGGAGTTGGGGCAATGCATATGAAGCATCTCATAATAATACAATGCCTAAAACCCTAATTAGTAGTAAACACTCATTTGCAATTTCCCCAGTCTTACTTCCCAGCTCTCAGTGGACAAACTGGTCACTGAAATGTCTAGCAACAATCAATTTACAGCTATCCACTCCAGCTCCCAAACCTGCAGAAGTGGCCTTCCCCTTTGCCTTAGAGTTCATTTGTCTGGATGTGCTACAAGCTTCTCCTTACCCTATAAATTTGTCTCTTTAGCAGATGACAGTGTGAGGCGTTTCCAATAGAAGGAGATGATGGCAACAGGAAGGCACTTAGGCTGCGACTTCAAATCTCCTTCCTCAGTTATTCAGGCAGAGAGCCAGTGGGTTGGTGTGGACCTGTCATGGTCACATACTCAGGCCGCACACGCTCTCCCCACCCGGTGGCCACTTCTAGGAGAGCTCTGGCCTGTGGCTCCATCCCGACTCCCAGTAACAGACTGTGTTCTTGTGACAGTCACACCCTCTTTGAAAAAGTTTGAGCTCAGTCTTTCTTTCTCTGGTGGAGGAAGATAGGAAGATAGGAGAAGAGCAGGAGGAAGGAGGGAAGTATCTTCTAAATCCTTAGCCTCTGTGTATTCTTCTTAAGCCACAAGGTAAAAGCTTCTTTATATATAAATTTATATAGATACATATATTCTTACTTCTGGATCTCAGAGACTTCTCTTTTATCCCTTTCAGCAGTTATCTACATTTTACTAGTTAAAATTCTAGGTATTAAATTTTCCGTGTTCACATGACTGTTGTGTTCTGTCTTCTGCCAGGATCCAAATTGATGCAGATGCTAAATCTATGGGGAATGAATTTGATAAGGAATAGAATTTACAGTTACAAGAATCTATCCATAAAGCAATTATTAATTACAAAAGGAAAAAGTGGTAGCTATCAGTGGAAAAACTAGACAACATCTTAACCGAGTGATTAAAATTAACGTCACCAATAAGGAGCAGATAGACACTATGTGTCTCCATATATGAAAATCTAACAATATATCACCTATATATTTTCAGCCACAAAAAACAAAATCTGAATCTGATCATGAGGAAACATCATAGAATCCTACATTGAGGAATATTCTATAAAATAATTAGATTCTGACCTTCAAAAAAATAACTATCATGAAAGACAAAGAAGGCTAAGAATATGTAATAGACACAAGGCAATTAAAAAGATAGCAACTAATGCAAAAGTAGACCTGGCAGGGGGAACGCTAAAATAATATTAATATTAATTTGACAATTGATAAAACTGCAATATGAATTAGATTAGTTTAGATAAGTGCATCACTGTTAAAAACCCTGTATTTGATAACTACTGTATAAGAAAATGGGCTTCCCAGGTGGCACTAGTGGTAAAGAACCCACCTGCTAATGCAGGAGACGTAATAGACAAGGGTTTAATTCCTGGGTTGGGAAGATCTCCTGGAGGAGGGCATGGCAACACACTCCAGCATTCTTTCCTGGAGAATCCCATGGACAGAAGAGTCTGGCAGGCTATAGCCCATAGGGTCGCACAAAGTCAGATGCAACTGAAGCGATTTAGCATGCATGCACATAAGAGAATCTCCTTATTCTCTTACATCTTAGGAACTATTCTCTGAAGACATAGAGGGTAAAGGAACATGATATTTGTAAATTATTCTCAGAAAGTCCTGAAAATTATAATAATAACTGCTTAAAATCAATAAATCTAAGTATTAGGGACATACAGGATTTCTTTGTAGTACTCTTTCAGCTTCTTCGATGGTTAAGTAATTTCCAAAAATAGTTTTTAAAAATTATTTCTAATGTTAAATAAAAACTTTTTCAGACAAACAAAATATGAGCTCATTTAAAAGGGAGTTCTTCACACAGAAAGAAAATGTCTGAAACACAAAAATGCAAAAAGAAATGAAGAGTCCCTCAGGGAAAGGATCAATATGTATTAATAATGAATACAAATCAATAATAAAATTTTGTGGGATTTAATGCAAATGAAAGACAAGATGACAGCAAAGAACAAAAGAACAAGAAATACAACAGGTAAGTAGAGTTAGTGTTCTAAATATTTAGCATAATTGGAAAAGTGGTCAAATGAACCACTTGCATTAAACTGTGATTAGTCAAAGATTTATGTTAATATATCTAGGACAAATCAATGAAAGAATAAATAATATATAGCCAACAACCTAAAATAGGAGAAAATGAACTAATAAAATACTCATCAATCCAGAATAAAGCTCTTTTGAGTGAGGAAAAAGATCAAATATAAAATAAGTCAGTCAATAGAAAATAGTGGAATTTAGGATGTAGTTACTTTAAATGCAAAAGGACTAAATATTTTCATCAAAGGTTATTTTAAAACAGAGTTTTTAAAAACTACATGTTATCCACCAGAAACATTATTTGCTTATTCTGCAATATGTAAATATGCCAAAATAACATGTTCTTCAACTTAACAATGTTACATCAGTTATATCTTAATAAAGCTGTATTTCTTTTTGAAATACACCTTAATAAGGTCAAGACACTCTAGGAAGAAATATTGCCATGCAAACATTAACCAAAAGAAACTTTGTAGCTTCATGAAACATTTATAGAAATTGACTGTGTGCTACATCATAAGAGTAAATTCAAAAAAATCCAAAGGGTGAGAATCATTCAGAGTATACTCTTAACCATGAGATAGGCTAGGAGTTAAAGTAAATATAACAGGTAAGTACCAGACTCATTCAAAATTATTCTAGCATACACTTCTAAATAATTTATAAGATACAAAATCAAAATGGAAATTAGTGTATGTTAAAATAAATAATGATGTAAATAACATTATCAGAGCTTAGGAAAAAGTCTATAGTCTTAAATGCATATGTTAGAATATGTTTAAAAGGCTAAAATTAAACAACTAAATTTCATCTCAACAAACTAGAAAAGAAGCCCTAAATCAAAACCAAAACAAAGTTGAAGGAGGGAAATAATAAAGATAACAGCAGAAAACAAGGAAACAGTAAACAAAATTACAATAAATAAAAACTGACAAAGCCTGAAGTTCATTCTTTGAAATAATTTATAAGTTATTAGCAAGACTAATAAAGAAAATTAAATAAAACACAAATTATCATCATCAGGAATGAAGAGGGGAACATTACTATAGATCCTACTGTCATTTTAAAATTAATTTTAAAACTTACAAACAATTTTATAACAATAAATTTGATAACTAAACAAAATAGACAAATGAAAACACAAATTACCAAAGCTGACAAACAAGAACTAAAAATCAGAAGAATCCACTATCTTTCCACAAAGCTGAATCGATAATTTTAAACTTTCCTAGAAAGAAAACTAGACTCAAGACAGATTTACTGGTGAATTTTTCTAACATTTAAGAGAGGAATAATACCAGTCATAACAAATTCTTTCAAAGCATTAAAGAAAAAGAGTGAATATTAACCAACTCATTTTATAAGACTAGTATAAACTCAATACAAAAATAACAAAAACTGTTCTCCACAGTAGCTGTACTGGTTTGCATTCCCACCAACAGTGTAAGACAGTTCCCTTTTCTCTACACCCTCTCCAGCATTTATTGTTTGTAGACTTTTGGATAGCAGCCATTATTTTGACCTGCGTGAGATGGTACCTCATTGTGGTTTTGATTTGCATTTCTCTGATAATAAGTGATGTTGAGCATCTTTTCATGTGTTTGTTAGTCATCTGTATGTCTTCTTTGGAGAAACATCTGTTTAGATCTTTGGCCCATTTTTTGATTGGGTCATGTATTTTTCTGGAATTGAGCTGCAGGAGTTGCTTGTATATTTTTGAGATTAATTACAATATTGTAATGTAATTAGCTTCCAATTAAAATAAATCATTAAAAAAACAAACAAAAAAAAAAAGAAAACATATAAGAAGGAAAAAGCATAAATGAATCTCTCTCATGGGGACTGTTGCAAAATTCCTTTACAACATATTAGCAAATTTAACTTAGCAATATATTAAGAAGGATAATATATCACAATCGTATTGGGTTTATTATAAGAATTCAAGGTTTATTTAGCAAACAATGTAATTCATCTGATTATAGGAAGTAAAGGAGAAAAATTATGTGATTAACTTAGATATAGAAAAAGCATCTGGTAAAAAAAAGTCAACAATCAATTAAGATTAGAAATAAACTTTTTAGCAAAGTAGAAATACAAGGGAACTTTCTTACTGTAATAAATTTTCTCCCCAGCAAAGAAGAAGCCACCTACAGCAACTAGCATACTACATGGTGAAACACTGATAACTTAATAACACTGAAAGTGAAACAAAAATGTTCATGTTACTATTTCTTTTGACTATTGTATTAGTGGTCCTAGGTAGTGAGATAAGTCAATAGAAATAAACGAAAGACCAAAGGATTGGAAAGGAAGAACTATCAGTATTTGCAGAATACCTAATTGTATAGGTAGAAAATTTTTACAAACCCAAAGAGAAACTGGAATTAATAACTATACAAAAATCAAACATCTTTCTCTATACCAGGAACTAGAAAATTACTTATAAGAACATTTAAAAAAACCAAATATGTATCAATAACTTTAATAAAGTATGTGTAGAAAAGCATTATTTAGAGAAATAAAGGTAGAGCCAAGTAAATGGAGGAATATGCCATGTTTGTGCATGAGGGGTGTGTAGGACAGTTCAACATTATCAATATGTATAACTGATTTATAGATTCAACGCCAGTCTAAACCTCAACAATTTTTTTCCACAGAAAATGGACACTTTGGTTGTAATATTTATATGGAAATTCTAAAGAATCTCGAAGGATAAAACAAAACCTGAAGGACTTTCAGGTATTAACACTTCCTATGGGGCTTTCCTGATAGCTCAGTTGGTAAAGAATCTGCCTGCAATGCAGGAGACCCCAGTTTGATTCCTGGGTTGGGAAGATCCCCTGCAGATGGAGTAGGCTACCCACTGCGGTATTCTTGGGCTTCCCTTGTGGCTCAACTGGTAAAGATTCCACTTGCAATGTGGAAGACCTGGGAGACCTGGGTTCGATCCCTGGATTGGGAAGATCCCCTGGAGATGGGAAAGGCTACCCACTCCAGTATTCTGGCCTAGAAAATTCCATGGACTATGTAGTCCATGGGGTCACAAAGAGTAGATATGACTGAGCAACTTTCACTTTCAACACTTACTGTAAATCTGCAATAACTAAGCCAGCATGACATTGGCACAAACATAAACATTGGCACAAAAATAAACCAGAGATAATATTTATGGAACAAAATAGAGTCCATCACAGACCTGTGAATATAGAGCCATCTGATTTATGACAAAGCTGATTCTACAACGCAATGGGGAAAGCATGGTCTTTTCAATATATTCTGCTGGATCCGGTGGATATTCACACAGGGAAAAAAAAAATCATTAAATCCTCCCTCACATGATACACAAAAACTAATTTCAGATATACTATAGCTTTAAATGGTAAAATTAGAACAATAAATTTTCAGAATCAAACACAAAAAAATATCTATGTCACCTTGTAATAGGCAGAAATTTCTTAAACAGGAGGCAAAAAGCACTGCTGCTGCTGCTGCTGCTAAGTCGCTTCGGTCGTGTCTGACTCTGTGCAACTCCATAGACGGCAGCCCACCAGGCTCCGCCGTCCCTGCTAGCCATAGAGAAAAAATGATAAATTATATATCTTGGTATGATCATATATACCAATATAATGACATAAAATTATACATATATATTATATGTATATAATTTTATATACAATAATATATGTATATGTAATATGTATATATAATATAATGTGTGTATTATTACATATGTACAGTAAATGTATATAATATATATAGGCTTCCCTGGTGGCTCAGATGGCAAAGAATCTGCCTACAATGCAGGAGACTGGGTCTTAATTCACAACAGCTCAGCTCGCTAGGAAACAGGGGAGTGGGAACAAATCATTGTGGTCCCGATGTCATTGTTGAGGACTTCTCCCAGCATAACCATCATTGGCCTTTCGTGACACCTCTTAGCTGAACTTGGAGATCTGGAGCTAGGAAATCCATTTTCTGTTTCTAGCTCTTACAACATGGCTTGGCAGAGAGGAACTATCCATATACATTTACTACATGAATAAATGGAAGAAGGAAGGGGGTCTAGGAGAAAGAATGGGAGAGGACTGAGGTGTGAGGTGGGGAGGAAAGGAGAGTGGGGAACAAGGGAGGGGCTGGAGGGACGCTGAGACCCAAGCACAGACAGGACCCAGGGGCTGGGTGACCTGGTGCCTCTGAACTGCAGCCCCACAGAGGCCTGGATCCCACCCATAGCCCTAAGCACAGCGACCATCTCACCCCTCAGGCATTCACAGGTCACAGAGAGACTGTCACTTGTTCTTAAGGGAAAGAACTGGACAGGAAGTGCCCAGGGCAACTGAGTCCAGTGAGCTAGGATTCCAGGCATCCCAGTCTCCAGAGAAGCACTAGGCTTCTGAGAGATGGAAGGATGAATCCCCTGCCTTCTCTCTATTGCTCGGCTCTTCGCACTTGACCTGACCAGCCCTGGCTCCTGAAGGCCTTGCCTGTCAGGTTCTCAGGTGTAGATCGAGCTTCGGCCAATCCAAGCTCCTCCCAATGGGCCACGATGCTGAGGCTTTATGGTCCTGCCTCCTTCCCAGGTTTTTCTGGAAGACTGGGTGGAGGACCATCCCTCTGCCACCTGCTACCACCATCCCTGTCTCTGGTGGGGATGCCAAGATGGAACTCTCTGCCTGTTGTCAACAAGAACCCCACAAGGAAGAGGTCCCTGTGGACAGAGCAAGAGAAAACCATGCCCTGCTTGTTGAGGCATCGTGACCTGTCTATTTTCTTTTCCAGCCTTCGGAGGGATATGACTGGCTCAGGGGAGAAGCTACTGTACCTGGTCACCTTATAGAGATGACAAGAACTGAAGGCCTCATGCTGATTTCCCTCTTACCTTCTAAACCCCATGTCCAACTTGTCAATTAGACCAAGAATGAGTCAAATCCCTATTCTTTATTGAGCCATCTTGGACAAATCAAAATCTTCCTCCATTCCACAGAACAACTTGGACATGATGATACTTACGACTTGACCATGGAGCACAAACCTTATACAGATCTTGAACCAGGTCCTGGCAAAAGGCATCTGGAAAGTAGGATCAGCTGCATGTTACATACAAGGAGGTCGAGGCCCAGTGGAGACAAGAAACTGCCCAAGGACTCATATCTTTTAAGGGCACAAAGAGAATCTGAATCAGGCTCTGACATGTTCTAGTACCATTCTCTTAAACTTGCTGTTATTCTGCCTCCATGTTCACCTCTGGAAAAGGACAATAATAATATCTTAATAACCCAACTTTCTGGGGTTGCTGAGAGAATTCAGTGAGATGTTGTGGTGAGATTCCTGCACAAGTCTTGCCTATGCTGCCCATGACTGAGTTCCCATCCTGTCTCCTGTCTGCACCTCGGTTCCTCACCCCTTCAGGAAGAGAAGTTTGGGCTCAGAGGTCCCTCTCAGTCGGCCACAGGTTCACTGACATTTGTCACTGAACTCAGAGGTAGGGAGAGATGTATGGAGCTCTCTGGCCATACATCTGGCCATGATGGCCACCCAAAACAGAAACCAGAAAACAATACAACTCAGAACTGCCCCCTCCCCTCCCAGGATGGATTGTTAGGTGTTTACCAGCACACCGCTGCTTCCAGTCCTGAGTCCTAGGAAGCCAGATGTCTCAGGATGACCTAGTGCTGGAGGCTTCCCACTCTGCTATTGGCCGGGGCTGGGGGAGTCAGCAATGAGCGATCCTCCTCCAGGAGGAGCCCAGCCTAGCAGCTCAGACCCTCTCAGCCCAGTCCTCTTGCCTGGCCCTGACAGCAGCTTCCAGACAGCGAGACACAGCCTGGCACAGTCCTCTGGACCTTCGCCGGCCTCCTCACAACCCTCAGCAGGGCCGACCATGGTCGAGGCCTTCTGAAGCAGAGCACGTGGAAGACCAGCTCTGCACTCAGGGAGCTCCCAGGCCCCACTGGCTCCCACCTTTAGGGATGAGGGCCAAGCACACTCAGAGCCTACTGTGCACAGGCCTTGGGAGGCAGGGATCTGACAGATGAGAAAACAGTGTCAGAAAGGGTAAGGAGCTTGTCCAAACAAGATCAGAAAGCCTGATAACAGGAGGAGCCCAGAAGCACATGGAGGCCACTGCTACCCTACTTGGCTCTGTCTTCTGAGGCAAGATTCAGTTTCCATTTCTCTAAAATGCAGCAGACTCTGTTCTTCTCTCACAGGTGATGATGCAGATCCAGTGATGGCACACGTCAGCCTGATGCTCAGCACAGAATAACGCTTCATGAAAGTTAATACCAACCCTGTGTCTACCTCCTGATCCCGCTTCCCATTCCTTCTTCCTGGAATCACACCTTCCAGGGAGCGGACACATTCGCTCCTTCATGGCATCTCTGAGCTGGACCCACTGTGTGCCCCTGAGCTGTCCCTGGGGTTAGGAGTACCTGAGCATTCCATCCTGGGACTTCCGGTTCTTTGTGAAGCAGGGGCGGGGGACTCTGATCCCAAGACTCCCTGCAATCCTCAGCTCTTCCTCAGACTCAACTACAGTCTCAGAGGACTGCCCTGTGGGCGTCTTCTCCTGTACCCCCACTTCCTCACCGCCCCCCTACACACACACATACGTCCTCCAGCCTGATGGACCCAGAGATTCAGGGAAGAGAGGGAGTTGGGCCTGGAACTCAGGACAGATGAAAACTTGTCTTGTTAATCTTCTTCTTCAGAACCAGAATGGAAATGATAACCAGCTCTTCCCTGAGCCAGGCCCTAACTCTTCTCCCCCATGTCACTGACCCTCACTTCAGCTCTGAAGAGATAGCCCATGCAGGACTCATTTGTCCATTGGATAGATGAAGAAATTGAGGGAGGTGCAATGACTTGCCCGAAGTCAGAAGCAATCTAGGATCAAAGATAAGATGAAACTCATGCCATTCTGACTCTTTAAATGACAGAATTACTTAAAAGACTGTCAAGCTTGGTTCTACTATCCATCTACTCTCCATACTCCAGGTAAGTGATATGATCTGGAAAAAATGAGGGATTTGGCAAAGATCATGCAGCTAGATAGTGGGAGAGCCAGCAACAGAGCCCTGTTACGAACCTCTTGGGCCAGGGCTCTATCCACAATATCACAGGCTTCAGGGTTTGTGTTTAAACTAATGGCTCTACCTGAACTCTAACTGAAATCCTTCCTGCTGTCCTGGAGCTGGTTGTGACCACCAGTGGGGCTGGGCTGGAGTGGGGGGTGCAGAGGGGGTTGGTATGAGGGGAAAGACTGGACTCTGGATGTTGAATTTTGAGCCAGGTGGGCCTGCAGGCCTCAAGGAGAAGACGGTGAGCTGCAAGAAGGGAAAAGCTAGGGCTGTGGCAGTCCTAATATCCAGGGACTCTGTAATTAGCCCCAGGCTGAGAATGCTTCTGGGAGGGGTTCCATGGGAATTAGTTCTCCTTTGCTAAGACAGGTATCCTAGAAAGTTTCTGGGTTTATGTCTGGGGAGGGAGCTGAGGGAAACGGTAGCAGTTGCTGATGGTACTAATGATCAAGAGCATCTTAGTGGTCCTTTGAGACAGCCTTGCACACAAAGCACTTTCATGTATATTTTCTCATCATGTCCTCCCAACACACCTGGGAGGAAGGTGTAATGGTCCATGTTTTACAGATGATGACAATGATGGAGACAGACACTCACTGAGCACTTGTCATGGACTAAGTCCTGAGGGAGTCATTGATGCTGGTTTTGGTCACTTCGCTGCTCTCTAAGTCAGAAGGGGCTTCAAGGTCAACATGTCCAGTTCCCTACTCTCTTTTACAGCCATGAAAATTGAAGCTCAGGGAAGGAAAGTCACTGGTCTGCATGAGGTAGTGTGTAGGGGATTAGAACCTAGAAGTCCTCCCTCCCAGCCATGGACCCATTCCATTGACTCTATGCTCCTTCCTCTGCTTTGTTCTCTAGGAATTTGAAGAGCTGTCCATCTGTGCAGTAATAATTAATTAATTGCAGGTATCTTATCATGCATGCCCTCAGCATTTTGATTCCTGGGTATTTGTATCCTGCAAGACTAAATCTTGTGTGAGCCAACAAAAGTAACATGTAGGTCAGAGAAGATAACAGGATTGCTGTTGCTTGGTCACTAAGTTGTGTCCAGTTCTTTTGTGACCCCATGGACTATAGCCCACCAGGCTCCTTCTGTCCATGGGATTTCCCAGGCAAGAGTGCTGGAGTGGGTTGCCATTTTCTTCTCCATCAGATCTTTCTGACCCATGGGTCAAACCTAGGTCTCCTGTATTGGCAGGCAGGTTCTTTACCACTGAGCCACCAGAAAATCCCCTGAAAGTGTTAGTAGCTCAGTCATGTCCAACACTTTGTGACCCCATGGACTATAGCCCACAGGCTCCTCTCTCCCTGGAATTCTCCAATAATGTCAACAACAAAACAATAACAATGATGGTGGTAAAAATAATAATAAGAGCAAACCTTATAAGCATTGCTTCTTATGTGTTTTACTTATAATAATCCATTTAATATTCAAAATATCCCTGAGTTAATATACAAAATATATAAACAGCTCATATAACTCAATATTAAAAATCCAATCAAAAAATGGAAGACCTGAATAGACAAATTTATAAAGAAGACAGATTGACACCTAACAAGCAAGTGAAAAGATGCTCGTCATCACTAATTATTAGAGAAATGCAAACCAAAATATCAGTAAAATACCACCTGTTAGAATGAATATCACAAAAAATCTACAAATAATAAATGTTGGAGAAGAGGAGAAACAGAACACTTGCATACTGCTGGTAGGAATGGAAATTGGTACAGCCACTGTGGAAAATAGTATGGAAGTTCCTTTAAAAATTAAAAATAGAACTGCCATATGGTCTAGCTATTGCACTCCTGGGTATATATCCAATAAAAAAGGAAAAACATGAATTTTAAAAGATACATGCACCCTCATGTTCAGAACAGCACTACTTACAGTAACTAAGATATGGAAGCAACCTAAATGTCCATGTACGGATGAATTGATAATGAAAAAGTGAAGTACACATACAATAAAATGTTATTCAGCTTCAGCCATAAAAAAAAAAAAGAATGAGATTCTGCCATTTATAGCAACATGGATGGACCTAGAAAATATTATGCTTATTGAAATAAGTCAGACAAAGACAAATACTGTATGATAACAGTTATATGTGGAATCTAAAATGTAATACACATTAATGCATATGCAAAAGAGAAATAGACTCACAGTTATAGAAAGTGAACTAGTTTTCTATGTGAAGAGGAAAGGGAGAGGGGGAAATTAAGGATATGTGATTAAGAGATACATATTAAGTATAAACTAGATAAGCAACTAGGATATACTGTATAGCACAGGGAATTATAGCCATTATCTTCTAATGACTTTTATTGGAGCATAATCTGTAAAAATACTGAATCACTATGTTGCACACCTGAAATTAATATAATATTGTAAATCAACCATACTTCAATTTTTTTTAATTCCTAGGACAGGAGTTACAGATGGTGCTGTAATCTTTATGATTTTGCAGAGGAAGAAACTGAGTCATAAAGATTTAGTAGTGTGACAAATGTCCTATAGCCACTAACTGGCAGATTAGGACTATAGACGGTGTGATGTTACAAGTTTAACAACTGGGACTTCCCTGGTGGTCCAGTGGTTAAGAATCCACCTTCCAGCTCAACATCACTCATTATCAGAGAAATGCAAATCAAAACCACAATGAGGTACCATTACACGCCAGTCAGGATGGCTGCTATCCAAAAGTCTACAAGCAATAAATGCTAGAGAGGGTGTGGAGAAAAGGGAACCCTCTTACACTGTTGGTGGGAATGCAAACTAGTACAGCCACTATGGAAAACAGTGTGGAGATTTCTTAAAAAACTGGAAATAGAACTGCCATATGACCCAGCAATACCACTTCTGGGCATACACACTGAGGAAACCAGATCTGAAAGAGACACATGCACCCAATGTTCATCGCAGCACTGTTTATAATAGCCAGGACATGGAAGCAACCTAGATGCCCATCAGCAGATGAATGGATAAGGAAGCTGTGGTACATATACACCATGGAATATTACTCAGCCATTAAAAAGAATTCATTTGAATCAGTTCTAATGAGATGGATGAAACTGGAGCCCATTATACAGAGTGAAGTAAGCCAGAAAGATAAAGAACATTACAGCATACTAACACATATATATATGGAATTTAGAAAGATGGTAACGATAACCCTATATGCAAAACAGAAAAAGAGACACAGATGTACAGAACAGACTTTTGAACTCTCTGGGAGAAGGTGAGGGTGGGATGTTTCGAAAGAACAGCATGTATATTATCTATGGTGAAACAGATCACCAGCCCAGGTAGGATGCATGAGACAGGTGCTCGGGCCTGGTGCACTGGGAAGACCCAGAGGAATTGGGTGGAGAGGGAGGTGGGAGGGGGGATCGGGATGGGGAATACGTGTAAATCTATGGCTGATTCATATCACTGTATGACAAAACCCACTGAAAAAATAAATAAATAAATATATAAAAAATATAAATAAATAAATAAATATATATATATATAATATAAATAAATAAAGGGGGAAAAAAAATCCACCTTCCAATGAAGGGGACATGGGCTTGATCCCTGTCTGGGGAACTAAGACCATACACCTCAACTACCAAAGCCCACATGCTCTGGAGCACACATGCCACAGCTAGAGAATCTGTGTGCTGCAATGGAAGATCCCACATCCAGCTGTCCTGGTAATGAGTCAAGGGCTTGTTTCCACTGCACCAGTCTCTCCCAGAACACAAAGCAGGAAAAGAGGAAACCCACATCTGCTGAGGCTCAGAAAAGTGATGTGACTTGCCCACCAACACAGCTCACAGTAGCAGATACAAGAATTAAATCCTAGTGGACTGACTGCATTATTTCTGTGTTCCCGTCTCACCTGCAAAGCTCAGAGGCACTCTCGGGAGCGTACACAGGAGTGTTTTGAGACTCAGGATATAGAACTAGGAGGGACAGGGGGACAAGAGCCCTGGGAAGTCAGCTGTGATAAGGTTTGAGGAAGAGTTCTAGTGCTCAGACCTGTGCTGCCCAGAAAACCAGGAGGTAGAGTACTTTAGTTTCCTGTTGCTGCTGTAACAAGCTGTCACAAACTTAGTGGCCTTAAATGACACAAATGCATTCTCTTATAGTTCTGGAGGTCAGACGTCCAAAGTGAATCTTGAGCTAAAATCACGGTGTTTGCATATTTGGTTCTTCCTGGAGGCTCCAGGGGAGCATCTGTTCCTTACATCTTCCAGTTTTTAGAGGCTACTTTGGTGTCCCTTGGGCTGTAACCACATCACTCCAACCTCTGCTTCCATGTTCACATCATCCTCTTCTCCTTTGACCTTCTTGCCTTCCTTCTAATAAAGACCCTTGTGACTATATTTAGAGCCCACCTGGCTACCCCAGGATAATCTCCCCATCTCAGAAGTTTAATTTAATCACACACACAAACTCCCTTTTGCTATATAAGGTAACATTCACAGGCTCCAGGACTTGTGACATCCTTGGGGAGCCATTTTTTCAACCTACAACATAGGGTCTCCAAAAAATCCCCCTCAGTCAGCTCACTCCACGAGAACTTTCCTGGTTTGCTGAGGCCCCAGGAAGCTCATCAGCATGAAGCTAATTCAGCAGGTGAATGTGCTCTCTAGAAAGTACACAGAATAGGTATAAGAGACCCATGGTAACCTGAGGCTCCACCAGGATTTCCAACCCAGACTCTACTTTTGACTGTGGGGCCTCCTTGTCTCTTTGTCAGTAACAGTAACAACTGCAAGAGTCCCCAACCTCCCAGGAATGCAAGATTAGTTTAACATTTGAAAATCAATTGATGTAATATACCATATCAATAGAATAAAACACAGAAACCACATGAGCTCTTACCATGTATTTCAATAGATGGAATAAATGAAATTAAGCAAAGTCTATTTATAATAGAATCAAAATAATGAAATCCTTAGGAATATATTTAATAAAAAAAAAGTACAAAACTATACTCTGAAAACTATAAAACATTGTTTAAAGAAATTAAGACGATCTATATAAATAGAAAGACATCCCAGGTTCATGTATCAGAATAATGAACTCTGTTAAGATGTGAATATTTTCTAAATTGTCTACAGATTCAACACAATCCCTATCATAATTCCACTGGCATTTTGCAGAAATTGGAAAGTTGATCCTAACATTCGTAACAACCTAGATGGATGGGATGGGAAGGGAGGTGGGAGAAATGTTCAAATGGGAGGGGACATGGGTAAACCTATGGCTGATTCACGTTGATGTTTGATAGAGACCAAAGCAATACTGTAAAGCAATTATCCTTCAAATAAAAATAAATAAATTTTTAAAAGGAAGGGAAAAAAACATTTATATGGAAGTTCAAGGCACCTAGAATAGGCAAAACAGTCTTTAACCAATTTTGAAAGTTACTACAGAACTATAGTAACCAATAATCAAGATAGTGTGTTAGTGTGACACTATCAATGATAGTGTCATAAGGATTTGCCTATAATTCAGTAGAATAGTATTGATAGTCCAAAAATAGATGTTCACATTTACGGTCAATTGATTTTTGACAAGGATAAATTTTCCAAGACAATTTAATGAGAAAAGAATAGTCCTTTTTTAAAAAAAAATTCACATTTTATTTAGGTTGAAATAAACTATGCAAAATTGATTTTCTTCACCAAAAATAACAGCAATATTTTCTGTATTATTCCTAGATAAACTACAAAACACTTATTTTTGTAGGTTTTCTAGGCTTTGCTTGTAAACCAAAAGGAGGCAGTAGATACAGTCATGGAAAAAGACAGAAGAAAATAGACAAATCAGTTGTCAGTATCCATGGCCTCTGATCCTTTCTTGACCATGAAACAGAAGTGTTCAACATATACCTGCCAAAGAGCTTATGAAGACGTAGGCTCAATAAAGGAATGTAAACAGCAATAACCAATGTGGAACAGCAATGGCAGGCTCTTCCATTCAAACTTTAACTTGTTGCTTTAACTTCATTTGATAAAAACAAAATCTACACTGAAACCCTTGTTTGACAAGCTCACACATTTCTCTTACGTCTGATAGTTTTCTTAACTGTCCTTTACAGATTTTTAATAGCATACTTAAAACTTCTACTATTCGAAAGTCAATCATGAGCTTCATTGCAACATTTTACAAAATGTGTTCCTTCCTCCCATACCTCCTCTAATTTTATTTTTTTAAAGATCTGATAACTTAATACCTGACAATTGGATCCACAGCGATAAACGTAATGTCTAAAATAACTTAACTAAAACAATTCCAAAGTGCCATTAGCAGAGATCACATACAAATGTAACATGGTACTTTCAATGCTTTATTATGGAAAAACAGTTAGGTCTCCAAAGCATGGGCATTCAAACAGGCCATTTAAACAGGCAGATTATCAATGACTAATGAACTCAATGGGAGGCCTACAGGTCAAGATATTCAGTGATTATGTGGCTTACCCTTACAATTTTTCTGTAAGATATTTTTAAAATTTCTTACAGGCTTTTTTTCAAATGTCAAATACAAGAGAAAGTCTAGGTTAAAAGTCTCTTAGGTATTTTCAATGGTTTCTGAATTATCTGTAGGAAGCTCTGACTTACTTGTATAGAGTTTGATATACGTATCGACCATGAAATCCAAATCATGTTTTATATCAAAATTTATGTTAAGCAAAGCCAAGTTACTTGACCTTTGATATGTCAAAGTGTTCCTCAAGTATGCTTTGAGATGCTTTTGCCCATTTTCATAGTGTTCATTCTCAACTTTCATCACAGGAAGAATACATAGGACCTTCAGCAATGCATAAACATTAGGAAAAAACAATGTCTGGTAGATGAAGGGCTTCATAAATAGTGGATGGAAGTTCTGTATCTTTCCCTCTGTGTTTCCATTTGATTCTCCAACAATGCAGCTCAGCAGATAGTGTGTCAGGATTAGGTAAGTCACTTCAGTACATGTCAGCATGGTGCTCCTCTGACGTATTGAATTTGAGCTGTCCCATGACAGAGGGTACCAGGGATAAGCATTTAAGAGCTTTGTGGTGCTGTTCTGAGAATATATCTTTCAGTTCCTGAATAATGTGTTCCACAGTTGGAACACTTAGAGTTTCTTTATAGTAACTCTCAGAGGTTAGCTGAGACTCCAGGTTACTGTGCTGAGCTCTGAGAAATTTCCCTGGGAGTTTCATCTGAATACGGTTTGGTTGTTAAATCTGTGGCTTCCTCAAACCAAAATTCATGACAAACTTCAATATTTTCCATCACTTCATTTAGTGAATGTAACACTGCAGTCAAGCTACTGGCTGCAAAAAAGACATCAGAGGTTTGCCCCTGAAGATTTTTCCCAAAGGCTCTTGTAAAAGATAAAACATTTTAAAGAACAACAATGGTAACCATGAAATCAAAATCTGTTACCACACTACAGAGCACAAATGCTTGGCCAGCTATACAGTTATTTCGTCTAACAGTTGTATCAATATTTATACCATCTAAGCATAAAACAAGTGCTTGTAGGAGGTCCACTAAGATTTCAAAAGCATCATGCCTACCTGTCCACTGAGAATGGCAAATTTCCTACAGTTCTTTGCCCCTTTCTTCATTGTTCTGAAAGAGGACAAAAATTACACTTTCAAGCTCTAAAAGCAGTTGTGGTGATTGATGGAAAAAAGAACAAACTTCCTCAATTGTTCCTAATGAGACAGATACTCCCATAACAGATACTGCTTTTGCCAACCACATATTTAAGGCACAGGAAGAGCAGAGTGTGTAACCTGGGGATATTTCTCTAAACATTTAGAAGCAACAACTTTCATTTGGATGAAAATCCACTAGGCACAAAGTAAGCCTGGCCACGACAGTACTCAGTGTTTAATCCCCATTTCTCAGTTATTATAGTGTGAAATTTCACGGCCAAAATTTCTGCATTAGCTTCATAAGGCAGGAAGCCTACAAATTCATCTCTCAGGTTGTGAGCTTCTCAACAAACCTCACCAACACAGGCAGGTGCTCTTCCCCTGCGATGTCCACCACATCATCAGTGATGATGGAAAAGAAGTGAGAGTCTCTCACTTCCCTGAGGGTTTCTTCCCAAATGCAGCTCTCACAGATCTCTAGCATCTATTTCTGCTGTGTTTCTGAACAGAACAATGTGTTAACAGCTGTTGTCTCAAAGCGCTTTCTCAGAACCTCTTCACCAGAACTGATCCAGCACTCTAGCAGAGCTTGAAAGTTATCAGGAGTAAAAAGACTTTCTGGGATCTCATCAGCTTCATGGCCATCCAGAGGTATGTTTTGTTTTCCCATAAGAATCAAAATTTTAGATAAAGACTTAAAGTATTCTTTGTTTTCCTTCCCTTCGAGAGTTAAAGGTAAAATGTCTTCATCCTGCTCTTCACCCCCTCCTTCTGCACTGGAGTTTTGAGTATTGCTCTCATTTATTTCCTTTTGTTTTGGTTCCTGTTCAGAAGTTTCATCAACAGGTCAAGGCCTTTTAAAAAGGCCTTCAGAGAAAAGGGAACCCTCTTACACTGTTGGTGGGAATGCAAACTAGTACAGCCACTATGGAGAACAGTGTGGAGATTTCTTAAAAAACTGGAAATAGAACTGCCATATGACCCAGCAATCCCACTTCTGGGCATACACACCAAGGAAACCAGATCTGAAAGAGACACATGCACCCAATGTTCATTGCAGCACTGTTTATAATAGCCAGGACATGGAAGCAACCTAGATGCCCATCAGCAGACGAATGGATAAGGAAGCTGTGGTACATATACACCATGGAATATTACTCAGCCATTAAAAAGAATTCATTTGAATCAGTTCTAATGAGATGGATGAAACTGGAGCCCATCATACAGAGTGAAGTAAGCCAGAAAGATAAACACCAATACAGTATACTAACGCATATATATGGAATCTAGAAAGATGGTAACGACAACCCTATATGCAAAACAGAAAAAGAGACACAGATGTACAGAACAGACTTTTGGACTCTGTGGGAGAAGGCGAGGGTGGGATGTTTCGAGAGAACAGCATCGAAACATGTATATTATCTATGGTGAAACAGATCACCAGCCCAGGTAGGATGCATGAGACAGGTGCTCGGGCCTGGTGAACTGGGAAGACCCAGAGGGATCGGGTAGAGAGGGAGGTGGGAGGGGGGATCGGGATGGGGAATACATGTAAATCCATGGCTGATTCATGTCAATGTATGGCAAAAACCACTACAATATTGTAAAGTAATTAGCCTCCAACTAATAAAAATAAATGGAAAAAAAAAAAAGGCCTTGAGAAGTTGAATCATTAACACTGTCACTTTTTTTCTGTTTCAGTGTCTCTATTTCATCTTCACCCAATTCTTTTTATTCGCTTTCTGTGTCTACTATGTGGATTATTCAAATGGCCGGTGAGATCGAATACTATTGGTATTGCATTATCTCAGAGAACTGTCCCGTAAGGACTAGTTCTGCAGATCATAGGAGTTTCAAAGTGTTTGGCACACGGTCGATAATGTTTATTTAGTTGATTAGCTTTTTATCTTCTAAGTCTGCTTGCCTGCAGTTCACCACCTACTTCTGGCATCTGGCCGGATCCTGCGGGAACCTGAAGAAGGCCAGGTCTGACTGCATGCTCTTCTGCGTGCAGTTGAGGGCCTGCGCAGAAGTTCGACATCACTGTCCGCCCTACAGCTGGCCCAGCCCTCCCCTCCTTGCCTCCTCAGAGCAGCCTGCCTGCCCATCGGGGCGGGGGAGGGAAGAATAGCTCTTTTAATAAAATGTGCTGAGACAATGAAAGTTGGAACTCTACCTCACATTATGTATAAATGTCACTTCAGATGGAGTAAAGACTTCAACATATAAGCTGAAAATAGAAAACTTTTAGAAGACAGCAAAGGGTAAGTCTGCATGATCTTGGATTAGGCAATAGTTTCTTAGGACCCCAAATACAGAAGCAACAAAAGGAAAAATAAGGATTCTTCAAAATTAAAAATATTTGTGCTTCAAAGGACACCATCAAGAAAGTAAAAAGGCAACACATGGAATGGGGCTGCCAGAAATATTTGCAAATCATATATGTGAAAACGATTTTATTTACAATATCAAGAACCCTTGTGCTTAGTTGCTCAGTCATGTCCAACTCTTTGTAACCCCGAGGACTCTTTGTGACACCGTGGACTGTAGCCCACCAGGCTCCTCTGTCCTTGGGGATTCTCCAAGCCAGAATACTGGAATGGGTTGCCATGTCCTCCTCCAGGGGATCTTCCCAACCCAGGGATCGAAGCCAGGTCTCCCGCATTGTAGGTGGACCCTTTGCCATCTTAGCCACCAGGGAAGCCCAAGAATACTGGAGTGGATAGCCTATCCTTTCTCCAGCGGATCTTCCCTGCATTGCAGGCATAGTCTTCACCAGCTGAGCTACCATAAAGAACACTTACAATTCAATAATAAAGAGACAACTAACCAAATGAAAAAATGGGCAAAGGATCTGAATGAACATTTCTCCAAAGAAGATATACAGATGTCCGTTAAGAACATGAAAAGATGCTCAAGGTCACTGATCATCAGTTCAGTTCAGTTCAGTCGATCATTTGTGTCTCTTTGTGACCCCATGGGCTGTAGCACACCAGGCCTCCCTGTCCATCACCATCTCCCAGAGCTTATTCAAACTCATATCCATCAGGTCAGTGATGCCATCCAACCATCTCATCCTTTGTCATCCCCTTCTCCTCCTGCCTTCAATCTTTCCCAGCATCAGGGTCTTTTCCAATGAGTCAGTTCTTCGCATCAGGTGGCCAAAGTATTGGAGCTTCAGCTTCAACATCAGTCCTTCCAATGAATATTCAGGACTGATTTCCTTTAGGATTGACTGATTGGATCTCCTTGCAATCCAAGGGAATCTCAAGAGTCTTCTCCAATACCACAGTTCAAAAGCATCAATTCTTTGGTGCTCAGCTTTCGTTATGGTCCAACTCTCACATCCATACATGACTACTGGAAAAACCACAGCTTTGACTAGACGGACCTTTGGTGCCAAAGTAATGTCTCTGCATTTTAATATGCTGTCTGGGTTGGTCATAGCTTTTCTTCCAAGGAGCAAGCATCTTTAATTTCATGGCTGCAGTCACCATCTGCAGTGATTTTGCAGCCCAAGAAAATAAAGCCTGGCACTGTTTCCATCGTTTCCCCATCTATTTGCCATGAAGTGATGGGACCAGATACCATGATCTTTGTTTTCTAGATGTTGAGTTCTAAGTCACTTATCATCAGGGAAGTGCAAATGAGAAAACAATGAAATAGTACTTTACCCCCACTAGGATGGCTATAATCAAAAGCACAGATAATAACAAGTGTCATGGAGAATGAGAAGAAATTGGCACTCTCATTCGTTGCTAGTGGGAAAGCAAAATGGTGCTGTCATTTTGGAAACCAATCTGGCAGTTCCTCAACAGGTGAAACACAGAACCAACATATAACCCAACAATTCCACTCCAAAGTGTATGCCTAAGAAAAATGAAAACCTATATCCACATAAAAAGAATGCTTATAGCCACACCGTGTATAACAGCTAGAAAGCCCTAATGGTCTGGGAGCAAGCGACAAGAATGAAGACAGAACACGAAATCTGGTGCAATGGGTCAGGAGACCTGCAGCCTCTACTGGACTGAGGTGAAGAGTCCACTCTGAGTCCAGATTTTATTCCTAAGTGCAGGCTATAAGAATTTTTTTGGTCTTATCTTTCTCAAGACATATTCTGTTTCAATCATGTACTCCTAAATGTCATGGATTACATTGACATAATCCAGATTTCCTTGTTTTTATCCCAGGCTGTTTCCTTTTGGGGCAAGTCTCATGAACAATCAGCAAGTGCGTAGGCAACGTTCATGCCAGGCGCCAACCCGGTGTTCCAAAGTCTATGCTTTCATGATCGCAGTCATATTCCCTTCTGGGTCTGGCCTTGGGATTTGTAACAAGGCTAATATTCTAAGGAAAACGTGAAAGATAATTATTAACATAGTTTCTTAATATATGCTGTTTTTCCATATTCTATTTCTGTGGAATTTCTCAAAGCTGAGAATGTACGTTATTAGGAATTCCCACTACACCAGGTGGCCAAAACCAAAAGATGAATGGATAAACAAAATGTGGTATAAATGGAATATTATTCAGTCATAAATGGAACAAGAGTCAGCCAGAAATGGCTATTATTCAGCCATGAAAAGAAATGAAGTACTGATACATGCTGCAACATGGATGAATCTTAAAGATGTTATGTTTAATGTAATGTTATGTTTAATGAATGGAGCCAGCCACAAAAGACCACATATTGTGTGATTATATTTATATGAAATGTCCAAAACAGGCAAACCCATAGAGGCAGGAAGCAGAATAGTGGTTGGGGGGATGCAGAGAATGGGGGCTGATGGCTAAAGTGTATAGGATTTCTTTTTTTGTTTGTTCGTTTATTTATTTTTAATTGAAGGATAATTGCTTTACAGTATTGGCTGGATTTCTGCCATACATCAACATGAATTAGCCATAGTTGTACACATGTCCCCTCCCTCTTGAACCTCCCTCCTATCTCCCACCCTTTCCCAACCCTCTAGGTTGTTACAGAGCCCCAGTTTGAGTTTCCTGAAGAATAATGAGAATGTTTTAACTTAGTTGTGGTAATAGTAGCACAACTCTGTGAATACACTAAAAACTACTGAATTGTTCACTTCAAATGGGTGAATTGTATGGTATATAAATTATATCTCAATAAAGCTATTAAAAATTTAAAGAATCGACAACAGAGTGAGAGCAAGAAAGCAAGAGTCTTCGACCTGCCCAGCAATTCACACAGTTTCTCTTTAAATATCATTTAATATCATTCTATCTGCTGCTGCTAGCAGCTCTGTGATGGAGGAACTACCGCTTTTTAGAGATATTGCAGTTGTGTGACAAACCCTAACTCCAAAAGGAAAGACGGAAACCAGCTTAGGTACCTACCTATGCCAGGCTCTTCACACATCATCTCATTTAATCCTTGAAATACCCTGTAAGGAAAGAAAGTATTATTACGCAGTTTTACAGATAAGGAAACCCAGGCTCAGAGAAGCATACTATATGTCCTAAGACACACAGCTACAACACAACTAAGCAGAATTTGAACTCAGTCTGTTTGATTCCATTGCTGGTGCCCTTTCTCCAATGCCACCCTAGTGCCCAGGATCTGAGTCCTGTGTCCCAGCTGCTGGACATCTGCTCACACTCCAGCCCCCTCCATAGCCCCAGGCTGCTTCTCTGTGAAGGTTTCCTGCCCCCTTCTCCCTCCACTGTACACAGAGAACAAAGACTAGCACTGATACCACAGCCAGCTGGCCTGATTCCCCAGAAGAAGAAATTCCAGTGCCAGAGAAGCCCGCCTGTGCCTAAGGAAGCCCTGGGGGACCCAGAGGAATGGAGGAAAACACCCACTCCCCACGGCAAATGGGCCAGACCACAGACTCTACCCTGCCTGCAGAGGAACACCTGAGAGGCGTGGGGAGAGCCCAGCCCTCCCCGGGAACTCATGGCTAGAATCCTCACCTTGGAGCAGAAGGCTCCGCAGTGAGACGCCAGCGGAACAGGGACATTCTCTAGTGAGAGCAGTCAGGAGGTCTGGCCTGTGCTGGGAGCCCAGACTCTGGATTTCCAAACCAGCCCAGAGGTTCATTCCCAATCCTACCCCTTCCTGGGAGATGGTCCCAGCAGATTTGGGATGGTCCACCTGGCTCCCACAACCCCTTCCCATCACTGACTGATCTGAGCTGGGAGAAGGGGCTTTCCGTAGGAAGGGAGATGGGCCAGAAGGAAGATAGGGATGCAGAAGATGAGGCGGGGGGTGGGACTGAATCACCACAGTCATCTTTACCTGACAGCCAGGCCTTGAGGGCAGGGCTTTTCTGCTTGGCCCAGCCAATTGGCCCCTAGGGTAGCCTAGTGGGATGAGGCCAGTGACTTCTGGGTGGAGCTGGCTCCTCTTTAAGAGAGGGAGAGTTGTACCAGACTCAGCCTGAGCTGCAGGGCCATGGTCAAGATGAGAGGTAAGGAGGGTCCCTCCTCTGAATCTGAGAGAGAGGCACCTGAGGAAGGAGGTGTTGGATGCTGAGACAGGGAGAAGAGCTAGATTGTGGAGTGGGAGTAGGCCGGGGGGTGGGTAAGATGGGTCCAAGAGGGAGTCTGGGCATAGGGCCAGGCTAGGGAAAGAGGGGTGGGTTCTGCGATGGGACAGGAGCTAGGTCAGGGGCTATGGATAGGTCCAGGTGTTGAAAGTGAGTCAAAAGGATGCATACAGGTCTGGAGAATGCACCTGGGGGTTGGGCCCACTCAAGGGGAAGGTCATGGGGGCTGAGACAGAATGGTGATCACTCAGCGAGATGGGAAAACCTGTCCCGGGTGGAGAATGGATTCCAGAGGTTGAGGTAGGCCTGGCGGGGGCTGCTGGGAGGCTTGACTCTCTGTCCCATGGGGCATGGTCACACCTCTCCTCTTTCCTGAGAAGTCTCCCCTTCAGAAGGCTCTTCTGGCATTGGGAGTGTCCTGCACTGGGAACCAGCGGGGTCCCTGCTCCTCCTCAGTGGGTGGCCCCTGAAGACCCCTTTTCTTCTGAGAGCTTCAGCTGTGCTGCCAGGACGAAGACTGGACTAAGGGGATTCTCAGCGGCCAAAAAACTAAAGCTAGTGCAGGGGCACTCAGTGTGTCACAGCTCCTGGCTGCTCCCTTTAGAGCAAGTGACGCCAAGGAAACCACACAGACTCTCTCTCAGGGTTTCAGACTCTTAGGTGAATATCTCTGTAAATCAGAATAGTTATTTGTGCAGGAGAAAACTAAGTCACTCTGGACTTATATATTAACTATGGCTTTCAATCTTGACTACACATTAGAAAACAGAATGTTTTGACAAAAATCCTGTGAGGCTGGAGAAGAACAGCAGGGCTAGCAAGTTCCTGTGGGGCATGAGTAGTCATTGAGAAAGTGGTCACAATGCCCCTTCTCCCCTTCCCCGAAGAGAACTGTGCTACACACACACACTCTCTCTCTCACAAAAGGACATATACTCAAAGAATACAGACACCCTCAGGCTCCCCAGTCTCACCTCATGCTCAGACACAGACACAGAATCAAACACAAGAACACAAACAACCAAATTCTCTCTCAAACTCAAGCAAAGCACACATATCATTCTCCCTCCTCCAAACACAGGCTAACATGCACTATTTCTACAACATCTCTCACTTTTCTGTACAGATTCATCCATACATTTACTCAGGTACCTACACTGTATACTCATACCCACAACATACTCAATTCACATAAAATCACAAACAATGCAGTTACACAGGACAATGATCACAGACTCACAACCACAGCAACTTTAACATAGATAACCTCACACACACACACATGCACCATCAGAAGCAGGCATGTTTACCCTCCCGTAGGAAGCTGCACACAACCAGGATTTTCCAATCACACCTACACACATGAACATTCACAATCATACAACTAAAGCTAGCATAGTTGACACATCATTCATATCCCACACAACACAGACACAGACACAATCACAAACACATGTTCACAACCACACATTGGACAGACACTCCTGACCTTACCACTCCCACTCATCCGCACAGACAAGCTCGTCCCAGTTAGGGCAGGGTACAGAGCCCCAGCCCCCATTCCTTTCTCTGCCCCAGGAATCCTGATCTTGGGGCTCTAGTTGGCCACCCCCAGCTGCCTTGGGTTCTGTGAGGACTTGGTTAAAGTGTTTCCAGGACCCTGAATACGAGTCTATCCTTGTCACAGCCCAGGAGGGCCTCCACACCTCCCCAGTGCCCAAGCGCATAGTGGTGGTGGGAGCTGGCATGTCAGAGCTGACTGCAGCCAAGGCCCTGCAAGATGCGGGCCATCAGGTGAGCTGGTATGGGGGCGGGGGGGCCTCAATCATTCACCTCCAGTTTGCTTCATTGGGTGAAAAATGAAAAGGAGTGGGGTTACACCAACCCTTGGACAAATGAGCATAACCCACTGGGTCTCTCAGCCCTTAGTTATTGTTCCTCAAAAAGCTGCATCCCCTGAGACTTAATTGCAACTTGTGTTCTTTTGGAAATAAAAGTAGAGAAGGGCTATGCTAGCCAGAAAGGACCAAGAGGTGTTCTGACCCCTGCAACCCTGGAGCCCTTCTGCATCACCTACGTTACTCAGGTCCCTCTGGGAGGAAACCCCACTCTGCCCAGTTTAGTTATCCTGCACATTCAGGGACCTACCAGTGGGAATTCCAGAATAGAGCCTGTGGCCAGGGCAGGTGGGAAAAGGGAGTGCATGACTCTGAGAGTGACAGCAGCCTCCCTGGACACCAGGTAACCATCTTGGAAGCCAGTGACCCTGTCGGGGGTCGAGAGATGACATTCAGGAACGAGAAGGAGGGCTGGTACTATGAACTGGGGCCCATGCGGATCCCAAAGTGCCACAGGTAAGTCTCAGGAGAGGGATGGAGTAAAAGGCAAGGAGGAAGAATTAAGAGGAGTAGGGGGTGGGCTGCTGCCATTGTGTCAGAGCCCTTTCAGACTCACTGTTTCATGGGATTCAATCCTGCAAGTCTGGTCCCCCAGCTGACAGAGATGATGGAGGCTCAGAGCTCAGGGTAATATAGAAAGTGGAAGATCCCAAACTAATAATGACCATTTGCTGTTGTCCAACTCTTTTGTGAGTAACCTGAAAGATTACATGGGCTGTAACCTGAAAGATTCCTCTGTCCATGGGATTCTCCAGGCAAGAATACTGGAGCAGATAGCCAATCCCTTCTCCAGGGAATCTTCCAAATCCAGGGATCCAACCCAGGTCTCTTGCATTGCAGGCAGATTCTTTACAGTCTGAGCCACCAGGGAGGCCAGAAACTACTTTAAGCTATAAAATAAATAATAATAATAGTAGCTGTCATTCGTGAACACTTACTACGTGCCTGCCTATGCTCAGTACTATATGTGCATTATTTCATTTGACTCTCACAGCCTTATAATGTAATACGCTTATTTTTTCCTATTTACACATCAAGAAACTGGACTCAGAGATATTAAGTGACTGACCTAAGGTTCTCCTACGAGGAAGTGATAAAGCTCCTCAAAATCAAGGGAGTACTTGACACCAAAGCATACGCTCTATTTCTAAATCAGAATCTGGAAGATAACCTGGCCCCCAGTTCTGGGGCTTGTAAGACAAAAAGATCCTTCGCCTGATGCCCCCGCCACATGCCTCATTTTTTGCCTTAAGTGGAAACTAAACCTGAGATTTCCCTACAAACACTAGCCTAAACAAAACCAAAAGTTAACAGTAGCAGCCCAAAGTAGGAGTCTTTAGATATGGCCTCAAACTTACTTAGGGCTTCTCTGGTGGCTCAGATAATTTACCATCTCCTGCAATGCAGGAGAACCTGGGTCAGGAAGATCCCCAAGAATACCCACTCCAGTATTCTTGCCTGGAGAATTTCATGGGCAGAGGAACCTGGTGGGCTACAGTCCGTGGTGTTGCAAAGAGTCGGACACAACTGAGCAACTAACACTTTCACTTTTCAAGCTTACTTAGAAATGGAAATTTAAATTCTGTCTGAAACAAAACGTCTGGGGCTCTGTAGTTGAGCTCTATATGCTGGAATTTCCTTAAGGGCCTTCTTTCAGTCATGGGGAACTACCTACTCCCTGTCTCCCTCAGTGAAAAAACAGGAGAAAAAGAACTAATGCAGTAGTAAGAGAAGGCGAGGTTAGAGATGAGGAGGCAGTCAGTCTGGGCTCCCTGGGCACATGAAGAAACTGGTTTTCCTGGAAATAATTTCTACTGTGAGGTAAACAGAAATGAGGTGTCCCACGGATGAGGGCCACGTTGTGCCTGTGTCTGTTCCAGGTTGGTCCACACCTATGTCAGGAAGCTGGGCCTGAAGCTAAACAAGTTCCTCCAGTACAATGACAACACCTGGTACTTCATCAACAGAAAACGCTACCGCGCCAGGGAGATTAAGGCCAACCCAGAGCTTCTAGGCTATTCCATGAACCCAAGAGAAAAGGGCAAGAGTGCTATAAATCTCTCCTACCAGTCCATTGGCAAGGTGACTCCTGCCTCCCCCCTCTCCCCATACCCCACCACCACCCCCGGGGTCAGGAAAACACAGGTCTGGCCAAAAGTCACCTAGCAAGTTAGGTGACCATCCATCAGGCCACCTTACTCCTACCTGACACTCTTATGATTGGTCTATCTTCCTTCTAACACCCCCTAAGAATGTTGCCACCCAAGCCCTAGTGCCCAGCTCCATCCCTTCTGTCCCATGTGGACCAATCATCCATTCCTTGATTAAGCAGTAGGAGGAAGGGGAGTCACCAGGTAATCCAATCCTTGGTAATGAATCAGTCTTCCTGGATTGAAGTAAATGTCTTCACCTTTAAATTAAATGAAGGAGAGATCTGGGGGTGGGGCGGGGGGGGGGAGAGAAAATTTAGGAGGTGGAAACTCCCTCCCCCTTTTCCCTCCATCTACTTCCTCTTAGTCCCCATCCTCTTCAAAGGATCATCCAGAGAACCCAGAAGTCCCGCCTCTGGCCCTATGACTTTCAAGTTGCTACCCCTTCCTCTTCTCTACAGCTCAAAAGCCTGAAAGAATTAAACTGCAGCCACCTGATGTCCTTTTACAATTCTTACTCCACCAAGGTGAGTGAGGCAAAGTCCCAAGACAGGGATGAAAGGGGGTCTGTGCTCAAACTAGACCCCTGGGATTGTCCCCTCCCTACCAGGACCTTCTCCCAATGCCCAAGGCTTCACCTCCCTGGAGTCCCCTCACCCCTGCTTCAACCTTGCCTACCCCAGGTCCCTACTGAGGCCCCTTCCTACATACTGTGCCCTCTACCTGATGCTTCCATCTCCCCACAGGCTTACCTGCTGAAGGAAGGGATGCTGGGCCGAGGAGCAGTAAAGATGATCGGGGATGTAATGAATGAGGATGCTGGATACTACAAGTCCCTTCTGGAGTCCCTTCAGGTTGACATGATCTTCACAAGTAATGAGTAAGGCTGATCTGGACCAGACCTTGAGCCTGCCCCTTTCTCAAACACGCAGAACAGAGAAAGGGAACTTCGATTACAGAGTAGGTCCTATGTGCCAGGTGCCATGCTAAGCATTTTCCAAGGATGATCACATTTAATGCTATGATCACTTGGAAGGCAGGGCACTATAATTCAGAGTCATGTTACCAGTGAGGAGGCTGAGGCTCAGAGAAGTCATGCAACTCAGATTCACACAAGCTGGGCAAGGAGCACGTAGGTCTGCAGGACGCCTCGTGGGATGCAGAACTGCATGGTGGCTGAAGCCATGGGCTTTCCAGCTAGATTGCACATGTCATTGTGAGAAAGTCCCTTTTTTCTGGGTGTTCATTTTCCAAAGTATAAAAGTAAGCAATGATCCCTCCCTCACAGAGACTAGTTAAGGTGAGATGTGTGACATACATGGACTTCCCAGGTTGCTCAATGGTAAAGAATCTGCCTGCAATGCAGGAGACCCAAGAAACGCAGGTTCCATCCCTGGGTGCGGAAGATCCCCTGGAGAAGGAAATGGCACCCCACTCCAGTATTCTTGCCTGGAGAATTCCATGGACAGAGGAACCTGGTAGGCTACAGCCCATGGGGTTGCAGAAGAGTCAGACACGACTGAGCACACACACATGAAGTATTCACCACCTACTGCAGGAGGCCCGTTTCCTTCCTTTTGGGCCTGGGATCGCTGCTGGCAACTCAGCAGACTGTGCCTCCCACACTCACCCGCTTCCCTCTCTTCACCACTACAGCTTTTCCGAGATCACCGGTGGCTTTGACCAGCTCCCCAAAGCCCTCAACGCCAGCCTGAAGCCTGGCACCATCCGTCTGGGCTCCAAGGTGGAGAAGGTAGTGAGAGATGGGCCTGAGGTTCGGATTTCCTACCAGACGGGCGAATCCAGCTCTACCCTGCGCACCCTCACCGCAGACTTTGTCATCATCTCCGCCTCAGCCAAGGCAACGCATCTCATCACCTTTGAGCCCCCGCTCTCGCGAGACAAGATGGACGCGCTCGGCTCAGTGCATTATACCAGCGCCATCAAGGTGGTTCTGGCGTGCAACGAGTCCTTCTGGGAGCGGGACGGCATCCAGGGCAGGGTCTCCATCACCGACCTGCCCTCCCGCTACATCTACTACCCCAGCCACCGCCTCCCCAGCGGCAAGGGTGTCCTGCTGGCCTCCTACACCGTGGAAGACGATTCCCTCTTCTTCATATCCATGAAGCAGGACCAGGTGGTGGATATCGTCCTGAGGGATCTGGCGGCGGTGCACCAGATTCCCAAGGAGGAGCTGCGGCGCATGTGCCCCTCTTCTGCGGTCAAGCACTGGTCTCTGGACCCCCTCTTCATGGGCGCCTTCACTGAGTTCACACCCTATCAGTTTGTGGACTATTCGCAGCAACTTTTCCAGCCAGAGGGCCGCATACACTTTGTTGGCGAGCACACCTGCCTGCCCCACGCCTGGATAGACACAGCCATCAAGTCCAGCCTCCAGGTAGCCCAGAACATTCAGGCTGCCGTGGACAAAGAGAACACCGAGAGATAGAAGACCTTCACCAACAGTCACAATCATTTCTAACCCTAAGAGAAATCCCTAAGGGAATCTGGCAGGAAGCAGCCTCTGAGGTGGGAGTTGGAGGCAGAGATCCTGGTGAGAGGTCAATGTTAGTTTCCCTGGCCCACAAACAGGAACCCCCAAATACCAGACAAAGACCCCAGCTGGCAAATTCACCCCCTTTCCTCCTTCTCTCTCCTGAAAGCCCTTGAGAAGGGTCAGCAGAGTCAGGGTATTTGGAGGGATAGGGGAAAACATCCAGGATGGAGGTGCTAGAATCAGACCTTAGCTTGCAAAGTAATAACAAGCAAAAGAGAAAGGTTTCAACAACACCCAAATTTCTAGCATCTACAATTAGAAGCCCCTAAAGGAACAGACAAACTCAAACCACAGCACTGTTAAAACACAGATTGGCCACATGAACCCACAGTGCAGCAAACCCCATCATTGAGTGCCTGAGCCAGGGGCCCCACATCTTAGTCCAGCTGGAGTCAAGGTGGATGGGAGATAACAGTTCTTTTTTGCTCTTTTTTGAGCCTGCAAAATAGGACCTGGCTTCCTAGACATGTCCTGACCCATGGACTTTTTCTCTCTACCCTGATCTCCTCATCACCAATTAGAACTCACCTCCCTGCCTCTGTCTATTCAGTCCACACATCCCCCTAGGTGGATACCAAATACATTCTAGATGTTCCCTCCACACTCTGTTCCTCACTAACATCTGCCTTGTCCTTCCTGGCCTAGCTGAAAGTGTTCCCTCTCCCCAAATCCTTTCTTAATGACCAAACTTAGACTCCCAGGGACCTCTTTCCTTTGAACCACAACTTTTTCTACCTAGAGTCCCAAACATCTGGACTGTGGATCTTCTGGTATTATTACCTCTTATTTATCCAAGTAGACAGAAGTAAATAAAGTGGTAAACCCTCTCACTAGAGAGCTTTCCTACCAGGAGGACTCAAGATCAGCATGATGTCCTGAAAATGGCATATCTATAAGAAGAATGGATAGAGGGAGGAGACATTTTCTTACTGCATTTGGTCTATTGTTAAAACCCCAGCCTACTTAATTTGGCTTTTCTATGTACATCTATATTAGTCAGGGCTTTTTCCAATTCAGGTGCTAGAAATCAAACCCAAACTACCTTAGGGAAAAGGAAATGCTTTGGCTCACATATCTGAAAAGTCCAGGATGAGGCTTACTTCACCAAGACTAATTGGGTTCAGGAACTGATAAGTCATCATTAGGCTTCTCTCTTTCCACCTCTTGACTCTGCTTTCCTAAGTTAGCGTCCATATTGAGTTGAATAATGTTCCCCAAAATTCATATCTACCCAAAACCTGTGAAGGTGATTTTATTTGGAAATAGTCTTTGCAGATGTAATCAAGTTAAGATGAGGCCATATTGGATTTGTATGGTCCCTAATCCAGTAACTGGTGTCCTTAGAAGAGGGAAATTTGAACACAAACATACACAGAGGGAAGACAGCCATGTGAAGATCGAGGCAGATTGGAGTGATGCATCTACAAGCCAAGGAATGCGAAGGATCGCAGCAACCTCCAAAATCTAGGAGGAGGCATATAACAGACTCTGCCTCAGAGCACTCCAAAGGAGCCAACCTTGTGACTCTAGTCTTGAACTTCTGGTCCCCAGTGCTGTGAGAAAATACATTTCTGCTCTTTTAATCCACCCAATTTTATGGTAATTTGTTTCAGCAGTCCTAGGAATCCAATACAGCTTCTTTTGTTCTTCTGGCAAGAAATACAGTCAGAAGCAACTCCAAGATGATATCTTCATAGGTTGCCATTCAAGGGAAAAGAAAGGGCTCCTTTCTCCAAGGTTGTTGTTTTAGTTGCTAAGTCATGTCCACCTCTTTGCGACCCCATGGACTGTAGCCCATCAGGCTCCTCTGTCCATGGGATTTCTCAGGCAGGAATACTGGAGAAGATTGCCATTTCTTTCTCCAGGGGATCTTCCTGACCCAGGGGTTGAACGCACGTCTCTGGCTTGGCAGGTGGATTCTTTATCACTGAGCCACTAAGCCAGAGCATTCATTTATATTTTCATCCTGCCCATCCACCTGTTTAGTCGGGCCCACCTCTTAGCCTAGAAAGTAGATCTTGTGATCAGCAGCCAGTGGAAGGGAAGAATGGGACAATCTTCTAAGAATTATAGGCTGGACAGACAAATACAACAGATGGACACTACTCTGGGCTGGGGCTAGGGAATACAGCTGAGCCATTCCAGGCCTGGATTAAATCAGCTCCCTTGGAGTTTCCAGTGCAAGATGATTCACCATCAACAGTCAGGATACACATGGTGAACTCCCTAGAACCTGTCTCCATCAAGGGAGGAGTCACTTTCCAAACTGTCTTCTGGGCTGTTTATCTTTAATAACCCCATTAGTATCATGACAAAGGCCATGCCTTCTTGAGGCTCTTAGAAAAGAGGAGGAATCCTGACCTAGTGAAGTCCAGGCAGAGAAAAGAGAAGAAGGTGGGACTGGAGGAGAGCAAGGTCCCTGGGGAAGAGCTCACCATAAACCCCCTCAGCTAAGAGAAGGACCCTGAAGAAACAAATCAGGGAAGAGCAGAGGCAAGAACAAGGAAGCAAAGGGCTCTTTTCTGGCCTCTGCCCATCGGATATAAAATTGAGGCCCAAGGGGCATGGAAATCAGCTGTGCAAAGGGGATGAAGTAGGGGGAGAGGAGAATGGAGGATGGAACCATAGACCCAATCTGTAGTTTGGAGGGAAATGACTCCCAGCATTTGGTGGGAGTATTAGGCAGAAGATAAAAAAAAACTTCATGTAGAACTGCCACATGAAGTTCTCAATGACAAAAATCTAAAATGAAATCTGAGTGATTTAAGTTGAAAAGAAATTTGAGGAAGACTATCAAGAGGCTCACAAAATTGACAGGAATGTAAGTGGGTAGATGCCAAAGGAGACCTGTGACCTGAGCCACAGCTGAGCTCTTGCCACAGGGGCAGCCTGACAGATGCCACTGTGGCCAGTGAATGCTGCTTTGGCCATTGGGACCACCACCACGCTCTCGTCTACTGCTGCCAGAGCCATTTCTGTCTAATGCTTTTTCATTTCCCCCAGATTCAAAATCACAGATGGGAACATCCAATTAGCTGAGCCTAGGTCAGCACCCATTCGCTGGCTTCAGGGTCAGGGAAAGCAAGTAACCAAAAATATTCTAGCTTTTGGAGTGGGAAGTGAGGTATTGACTTTCATCAGACCTTACTGTGGTGGGTTCTCCAGGCACAGGAAGCAGGTATTAATGCTGGCAACCAAAAGGCAAAGTCAAGGTAGGCCCCCAAGGGAAGGACAGGGCACAGACCACCTCTGCCACATGAGCCACTGGACCTCTCTGAGTCTCACTTCCTCAGCTGATCAATCAGGATAATACCCCAGCATATCGGGGCTGAAGGGATTAGAGATCATGTGCTAAAGGCACCTGGAGATTTGTATGTGCATAGAGCATGCAGGAGGCCTTTGCCTCCAGTGCACTGAGAGAGGAATTATTCTTAAGTTAAGGGTGAGGACACAAAGCTTAGTGGGATCAAGTGACTCGCTGAAGCTTCTACAGCCAGGGGTTGGAAGAGAATTCACAGCCAGGACTGCCTGACTCAGAAGTCTAGCTCTTACCACAACACAATGCTGCTAGTCTGGGGAGAGAAATCGGTAGTGCTAGTTCCTGTGCTCGACACACAGTGAGGCCGAACTGAAACATCGAAGTTTGGATCAGAGAAAGGTTAACTGCAGGGCCATGCAAAGAGATGGGGGCTCATGCTCTAAAAAGCCCTGAACTCTCCAAAGGGTTTCAACAAAGCATTTTTTTTTGTTAGTGTCCCTGCATTTCATTTTTTTTTATTTAATTTTTTTATTAGTTGGAGGCTAATTACTTCACAACATTTCAGTGGGTTTTGTCATACATTGATATGAATCAGCCATAGATTTACACATATTCCCCATCCCGATCCCCCCTCCCACCTCCCTCTCCACCCGATTCCTCTGGGTCTTCCCAGTGCACCAGGCCCGAGCACTTGCCTCATGCATCCCACCTGGGCTGGTGATCTGTTTCACCATAGATAGTATACATGCTGTTCTTTTGAAACATCCCACCCTCACCTTCTCCCACAGAGTTCGAAAGTCTGTTCTGTACTTCTGTGTCTCTTTTTCTGTTTTGCATATAGGGTTGTCGTTACCATCTTTCTAGATTCCATATATATGTGTTAGTGTGCTGTAATGTTCTTTATCTTTCTGGCTTACTTCACTCTGTATGATGGGCTCCAGTTTCATCCATCTCATTAGGACTGGTTCAAATGAATTCTTTTTAATGGCTGAGTAATATTCCATGGTGTATATGTACCACAGCTTCCTTATCCATTCATCTGCTGATGGGCATCTAGGTTGCTTCCATGTCCTGGCTATTATAAACAGTGCTGCGATGAACATTGGGGTGCACGTGTCTCTTTCAGATCTGGTTTCCTCAGTGTGTATGCCCAGAAGTGGGATTGCTGGGTCATATGGCAGTTCTATTTCCACTTTTTAAAGGAATCTCCACACTGTTCTCCATAGTGGCTGTACTAGTTTGCATTCCCACCAACAGTGTAAGAGGGTTCCCTTTTCTCCACACCCTCTCCAGCATTTATTGCTTGTAGACTTTTGGATAGCAGCCATCCTGACTGGCGTGTAATGGTACCTCATTGTGGTTTTGATTTGCATTTCTCTAATAATGAGTGATGTTGAGCATCTTTTCATGTGCTTGTTAGCCATCTGTATGTCTTCTTTGGAGAAATGTCTCTTTAGTTCTTTGGCCCATTTTTTGATTGGGTCATTTATTTTTCTGGAATTGAGCTGCAGGAGTTGCTTGTATATTTTTGAGATTAATCCTTTGTCTGTTTCTTCATTTGCTATTATTTTCTCCCAATCTGAGGGCTGTCTTTTCACCTTACTTATAGTTTCCTTTGTAGTGCAAAAGCTTTTTAAGTTTCATTAGGTCCCATTTGTTTAGCTTTGCTTTTATTTCCAATATTCTGGGAGGTGGGTCATAGAGGATCTTGCTGTGATTTATGTCGGAGAGTGTTTTGCCTATGTTCTCCTCTAGGAGTTTTATAGTTTCTGGTCTTACATTTAGATCTTTAATCCATTTTGAGTTTATTTTTGTGTATGGTGTTAGAAAGTGTTCTAGTTTCATTCTTTTACAAGTGGTTGACCAGTTTTTCCCAGCACCACTTGTTAAAGAGGTTGTCTTTTTTCCATTGTATATCCTTGTCTCCTTTGTCAAAGATAAGGTGTCCATAGGTTCGTGGATTTATCTCTGGGCTTTCTATTCTGTTCCATTGATCTATATTTCTGTCTTTGTGCCAGTACCATACTGTCTTGATGACTGTGGCTTTGTAGTAGAGTCTGAAGTCAGGCAGGTTGATTCCTCCAGTTCCATTCTTCTTTCTCAAGATTACTTTGGCTATTCGAGGTTTTTTGTATTTCCATACAAATTGTGAAATTATTTGGTCTAGTTCTGTGAAAAATATCATTGGTAGCTTGATAGGGATTGCATTGAATCTATAAATTGCTTTGGGTAGAATAGCCATTTTGACAATATTGATTCTTCCAATCCATGAACATGGTATGTTTCTCCATCTGTTTGTGTCCTCTTTGATTTCTTTCATCAGTGTTTTATAGTTTTCTATGTATAGGTCTTTTGTTTCTTTAGGTAGATATACTCCTAAGTATTTTATTCTTTTTGTTGCAATGGTGAATGGTATTGTTTCCTTAATTTCTCTTTCTGTTTTTTCATTGTTAGTATACAGGAATGCAAGGGATTTCTCTGTGTTAATTTTATATCCTGCAACTTTACTATATTCATTGATTAGCTCTAGTAATTTTCTGGTAGAGTCTTTAGGGTTTTCTATGTAGAGGATCATGTCATCTGCAAACAGTGAGAGTATCATTTCTTCTTTTCCTGTCTGGATTCCTTTTACTTCTTTTTCTGCTCTGATTGCTGTGGCCAAAACTTCCAACACTATGTTGAATAGTAGTGGTGAGAGTGGGCACCCTTGTCTTGTTTCTGATTTCAGGGGAAATGCTTTCAATTTTTCACCATTGAGGGTGATGCTTGCTGTGGGTTTGTCATATATAGCTTTTATTATGTTGAGGTATGTTCCTTCTATTCCTGCTTTTTGGAGAGTTGTAATCATAAATGAGTGTTGAATTTTGTCACAGGCTTTCTCTGCATCTATTGAGATAATCATATGGTTTTTATCTTTCAATTTGTTAATGTGGTGTATTACATTGATTGATTTGCAGATGTTGAAGAATCCTTGCATTCCTGGGATAAAGCCCACTTGGTCGTGGTGTATGATTTTTTTAATATGTTGTTGGATTCTGTTTGCTAGAATTTTGTTAAGGATTTTTGCATCTATGTTCATCAGTGATATTGGCCTGTAGTTTTCTTTTTTTGTGGCATCTTTGTCTGGTTTTGGAATTAGGGTGATGGTGGCCTCATAGAATGAGTTTGGAAGTTTACCTTCTTCTGCAATTTTCTGGAAGAGTTTGAGTAAGATAGGTGTTAGCTCTTCTCTAAATTTTTGGTAGAACTCAGCTGTGAAGCCATCTGGTCCTGGGCTTTTGTTTGCTGGAAGATTTTTGATTACAGTTTCGATTTCCTTGCCTGTGATGGGTCTGTTAAGATCTTCTATTTCTTCCTGGTTCAGTTTTGGAAAGTTATACTTTTCTAAGAATTTGTCCATTTCATCCAAGTTGTCCATTTTATTGGCATAGAGCTGCTGGTAGTAGTCTCTTATGATCCTTTGTATTTAAGTGTTGTCTGTTGTGATCTCTCCATTTTCATTTCTAATTTTGTTAATTTGGTTCTTCTCTCTTTGTTTCTTAATGAGTCTTGTTAATGGTTTGTCAATTTTGTTTATTTTTTCAAAAAACCAGCTTTTAGCTTTGTTGATTTTTGCTATGGTCTCTTTAGTTTCTATTGCATTTATTTCTGCCTTAATTTTTAAGATTTCTTTCCTTCTGCTAACCCTGGGGTTCTTCATTTCTTCCTTCTCTAATTGCTTTAGGTGTAGAGTTAGGTTATTTATTTGGCTTTTTTCTTGTTTCTTGATGTAAGCCTGTAATGCTATGAACCTTCCCCTTAGCACTGCTTTTACAGTGTCCCATAGGTTTTGGGTTGTTGTGTTTTCATTTTCATTCGTTTCTATACATATTTTGATTTCTTTTTTGATTTCTTCTATGCTTTGTTGGTTATTCAGAAGCGTGTTATTTAGCCTCCATGTGTTTGAATTTTTAACAATTTTTTTCCTGTAATTGAGATCTAATCTTACTGCACTGTGGTCAGAAAAGATGACTGGAATGATTTCAATTTTTTTGAATTTTCCAAGACTAGATTTATGGCCCAGGATGTGATCTATTCTGGAGAAGGTTCCGTGTGCACTTGAGAAAAAGGTGAAGTTGATTGTTTTGGGGTGAAATGTCCTATAGATATCAATTAGGTCTAGCTGGTCCATTGTGTCATTTAAGGTTTGTGTTTCCTTGTTAATTTTCTGTTTAGTTGATCTATCCATAGTTGTGAGTGGGGTATTAAAGTCTCCCACTATTATTGTGTTACTATTAATTTCCTCTTTCATACTCGTTAGTGTTTGCCGTATATATTGTGGTGCCCCTATGTTGGGTGCATATATATTTATAATTGTTATATCTTCTTCTTGGATTGATCCTTTGATCATTATGTAGTGTTCTTCTTTGTCTCTTTTCACAGCCTTTATTTGAAAGTCTATTTTATCTGATATGAGTATTGCGACTCCTGCTTTCTTTTGGTCTCCATTTGCATGAAATATTTTTTTCCAGCCCTTCACTTTTAGTCTGTATGTGTCTCTTGTTTTGAGGTGGGTCTCTTGCAGACAGCATATATAGGGGTCTTGTTTTTGTATCCATTCAGCCAATCTTTGTCTTTTGGTTGGGGCATTCAACCCATTTACATTTAAGGTAATTATTGATAGGTGTGGTCCCGTTGCCATTTACTTTGTTGTTTTGGGTTCACATTTATACAACCTTTCTGCATTTCCTGTCTAGAGAAGATCCTTTAGCATTTGTTGAAGAGCTGGTTTGGTGGTGCTGAATTCTCTCAGCTTTTGCTTATCTGTAAAGCTTTTGAATTCTCCTTCATATCTGAATGAGATCCTTGCTGGATACAGTAATCTAGGTTGTAGGTTATTCTCTTTCATTACTTTCAGAACGTCCTGCCATTCCCTTCTGGCCTGGAGGGTTTCTATTGATAGATCAGCTGTTATCCTTATGGGGATCCCTTTGTGTGTTATTTGTTGTTTCTCCCTTGCTGCTTTGAAGATTTGTTCTTTGTGTTTGATCTTTGTTAATTTGATTAATATGTGTCTTGGGGTGTTTCGCCTTGGGTTTATCCTGTTTGGGACTCTCTGGGTTTCTTGGACTTGGGTGGCTATTTCCTTCCCCATTTTAGGGAAGTTTTCAGCTATTATCTCCTCGAGTATTTTCTCATGGCCTTTCTTTTGGTCTTCTTCTTCTGGGACTCCTATGATTCGAATGTTGGGGCGTTTCACATTGTCCCAGAGGTCCCTGAGGTTGTCCTCATTTCTTTTGATCCTTTTTTCTTTTTTCCTCTCTGCTTCATTTATTTCCACCATTTTATCTTCTACCTCACTTATCCTATCTTCTGCCTCCGTTATTCTACTCTTGGTTCCCTCCAAAGTGTTTTTGATCTCATTCATTGCATTGTTCATTTTTAATTGACTCTTTTTTATTTCTTCTAGGTCTTTATTAAACATTTCTTGTATCTTTTCAATCTTTGTCTCCAGGCTATTTATCTGTAACTCCATTTTGTTTTCAAGATTTTGGATCATTTTTATTATCATTATTCTAAATTCTTTTTCAGGTAGATTCCCTATCTCCTCCTCTTTTGTTTGACTTGGTGGGCATTTTTCATGTTCCTTTACCTGTTGGGTATTTCTTTGCCTTTTCATCTTGTTTAGATTGCTGTGTCTGGAGTGGGCTTTCTGTATTCTGGAGGTCTGTGGTTCCTTTTTATTGTGGAGGATTTACCCAGTGGGTGGGGTTAGACGATTGGCTTGTCAAGGTTTCCTGGTTAGGGAAGCTTGCGTCAGTGTTCTGGTGCATGGAACTTGATTTCTTCTCTTTGGAGAGCAATGGAGTGCCCAGTAATGAGTTTTGAGATGGGTCTGTGTGTTAGGTGTGACCTTGGGCAGCCTGTATGTTGACGTTCAGGGCTATGTTCCTGCGTTGCTGGAGAATTTGCGTGGTATGTCTTGCTCTAAAACTTATTGGCTCTTGGGTGGTGGTTGGTTTCAGTGTAGGTATGGAGGCTTTTGGACGGTCACTTATTACTTAAAGTTCCATGTAGTCAGGAGTTTTCTGGTGTTCTTAGGTTTTGGGCTTAAGTTTCCTGCCTCTGGATTTCAGTTTTATTCTTCCTGTAGTCTCAGGACTTCTCCAACTATACAGCACTGATAATAAAACTTCTAGGTTAATGGCTAAAAGATTCTCCCCCGTTAGGGACACCCAGAGAGGTTCACAGAGTTACATGAAGAGGAGAAAAGGGAGGAGGGAGATAGAGATGAGCAGGAGGAGAAAAAGGGGGACTCAAGAGGAGAGAGACAGATCTACGCAGCTGTCTGTTCCCAGAGTGTTCTCCGTATCTCAGACACCTACAAAGATTCACAGAATTGGATTGGGAAGAGAAGGGGAAAGGAGGAAATAAAGGTGTTCTGAGGTAGAAAACAGAGAGTCAAGATTGGCAGAGAATAATCTTCGGTTTAAAAATAGGGCTTCTCTTCTTTTTTTTTCTGTAAGGTTATAGTGTATTGAAAATGAAAATTAAGGAGTAGTAGAGGAGTACTAGAGGACTTTAAAAGAAATAAGAGAAAAAGAAAAATAGAAAAAAGACAAGAAAAAGGAAAGAAAAAAAAAGAAGAAAAAAGAAAAAAAAAGAAAGAGAAAAAAAAATTTTTTTTCCCTAATTAAAAAAATCGTAAAAATCTGTGAAAATGAAAGTTAAGGAGTAATGGGGGAGTAATAAGGAATTTTAAAGGAAAATAAAAGTGAAAAAATAAAAAAAGAAAAAAAAAATTTTTTTTTTCTTCCTTACTTAGAAAAAAAAAAAAAAGTAAAAATATATCTAGGAATTTCTCTGGAGCTGTTGCGGTCAGTGTGGGTTCGGCTCAGTTTCAGATAGCTCCTCGTTCCAGCTTACACTTCTCGATATCTATAGGGCCCTTCCGGTGTAGTCTGTGTTTTCTACGGGGATTTTAATCTGTTGCACCAGTCCCTTCTGAAGCGGTTCCCTTTGTTTATTTGGCTTCTGTTTGCCGGTCTCTTCAGAGCCTCATTTCCGCCCTGACACAGGCGGGCGGAGGTGGACTCTTATTTAGATAGCTAGTTCCGTCGCTCTGCGGGGAGGGGCTGGGGCTGCCGGGAGGGGCCGACGCTGCTTTCTCCGTCTGCGCTGCTCAGGCTCCCGGCTGTTCTATATGGAGCGTGCCCCGCGCTGCGAGAGGTTCCAGCCCTCGGGTGTTCCACAAAAGCGCGGAACGAAAAGCTGCGCCTGCTCTCTGTGCCTTCCCCGTCAGAGCGGTCCAGGCAGCGAGGGGCTTGTTGGGCACGCTATCCCCAGGTGTGGCGCGCCCACTCCCTTCCGGGGACCCAGTTTCAGTTTCCGCTGGCACCAGTCGGGTGTGCGCGCCTTCTGCCCTCCGGGTCCCCAGCCCCAGTCCCCGCCCGCGCCAGTCGGGTGCCTGCGCCCTGTGTCTCGCCGCGACCTTCCCCTCCCCCCTGCCTCCTGCCTCCGGCGGGGCTGGGTCGGTCCGTAGCCTGCGAGCTCTTCTCTGGACTTTCTCGGTCCCTTTGTTCTGCGAACGGCCGGCAGTGTGTTCCGGCCGGTTAATTTTCTCTCTCTCTTTTGGTCTCCCACAGTTCAAGTTGGCAACTCACAGAAGCTCCCTCTGAAGTGTCCTCAGGGCACTCAGGCCCGGACCCTACCCCAAGCAATGCCGCCTAAGACTCCCTTCCCGGGATGGATCTCCGTCCTTAGCTCTTTTGTCTCACTTTTTATCTTTATATTTTGTCCTACCTCCTTTCGAAGACAATGGGCTGCTTTTCTGGGCGCCTGATGACCTCAGCTAGCGATCAGAAGTTGTTTTGTGAAGTTTGTTCTGCATTCAGTTATTCTTTTGATGAATTTGTAGGAGAGAAAGTGGTCTCCCCGTCCTACTCCTCCGCCATCTTGGCTCCTCCCCCCAAAGCATTTTTTATTTTATTTTTTTTTCATATCTTCTATTATATACTTTCTTTTTTTTTTCCCTTTATTTATTTATTTATTTTTTCAGTGGGTTTTGTCATACATTGATATGAATCAGCCATAGATTTACACGTATTCCCCATCCCAATCCCCCCTCTCACCTCCCTCTCCACCCGATTCCTCTGGGTCTTCCCAGTGCACCAGGCCCGAGCACTTGTCTCATGCATCCCACCTGGGCTGGTGATCTGTTTCACCATAGATAGTATACATGCTGTTCTTTCGAAACATCCCACCCTCACCTTCTCCCACAGAGTTCAAAAGTCTGTTCTGTACTTCTGTGTCTCTTTTTCTGTTTTGCATATAGGGTTGTCGTTACCATCTTTCTAGATTCCATATATATGTGTTAGTGTGCTGTAATGTTCTTTATCTTTCTGGCTTACTTCACTCTGTATAAGGGGCTCCAGCTTCATCCATCTCATTAGGACTGGTTCAAATGAATTCTTTTTAATGGCTGAGTAATATTCCATGGTGTATATGTACCACAGCTTCCTTATCCATTCATCTGCTGATGGGCATCTAGGTTGCTTCCATGTCCTGGCTATTATAAACAGTGCTGCGATGAACATTGGGGTGCACGTGTCTCTTTCAGATCTGGTTTCCTCAGTGTGTATGCCCAGAAGTGGAATTGCTGGGTCATATGGCAGTTCTATTTCCAGTTTTTTAAGAAATCTCCACACTGTTTTCCATAGCGGCTGTACTAGTTTGCATTCCCACCAACAGTGTAAGAGGGTTCCCTTTTCTCCACACCCTCTCCAGCATTTATTGCTTGTAGACTTTTGGATAGCAGCCATCCTGACTGGCTAACAAAGCATTTTTTAAAGCCAGGTGTAGGGCAGAGGGCAGGGACGATTGGGTTGCCAGGTCTGTGATCAGCTTCTGCAGAGTTCTCTGACTGGGTGATGGTGAGATAACACGATGGTGTTACAGGGGTTAACATTAACAGTCCTTAGGCTCCAGGAGGCCTGGGGCTATATGCTCATGACCATCAAGTGGTTAATATCTTCCATTTGGCAGGGGGCCTGGGGCTCATATCTGTAAAGCAACTCAGGAAATGTGCATCAAATACTGTTATTTAGGTACTTCAGGGGCTTTCCTGGTGGCTCAGACAGTAAAGAATCTGCCTACACTGTGGGAGACCCAGGTCCAGTCCCTGGGTCAGGAAGATCCCCTGGAGAAGGGCGTGGCAACTCACTCCAATATTCTTGCCTGGAGAATTTATGGACAGAGGAACCTGGTGGGCTACAGTCCATGTGGTCACAAAGAGTTGGACACAACTGAGCAACTAACACTTTCACTTTTTTTGTTTTTTCAGGTACTTCAGAGGGAAGCTAAAGCAGAGAATATGGGGGAAAGGCCTGTCCTAGGAAGGCTCCATGGGGTTCTACTTGGTTACAAAATGACTGACCTGAAAGAGAGGGGGCAAAATTCAGACCAAGAAGACACTGAGGCAGGCAAGGTGGCAGGAGCCTGTGAGGGCAGAGATGAGCGTGGGCTAGAATGTTATGTCTACAAAGCTATGCTCCCTCATTTCCTTTCTACATGCTTTCTTGAGGGGAGAAAGAAAAGAGTGGAGTCATGACTCTTAAAACCAACAGCCTCACTCCAGATCTCTACTACAAATTTCAGTGAGTAGCCTTTTTAATTTCTTCATCGAAACCTGGGAACACTCGTAGAAGGGTGAGTGCATAGAACAGCTATATGTAACATATACCTTAACCAAAGCAATAGTTGAGAATGACTCCAGTAACTCTCAAGAGGTAAAAACATGCCACATTCTACCCAGAATGTACCACCCACACAAGCCACGTGGAGGTCTAACTCTGGGAATCCCAAGCTGAAGCTTACTCTACCAGCATGGGGAATCAAGTAAAGTCTCCCTTGGAATCCCAGGGCATGACATCTTCTCTTCCTGCCACCAGGGCTCTTCTTAGAACCCAGGGAGTACATCAAGGGCCAGGTGCCAGAACTAGATTAAGAAGCAAGCTAGAACTTGGAATTGGACCCCTTTGGATGCCAAGAATCTGTTAACAGGCCTCAGGGGAAAGGATGAGGAAGGAGAGGTGGAGGAGAAGGAAGGGGACCCTGTCAGGAACAGAAACCCAATACCTTTTCACCGTCCTTTACCAAACATTTTATATTCATCATCGATTGTTAGTCTTCTTGCTTGACAGAGAAGGAATTGAGTCTGTGCGAGTGAGAAAAATTCAGCGTGCAAGTGTAAGCACCAAGACTAGTTGGTCACAATAACAGCCATCATTTCTGAGTCTTACTTACATATATCACATACATTCATTTTCTAACTGAATCCCCGCCCGATCCTCCACAAAAACCAGGCTCTATGAAACAGGCACAACTATCACCTCCATTTTACAAATGAAGGGCCTGAGAAGTAGAAAGCTTAGTTTGTTTAGCTTTTATTTGGCTGCACCAGGTCTTAGTTGCAGCTCGGGGATCTTCATTGCTGCATGTGGGACCTTCTTTGCAGCAAGGAGAATCCTAGTTCCCTGGCCTGAACTAGGATTGAACCTGGGCCGCCTTGTATTAGGAACATGAAATCTTAACCAACGGACCACTAGGGAGGTCCTAGAAAGCTTGTTTTGCTCTAAGTTGCATAAACAGGAGTCTACATCTGACGCCCTGCATGTATTCAAAAATTTAAATTTTTGGTTTCACATGTAAATTACAGAAGAACTAAGGACAGAGGTTTGTGAATTGTACAGGAGGCAGTGATCAAGATCATCCCCAAGAAAAAGAAATGCAAAAAGACAAAATGGTTCTCTGAGGGGGGCTTACAAATAGCTGAGAAGAGAAGCTAAAGGCAAAGGAGAAAAGGATAGATATACCCATTTGAATGCTGAGTTCCAAAGAATAGCAAGGTGAGATAAGAAAGCCTTTCTCAGTGATCAGTGCAAAGAAATAGAGGAAAACAATAGAATGGGAAAGACTAGAGATCTCTTCAAGAAAATTAGAAATACCATGGGGATTTCATGCAAAGATGGGTACAATAAAGGTCAGAAATGGTATGGATCTAACAGAAGCAGAAGATATTAAGAAGAGGTGGCAAGAATACACAGAAGAACTGTACAAAAAAAGATCTTCATGACCCAGTAGCCACGATGATGTGATCACTCACCCAGAGCCAGACATCCTCGAATGTGAGGTCAAGTCCCTACGAATAAAGCTAGTGAAGGTGATGGAATTCCAGCTGAGCTATTTCAAACCCTGAAAGATGATGCTGTTAAAGTGCTACACTCAATATGCCAGCAAATTTGGAAAACTTAGCAGTGGCCACAGAACTGGAAAAGGTCAGTTTTCATTCCAATCCTAAAGAAAAGCAATGCCAAAGAATGTTCAAACTACTGCACAATTGCACACCCCTCACATGCTAGTAAAGTAATGCTCAAAATTCTCCAAGCCAGGCTTCAACAGTACATGAACCGTGAACTTCCAGATGTTCAAGCTGGATTTAGAAAAGACAGAGGAACCAGAGATCAAATTGCCAACATCCATTAGATCATAAAAAAAAAGCAAAAAGTTCCAGGAAAACATCTACTTCTACTTTATTGAACACTCCAAAGGCTCTAACAGAGTAGATCACAACAAATTGTGGAAAATTCTTAAAGAGATGGGGATACCAGACCACTTTACCTGCCTCCTGAGAAATGTGTATGCAGGTCAAGATGCAACAGTTAGAACCGGACATGGAACAATGCACTGGTTCCAAACTGGGAAAGGAATATGTCAAGGTTGTATATTGTCACCCTGCTTATTTAACTTATATGCAGAGTACATCATGTGAAATGCCAGGCTGGATGAAGCACAAGCTGGAATCAAGATTGTCAGAAGAAACATCAGTAACCTCAGATATGCAAATGACCCCACTCTTATGGCAGAAAGCAAAGAGGAACTGAAGAGCCTCTTGATGAACGTGAAATAGGAGAGTGAAAAAGCTGGCTTAAAACTCAACATTCAAAAAACTAAGATCATGGCCATCCAGTCCTATCACTTCATGGCAAATACATGGGAAAACAATAGAAACAGATTTTATTTTCTTGAGCTCCAAAATCACTGCAGATGGTGACTGCAGCCATGAAATTTAACTGTGGTGTTAGGGAAGACCCTTGAGAATCCGGACTGCAAGGAGATCAAGTCCGGATCCAGTCCATCCTAAAGGAAATCAGTACTGAATATTCATTGGAAGGACTGATGTTGAAGCTGACACTCCAATACTATGGCCACCTGCTGGGAAGAACTTACTCATTGGAAAAGACCCTGATGCTGGGAAAGATTGAAGGTGGGAGGAGAAGGGGACAAGAGAGGGTGAGATGGTTGAATGACATCACCGACTTGATGGACATGAGTTTGAGCAAACTCCGGGAGTTGGTGATGGACAGGGACGCCTGGTGTGCTGCAGTCCATGGGGTCACAAAGTGTCAGACAAGACTGAGGGACTGAACTGAACTGTAAATTACATAAAAATATCTCCCAGATTCCTTGCAGTAAAAGTGAGCTAGTCCAAACCAGAGCCAGACCTAGTTACCATTCCCTTCTCCAGTGGATCTTCCTAACCCAGGGATCGAAACCAAGTCTCCTAGGGCTCCTGCATTGCAGGCGGATTCTTTACTGTTCAGCCACTGGGGTAGCCCAGTATTATTTTTAAAACCACTTAAACCAAAGAATCAGAATGCTGCTGCTTCTTTGAGCCTCTGTTTTTCTGAAGGACTTCCATTCAATACCAAGGATGTGACCCTATCTTTTCAAGGTTAGAAAAGAAAGAAAGAAAATTTCTGGTGATACTCGACGGAGATGTACGTTAAACTTCAGGAAACACTTTCAACTATGCTCCAGGGAAGGTTGGGAAATTGCTTTCTCTGGAAATGATCCTGTCTTGGAGCCCTGTGAGCATGGGGGTGGAGGAGTGAGAATTAGCCTCTGTGCTCCAGGCTGTTGTACACCAGACAGGTATTGGAACTGAAGCTTCCCAGTCTCATCCAGTGTGATGCAAATGCTGATTCTTTGATGTGTGGCAGCATTAGAGTAGGACTTTGAGACAAAGGCTGAGTTCCTAAGCTACTCAAAAGAAGAGGACAATTCAACAAGAGAGTTCCGACCTAACAGCCCATCACCACCAACGTGCCACACTCTGTGCCAAGAGGAAGGCAGGGAGTGTTTATGGACTGAATGTGTGCTTAGAGATCATGAAGCCTTTACCCATTTTTCAAATAAGAAAACTGAAAAAGTCCAGAAGAATTAAAAACACAATCAAGGGAAATAGAATAACTTGCCAGTTTGATTTGAAGAATAACTAAAGAGGACTTTTAGAAGTGAAAAACTAAAAAAAAAAAAAAGTGAAAAACTTAAATAAAATAAAAAACATAAGGAAAGATTTATGAGACTGACATGCTGCCTAATGCACAGGGATAGATTTAATAGAAGGTTAGACCTGATTAAAAACATAATTAGCAAACTGGAAGAAAGAGCTAGAAAAAATTGTCTCTATTTAGAGACAAATTACTTAGAAACAAAGATATGAAAATATGAAAAAGAATGTAACAGCCATGTAAGATAGAGGGAGAATATTCTGTATAAACTTAATCTGATATACCAGGAAAGAATAGATAGACTGAGAGAATGATGATGTTGAAGATATAATAACTGAGAATTTTCCAGAATTGAAGAAAATAACAGTAAACCTAGAGTTCTAGAACCAACGAAATTATATTTCAATAATAAAGATAAAGTGAGACATTTCCAAGTAACAAGAGCCAATAGGTTTTACCATGAACAGAATCTCACTAAAAGGTCTTCCAAAGGATGTACTTCAGGAAGAATGATTCCAGAATATTCCAAAGAATATTAAAAGCGTGTCGTAAAATCTAAACAAATACCAACTGTGTAAAACAATAGTAACTGTGGCCACTTTTCAGTGTTAAGATTTTTTCAGATAGAATCAAAATCCCAGACAACAATAACCTATACACCAGGAGGAAGATGATTGGAGATAAAATATAATGTATAATAGTAAAAGAAATAACACAGTACAGCTAATACCAGAAAAAGTCTAGTAAAGTCACTGCTGTCAAAGATTTTAAAATCTTTAACAAATAACTTATCCATACTATCATCCCCTTTGTTAGTACCAAATTCTTCTGTTGTTTTCTTTCTTTTTTAATTTTTTAATTGGAGGATAATTTCTTTACCATGTTGTGTTGGTTTCTGCTTTACAATGTTGTGTTCTGTTTCTGCTTTCTATTTTACACATTGTGATTGTATATATTTCAATACTATTCTCTCAATTCGTCCCAGCCTCTTATTCCCCCACTGTGTCCCACTGTGTCCACAGGCCCATTCTCTACATCTGTGTCTCTATTCCTGTCTTGCAAATTGGTTCATCAGTACTGTTTTTCTAGATCCCATATGTATGCCTTAATATACAATATTTGTTTTCCCTTTCTGATTTACTTCACTCTGTATGACAGGCTCAAGGTTCATCTACCTCACTAGAACTGACTAAAATTTGTTCCTTTTTATTGCTGAGTAATATTCCATTGTATATATGTACTACAACTTCTTAATCCATTCATCTGTTGATGGACATCTAGGTTGGTTCCATGTCCTGGCTAAATAATGTTGCAGTGAACATTGGGGCACATGTGTCTTTTCCAGTTATTGTTATCTCAGGGTATACGCCCATTATTGGAATTGTTGGGTCATAAGTTAGTTTTATTCCTAGTTTTTAAGGAATTCACACTGTTCTCCATGGTTGCTATATCAATTTACATTCCCACCAACAGCAAAAGAAGGTTCCCTTTTCTCCACCCTCTCCAGCATTTATTGTTTGTAGATTTTTTTTTTTTGTAGATTTTTTTTATGATGGACATTCTGACCAGTGTGAGCTGATACCTGATTGTAGTTTTGATTTGTATTTCTCTAATAATGAGCAATTTTGAGCATCTTTTCATGTGTTTGTTGGCTGTCTGTATGTCTTCTTTGGAGAAATGTCTAGGTCTTCTGCCCACTTTTTTGTTGTTGTTTTCCTGATATTGAACTCATGAACAGCTTATATATTTTTGAAATTAATCCTTTGTCAGTTGCTTCATTTACAATTATTTTCTCTCATTCTGAGGGTTGTCTTTTCATCTTATTTATAGTTTTCTTTGCTGTGCAAAAGCTTTTAAGTTCAATTAAGTCTCACTTGCTTATTTTTATTTTTATTTCCATTACTCTATGAGGTGGGCCAAAGAGGATCTTGCTGTGATTTATATCAAGGAGTGTTCTGCCAATGTTTTCCTCTAAGAGTTTTGTAGTTCCTCGTCTTACAATTGGGTTTTTAATCCATTTTGAGTTTATTTTTTGTGTATGGTGTTAAGAAGTGTTCTAATTTCATTCTTTTACATGTAGCTGTCCAGCTTTCCCAGCACCATTTATTGAAGATGCTATCTTTTCTCCATTGTATATTCTTGCTTCCTCTGTCAAAGATAAGGTGCCCACAGGTGTGTAGGTTTATCTCTGGGTTTTCTATCTTGTTCCATTGGTCTATATTTCTGATTTTGTGCCAGCACCATACTGTCTTCATTAGTGTAGCACATGTCATAATGGCCATCATCAAAAAGAACACAAATAACAAATGCCGGTGAGGATGTGGAAAATAGTATGGCGATTTCTCAAAAAAACACAAATAGAACTGCCATATGACCTAAAAATTCCACTCCAAGGTATATACCTGAAAAAAAAAACAAAAACACTAGTTTGAAAAATGCTGTTCATACCAGCATTATTTACAGTTGCCAGTTATGGAAGCTACCTAAGTATCCATCAACGGATGAATGGATAAAGAAGATGTGGTATATATACAGGGGAATATTACTCAGCCATAAAAAGGAATAAAATTTTGCCATGTACAGCAACATGGATGGACTTGGAGGGCACTATGCTAAATGAAATGTCCTACGAGAAAGACAAATACTGTAGGATATCACTCGTACATGGAATCTAAAAAATACAACAAATTAGTCAATAAAACAAAAAGGAAGCAAACATAGATACAGAGAATGAACTAGTAGTTACTGTTGAGGGAAACTACGTGACTGCCTTGAGGAGAAGGTCCTCACAAGGAACTGGCGAAGGGTGAGGGCCGCCCGGCATGTCTCGATGTTTTTCCCTGGGAAACATTTCCTGCACCTTCTAGCTGGTCATCACACAAGTTTAGAACACGAACAGACCTTACACCTAATGAACTCTTGTCCATCTGGTTCCAACTGGATATCTGAAAGCCACGAGGACCAAAACGCAACGCTCTTATCCTAGGTGTCAAAGCCAGGACTTAAGGCCCCATGGACACTCTATACCCTTTAGCTATTTTCAGACAGCTGCCCACCGCCCCTCCCCATCTCCTCCTACAAGATAAACACATCTACGACCCCATCCTGAGGGAGCTGGGAGGGAAGAAAGGAGGGAGAAAAGAGCCTCTCCAGCACAATCAGGGACTTGGCCTTGACTTGGGTTGTTAAGATAGGACCGCCTCCCTTCTCAAGCCACGGGGCGGAGAAAAACTTATGGCTCTTACGACTGCACGAGAATAGTGCTGAGAATAACAAGCTTGCCTTAGGAAAACAGATTGTCTTTTGATCCTGAGAAAATAGAGTCTATATGTCTCATGAACTTTGTAAACTTGCTGTTATCAGCCTTCTACGTGCTCAAGCTCTATCTGTGTAACCTTGGTTTTTGTAAGCTATTTCCTTGCTCTCATGTATAAAACGGCTTGCTGTAGAAGTTTTTCAGTCTTCCATAGAGGCTGTCCGTGTCCTTTTTTCAGAGTCTACTCCGCCGAGCCTTTCACAGTTACCATGGGGAGAAGGGACAGGGGACGGAACATATCAGGGTAGGGGATTTTTTTAAAGGATTGTTATGGGGTTATATGAAATCATGTACATGAAATTTTTGAAAATTGTAAAGCACTACAGAAGTTAAGGAATCTTTAATTGAATTAAAAAATTTAATTAAACAATTTCCCTTAAAAAAGAAAATAGACCAAGAAAAACAAATACTATATGAAATCGCTTATATGTAAAATATAAAAATAAAACAAAGTACTGAAAGTAACAAAAAAGAAACAGATTTGCAAATTCAGAGAACAAATTATAGGTTAGCAGTGAGGAGGGGGCAGGGAAGGGGTAAGATAGGGGTAGAAGATTAAGAGGTACAAAAGATTGTGTATAAAATAAATAACCTACAAGGATATACTGTTCAGTGAAGGTAATATATACTGTATTTGATAGTAATTATAAATGTAGCAAAACCTTTAAAATTTATGAATCACTATGTTGTATACCTATAACTTGTATAATATTGTACATCAACTATATTAGCTAAATTAAAAAAACTTTTAAAGACGTGCTAAGGGAGTATATTAAAAAGTTCTCACCAAAACAAATACATTGTAACTATATGAGGTTTTGGATGTGTTAACCAACATTATTGTGGTAATCATTATGTAATAAATAAATCTCTCAAATCATTGTGTTGTACACCTTAAATTTATACAATGTTATATGTAAATCATATCAATAAAACGTGAAATAAATGAATAAGTAAATAAAAATAAAAAGTTTTAAAAACATAAAAAAATGAAACTGTTGTGTTTATTTTAAAAAATGATGCTGGGAACACTGGACAGTTATATGTAAAAAAAAATGAGATTAGAACATTTCTTCACACTGTATGCAAAAATAAACTCAAATGATTTAAAGAGCTAAATGTAAGGTCAGAAACCATAAAACTCCTAGAGGAAAACATACACAGAACACTCTTTGGCATAAATTGAGGCAATATTTTTCTGGATCTGTCTCCTAAGGCAAAGGAAACAAAAACAAACAAATGGAAAATAATTAAAAGCTTTTGTACAGCAAAGGAAACTATTGATAAAAAGAAAAGATAATCTATTTAATGGAAGAAAATATTTGCAAAAGATATGACCAATGAGGGGTTAATATTCAAAGTTTATAAGCAGCTTATACAACTCAGTATCAAAAAACAAACAACCTGATTACCAAATGGGCAGAAGACCTGAATAGACACTTTTCCAAATAGGACCTGCAGATGACCAACAGGCACATGAAAAGATGTTCAACATTGCTGGTCATCAGGGAATTATAAATCAAAACCACAATAAAATTTCACCTCACACCTGTCAGAATGGCTATCATCAAAAAGAAGACAAATAATATATATTGGCAAGGATGTGGAGGAAAAGAAACCCTAGTATAGTTGTTGGTGGGAATGTTAACTGGTACAGCCATTGTGAAAAACAGTATGGAGTTTACTCAAAAAACTAAAAGTAGAACTACTGTATGATCCAGCAATTCCACCCTTGGGTAAATTCTGAATAAAACAAAAACACTAATTCAAATCCCAATATTCATAGCAGCACTACTTAGAGTTACCAAACTATTAAAGCAACCTAAATGTCTATTAACAGATGAATACATAAAGAAGATATGGTATGTATATATATATAATGGAGCATTATTATGCACCATAAAAGGAAAGCAATTTTGCCATTTCAAACAACATGGATGGAACTGGAGGATATTATGCTTAATGAAATAAGTCAGAGAAAGACAAATACTGTACGTTATCACTTATGTGTGGAACACAAAAAATAAATGATGATGACAGCCTGGATGGGAGGGGAGACATGTATGGCTGAGTCCCTTCACTGTTCCCCTGAAACTGTCACAGCACTGTTAATCAGCCATAGCCCAATACAAATTGAAAAGTTTTTTAAAAAATGAATAAATATGACCAAACAGAAATAGACTCAGATATAGAGATCAAACTAGTGGTTATCATTTCCCAGGGATGGAGGAGGGGGAAAATAGGAGTAAGGAATTAAGAAGTACTATCATGTATAAAATAAAGATACAAGAATATATTATATAGCACAGAGAATAAAGCCAATATTTTATAACTTTAAACAGCATAAAATCTATAAAACTATTGAATCACTATGTTGGACATCTGAAATTAATACTGTAAATCAATTAAGCCTTAATTTTGAAAAATCAACATATTAAAAACCTTAAGCTTAGGTAGACAGATAAAGTTTAGAAAGACTGAAAAAGGAAGTTCTTGGGGAAACTGAGTACAGAGGTACATCTAGGTTCTAGGAAATGTTTTTTTAATGAGCTTTGTCCCCAGGATATATATAAACAAGGAAGACTTTGAAGGTTTCTATAAATTGAGCTAATGGTTAGATCAATTTTAAAAAAAATAACTTAATGGGACACTCTGTATTCAAACTGTGTACTGGTACAAGGAAAGGGAAGGGAAAGGAAACACATATTTATTTAACACAATAGAATCCACTGTTCAAACTTGAGTCTGTCTTTCTCAGTGCTCCCACCCAGCCATGAGGATCTTCAAGTTATGCTAAGTGGTAGAGTTGAGCCTTTTCTGAAAATTAATTAGATTAGTCCCCACTGAGCTTCCAAGGCACAAGTGGACCACCAGAGCCAAAGGCTATGAAAAATATTTACACTCAGGAGTACTTACTGAGAGTGTACTAATTTCCAGTCACTTTTCTGAATCCTGTACATGTATACGAATAAGTCTCTCAGTAACTGTAGTAGCTAGATACCACTTTGCCCCTCATCTTACTGATGAAGAAACTGAGGCGTGAGAGATTAAGGAATTTTCCCCAAGTCAAATAGTAAGAATGTGGTGACGCTATCATTCAAAGCCAGGCAATCATCCACTACAAATTGGATCATAAATCAAATGTGAATTTAAGTAAAAATAAAACTTAACGTTATCTGACAGTGATGTCATCAAGACAGCAGAAGGTCCAGGCCCCCCTTCCTCCATGGAAACATCAAGTAAACAACAACAGATTGACCAAAAATAAGGCTGTGGGAAATTGAGAAACCAGTCAAGGATCTTCAGCAACCAAGAAAATGCCCAAGTTTGTAAAAGTAACACTTAAACAGTAGAAAATTTCATGGCATTTCTCTGCACTCTTGCTGACTCAATAAAGGGGAAGTCACCTAATACCTGGTTCTTACCTTTGAACTTATTTACAGTATTCTGGCATGACTAGGGACTACCCAAGAGACTGATATCTGCTTTTTCTGACTTGAGCTCAGACGGAAACAGTGACAGAGTTTGAATATCAGGCTGCTGAAAGCAGTGGTAGATGCCGTGGCACATGCAAACTTCAGAGGAACTGCAGACCCATCAGTGGTTGGAGGCAAGAGATACAGGCAGAGTGCTACAACAGAACATTTAAGGCCCTGAGAAGAAGCAGAGGTGAGATTCTTAGGGAAATTAAGACATCTAAAAGCAGCTCTGGGGAGTTCCCTGGCAATCCAGTGGTTAGGACACTATGCTTCCACTGCTGAAGCCGGGGGTTCAATCCCTGGTTGGGGAACTAAGATCCCCAAAGCTGAGCATAGTGCAGTCAAATAAATAAAAGCAGCTGTGAATGCATGTAAAAAGCAAACAGCTAACATAATGACAGAAGACTGAAAGCTTTTCCTTGAAGATAAAGAACTAAACAAGAATGTCCACTTCACCATGCTATTCAACATAGTACTGAAAGCCCTGGCCAGAGAAATTAGGCAAGAAAAAGAAATAAAAATCATCCAAATGGGAAAGGAAGTTAAATTACCTCTGTTCACAGAAAACATGATGCTATATGCAGAAAAACCTAGATTGTTTGAAGTAATAAATGAATTCAATAACATTACAAGATATGAAACCAACACACAAATATCAGTTTTATTTATATACACTAATAATGAACAATCCAAAAGGAAATTAGGAGGGGGTGGAATTTCATTTACTATACAATCAAAAATTACATTATTGTTGTTCAGTCACTAAGTCGAGTCTGACTCTCAACCCCATGAATTGCAGCACGCCAGGCTTCTCTGTCCTTCATCATCTACTGGAGTTTGCTTAAACTTATGTCCATTGAATCAGTGATGCTATCGAACCATCTCATCCTCTATCACCCCCTTCTCCTCCTGCCTTCAATCTTTCCCAGCATCAGGTCTTTTCAAATGAATCGGCTCTTTGCATCAGGTGGCCAAAGTATTGGACCTTCAGCTTCAGCATCAGTCATTCTAATGAATATTCAGGACTGATTTCCTTTAGCATGGACTGGTTGGATCTCCTTGCAGTCCCAGGGACTCTCAAGAGTTTTCTCCAACACCATAGTTCGAAAGCATCAATTCTTTGGCGCCCAGCCTTCTTAATGGTTCAACTCTCACATCCATACATGACTACGGGAAAAACCATAGCTTTGACTATATAGAACTTTGTTGGCAAAATGATGTCTCTGGTTTTTAATATGCTATGTTTATTATAACTTTTCTTCCAAGGAGCAAGTGTCTTTTAATATCATAACTGCAAGTCACTGTCCATAGTGATTTTGGAGTCCAAGAAAATAAAATCTTTCAGTGTTTTCATTTTTTTCCCCTTCTATTTGCCATGAAGTGATGGGACCGAATGCCATGATCTTAGTTTTTTGAATGCTGAGTTTTAAATCAGCTTTTTCACACTTCTCTTTCACCTTCATTAAGAGGCTTTTTAGTTCCTCTTCATTTTCTGCCATTAGGGTGGTGTCATCTACACATTCAAAGTTGTTGAAAACAACCACGGTGGTGAAAGATTTGAATACTGAGGATTACAAAACTTTGCTGAGTATATATAGAATCTAGAAAAATGGTTCTGATGAACCTACTTGTAGGGTACCAATAGAGATGCAGACATAGAGAACAGGCTTGTGGGCACAGTAGGGGAAGGAGAGGGTGGTATGAGTTGACAGAGTAGCATTGAAACATATATGCAAAATAGATAGCCATATGTAAAATAGCCAGTGGGAATTTGCTATATGATGCAAAGAGCTCAATCTGCTGGTCTGTGATAACCTAGAGGGGTGGAATGGTGTGGGAGGACTATCAAGGAGGGAGGGGACATATGTATAACTGTGGCTAATTCATGCTGATGTATGGCAGAAATCAAGACAATATTATAAAGCAATTATCCTTCAATTAAAAATAAGTTTAAAAAATAAACCTTGCTAAGAGAAAATTTAAAAGGCATCAGTAAAAGGAAAAACACCTTATGTTCATGAATTAAATGACATAATATTGTTAAGATGCCAGTACTACCCAAAGCAATCTATGGATTTAATACAATGCCTATTAAAATCCCAGTGCCAGGACTTCCCTGGGTGGTCCAGTGGCTGAGACTCTGTGCTCCCAAAGCAGGGAACTTGGGATTTGATCCCCTGTCAGGGAACTAGATTCTACATGCCCCAACCAAGACCCCATGTGGTCAAAAATAAAATAAAATACCAATGCCTTGTTTTGCAGAAATAGAAAAATTCATCCTAAATTCAGATCAAATCTCCTGGGGCTGTGAATAATTAAAAAAAAAAAAAAAAAGAACAAAGTCAAAGATTTTATACTCCTATTTCAAAACCTGCTACAAAACTATAGGAATCAAAACAGTGAGGCATAAGCACAAGAACAGACATATAAATCAATGGAACAGAACAGAGAACCCGGGAAAAACATGACCAAATGATTTTCAACAAAATTTCCAAGACCACTCAATGGAGAAAGGATATCTTTAAATGATACTGGGAAAATTGAATATCCACACACAAAAGAATGAAGTTAGACCCTTATCTTATACCACATATAAAAATTAACTCAAAATGGATCAAAGACATAAACATGAGACCTAAAATTATAAAGTCCTTGGCCAAAAAACAGATAAAAAACTTCATACACTGGATTTGTCAATGATTTCTTAGCTATGATACCAAAAGAACAGGCAATGAAAGGAAGAACAAGTAGATTAGATGATATAAAAATTTGAACTTTATGTATCTCTGATGGAGATATATCCAGAATATATAAAGACTCCATCTAATTCAGCCATAAAAAGGAATAAGCAGTGACATATGCTACCACATGTATGAACCCTAAAAATATCACGCTAGATACTAGGCTTTTCAAAGGCCCACATATTATATTACATATATACATATACATATGATTTATATATATGTGTACATAGAGACACACACATACAAAGAGAGCCACACACACACCGAGACAGAGACACACACATATATGTATATACATACATATACATATGCTTCCTTTCAAATTGTGGAGCTGGAGAAGACTCTTGAGAGTCCCTTGCACAGCAAGGAGATCAAACCAGTCAATCCTAAGGGAAATCAACCCTGAATATTCATTGGAAGGACTGATGCTGAAGCTACAATACTTTGGCCATCTGATGCAAAGAGCCAACTCATTGGAAAAGACCCTGATGCTGAGAAAGGACGAGGACAGGAGGAAAAGGGGACAACAAAGGATGAGAAGGTTGGATGGCTTCATCAACTCAATGGACATGAGTTTGAACAAACTCCAGGAGAGTGTGAAAGCCAGGGAAGCCTGATATGCTGCAGTCCATGGGGTCACAAAGAGTCAGACATGACTAAGCAACTAATCAACAACTATATATAGATAGATAGATAGATATGGTGTGTATATATACACACCATATAGAAGAGGAAAGTCTATGGAGGCAAGGTGATTTAAGATGACTGCTAAAAGATACAGAATTTTTTTGAGAGATGATAAAAATATTCTAAAATTGATGTGATAATGGTTTCTTTACCAGCTGAACCACCAGAGAGGCCCAATAATGGTTGTACAACTCTATAAATACACTAATAAAGATTGAATTGTACACTTCAAGTGAATTGTATATGTGAATTATATCTTAATAAGTCTATTACTAAAAATATTAACTAGATTTATTGTTTACAAGATATATTTAAACATAAGAAAATAGGAATATTAATATCAAAGATATCAAATATGCAAACTCCAAGAGGTAGTGAAGGACAGGGAAGCCTGGCATGCCACAGTCCATGGGGTCACAAAAAGTGACTGAACAGCAACAACAACCATATCAAAGAACTACCATGCAAACATAATCAAAGTAAGCTGAGATGTCTTTAATGATAATTCATAGAATACACTTGAAGAAGAAAGCATTAGTTGAGGTAGAGAGGTACATCATAATGATAAAGTCCCAGTTTACCAAAAAATTATAATAATTTTGTTGTGCATACATCTAAACATGTCCACAAAATATGGCAAAACCCAACAGAATACAAGGAGAAAGTGGTCAATTCAAAAGTACAGTGGAAGATTTCTACACATATCTTTCAGTAACTAATTCAAAGAGCAGGCCAAAAAAATCAGTAAGTATATGAAAGATTTTTAAGAGGACAGTAACAAATCTGCCTAACTGAACATAAATAGACATTGTCTCCCTAAAACTGGAGAAAATAAATAATTTCCAATTATTCATGGAACTTTTATAAAGATTGATCAAAGTCCCAAATTTCAAAGGGTTGGAATCACGTGGTCTATTTTCACTTACCACAATACAATTAGTCCTCAAATCAGTGTTTTAAAAGATAACTGAACAAAATAAATAGATATTCTCTATTCATTGTTAGGAATACTCAGTATTCTCAAGATGTCAGTTCTTCACAAACTGATATATAGATTCACTGCAATCAGGATCAAAATCCCAGCCAGTTATTTTTTGGCCCTCAACAAACTGATTTAAAGTTTGCTTGTAGAGACAAAAGACCCAGAATAGTCAACACAATATTTAAGGAAAAGGACAAAGTTTGAAGACTGACACCACCCAACTTCAAGGCTTACAAAAAAAAAATCACAGTAATAAAGACTGTGGGACTGGCAAGAGAATAGATAAATAGATCAACTGAAGAGAATAGAGTGCAGAAATAGAGCCTCATAAATATAGTCAATTACCTTTTGACAAAGGAGCAAAGGCAATGCAATAGAGCAAAGAAACTCCTTTCAAAGCACCATGAGAGAACAGCTAGATATCCACAAGCAAAAAACAAATCTAGACCTAGACCTCACACCCTTCACAAAAAGTAACTGAAAATGCAAATATATATGTAAATATAAAACACAAAAGTGTAAAACTCCTACAAAATAATATAGAAGAAAATCTATGGATATGGCAATGACTTTTTAGATACAACATAAAAGGTATAATCCATGAAAGAAAGAATTGCTAAGCTGAACTTCATTAAAATAAAAAATTTCTGCTTTGTGAAAGACAAAGTCAAGAGAATGAGAAGCCAAGTCACAGACTGGGAGAAAATATTTGCAAAAGACATATCTGATAAAGGACTGTTATTTTGACCAAAACCGTTCCTGAGAAAAAGAAGTGCAAGAAGGCAAGGTGGTTGTCTGAGGAACCCTTACAAATAGCTGCGAAAAGAAGAGAAGTGAAAGGTAAAGGAGAAAGGTAAAGATCTACTCATCTGAAGCAGAGTTCTAGAGAATAGCAAAGAGAGATAAGAAAGCCTTCTTGAGTGAACAAATAAATGCAAAGAAATAGAGGAAAACAATAGAATGGAAAAGACTAGAGATCTCTTCAAGAAAACTGGAAGATACCAAGGGAATATTTCATGCAAGGATGGGCACAATAAAGGACAGAAACGAAAAGGACCTAACAGAAGCAGATGAGATTAAGAAGAAGTGACAAGAATACACAGAAGAACTAGACATAAAAGGTCTTGGAGAGAGAGGAGCCAAGATGGCGGAGGAGTAGGACGGGGAGACCACTTTCTCTCCTACAAATTCATCAAAAGAATAACTGAATGCAGAACAAACTTCACAAAACAACTTCTGATCGCTAGCTGAGGTCATCAGGCGCCCAGAAAAGCAGCCCATTGTCTTCGAAAGGAGGTAGGACAAAATATAAAGATAAAAAGTGAGACAAAAGAGCTGAGGACGGAGATTCGTCCCGGGAAGGGAGTCTTAGGCGGCATTGCTTGGGGTAGGGTCCGGGCCTGAGTGCCCTGAGGACAATCAGAGGGAGCTTCTGTGAGTTGCCAACTTGAACTGTGGGAGACCAAAAGAAAGAGAGAAAATTAACCGGCCGGAACACACTGCCGGCCGTTCGCAGAACAAAGGGACCGAGAAAGTCCAGAGAAGAGCTCGCAGGCTACGGACCGACCCAGCCCCGCCGGAGGCAGGAGGCAGTGGGGAGGGGGAGGTCGCGGCGAGACACAGGGCGCAGGCACCCGACCGGCGCGGGCGGGGACTGGGGCTGGGGACCCGGAGGGCAGAAGGCGCGCACACCCGACTGGTGCCAGCGGAAACTGAAACTGGGTCCCCGGAAGGGAGTGGGCGCGCCACACCTGGGGATAGCGTGCCCAACAAGCCCCTCGCTGCCTGGACCGCTCTGACGGGGAAGGCACAGAGGGCAGGCGCAGCTTTTCGTTCCGCGCTTTTGTGGAACACCCGAGGGCTGGAACCTCTCGCAGCGCGGGGCACGCTCCATATAGAACAGCCGGGAGCCTGAGCAGCGCAGACGGAGAAAGCAGCGTCGGCCCCTCCCGGCAGCCCCAGCCCCTCCCCGCAGAGCGACGGAACTAGCTACCTAAATAAGAGTCCACCTCCGCCCGCCTGTGTCAGGGCGGAAATGAGGCTCTGAAGAGACCGGCAAACAGAAGCCAAATAAACAAAGGGAACCGCTTCAGAAGGGACTGGTGCAACAGATTAAAATCCCCATAGAAAACACGGACTACACCGGAAGGGCCCTATAGATATCAAGAAGTGTAAGCTGGAACGAGGAGCTATCTGAAACTGAGCCGAACCCACACTGACCGCAACAGCTCCAGAGAAATTCCTAGATATATTTTTACTTTTTTTTTTTTTTTTCCTAAGTAAGAAGGAAAAAAAAAAAAAAATTTATTCTTTTTTCCTTTTTTCTTTTTTTCTCTTTTATTTTCCTTTAAAATATCCTATTACTCCCCCATTACTCCTTCACTTTCATTTTCATAGATTTTTACGATTTTTTTAATTAGGGGGAAAAAAAATTTTTTTTCTCTTACTTTTTTTCTTTTTCTTTTTTCTTCTTTTTTTTCTTTCCTTTTTCTCTTCTTTTTTCTATTTTTCTTTTTCTCTTATTTCTTTTAAAGTCCTCTAGTACTCCTCTACTACTCCTTAATTTTCATTTTCAATACACTATAACCTTACAAAAAAAAAAAAAAAGGAAGAGAAGCCCTATCTTTAAACCGAAGATTATTCTCTCCCAATCTTGACTCGCTGTTTTCTACCTCAGGACACCTCTATTTCCTCCTTTCCCCTTCTCTTCCCAATCCAATTCTGTGAATCTTTGTAGGTGTCTGAGATACAGAGAACACTCTGGGAACAGACAGCTGCGTAGATCTGTCTCTCTCCTCTTGAGTCCCCCTTTTTCTCCTCCTGCTCATCTCTATCTCCCTCCTCCCTTTTCTCCTCTTCATGTAACTCTGTGAACCTCTCTGGGTGTCCCTAATGGGGGAGAATCTTTTCGCCATTAACCTATAAGTTTTATTATCAGTGCTGTATAGTTGGAGTTCTGAGACTACAGGAAGAATAAAACTGAAATCCAGAGGCAGGAAACTTAAGCCCAAAACCTAAGAACACCAGAAAACTCCTGACTACATGGAACTTTAAGTAATAAGTGACCGTCCAAAAGCCTCCATACCTACACTGAAACCAACCACCACCCAAGAGCCAATAAGTTTCAGAGCAAGACATACCACGCAAATTCTCCAGCAACGCAGGAACATAGCCCTGAACGTCAACATACAGGCTGCCCAAGGTCACACCTAACACATAGACCCATCTCAAAACTCATTACTGGGCACTCCATTGCTCTCCAAAGAGAAGAAATCAAGTTCCACGCACCAGAACACTGACGCAAGCTTCCCTAACCAGGAAACCTTGACAAGCCAATCGTCTAACCCCACCCACTGGATAAATCCTCCACAATAAAAAGGAACCACAGATCTCCAGAATACAGAAAGCCCACTCCAGACACAGCAATCTAAACAAGATGAAAAGGCAAAGAAATACCCAACAGGTAAAGGAACATGAAAAATGCCCACCAAGTCAAACAAAAGAGGAGGAGATAGGGAATCTACCTGAAAAAGAATTTAGAATAATGATAATAAAAATGATCCAAAATCTTGAAAACAAAATGGAGTTACAGATAAATAGCCTGGAGACAAAGATTGAAAAGATACAAGAAATGTTTAATAAAGACCTAGAAGAAATAAAAAAGAGTCAATTAAAAATGAACAATGCAATGAATGAGATCAAAAACACTTTGGAGGGAACCAAGAGTAGAATAACGGAGGCAGAAGATAGGATAAGTGAGGTAGAAGATAAAATGGTGGAAATAAATGAAGCAGAGAGGAAAAAAGAAAAAAGGATCAAAAGAAATGAGGACAACCTCAGGGACCTCTGGGACAATGTGAAACGCCCCAACATTCGAATCATAGGAGTCCCAGAAGAAGAAGACCAAAAGAAAGGCCATGAGAAAATACTCGAGGAGATAATAGCTGAAAACTTCCCTAAAATGGGGAAGGAAATAGCCACCCAAGTCCAAGAAACCCAGAGAGTCCCAAACAGGATAAACCCAAGGCGAAACACCCCAAGACACATATTAATCAAATTAACAAAGATCAAACACAAAGAACAAATCTTCAAAGCAGCAAGGGAGAAACAACAAATAACACACAAACGGATTCCCATAAGGATAACAGCTGATCTATCAATAGAAACCCTCCAGGCCAGAAGGGAATGGCAGGACGTTCTGAAAGTAATGAAAGAGAATAACCTACAACCTAGATTACTGTATCCAGCAAGGATCTCATTCAGATATGAAGGAGAATTCAAAAGCTTTACAGATAAGCAAAAGCTGAGAGAATTCAGCACCACCAAACCAGCTCTTCAACAAATGCTAAAGGATCTTCTCTAGACAGGAAATGCAGAAAGGTTGTATAAATGTGAACCCAAAACAACAAAGTAAATGGCAACGGGACCACACCTATCAATAATTACCTTAAATGTAAATGGGTTGAATGCCCCAACCAAAAGACAAAGATTGGCTGAATGGATACAAAAACAAGACCCCTATATATGCTGTCTGCAAGAGACCCACCTCAAAACAAGAGACACATACAGACTAAAAGTGAAGGGCTGGAAAAAAATATTTCATGCAAATGGAGACCAAAAGAAAGCAGGAGTCGCAATACTCATATCAGATAAAATAGACTTTCAAATAAAGGCTGTGAAAAGAGACAAAGAAGAACACTACATAATGATCAAAGGATCAATCCAAGAAGAAGATATAACAATTATAAATATATATGCACCCAACATAGGGGCACCACAATATGTACGGCAAACACTAACGAGTATGAAAGAGGAAATTAATAGTAACACAATAATAGTGGGAGACTTTAATACCCCACTCACAACTATGGATAGATCAACTAAACAGAAAATTAACAAGGAAACACAAACCTTAAATGACACAATGGACCAGCTAGACCTAATTGATATCTATAGGACATTTCACCCCAAAACAATCAACTTCACCTTTTTCTCAAGTGCACACGGAACCTTCTCCAGAATAGATCACATCCTGGGCCATAAATCTAGTCTTGGAAAATTCAAAAAAATTGAAATCATTCCAGTCATCTTTTCTGACCACAGTGCAGTAAGATTAGATCTCAATTACAGGAAAAAAATTGTTAAAAATTCAAACACATGGAGGCTAAATAACACGCTTCTGAATAACCAACAAAGCATAGAAGAAATCAAAAAAGAAATCAAAATATGTATAGAAACGAATGAAAATGAAAACACAACAACCCAAAACCTATGGGACACTGTAAAAGCAGTGCTAAGGGGAAGGTTCATAGCATTACAGGCTTACATCAAGAAACAAGAAAAAAGCCAAATAAATAACCTAACTCTACACCTAAAGCAATTAGAGAAGGAAGAAATGAAGAACCCCAGGGTTAGCAGAAGGAAAGAAATCTTAAAAATTAAGGCAGAAATAAATGCAATAGAAACTAAAGAGACCATAGCAAAAATCAACAAAGCTAAAAGCTGGTTTTTTGAAAAAATAAACAAAATTGACAAACCATTAACAAGACTCATTAAGAAACAAAGAGAGAAGAACCAAATTAACAAAATTAGAAATGAAAATGGAGAGATCACAACAGACAACACTTAAATACAAAGGATCATAAGAGACTACTACCAGCAGCTCTATGCCAATAAAATGGACAACTTGGATGAAATGGACAAATTCTTAGAAAAGTATAACTTTCCAAAACTGAACCAGGAAGAAATAGAAGATCTTAACAGACCCATCACAGGCAAGGAAATCGAAACTGTAATCAAAAATCTTCCAGCAAACAAAAGCCCAGGACCAGATGGCTTCACAGCTGAGTTCTACCAAAAATTTAGAGAAGAGCTAACACCTATCTTACTCAAACTCTTCCAGAAAATTGCAGAAGAAGGTAAACTTCCAAACTCATTCTATGAGGCCACCATCACCCTAATTCCAAAACCAGACAAAGATGCCACAAAAAAAGAAAACTACAGGCCAATATCACTGATGAACATAGATGCAAAAATCCTTAACAAAATTCTAGCAAACAGAATCCAACAACATATTAAAAAAATCATACACCACGACCAAGTGGGCTTTATCCCAGGAATGCAAGGATTCTTCAACATCTGCAAATCAATCAATGTAATACACCACATTAACAAATTGAAAGATAAAAACCATATGATTATCTCAATAGATGCAGAGAAAGCCTGTGACAAAATTCAACACTCATTTATGATTAAAACTCTCCGAAAAGCAGGAATAGAAGGAACATACCTCAACATAATAAAAGCTATATATGACAAACCCACAGCAAGCATCACCCTCAATGGTGAAAAATTGAAAGCATTTCTCCTGAAATCAGGAACAAGACAAGGATGCCCACTCTCACCACTACTATTCAACATAGTGTTGGAAGTATTGGCCACAGCAATCAGAGCAGAAAAAGAAGTAAAAGGAATCCAGACAGGAAAAGAAGAAGTGAAACTCTCACTGTTTGCAGATGACATGATCCTCTACATAGAAAACCCTAAAGACTCTACCAGAAAATTACTAGAGCTAATCAATGAATATAGTAAAGTTGCAGGATATAAAATTAACACACAGAAATCCCTTGCATTCCTATATACTAACAATGAAAAAACAGAAAGAGAAATTAAGGAAACAATACCATTCACCATTGCAACAAAAAGAATAAAATACTTAGGAGTATATCTACCGAAAGAAACAAAAGATCTATACATAGAAGACTATAAAACACTGACGAAAGAAATCAAAGAGGACACAAACAGATGGAGAAACATACCGTGTTCATGGATTGGAAGAATCAATATTGTCAAAATGGCTATTCTACCCAAAGCAGTCTATAGATTCAATGCAATCCCTATCAAGCTACCAATGATATTTTTCACAGAACTAGACCAAATAATTTCACAATTTGTATGGAAATACAAAAAACCTCGAATAGCCAAAGTAATCTTGAGAAAGAAGAATGGAACTGGAGGAATCAACCTGCCTGACTTCAGACTCTACTACAAAGCCACAGTCATCAAGACAGTATGGTACTGGCACAAAGACAGAAATATAGATCAATGGAACAGAATAGAAAGCCCAGAGATAAATCCACGAACCTATGGACACCTTATCTTTGACAAAGGAGGCAAGGATATACAATGGAAAAAAGACAACCTCTTTAACAAGTGGTGCTGGGAAAACTGGTCAACCACTTGTAAAAGAATGAAACTAGAACACTTTCTAACACCATACACAAAAATAAACTCAAAATGGATTAAAGATCTAAATGTAAGACCAGAAACTATAAAACTCCTAGAGGAGAACATAGGCAAAACACTCTCCGACATAAATCACAGCAAGATCCTCTATGACCCACCTCCCAGAATATTGGAAATAAAAGCAAAAATAAACAAATGGGACCTAATGAAACTTAAAAGCTTTTGCACTACAAAGGAAACTATAAGTAAGGTGAAAAGACAGCCCTCAGATTGGGAGAAAATAATAGCAAATGAAGAAACAGACAAAGGATTAATCTCAAAAATATACAAGCAACTCCTGAAGCTCAATTCCAGAAAAATAAATGACCCAATCAAAAAATGGGCCAAAGTACTAAACAGACATTTCTCCAAAGAAGACATACAGATGGCTAACAAACACATGAAAAGATGCTCAACATCACTCATTATCAGAGAAATGCAAATCAAAACCACAATGAGGTACCATTACACGCCAGTCAGGATGGCTGCTATCCAAAAGTCTACAAGCAATAAATGCTAGAGAGGGTGTGGAGAAAAGGGAACCCTCTTACACTGTTGGTGGGAATGCAAACTAGTACAGCCACTATGGAGAACAGTGTGGAGATTCCTTTAAAAACTGGAAATAGAACTGCCATATGACCCAGCAATTCCACTTCTGGGCATACACACTGAGGAAACCAGATCTGAAAGAGACACGTGCACCCCAATGTTCATCGCAGCACTGTTTATAATAGCCAGGACATGGAAGCAACCTAGATGCCCATCAGCAGATGAATGGATAAGGAAGCTGTGGTACATATACACCATGGAATATTACTCAGCCATTAAAAAGAATTCATTTGAACCAGTCCTAATGAGATGGATGAAGCTGGAGCCCCTTATACAGAGTGAAGTAAGCCAGAAAGATAAAGAACATTACAGCATACTAACACATATATATGGAATTTAGAAAGATGGTAACGATAACCCTATATGCAAAACAGAAAAAGAGACACAGAAATACAGAACAGACTTTTGAACTCTCTGGGAGAAGGCGAGGGTGGGAAGTTTCGAGAGGAATCGGGTGGAGAGGGAGGTGGGAGCGGGGATTGGGATGGGGAAGACGTGTAAATCCATGGCTGATTCATATCAATGTATGACAAAACCCACTGAAATGTTGTGAAGTAATTAGCCTCCAACTAATAAAAAAAATTAAAAAAATAAATAAATAAAATAAAATAAAAATAAAAGGTCTTGGAGAGAGACAAGATAGCGGAGGAGTAGGTGGATGTGGAGATGTGGAGCACAGCTTTCTCCACAGATGCATCAGGAATACACCTCCAGACGCGGAAGATCTTGCAGAACACCAGCTGAGGGCAGACAGGAGTCCCTGACCACCAGAAAGGAATATATAGATCCATATAAAACTGGGTAGGACAAAGGAAGGAGGAGAAAAAGAGGAGAGGGAGCAAGACTGGAGCTGCACCTGGAGGATGGGGGAACTGACGTAGGGGTCAGATCCTCACATCAGGGTAATTGTTTGGGACAGAGAAGTGTTTGAGGCTACTGGAGAGTGCAGCAACTGACCTGTGACAGGCTGAATGGAATGAGAATCACACAGACGATCCTTGCCGCAGTCCTTCTTACCCCAGACAGGGATGCAAGTCCCCTAGAAAGTGAAGCAGCTGGGAGCTGGAGCATAGGGCCTGGAGAGCAGTCCCAGGGTGAGGTCTGCTGTTGACTGCAGGGAGACAGCCTGAGGGGATGTGAGGGAAGAGACCATGGTGGGAAAGGCCTGTGGAGGAAAGCCAGGCAGCCATGAAGGCAAAGCGATACTGCTGAGTCACGCACAGCGGGTGGGGCCATCACTGTAGCCTCTCTCCCCACACAGCAGTGCCAGCAGCTGAGCAATAGAGAAAGACCCCAGAGAGGGTGGCCCTTTAAGTGCCTAACACACTGAGCAATAGAGAAGGACCCCAGCCAGGTGGGCCCCTTAAGTGCCTGAACAAGCTGAGCAACAGAGAAGGACCAGTCAAAGAGGCCCTTTGTATGCCAGGTGCCAGAGGCTAGAAAAAGACTCTTATAGTGCCATAGCTCCTGCGACAATGGCTACCAGAAATCCTGGCATTGCCAGGGTCCCTGTGATCCAAGCAACCATGCTACTTCCATGCTTGATCCCCACTGGGACAGAGCTGCCAGAAGCTAGAAGAAAACTCCCAAGAGCATCATATCTCCCACTTCCCTAGCTGCCAGCCCCTCTGCCTATCTGGTGCTGCCAGGGTCCCTGTGATCCAAGCAGCTGTACCACCTCCACACTCAGTCCTCACTGGAGCAGGCCCAAGAACTTCAGAGCAGTCTCAGGAGCAAACTCCTGTGGATGACCCACATGCAGAGGTGGAGATAAAGCCACAGTTGAAACCAAGGGGCAGTGTGGCTAAGGAAGAGGACTGAAAACCTTCCCACCCGCTGTACAAGCTGCAGACTAAATCCACGGAGTCAGCTAGGCAGACTCTGTGTCTGTGGAATATATAAAAGGACAGTGAGAGTTCCCACAAAAGAAAAAACACTAACTCTGTTAGCTGTGGACTTTGGAGGCAAGAACATGCAGGAGTAGAACCAGATTAGAGTCTGAGCAGTCCCACAGCAGCCCAGAGAGCATCCCAGTTTTGAAAGGCATCCTAGGGAGGTGAAGGTGGACTGTGACTCCCAGCAAAGGAAAGGACACTGAGAGTTGAGATCCAAGAAAAACATTTATTATTACTCTTATGTTTTGACTTGTTCTGTTGTTGCTTCTGGATTTTTTTTCCTCCTTCTTTTCTTTTTCTTCTTTTTTTCCTCTATTGCTGTGGTTGTTGATTTTATTTGTACCATTAACTCTATTTAAGCTTTGGAGAAAATTTTTAAAGTGAAAATTGTTTAATAATCTTAGAGCAGTCAAAATACAATATAAGACTGATATCTTGGTGTCTGAAAGCAATCATTTTACCATTTGCACTGTAATCTTTTATATTGTTCATTTACATTGATGGTTAGTTTAAAAACTGTTTTAATCAAGTAAGTAAGTAAAGTTGTGTCCAACTCCTTGCAACCCCATGGATGGTAGTCTACCAGGCTCCTCTGTCCATGGGATTTTCCAGGCAAGAGTACTAGAGTGGGTTGCCATTTCCTTCTCCAGGGGATCTTCCCGACCCAGGGATCAAACCCAGGTCTCCAGCATTGCAAGCAGATGCTTTATCATCTGAGCCTGTTTTCAAACACTGTCATAATGTCATTTTCTTTGAAGAGTCATATCATTGGTACCAGCCATTGCTACTCTTCTCTGCTCTTGCTCTTTCTCCCAGGCTAAATTATGGTCTTTGATAAGTCAGAGTTTGCCTTTATATTGAGCTTCCAGTGACTGTTGATGTTTTTTCTGCACTTCTCCGAGACACTTGTTTTGCATTTTATTTGGAATAAATATATTTGGCTTCTAGAGTGAAGCCATGGTCCCTCTGATTTTCTTGAAATACTTTTGGTTACTTCATATTCTGTTCCAGATGTTTATGTATTACTTCCTGTGTTTGAGCTCTTAACTTCCTTTTCTATTGCTGCTTTTCTAACTTGGTTGAAGAGCTCATCTGATGATTTCAGTAGACCTGATGTTTTGACTGAACTTTTCCAAGAATCTATATTCTTGATCTTTATATCCTTTTGCACTGGAACTTGACCTTGACATTCAGATTCTAACACCACTGTGTTATTGTCACTGAATTGAGGCATCAGAGTTAGGCCATTCAAGAGTTGTTCAGAATCATCTTGATTCATGGATCTAACATTCCAGGTTCCTATGCAATATTGTTCTTTAGAGCATCAGACTTTACTTTCGCCACCAGACACATCCACAACTAAGTGTTGGTCTGCTTTGGCCTAGCCACTTCATTCTTTCTGGAGCTATTAGTAATTGCCCTCTGCTCTTACCCAGTAGCATATTGGACATCTTCCAACCTGAGGGGTTCATCTTCTTGTGTCATATCATTTTGCCTTTTTGTGCTCTTCATGGGGTTCTCATGGCAAGAATACTGGTCTCAAGAAGTGGGTTGCCAATTCCTCTTCCAGTGGACCATGATTTGTCAGAACTCTTCACTATGACCCATCCATCTTGGATGGCCCTGCATGGCATGGCTCATAGCTTCACTGAGTTATGCAAGCCCCATGGCCACAAGAAGGCTTTGGTCTATGAAGGGGAGAGTTATTTTTTTAATCACACTTTTTATGCCCTTTATATATTTCTGCCTCTACCATGGCTTTTTGCAATTCTGTGGGATTTCTGTTTTGTTGTATTTTTCCTTTTAAATTTTTTTAATTAAAAAAGATTTTTATATTTTTTTTGTTTGTTTGTTTGCCTTTCTTATTGTTCTTTTTCCTGTTGTTATAGCCATGCGTTCCGGGAAACAAACTCACTCAGAAGGACAATGCAGATAGTGGAGTGCAGTTTATTACACCGGCAGGCCCAAGGCAGAGTCTCATACATAGAAAACCCTAAAGATATTACCAGAACATTACTAGAGCTAATCAGTGAATTCAGTAAAGTCTCAGGATACAAAATCGATACACAGAAATCACTTGCATTCCTATACACTAACAATGAAAAATTAGAAACAGAAATTAAGGAATCAGTCCCATTTACCATTGCAACAAAAAGAATAAAATACGTATGAATAAACCTACCTAATGTGACAAAAGTGGCCACAGGAAAGGAAAAGGCCAGTTTTCATTCCAATCCCAAAGAAAGGCAATGCCAAAGGATGCTCAAACTACCAAACAATTACACTCATCTCACACACTAGTAAAGTAAAGCTCAAAATTCTCCAAGCCAGACTGCAACAGTACGTGAACCATGAATTTCCAGATGTTCAAGCTGGATTTAGAGAAGGCAGAGGAACCAGAGATCAAATTGCCAACATCCATTGTATTATCAAAAAAGCAAGGAATTCCAGAAAAACATCTATTCCTGCTTTATTGACTATGCCAAAACCTTTGACTTTGTGGATCACAACAAACTGTGGAAAATTCTGAAAGAGATGGGAATACCAGACCACTTGACCTGCCTCTTGAGAAACCTGTATGCAGGTCAGGAAGCAACAGTTAGAACTGGACATGGAACAACAGACTGGTTCCAAATTGGGAAAGGAGTACATCAAGGCTGTATATTGTCACCCTGCTTATTTAACATATATGCAGAGTACATCATGAGAAACGCTGGGCTGGATGAAGCACAAGCTGGAATCAAGTTTGCCAGGAGAAATATCAATAACCTCAGATATGCAGATGACACAACCCTTATGACAGAAAGTGAAAAAGAACTAAAGAGCCTTTTGATGAACGTGAAAGAGGAGAGTGGGAAAGTTGGCTTAAAGCTCAATATTCAAAAAACTAAGATTATGGCATCTGGTCCCATCACTTCATGGCAAATAGATGGGGAAACAGTGGAAACAGTAAAAGACTTTATTTTTTTGGGCTCCAAAATCACTGCAGATGGTGACTTCGGCCATGAAATTAAAAGACGCTTACTCCCTTGGAAGAAAGTGAAAGTGAAGTCACTCAGTCATGTCCGACTCTTTTCGACCCTGTAGTCTATAGCCTACCAGGCTCCTCCATCCATGGGATTCTCCAGGCAAGAATACTGGAGTGGGTTGCCATTTCCTTCTCCAGAGGATCTTCCCAACCCAGGGATCAAACTTGGGTCTCCCGCATTGCAGGCAGACACTTTACCCTCTGAGAGTTATGACCAACCTAGACAGTATATTAAAAAGCAGAGACATTACTTTGCCAACAAAGGTCTGTCTAGTCAGGGCTATGGTTTTTCCAATAGTCATGTATGGATGTGAGAGTTGGACCATAAAGAAAGCTGAGCACCGAAGAATTGATGTTTTTGAACTGTGGTGTTGGAGAAGACTCTTGAGAGTCCCTTGGACTGCAAGGAGATCCAACTAGTCCATCCTAAAGGAAATCAGTCCTGAGTGTTCCTTGGAAGCACTGATGTTGAAGCTGAAACTCCAATACTTTGGCCACCTGATGCGAAGAATTGACTCACTGGGAAAGACCTTGACAGTGGGAAAGATTGAAGGCAGGAGGAGAAGGGGGTGACAGAGGATAAGATGGTTGGATGGCATCACCAACTCAAAGGACATGAGTTTGGGTAAGTTCTGGGAGTTGGTGATAGACAGGGAGGCCTGGCATGCTGCAGTCCATGGGGTCTCAAAGAATTGGACACGATTGAGTGACTGAACTGAACTGAACATCCTCAGGCTTTTAAGAGGATATAATCAATAAGGTAACAATTTCAGATTTAAGATATCTGCTTTAGAGAATTGGCTATGATAATTCGGGGTAGTCTTTATACACAAGTAAGACACTTCAGAGAGAGACACATTGTCCATAGAGCAAACAGGATTTCTATCCTATAACTAGTCCATGAAGCTGTAAGGGGTGTGTGTGTGTGTGTGTGTGTGTGTGTGAGTCACTCAGTCATGTCCAACTCTTGCGACCTCATGGACTAGAGCCTGCCAGGTTCCTCTGTCCATGGAATTTCCCAGGCAAGAATACTGGAGTGGGTTGCCATTCGCTTCTCCAGAGGATCTTCCGGACCAAGGGATGGAACCCAGGTCTCCTGCATTGCAAGCAGTCTCCTGTGTTGCAGGCGGATTCTTTACCAGCTGAGCCACCAAGGAAGACCCCCACATCAGGAGCAATGTTATGTTTTCTCAGCTGTGTGGGTTCTCTGATGCACTGCAATATAGGAGCTATGACTAAACGTCTGGCCACACTCTGGGCACTCATGGGCACTCATGGGACCTCACTCATGACACACTAGTGTGAGTGTGCCATGAGGAAGCTGGAACTGTAGCTCCAGTGATTCCATTGGTGTCTAATAAAATTTGAGCTGTTACTGAATTATTTCCCACAGTCTGGGCAATGATAGTATTTCTCTACTGGGTGGATCAACTGATGCTTCGTAAGGTGTGAGCCCTGAGTGAGGGACAGGGAGGCCTGGCATGCTGCAGTCTTTGGTGTTGGAAAGGGTCAGACCCGACTTAGGAATTGAACAACAGCATCTTGTAGAACCTTTATTGTACCGGAGAGATGGAGGGAAGAAAATATAGTAGAACAAGCTCAGAAGTCTGATAGTCTAGATTCAAACCCTTATCTGTCTATATCAGCTGTGTAATCTTGGACAAATAACATTTTCCAAATCTAAAATATTTTAAGATGATAATAATATAAATTTGTTAACTGAGGAATCAACTAGTGTATGTGAAGGGTTTTAAAAATTTTTGTTTATCTATTTATTTTTGGCTGTGTTGGGTCTTCATTGTTGTCCATGGACCTTAGTTTTGGTGAATGAGTAGGACTACTCTCCATTGTAGTACATGGATGATAGCATGCAAAAACAGAGAGCTGTAAACCAATTTCATTTGTGAATATAGAGAAGAAATTCCTAAACAAAATATGAGCAAAAATTTAAAGCCAGTAGTCCTAAAAGAATAATGTCACACCCAAGAAATAGTTAAGTAATGTGGCAAATTTGAAAACTTTCACTGTCTCACTTTCCTTTTCTGTAAAACAAGATGGTAATAATACAATAGGAGCTAACTCATAGGGACATAGTATTGAGTTGAATATACAGAACTAAGAACACTGACTGGTATACACCAAATGCATAATAAGTGCTAATTATTAATATTATCATCATCACCACTATTACCACCACTGGAACACAAGGATGATCTGAGTTTAGGTAAAGAGAAAAACCCTAACCTTAATCTCTGTCAAAAGTTCTTTCATAAAACTCAACTTTCATTTCTTTTAAAAATACTAAACCACCGTTGGGAATTTCCTGGAGGTTCAGTGGTTAAGACTCTGTGCTTCTACCACAAGGGGTGCAGGTTTGATCCTTGGTTGGGGAACTAAGATCCCAAGCCATGTGGCCAAAAAAAAAAAAATAAAACTAAACATAAAAATACTAAGCGGTCTAGAAATATAAGTAAGCCCAATGAAAGTGAAAGTGAAGTGAAGTCGCTCAGTCGTGTCCAACTCTTTGGAACCCTGTGGACTGTAACCCCCCAGGCTCCTCTGTCCATGGGATTCTCCAGGCAAGAATACTGGAGTGGGTTGCCATTTCCTTCTCCAGGGGATCTTCCCGACCCAGGGATCGGACCCAGGGATCGAACCCAGGTCTCCCACATTGCAGGCAGACGCTTTAACCTCTGAGCCACCAGGGAAGCCCAAGTAGGCCTGACACATATACCTAAAACTACAGAAAAATATCATTCTTGAAGATATAGGAATACCTCAGAGACAGTGAAGATTTGGTTTCAGATCACAACAGTAAAACAATTGTCACAGTAAAGTGATTATCACCATAAAGCAAGTCTACCTGAATTGTTTGGTTTCCTAATGCATATGAAAGCTGTTTACACTATTCTGTAGTCTATTAAGTGTGCAATGTCACATTATGTCTAAAAAATATGTACCTAATTTAAAAATAATGCTGTTGGGGGAATTCCCTGGTCACCCAGTGGTTAGGATTCTGTGCTTTTACTGCCAAGGTTGAACTGCCAGGGTTCAATCCCGGGTGGAGAACTAATATCCCACAAGCCACATGGTGCACAGCCAAAGAATAATAGTAATGCGGTTGCAGAACTGGCATCAATAGATCTGCTCAACACAGAGTTGCCACAAACCTTCAGTCTTTTAAAAGAAAAAAAAGCAACACCTGTGAATCACAATAAAGCAAAGCACAATAAAACAAAGTATGCCTCTATCTACTATCACTGCTGTTATTCTGCATTTTTATGGATCTCTTAGCCAATGCAATAAGTCAGGAATAAGAAACAAAAGGTATAAATATTAGAAAATAAGAGGCAAAACTGGCTTTTATTTGCAGGTAATCTAAATAGTCAGAAAATCTAAGACAGGACAATGAATTGGGAAAACTATTGGAATTTTTTTTTTAATTTAGGACAAGCATGGAAACTGAGTGCTTAGTGAGATGACCCAATACAAAAGAAAGTAAAGTGCTAGTCACTCAGTCATGTCCGACTCTCTGCAAGCCCACAGACTGTAGTACACCAGCTTCCTCTTCCTCTATGCTGGAATGGGTAGCCATTCCCTGCTTCAGGGGATCTTCCTGACCCAGGGATCGAATCCAGGTCTCCAGCATTGCAGCCATATTCTGAACCCTCTGAACCACCAAGGAAGCCCAGCTCAATACAAAAACAACATACAAAATCTGAGCCTCAGAATCCATACCAACAAAACATAGATTATGATATTGTAATCATTAAATAAATGTAAATACAGTATTTAGCAAAATGCTTGTCATATAGTACACCCTTGATAAATCATTATGAGAATTCAGTCATTTATTTGAAAGCTTGCTCTGGAAATAACATACTTATACCTAGTATACAATAAAGTTGTTCAGATTTGATTAACAGAGGATACTACTTTTTCATAAATTTGTTTCTTTAAATAACTGGAATATTTACAGCAATAAACAATCGATATTTTACATACTTCAGATCATATGCTGAAGGCATTTTGCTGCCACCTGGTGACTGTATCTTTTTAAAAGTGCAGTCAAGTTTGGAAAGCTCTTCACAATACAAACTGCAAACATAACTCTGAATTATAGTAGATCTAGTGGCACATTTTTGTCCAGAGACAAACTGACCTTACAATGTTAGGAAATTCAATTACTAATCAAAGACAGAAATTTGAGAGTCAAACTTACCAAACAACTTCAGAAAATACTTAACTCTCTTTGTTACTGCTCACTTGCCACATTCTAAGGAGACATGGCTAAGAGTTCATCCAGCAAAAGACATGATTATCCTGGGATGGAGAAGATGATGTTGAGGAATAAAGGAAATCTGGTTGATGTGGGCTTTGTGATACAAGTGCAAAAGGCATGGGCTCTGGAGTTAAGACCTAGGTTTGATTTCTACCTTCATCATCACTTACCAACCATGTGACCCAAAGCAAGTTTCTGATCCTCAGTTCATTTTCTTACCTGTAAAATGTGAAAAGTACCAACTTGGCAAGGTTACTAGGAAAAAACGAAAAGTTCAGTCTGTTCTGCTCCAAAAGTTCAGTCTGTTCTGCTCCAAACTAGCTCCAAAGCTAGTTTCTCAAACACAAACTAGCTCTTTTGTGACTAGCTTATGGGGAAATACAGCCACTATTATTCAAAAGTTGTACTGGTTCATACATAATTTTCCAGAATGTTAATGCTTTGCACCACCAACTAACAACATCTGAATTTAAATAAACTAACATGACTGAATGCAGCAAACTAAGGGATAAATGTGTATATCTTGTACATGATAGCTGTTTTTTCCACATTCTTCCTCTTGGCCACAGCTTTGTCATGGAAACAAATGATGTGAAGTTTTCCCAATATTTGTGCATCTTGCCCTTATCTCCATAATTCAGCACCTACATCCCTTCTTTATATCCCATTCATCAAGTTACCTCAGCTTTGTAGGCTAAAGTCCTAAATTCATCAAGGTATGTATTTATTCATAGGAGTTTAGCATATCTTTTTAACTATACTAGTATATTTATTAGGATCATCTTTGCATTGCTTTTTCACAATATTAATTCTTCAACCCAAGAGCATGGGATATCTTTCCATTTCTTTGTATCACCTTCATATTCCTTCCTCAATGTTTTATAGTTTTCTGAGTATAGGTCTTTCGTCTCCTTGGTTAAGTTTAATCCTAGGTATTTTAATTCCTTTTGATGCAATTTTTTTTTAGTTTTTTTTTTATTTTTTATGAATTTTAAACAGGATTTCTTTTTACTTTCACTTTTCAATAGTACATTATTAGCATCTGGAAATGCAATGATTTCTGTACATTAACCTGTATCCTGCAACTCCACTGAATTCATCAGTTCTAATAGTTTTTGAGTGGAGACTTTAGGGTTTTCCATATAAGTATGTCATCTGCAAACAGTGAGTGATAGTTTTACTTTTTCCCTTCCAATTTGAATCCTTTTTATTTCTTTTTCTTGTCCAATTGTTAAGTTTTTGATATTTGCAAATGCACATATAGTGACTTTATCACCACTGCCCCCTGGCCAACATAGATAGTAAGCTTTCATCAACTTAAAGGAACATTCCATTTTCAAAGGAATGTAAAACACAAAAAAAATGTGGGTTGAAAAAGATCAATAAAATAGGTAACATTTTTAACCCTTATAACAACCCTATGACAGAGATATCACTATTATCTTACTTTTGTCAGTGACCTAAAGGACAGAGAGATAAAGTAATTGGCCCACAATCACAGAGTTAATCAGCGTTAGATCTGGAGTTCAAAAGCCAGGAGTCTGGTTTCAGACCCTTTTAAGTAGCCCTCGACTTCAGGACTCTATACCCATTTCATCAAAGCTTTGTTCTAAAATACCCAAGCCACAAACATTTATACTATTCTCCCAAGGCAAACTACATAATGCAGATCATCATCAGAAAACCTCAAGGCCTCCAGCTAGGTTTTAAGGAATTTGAACACCTGTATAAGAGGCCACTAATTTACTGTATCTTAAAAATCAGAAATATTAGTTCATTCTTCTGGTTGTTTGTTCTTTAAACCCTCACCTGGGTACATTTTCCTTCAGAGCATCAACTCTCTTGAGACCCAGTGCTCTCCACTGTTCCAGCCTGGAGAGAAGTGTACCTTTAGAAAATGGGATACCTGCATATGGGGAAAGACAAAGGATGTAAATTTCCCAGTGCGCTGTTTCTAGACCCAGGGGTCAGGGACAAGCTGAGACAATTGATCATGCCAAGCAATTTAAATCACCACTAATTAGTCTTAAATGAAATACTCCACCTTAGACAATTTGGACTTTTTTTCCTTTGAAAACCTTCAGTTAATATCTATCTTCCCCTAGAAAACTGTAAGCTCCTGAGAGCAAGAGCCAGGTTGCTTTTCACGTCGTTAACATCCCCAGCACTTGGAATGGTGGGTGGTGCATAGCTTTAAAACTAAATAAAAACTGAAATTATCTTTAAAGACACTTACTCAGGCAAATTTACTTTGTAAATCAAGAACATAAGGAAATGGAAATTTTTACATAAAAATTGCTAAAGGGACTTCCCTGGTGGTCTAGTGGTTAAGACTTTGTGTTCCCAATGCAGAGGGCACACATTCCATCCCTGGTCGAAGATCCTGCATGTCACTCAGCACTGGGGAAAAAAAAAAAAGGCTGCTAAGATTCTGTGTCAACCAGTCCATCCTAAAGGAAATCAGTCCGGAATATTCATTGGAAGGACTGATATTGAAGCTGAAACTTCAGTGCCATCTGATGAGAAGAACCAACTCATTGGAAAAGACCCTGATGCTGGGAAAGATTGAAGGAGAAGGAGAAGAGGACGACAGAGGATGAGATGGTTGGATGGAATCCACTGACGCAATGGACATGAGTTTGAGTAGGCTCCGGAAGTTGGTGATGGACAGGGAAGCCTGGCATGCTGCAGTCCATTGGGGTCACAAAGAGTCAGACATGACTGAGCAACTGAAATGAACTCAAGGTTCTATGGAGTTTTAAAAAAAAAGACATTCTGCAGGAGCTTAAAAAGAACAGATAGAACAACATAGATCCCTCCAAACTTGAGTCAACCAAATACACCAAAGGTTATCAAATTTACCTACCCCTCATAGCAAATCCCCAAAATCTTCTGACATCACACTGTTTTTTGTTGTTCGGTCGCTCAGTCATTTTCAACTCTTTGAGACCCCATGGACTGCAGCACACCAGGACTCCCTGTCCTTCACTATCTCCCAGAGTCTGCTCAACCTCATGTCCATTGAGTCGGTGATGCTATCCAATCATTTCATCCTCTGTTGCCCCTTCTCACACTGTTTACATATACTTTTTATTACTGTAACATACACATCCACTCTCCCTCAACCAAGTTCCCAGGTTGCCTATGACTGAAACTTTGAAGCCAGAGGTAAACTCAACATCCAGAGCTGACTGGTACAAGGAGCCAGAGTCACTCCAAAACACGGAGTAGGTACTTGATACTGATTAATCAAGAGTCAGCCCAGGGACTCACAGATAGGGCAGGGAGCCAATCATCTTTGCCCCAGTTAAGTTTTCCTAAATGCAAATGAATAAAGCTCTAGGGTAGAAAATCATTTTGTATGTCATTCAAGTAGAAACTGTTTGCCTATGGTACAAGATAAGACAACATAGCAATCATAAGATACAAAAAACGGCTATCTAAATTCATCACACATTTGAATCGGAGTATAATTGCTTTACAATGCTGTTAGTTTCTATTGTACTACAAAGTGAATCAGCTATATGTATACATACATCCCCTCCTTCTTGAGCCTCCCTCACACCACTACCCCCCCCCCATCCCACCCCTCTAGGTCATCAGAGCAACATAAGTTCATCACACTTTAACTACAGAAGTATCCTGGGATCCCCAGATCACTGAACTAGAAGTTATATAATTACTGTTAGCATTTCTATTTGAATATTTATGAGTTGAGTTAGTCTCAAGGCTTTACCTCTTGCCTGGAATAAACCTGATCAACCATCACCTGTGGGTCTTGGATGGCATCTCCCTGTCATGGGAACTCTGGGACTCCCAGAGCCACAGACCTTCCCCTCATACCTTCCCCTTGTATTAACTTTACTCTAATCCCGCTTTGGTCCCATGTTTTTATTCTCCTTTTCTGAGTTTGGAAGCCAGAGAAATTTATAATTCCTTTCAGCCCAGGATCTTGTAGACTAGTGAATTAGGATAAGTTCTTAAAGTCCACAGAAAATTTTTACAAAATACACATACTTCCATCGAATCAAAACCTCCAAGATGAAATTGGAAAAACTCTCCAAGCATGCGATAGAAACCCTGATTCAGAATAGTTTAAATGGTGGCTACAGATTGTTAGTCTGCAGGCAAACTTTATCTGGCAATTAAGAGTAAGGGCAAAGCAATGGGTGATTTCCTCAACACATACTCACCTGAAATGCTCCTCCATACCCACTGCATGTATTAAGCATTTGCTAGTGAGGACGGAACAACTGTATTTCATCTACCCCTCCAAAATCTTTATCTACTCATTTCTCTCTTCTGGAAAATCCATCTACCAAGCAAGAAAAAAACAAGTAGATCACACTAATGTTTAAAAGCCAAACATAAGTTAGCATAGTGTTTGGCTGTCTATAGATGCACGTCCATGGATAGTAAAGTATACCATCCTCCCTTACTTCCTAGAAGACATGGGTTCAAAACGTAGCTGTTTAACTATTAAGCATTATTGTATTATGACAGGAAGATGAAAAAGTAAGACGCCTACCCCTTTCCATAGCTGAAGTCCTACCTGAGATTCCCAAAGAGACTGTGAGATAGTTTTGAAGTAAAACATAAACCCAGAGTGGTGGCCCTTGAGCTAAATTCACCTCTTGCCTTGTTCTACATCAAAATATCCACAGGGAAGACTGAAGACCATTTGTGGCCTAAGAGTTTTCACCTCAAGTTTCAGAAAATCTAACTTCAGAGATCAAGCAAAATTTCTCCTCTGCCTTTTGTTTAAAAAGCATAGCAAGATTGTGGTACCATGGAAAAGCAGAGAATAATCCTGGTATTGGTCAAAGTTCATGAAAGGGACAGAATTACTTATTCATCTGTGTATCCACAGAACTAAATTCAGTGACCTGACTCTTAATAAATGCTTAAAGGATGGATGGATGGATACATGGATGGATGGATGGACAGATGGTTGAATACATGGCATCTGCCAGAATAAGAGATGTGTATGGAACAGAAAACTGCAGTCTCTGAAGGAATTCAAAAACAGGTATGAAATGAACTTCTTGAGGTCTCTTTGTTTTACCTGAGCACAGAATAAGAGCTCTGTTTGTTTCACCTGAGCACAGAATGAGGTCTCCCTCTCAACTGTGACCTACCATGATCCAAATCTGACCTTAAAAAGCAAAGGAAGACAGGAAAGAAATGGGAAGAGGGACCACAGCAAGACAAAGGTTAAGGAATCTATTTCCTGACATGCTGGTGCACAGGAACGATACATAATAAAAATCTAAGAGAACACTTTGAATACCTATTCAACAAAAATTCAATGTGATAAGCAAACTTGGTATTACAATTTAACTGGCAGGGTTTTTTTTTCTTAGTGGTACATAAAGTAATGCATATATATATAAACCTGACAATTTGCTCTTAGTTGCAATTCAATTTCATTGCATGCTTAGTCGCTCAGTCATGTCTGACAATTTTTTTTTTTCCATGTCTGACAATTTGCCCATGGACTATAGACCTCCAGGCTTCCCTGCTTATGGGATTCTTCAGGCAAGAATACTGGAGTGGGTAGCCATTCCCTTCTCCAGTGGATCTTCCTGACCCAGGGATTGAACCGGGGTCTCCTACACTGCATGCAGATTCTTTACCATCTGAGCCACCAATTTCATTAGGAGCACCCAGAAGATCATCAGCTTCTGAGCCCATCCACACTTACGCTTAAGCATTGCCTTCTGATGTCTGGATTAAACTGAAGCTCCAAAAATGAGAATTCTGCCTCCTTGGGCCTTGGACATAGATGAACTCAGATAACCCAGCCGTTGGCTCAGCACTAGCCAAGCAAAATTATTCTTCAAATAACTTGGCTGTCAAGTTATTTCACTGGTACAAGGCCTGACATAATCTGGTTCACCCACTTAGAAAAACAAATTCTAGAGAAAGTGTCTTATGACCTTAACTGAGACATTTCTGGTCAGGGTTTTAGGAGAACAGAGGAGGGCTCACTACCCATCAAGGAGAAATTAAAGACAGCAAAGATTATTGTTTGCACAATAAATAGAAAAGACATAGAAACCTTCCTTTTAAAAAAACAAGCTATCTGGGGACTTCTTTTAAAAACAGGTCCAAAAAATAATAATAATAAAAATAAAAAAATAAAATAAAATAAAACCAGGTCCAGTGGTTAAGGCTTTGTATTCCAATGCAGGGAGTACAGGTTCAGTCCCTGGCTGGGGAGCTAAGATCCCACATGCCTTGCAGCCAAAACACCAAAACATAAAACAGAAGCAACAATTCCCTTATGGCACAGTGGATAAGAATCTGCCTGCCAATGCAGGAGACACGGGTTCGATCCCTGGTCCAGAAGGATGCCACATGCATTGGAGCAGCTAGGCCAGGGCACCATAACCGCTGAGCCCGCGTTCTGGAGCCCAGGAGCCGTAACTAGTCAGCCCATGTTTCACAGCGTGAGAGGTCACCACAGTGAGAAGCCCCACGCATCACAGCTGGAGAATAGCCCCCACTCACTGCAACCCGAGTGGGTGCTGGGCAACAATGAAGACCCAGCACAGCCAAAAATAAAATCAATCTTTAAAAATCTGCTCTACATAGAAAAAATTAGAAATGGGGTTCCCCACCCCTGCCCTGCCCACTTGCTTGAATGTCAACTTCAGTTCCTCCCTTCCCCTCAGACTCTATATCTCATCAATCACCAGGTCGTGCTGATGCTTTCTCCTTAGTATTTCTTACATTTAGCTGCCTCTTTCTATCCACGTTGTCCCCAGTATATTTATGTCAGTAGAGCAATAGTGTAGATTACTGGTCAAGACAACAAGTTTCTAAATTAGATACACCAGGGTTAGAAACCCAGCTTCTGAGTCCTCATCTGTGTGTGACCTTGAGCAAACTGCTTACCTGGTTTACACCTCAAATTTGCAACATATAAAACAAAAGTAACAGTAATCTCATAAAGTTGTTGAGAGTATTAAACAAGATAACATTCATAAAGTGTTTTGATAATACTTGACCGTAAAGAATATCTTCAGATCTAGAATCAATCTCTCCCCTGGACTACTAAAACAGCCTTCTAATTGGCCTCCCTGCATGAACATTTACTTGTCTACCTAACTTCCCGCATTATTACCAATGTGAGTTTTCTAGAATCTGATTGTTACTCCTTACTTAAAAATCCTTTTATGGATCCTACTGCCCTCAGGATAAAGTCCAAGCTTCCTAGTGGTACACAAGACCCTTCATTATCTGACTCTTGCTAACCTTCTCAACTTCGGTTCCCATCATTTACTCCCTGGACCACTCTCTGCAGAGCTAGACATGAGCAGGATCAGACTGTGAAGCCATTAAGATTTTACCCTATCTGTATTGACAAAAGCCCTCCAGGAGAATATGATCATAATTGCATAAATACAACCTCAAAGCTAAACCCCTAAGTGTCAATGATCTCATCAACTAACATTGATTTTTTTTTTTTTTTTTTGGTTAGAGTTATTCCTATGCATGTTGATATTATTGTAAACAATCTCTCTTTATATAAATTTCCCAATTGGTTTGGCACAATACAAAATAAAAATCACGTAGGAAGCTGTAACCTAAAATTTGACCAACTTACAAGATATACATACATATGCCCCCATGGGTAACATTTCTCTGACTATAATATGGATAATATGATTTACCTCACTTTCCTCTATCAAGTTTTTTCTTAATATTTATTTTTAAGTGTATAACTTTCTTAATTTTTGTAAAAGAAGAATGCTTAAAGAACTTATAAAGAATATTAAAATTCTAATCCTAATGTAATTTTAATTCTAACCCAATAGTTACAATAATAGTGTTAATATTAGCTAATGCTTGTGTTTGTTGTTGTTGCTGCTGAGAAGCTGAATTTCCAAGTCTTGATGGGGAAATAAGGTATTGCTATGAATTCTGGGACACACCCATTTAAAAGCATTGAGTTCTTCACTCTTTTCACAATGAGCTGAAAACTGCCAATGCCTGCTCTAAGCAAATCCTTCTCTGCGCTAGCTGGGGAAGTTGGGTTAAGTCTTCATTTTCCACTTAATGTATTTGGAGATGGCCTCCTTTCTCTGATACAGTCATGTGAAGAGCAATCTTTTACATTAGGTTCTGAAAATGGATAGATGATACAATCATATTAAAAGCCCCTCCAGCATCTTAAGAAACAAATATAAATTCATATATCCTAATGCTGACCCAGGAAAGTTCTTTACCAACGTCATACATACCCTTTCGCTAGAGAGATATTGACTTCACCTGCATTTAGAAAAGAGCTCTCTGGTTTTCTAAAGATATCATTCTCAGCTGAGACTTTTCTAATGAAATGGATGTTTTCATTTTTCCAATTAACCTTTACATGAACAATTTCTGATAAAATACAGCCAATTAGTAAATAAACATAGAAAAGCTTTAACAGTGGCAACCAAGGAAAAACAAATGACAGTAACATTCACTTTTTCCTAAAGAGTGACAAGCTAAATTGGACCTTTCGTTTGGAAAGCAACTTGGTACTGTCAAGTAAAATGCTTAAATACTTTGACCTCTCCTAGGATTTTATCCCATAACAGTAATCCAAAATAATGGAAAAGTTATTTGCACAATGATGTTTGATGTCCATCCAGCATATAATAAGTTAAAAGCCACATAGATGAATAAGTATAAGGAAATATCCATCCAATGGGAGAATATTAAACAGTAACTAAAATTTTTATTGGTGGATGAGATTTTTGAATGTTGATCATTAGTGTTTTTGTAGTTGAATGACAACAATGGTTTATTTTAAAAGACTATGCAATGACATGGGAAATGTTATGGCACATTAAATAAGAATAAAGGTTAAAAGTTATATTGAGAGGAAAAAAGTTATATTGAGCTATGACCGCAATCCATTCACTTTTACAGCAAACACATAACCTAGTCAACAGTTAACATTCAAAATACAGTAGCCATTTCAATCTTGCTAAAATCCATTAGTTCTTTTTTTAAAATGTTTTTTATTGTGGCAAAAGTCACACAATATAAAACATACTATTTTAACCATATTTCACTGTACAGTTTAGTGGTACGAAGTACATTGATGTTGTTGTGCAACTCTCACCACCGTCCATCTCCCTAATGTTAAGTCCTGCCCCCAAGGCCTGGAACCAAGAAGCAGAACCCGGAACCAACGTCACCTCCAAACCTGACTGAGCCCTCTTGTGCATGCGTGCTAAGTCACTTCAGTCATGTCTGGCTCTTTGGGACCCTATGGTTTGTAGCACACCAACTCCTCTGTCCATAGCGTTCTCCAGGCAAGAATACTGGGGTAGGTTGCCATGCCCTCGTCATGGGGATCTTCCCAACTCAGGGATCGAACCTGAATCTTCTTGCAGCTCCTGCATTTCAGGCAGATTCTTTACCACTGAACCACCAGGGAAGTCTGAGCCCTTCCATAACCATTGCCAAAAGCCCCTCTGATCATCACTAACAAGCTTCCTGACTCCCAATTCGGCTAAGGTGCCCACTCCAGTAAACACCCTATTGTGCCGCAATCAATCAACTAACGCCAACCTTCCAGCAGTAAGTTTCTTTGTCTTGCAGTTATAAAAATTGGCTATTTACCGCCAAAAACTGTCATCTCATGAAGTTGGTCCACTGTGCTCCCAATGTCCACATTATCTCTGCTCTTTGTTCTTAATAAACTCACTACCTTCTGAAATGCTCTGTGTCTGGAAATTCTTTTCCAATCCATGCTCGGAATGCCTCAACACCCAATTCTTTACCTTACTAAACTGAAACTCTGTCCTCATTAAACATCAACTCCCCCTTCCCCTTCCCTACCCCACTCCCACCCTCTGGTCTGGCATCTACCAGTATACTTTCTGACTCCATGAATTTGACTATTTTAGGTATCTGCTATAAGAGGAATCAAACAGTATTAGCCTGCACCTAATATATACTGGAATGCATTTTTAATTTTTTATTTATTATTGGCTGCACTGCATCTTTGTTGCTGCGTGCAGGTTTTCCCTAGTTGCTTCGAGTGGGGGTTACTCTCTAGTTTCAGTGCGAGGGTTACTCATTGTGGTGGCTCCTCTTGCTGCCGTCCATGGGTTCTAGGCACTTGGTCTTCAGTAATTGTGGCACATGAGCTTAGTTTCTCCGAGGCATGTGGGATTTTCCCAGACCAGGAATTGAACTCATGTCCCCTGCAATGGCAGGGGGATTCTTAACCACTGGACCACTAGGGAAGTCCCTGGAACACATTTTAATATATGTCCTACAAACAGATTGTACCATTTTTCCCTCTATGCTATAAGTAGGTTCTCATTAGTTATTTTATATATACTAGTATATACACGTTTAAAAAAAAATGGTTTAAATCCTACCATTCAAAAAACAACAAAGATCATGGCATCCAGTTCCATCACTTCATGGCAAATTTGTTGTTCAGTCTCTCAGTCATGTCTGACTCTTTGCAACCCCATGCATTTGTAGCATGCCAGGGTTCCTTGACCTTCACCATCTCCAGGAGTTTGCTCAAACTCATGTACACTGAGTCAGTGATGGCATCCAACCATCCCGTCCTCTGTCATCCCCTTCTCTTCCTGGCTTCTATCTTTCCCAGCAACAGGGTCTTTTCCAATGAGTCAGCTCTTCACATCAGGTGGCCAAAGTATTGGAGCTTCAGCTTCAGCATCAGTCCTTCCAGTGAACATTCAGTGTTGATTTTCTTTAGCATGGACTGGTTTGATCTCCTTGCTGTCTAAGGGACTCTCAAGAGTCTTCTCCAACACCACAGTTCAAAAGCATCAATTCTTTGGTGCTCACCCTTCTTTATAGTCCAACTCTCACATCCATACATGACTACTGGAAAAACCATAGCCTTGACTATATTGTTGGCAAAGTAATGTCTCTGCTTTTCAATATGCTGTTTAGGTTTGTCATAGCTTTTCTTCCAAGGAGCAAGCCTCTTTTAATTTCATGTTTGCAGTCACAATCCACAGTGATTTTGGAACCCAAGAAAATAAAGTTGGTCACTATTTACATTGTTTCCCCGTGTATTTGCCATGAAGTAATGGGACTGGATGTCATGATCTTCATTCTTTGAATGTTGAGTTTTAAGCCAGCTTTTTCACTCTCCTCTATCACCCTCATCAAGAGGTTCTTTAGTTCCTCTTCACTTTCTGCCATAAGGGTGGCGTCATCTGCACATCTGAGGTTATTGACAGTTCTCCCACCAATCTTGATTCCAGTTTATGCTTCATCCAGTCCAGCATTTTCACACGATGTACTCTGCATATAAGTTAAATAAGCCGGGTGACAATATACAACCTTGACATACTCCTTTCCCAATTTTGAACCAATCTGTTACTCCATGTCTGGTTCTAACTGTTGCATGGCAAATAGATGGGGGGGAAATGCAAACAGTGACAGAAGAAGCTCCCAAGCACTTCCCAAAGACAAACTTACACCAAAAAAACAAAGGTCATGGTCACTGGTGATCTGCTGCCTGTTTGATCCACTACAGCTTTCTGAATCCTGGCAAACCACTGTATCTGAGAAGTATGCTCAGTAAATCAATGAGATGTGCCAAAACTGCAATGCCTGCAGCAGACATTGGTCGATAGAAAGGACGCAATTCTTCTCCACGATAATGCCTGACCGCACGTTGCACAACCAATGCTTCAAAAGTTGAACGAATTGGTCTACGAAATTGTGTCCCATCTGCCATATTCACCTGACCTCTCACCAACCGACTACCACTTCTTCAAGCATCTTGACAACTTTTTGCAGGAAAAATGCTTCCACAACCAGTAGGAGGCAGAAAATGCTTCCAAGATTTCATTGAATCCCAAAGCATGGATTTTTATGCTATAGGAATAAACAAACTTATTTCTCTCTGGCAAAAATGTGTTGATTTTAATGGTTCTTATTTTGATTAATAAACATGTGTTTGAGCCTAGTTATAATGATTTAAAATTCTCAGTCCAAAACTGCAGTTACTTTTGTGCCAACCTAGTAGTTCTCCAACCAGGAATGGAACCCAGACCCCTGAAGTGGAAGTTCAGAGTCCTAACCACTGGACTGCTGGGGCATTCTTTGCTCTAATCTTTATTATTCCCTTCCTCTCAGTAACTTTAGTTTTAGTTTGTTCATTTTCTAATTCCTTAAATTGTAAAGTTAGGTTGTTCATTGGAGAGCACTCTTCTTTTTTACTGTAGACTTTTATAGTTATAAGCTTCCCCTTAGCACTGCTTTCACCACATCTGATAAATTTTTTCTTTTAATTTTAAAGATTAAGGTATGACTGACTAATAAATTTTGACATGTGTTTTTGTTTTCATTCATCTCTAAATATTTTCTAATTTCTCTTGTGATTTCTTCTTTGATCCATTGATTGAGTGTGTTAATTCCCACAAATCTGAGGATTTCCCCATTTTACTTGTTATTGATTTCTAACTTCATCCTGCTGTGTCAAAGAAGGTACTTCGTATGATATTTCAAATCCCCTGAGACTGCATCTGTGGCCTAACATATGCTCAGTCCTGGAAAATGCCCCACATGCCCTTGAGAAGAATGTTATACTGCTGTTGTTGGGTAGAGCATGCTGTATATGTTGTTAGATCTAGTTGGTTGATTGTGTTTTGTCTTCTTTTTCCCCCATCTTCTGTCTGGTTGTTCTTATTGTGACTTTAATTCCAAGACAGTTTGCTTTTGCTTCAGTTCTTGCCAGCCCACATTCATGCCTATAATTGGCAATACAGTTTTATACCAATTCTTATCTAACCATAAACAGAGTCACAAGGAGCAAGATAATTTCTAAGACTACAGTCTATTTTTGGTCTTGCCTAATCATGTGTTTCTTCTGTTTTAAGAACCCTCTTTGCTTAATACTAGAGTTCCCAGGCACATTATTATCATCCATTTAATCTTAATTGTGTGTGTCATCAGAGCCTGCTCACCGCTGTCTCTTGGACTGTTCTCCTTTGCATCTTGAGACTCTATTCTAACTCAATCTTGAATTTGATAAAATATTTTCCTGAGGTGGAGTCCATGTGTGGTAGTTTTTCTGAATCCTTGTATGTTTGAAAATGTTTTCCTTTGAAACAAACCCACAGGTATAGAGAACAAACTAGTGGTTACCAGTGGGAAAAAGATGGAGGGCCAATACAGGGATGGGAGATCAAGAGATACGAACTATTGGGTGTAAGACAAGATACAAGAATGTATTGTACAACACAGGGAATGTAGCCAAAATTTTGTAATAAATGTAAATGGAGTATAAGCTTTAAAATTGTATAAATACACTTATGGAGGAGAAACAACGAAATTTTTTTAAAAAGAAATAAAAATGTTTTGTTTTGTTTTTGTACTGCCAGATGGATTCTGTCCTTGCTGGATTTAGGATTATTTAATCACACAGCCCATTTCCCTCACTCGTCTGTAGACATTCAACTACGTTTTCTCTTTAATTGTTGTAAAAGAAATATCCAGGGCTTCCCTGGCAGTACAGTGGCTAAGAATCTGCTTGGAAATGCAGGGGACACGAGTTCAATCCCTGGTCTGGAAGATTCCACTTGCCGCGGAGCAGCTAAGCTTATGCACCTCAAGTGCCGCAATTACTGAACCCTGCATCTAGAGCCTTGCTCACAACAAGGGAAGCCACAGCAATGAGAAGCCCATGCAGGGCAACAAAGAGTGTCTCCCTGCTCACCACAGCTTGACAAAGCCTGAGTGCAGCAACAAAGACCCAGTGCAACCAAAAAAATAATCATTATTATAAAATAAAAAGAAAAGAATATTCAATGTAAGTCAGAGTCTCTTTCCCTTCTGTAGGTAGCCTGATCCTTTTATAAGAGTTTGTAAGATTTTTTTTCTCTTGATCCTTAAAATTTGGTGTCTTTTTGCCTTTGGAAAAAAATCATGCCTAAGATTAGCTGAGCGCTTTGCATCTAGAGGCTTCCTTATCTTAAAATCCAGGAGGTTTTCATCTGAAATCTCTCTTTATCATTTGATTATCTATACGCATACGTATTTTTCACATATAGGCCAAAGGACTGGAATTTGTCTGGGTTTTTCAATGGCCAAGTAAGCCCACATTCAACTGGACAAAGCTGTATTTTTCTATTTGTGCTTTAAGTATGACTTCTCTGCTTTCCTTTTCTACCCTCTGTAATTCCTATTATTAGCATGTTCAAGCTTCCCAGTCCTATCATTTGAGTCAGCCATCATTTTTCACTCATGATTTCAATTTCTTTGTATTTTTACTCTGTATCGTGAGAATTTTTTAATTTAAGCATCAATCAGAATGTTAAATCAGTTCTCATCTCTGATCATAGTTCTTAATTAATTTGCCAATTTATTTTTTGCTTTTTTTTTTTTTTGCCGCGATGCACGGCTTGTGGAATCTTTGTTCCCCAATTCATGATTGAATCCAGGCCACCACAGTGAAAACACTGAGTCCTAACCACTGGACTGCCAGGGGATTCCTGACAAATTTTTAAATTTAGAAATTATGTCTTGCAGTGCGGGAAAATCTTTGTTGAAGTTTAGTTGTAGCACCCTTAGAGTTCTTACTGTACCTTTGTTTCAATTTATCACTCACGGACTCCACCTCAAGAGGACCCTCTGTTGTGATAGCACAGCTTTGTCTCTCTCCTCTGAGATACTGTCCCCTTAAACGGACGACAATTCATGTGTGAGCTGGGGATTCCTATGTAGATCTGACAATCCAGCAAAAGGTGAAAGTCATGCAAGTTTTTGTTCTGAAAAGCCAATAAAAACTGGCTGGTAATAATGACCACTCCTTTGCTTTCTGGCCTTCTCGGGTGTAAGTTAAGACTACTGTTCATCTCTCAGCTGAACTTACAGGTATCGCCCGCCTTCCAAGATTGCCAGCAAGATCAAACTTCTCCCAAAGACCACACATAGCAGGAAATAGAGCAAATGAAAAGCTTGATCACTTTCACTTAAAATTTTAACATCATGAGCAAAAGGCTTCATTAAACAAAATTGGAATAAACAACATATATTGAAGAAAGATTTGTAATATATGTTAGAATATAGATACCATTAGCACACAAATAAAGCACCCAAGTCAGTGGAAATAACTTTATATCCCACTTTTTAGATAAGCATTCCTTAATTCAACAAACAAGACATACAAATGACCAATAAAACATGGAAACATATTCAGATTCACTAGTAAAGAAGTACAGACATAAGCAACAAGGTATTATTTTTCACCCATTAAACTGGCTCTTCTTTTCTTTGGGATAATAGCAGTGTTGGCAAAGGTGGAGTGAGGAGGCTGCTCTTGTGTTGGCAGAAGCATATATATATATATATATTGATACAACATTTTGGGGGAAGCAATTTGGAAGCAATTTTATGTATAAGAAACCTTAAAGTATGCACACCCTTTGTAGGTAATGTTGCTTTTGCTTGTCTGGCAACAGCACCTTAATTTTCTTTGAGGAAATACAGGCCTGGTAGGATTTTCAATCAGTACCCTGTGCACCATTGCTCAAGAGGAAGGCACATAAGCCACGTTAAGTCAACCAGATCCTCTTCCTTAGGAATCTGAATCTTGAAACAATGGTGACTGCTAATAGTAGTGGTAACATCTACTGAATTCTCACTCTGCTCTAGGCACTGTATTGTGCATTTTATAGCCTTATAAACAACTCTATGAGTGAGGGACACTTACTATGTCTATTTGGCAGATGGGACTAATAACACTAATTATATTATTAGTATAATAATTAGTATAATATTACTAATAATATATTTCTAACAAGATCACTATTACTATGACACTACTACTACTATTAACATTGCTGTTACTAGCAGTTACTAGTAATATTCACCAAGATCAATTATCACTGACGTTATCTTAAAGATACTGCATTCATTATCTACTGCTGCAAAACAAATTACACCAAAACTCGCTGGCTTAAAATGACAAACATTAACCTTGAAGTTAACATAAGTCATGAATTCAAGAGGTCCTCAGCTGGTGCTTCCTGCTCAGGGTCTCTCAGGGTTGCAGTCAAAATGTCAGCCAAAGCTGCAGTCACATGAAAGCTTGACTGGGACTGGGGAATTGCTCCGAGGATGGCCCACTGACAAGGCTGTTGGCAGGAAGGACCCCACCACCCAGGGCCTCTCCGTGGGCCTGCTAGATAGTCCTCAAGACATGGCAGCTGCGGGCTTCCCCTAGATCAAGTGATCAGTGAGAAATCAAGGTGAAAGTCACAGTGCTTTCTATGGCCTAGATTCAGAAGCCACAGACCATTATTTCTGCCATATTTTACTCATTAGATGTAAATTGCTAAGTACAGCCCACATGATACAAGAATTTCAAAAAAGAACTTATCAAAAAAATTTGCATGCATCTTTTAAAACTGCCACAGATACCATCCATCAGTTCTGCTACATAGATCAACAGATCTTCCCTGGGTCCCATCCACGCTATGGCTTGTTCAGCCTTTTGTTTCTTTGAATTGCATTCCTTGAAAATATTCCCTCACATTTGTCGTAGTTACTCAAGCCATTTCTGTTGCTTTCTGCAACAGCCTTCTTTAAAATACAAAAAACCGGGTCTTCTCTGACAGTCCAGTGGTTAAGACTTTGCTTTCCAATGCAGGGGGTGCAGATTCGATCCCTGGTTGGGGATCTAAGATCCCACATGCCTCACAGCCAAAAAAACAGAATATAAATAACAGAAGCAATATTGTAACAAATTCAATGAAGACTTGAAAAAATGGTCCATTAAAAAAAAATCTTTAAAATAGAAAAAACAAAAACTCTCACCCAGTCTTCCTGGGTGAGAACTCTGACTGAAGTTCTACTTGTCTTAACCTGGGTCCCCTACAAATCAGAATGTGAGGCAAAGTTTACTTGACCAGTCTTTCCTTGGAAGTATAATCCCAGGCAGCAAATGTGAGGAAACAAAACAGGGGAGAAAAGAAAGCATATACAAGGTGGTGTATTACAAAACCAGTCACACTTTCCCCAGAAAGACTAGGCAACTGCTTGGTCATGTGGAATACCTTACCAGCAGGTTGTCAAGAACACCACACCCTGAAACAGGAAGGAGGAGACATTGATCTGCTGTCTCTCATTATTCAAGATTTGTCCCATGAAACACTTATTGTCTCACGGAACATTATGAACTTATTGTGGTGGCCATTTCATAACACATAAAAATATTGAATACTATGTGGTACCCCTGAAACTAAAATAACCTTGTAAATGAATTATATTTCAAGTTTTTTCAAAAGACAGTGGCTAGGTGTGATATCCCACAATGATTTACATAAGGTTAGCAAACCAAGATCCAGTCCCCAGTTAAAGCTGCAGCTGATCCTGAGGCTAGTTGACAGGCATCATCATTCATTGGATTTCTTTCACTTTCAACTAGTACTTTGGTCTAGGTTGCTTGCCTAGAGGGGTGACCCAGAGCTTCATCCTTAGAGGGTGTTAGTCTTTAGTTTCTGTGCCTTTTTCAGGTCATGGGTGCTACAACTGACCGTTAATGGTTATCACTGGGCTTGAATCACCGAGAGATGTCCCATGATTCTCCTGAGTTCCAGATATACTGCTTTCTACCTTTATTGTGTGGTAGCAACTCCAAGCCCTAATGCTAATCAAGTCAACTACTACTACTTATTTGGTAACTTCTTTCTTTATTGCTGGTCCACTGGCATGAGGAGCTAAAACTGCTAAGTGGGAACCACAACTTCAAATACAATGAAATTTTTACTGTGTCCCCTGGAGGATGTGCTTCCACCCCCCCCCCCCTTTTTTTCAGAAATGGTAAAAACAGATTTTCGTAATCAGGTCACCAGGATTAATAATGAGAGAGCCAGTCCAACTTCTACCCCTTTGTTCATGGACCTGCAATATTTTACTTGTTAAGGATGCAGCAATATATTGATTCAGCACATATACCACATATAAAAAACAGCACTATAACCCTATAAGGTATTTTCCCTAAGCTGATGCCTTAGCTGAATTTTTACTCGGTTGTTTCACTGTTACATCAGGCCGACTACTCCTAGGTGATGGGTTATATTTACCAATGGATCATGTGGTGATGAGTTTATTACCTACTTTCCTTTGCTATAAAACAGGGTCCTTGACCTGAGGCAGTATGTAAGAGATGAACATGATGTAAGTAAGACATCAGATAATAGTACTGGTGAAGGTTATGCAATCAGAGAGTGCAAATCTATCAAATCATCGATTTTAGCAAAAGGAAATCACTGCCTCCTCCAAGATATAAGATATCCAATGTGGTCAACCAGCCGTCAGGTAGGCGGCAGGTCTCTCTGGAGAATGATGCCATATCAAGGGCTCTGCATCACTCTCTGGGGCTAGAAATACAAGCATTAAGTCAACCTTGTTGAGAAGTCAATGTAGTTGAGCCCACACAAAACTTTCAACCATGACACCAGGGCCAACATCTTTGGGCTCACCTGGCAAATTTTAGGATGGCCAAGAAGTGAGGCAAGGGTGGAGGGGATGTGGGGTGAATGGTGGTGATGGTGGTTTTTAAGTCTCTTCTGAAGTGGATGCTGTCTGGAAGACATGTAAGACACAAAGGTCTGCATGCTTTATGTTCACCCCAGAAGTATATCCACATAACTCTTCCCCAGAGCTTTCAGTCTTATTCCTTGTTAGCCATTGACCAATTGACCGAGTCATTGTTCATGGCCCAGAAATTAGCATGTGAAGATATCTTGGGCTACATCTCTGTCTATAGGAAATCCATAGCCAAGTGTACCACTTTCAGCTCTATCCACCAAGAGCATTTGCCTTCACTCTTGTCTTTCAGGACCATCCCTGAAAGGGTTTATAATCAGGAGCAGTCCTTTTCTACCATACACCAGCAAATCACACTGAACCATCAGTGAACCAGCCCAAATCTTTTCATCTGCCATCAGTTGGTCATAGGCACCCCTTCACGATGCCATAGAATAAGCTGCATTGGTGGGTGACATGAGAGTCTGGGACATCTGTCTTTGTAATTTATTCATGACTCCTAAATGATTATTTTCATCAGACTTGCTGTGCCCACTCAGTCTTATGACTCAATGGATATGTAATGATCCAGTAAAATCAGTTCATGATAGGCAGCTACAATCACACTGTTTCTTGGTGTCCTGTGGTTAAACATTGTCTCTACCAGAGCCCAGTAGCAGGCCAGGAAATATTTTTCAAATTGAGAGTGTCTCTCCACCACAGAAGTCATAGCCCTGCTTTAAAACCTAGGAATTTGTACAAGATTGTCCATTGGAATTTAGCAGTCTGCACAGGGCCCTCACCATTGACACTTTGGGCACTGTCTTATCTGCTGGTCAAATGGCTAACACACCAGACCGGCTGGCATCACAGCCTAGATCAGCTGCCAAACCCTCTTTTCCATGATCCTAGTCAAACTAGTGGAGAAGGAAATGGCAACCCACTTGAGTATTCTTGCCTGGAAAATCCCATGGACAGAGGAGCCTAGTGGGCTACAGTCCATAGGGTTGTAAAGAGTCAGGCATGACTGAGCACAAGCAGGAGTCAAAACTGGAAGTCTTCTGAGTCACCTGATAATGGTCAAAGCAATATTCCCAAGTGTGATAAATGCTATTAATACCATCAAAATACAACCAAGGGTTGTGCCCCTTTCTCAGCGGTGAGAGGTATGAGGAGCAACAATTTGTCCTTTCCCTTACAAGGAATGTCTCCTCTAAGAAAGGCGTTGGCCAAAACTGTCCAAGGCCAAATACGATCCCCCTCCTAGTTTTATAAATAAAGTTCTACTGGAACACAGCCACATCCATTTGTTTTCCTATTGTCTATGGCTGACTTCCCACTACAGTGGCAAAGCTGAGTATGGCGATAGGTACCTTATGTCTGGCAAGGGCTAAAATATTTATTAACTATCCCTTTAAAGATAAAATTAGCCAACTCCTGCTCTAAGATAAGACGGTCCCTGAAAAACTTCACCAAGTAGCAGACCCCTGAACCTTCATTAAGTTTATCTCCGATCTAAAGGATATCTAGAATTCTTGACATTTTCTGCACATGGGTCTATGAGTAGAAGGCCACTAATACAGTGAACAGGGCTTCCCTGGGGCTCAGTGGTAGAGAATTCGCCTGCAAACGTAGGAGACTCAGGTTTGATCCCTGGGTCAGGAAGATCCCCTGGAGAAGGAAGCGGCAACCCACTCCAGTATTCCTGACAGGGAAATCCCATGGACAGAGGAGCCTGGTGGGCTACATTCCATGGGTCACAAAGGAATTGGCCACGATTTAGAGACTAAACAACAACAGCAGCAACAACACTATAGTGAACATCATGATACTCAGCAAAATTCTTGCAGACTATATACTAAGTCAGAGAAAAGCAGAGCCAATTAACTCAGCCCAGAGGCAAAAGAGTGAATATGTGCCTCTGTCTTTGCCGTGAGTGCATGTCTGTATTCAGTTGCAGCCACACCACTCTATGACTGGGAACTACATTTCCTGGAATCCCCTTTCCTGTATGGTTCCAGGTTAGAATTTGCCAACTAAGAGAATTCACACAAGAGTTGGAAGGTATAGGCCAAGTGGAAACCATTATTCTCTAGTGATTGCAGCCAAACACATGACTAGAAAAGAGTGTCACAAAAGCTTCACATAAACTCTTGAGAACTGCCCCCTTTGTCACCGCAGACTGAGAGGACTGGAGCTTCCCCAAGGTTTCTGAGACTGGCAGAGGTTTCTAGGCAAGCTTTTGAGAACCATGCGATTCACTTCTTGAAGAAGAGATCTGAGGTGTCAGCTTCTCTGACCTTCAGCAATTGTTTCCTTGATTTCCACTCCCCCAGCTCGACTGGCTCTTTCCACAGTTGGGTAAGCCCCTAATTCTGTATTAAAGCCTTTATTCCCAGAATTGCTTCTATCTTCCTAAGTAAACTCTGAAAGTCTTTAATGCTGCAAATAGTTTTGGAATTTGTTTCCCAATCTGTTTGGATGCAAAAGTAGTAATGACCTCACTGATATTGGATAAGGGGATGCTACTACTAGTCCTTGGCATGTAGTTACTTAAATGATCATCTGTAAGGTATTCAGTTTTTTACATAAAGTATGATGTTAACTGTAGGGATGTTTTTGTATCCAGCCCTTGTCTGATTAAGGAAGTCCCTGTCTATTTCTGGCTTTTTGAGTGATTTTATCATGAAAAAGTATAAGGTTTTGAAATGTGCTTTTTTCTCCCCTGTTTCTACTTAGATGATTATGTAGTATTTGTCCATTATCCTGCTAATGTTGTGTATTACATAAATTTCAGGGTGTTAAACCCACTTTCCATCCCTGGGATAAACTTCACTTGGCCATGTTGTATAAGCCTTTTTAAATGTAGCCGAATATAATTTGGTAGTATTCTCTTAAGGTTTTTTTACATTTATATTCATTAAGGATATTGTCCTAAGGTTTTCTGTTTTTGTGATGTCTTCTGTGTGGCTCTGGTATAAGAGTAATATTGGCCTCATAGAATGAGATCGAAAGTGTTCCATACTCTCTTATTTTTTGAGAGATTTTGTGAAAAATTGGTAAATATTCTCCATTAAATGATAGAATTTACCAGTGGAAAAAAAAATATCACCTGTAATTGGCCAAAGTCAATGGCCTATAGAAGGCAAAGCTTTGGAAAACCGAGTAGCTATAGTAATAGGATGTTACGGAATACTCCCTCCAAGGTGAAGCATAGTGGTTGCGTCAGGCACCTTCAGTCACAAAGAAGCACATGATTGCATTTGGCAGGCAACTGGACATGCTGACAAGGCTGCCACAGGGAGGCAGTGTGGCATCTCACAAAGTTCTTAGGCTTCAAACAAGTCCAAGCGGATCCTGAGCCTGTCTCTTCATATGTAAAACGATCATAAAAAACTTCTTCATAAGGTTACGGTGACTATACAATGAGCTAACATGTGAGAAAGCCCTTTCAAGCACACGTCCTTGGGTGTGGACGCCACCACTTTGCAATCTGATGCCAGTCCAATGACAAAACTTTCATCGACCCAGAATAAAAACTGCCCCACAAGGATGGCAACAATTCTATTTTTTTCTAGTGTGTGTAGATACAGAAGTGCCTATGAAACACTAATGCAGAGTTTAAAGTAGAAGAAGAAGAATGCAACACCCTCCTAACAAGCACTCAAGTCAGAAACAGAATGTGGCCACTTAGCTGTAAAATGACACCAGATGAGAGGCAGATGCAGGCAGAAATCAACGAAGCTTCTACCCAGCGCCCTCAGTGGAACAGCCTCACATCCAGTGAGACTGAGTGTGCACTAACTTTCCCTGAACCCCCAAACTCTGAAAGGACAAGTTCCAAGCTCATCCCAACTCCACTTCTGAGACAGGCAAGTTGCCAATTCTCGTCTTTGTCGGGACAAGTCACATTGAGAACACCAGAGGGCAGCCACTCCCCACAGATGGCGGTGCCTGGGAAAAACAGCAGAACCAAGGGTGCGATGGGCCAGTCTCCGAGAGCCCTTCTGGTCCTCCTCCTGCTCAGGCCTGCGCCACACATCAGAATGGTGCAGTGTAAAGACCCATGGTGTTGGTAACTGGGAGACCTGGGCTTGAATCCAACTTTGCCACTTCCTGTAACCTTGAACAAGTGACCTTACCTCTCCAAGTCAGTTTCCTCACCTAGAAAAACAGGGCACAAAAATAGAACCTGCTTCACGGGGTTAGTCTATGACAAGTGAGATGGGTGGGTTCAAATACTGTCCAAACAGTCATTGTTCTTGGGCATGGCAACTGTTCATCTGCCTACATTCTCACCAGAGTCCTGGCAGGCAGAGTGGATAAACATGATTCTCATTTTTCAGATAAAGAAATTGAGACTTAAAGGAGCTATCTGACCTGAAGGATAATGATGGTCAGAGTCACTTGATTTTTCTCAGCCTCTCTTTTTACCATTTCACAGTGATGGCAGCTAGCCTGAAGAGTTCAGTTCAGTTCATTCACTCAGTTGTGTCCGACTCATTGCAATCCCACAGACTGCAGCATACCAGGCTTCCCTGTCCATCACTAACTCCCAGAGCTTACTCAAACTCATGGCCATTGAGTTAGTGATACCATCCAGCCATCTCATCCTCTGTCATCCCCTTCTGCTCCTGCCTTCAATCTTTACCAGCATCAGGGTCTTTGCAAATGTATCAGTTCTTCCCATCAGGTGGCCAAAGTATTGCAGCTTCAGCATCAGTCCTTCCAATGAATATTCAGGACTGATTTCCTTTAGGATGGACTGGTTGGATCTCCTTGCTGTCCAAGGCACTCTCAAGAGTCTTCGCCAACACCACAGTTCAAAAGCATCAATTCTTTGGCACTCAGCTTTCTTTATAGTCCAACTCTCACATCCATACATGACTACTGGAAAAGCCATAGCTTTGACTAGATGGACCTCTGTTGGCAAACTAATGTCTCTGCTTTTTAATATGCTGTCTAGGTTGGTCATAGCTTTTCTTCCAAAAACCAATCATCTTTTAATTTCAAGGCTGCAGTCACCATCTGCAGTGATTTTGGAGCCCAAATAAATAAAGTCTGTCACTGTTTCCATTGTTTCCCCATCTATTTGCCATGAAGTGATGGCACCAGATGCCATAATCTTTTAGTTTTCTGAATGTTGAGTTTTAAGCCAACTTTTTCACTCTCTTCTTTCACTTTCATCAAGAGGCTTTTTAATTCTTCTTTGCTTTCTGCCATAAAGGTGGTGTCCTCTCCATATCTGAGGTTATTGATATTTCTCCCAGCAATCTTGATTCCATCTTGTGCTTTATCCAGCCCGGCATTTCACATGATGTACTCTGCATTTAAGTTAAATAAGCAGGGTGACAAAATACAGCCTTGATGTACTCCTATCCTAATTTGGAACCAGTCTGTTGTTCCATGTACAGTTCTAACTGTTACTTCTTGAACTGCATACAGATTTCTCAAGGGACAGGTAAGATGGTCTGTTATTCCCATCTCTTTAAGAATTTTCCACAGTTTGTTGTGATCCACACAGTCAAAGGCTTTGGGGTAGTCAATAAAGCAAATGTTTTTCTGAAACTCTCTAACTTTTTCTGCGATCCAATGGATGTTGGCAATTTGATCTCTGATTCCTCTGCCTTTTCTAAGTCCAGCTTGAACATCTGGAAGTCCATGGTTCACGTACTGTTGAAGCCTGGCTTGAGGATTCTGAGCATTTCTTTGCTAGTATGTGAGATGAGTGCAATTGTGCAGCAGTTTGAACATTCTTTGGCATTGCCTTTCTTAGGGATTGAATTGAAAACTGACCTTTTCCAGTCCTGTGGCCGCTGCTGAGTTTTCAAAATTTGCTGGCGTATTGAGTGCGGCACTTTCACAGCATCATCTTTTAGGATTTGAAATAGCTCAACTGGAATCCCATCACCTCCACTAGCTTTATTCTTAGGGATGCTTCCTAAGGCCCACTTGACTTCACATGCCAGGATGTCTGTCTCTAGGTGAATGATCACACCATCGTAGTTATCTGGGTCATGAAGATCTTTTTGTATAGTTCTTCTGTGGATTCTGGCATAGTTCTTCTGTGGATTCTTGCCACCTCTTCTTAATATCTTCTGCTTCTGTTAGGTCCATACCATTTCTGTCCTTTACTGTGTCCATCTTTGCATGAAATGTTCCCTTGGTATCTCTGATTTTCTTGAAGAGGTCTCTAGTCTTTCCCATTCTGTTGTTTTCCTCTATTTCTTTGCATTGATCACTGAGGAAGGCTTTCTTATCTTTCCTTGCTATTCTTTGGAACTCTGCGTTCAAATGGGTGTATCTTTCCTCTTCTCCTTTGCCTTTCTCCTTTGCCTTTAGCTTCTCTTCTTTTCTCAGCTATTTGTAAGGCCTCCTCAGACAACCATTTTGCCTTTTTGCATTTCTTTTTCTTGGGGACGGTCTTGATCCCTGCCTCCTGTACAATGTCATGAACCTCCATCCATAGTTCTGTAGGCACTCTATCAGATCTAATCCCTTGAATCAGTTTGTCATTTCCAACCTGAAGAGACTTGCTCATAAAACCTGTTTGTGATTCTGGTATTCTGAGGTCCCAAGAGGGCAAATATATTACCCAAGACTACATGGTGAGCAGGGGGCCAATCTGGCCCTCAAGGAGCCAGCCAGTGTCCAGCTGCAGCCCCAGACACTCTAAGACAGTCTCATTGTTCTGTCCTGATTGATTTTCAGAGGATCCCATCCTTGACCTGACTTCCTGACCAGTCTATGAGCTAGAAGAAAAAAGAAAATTGTTTGGACTATATATTACTATGGAAAATCATCCGTGACATGTTGCTAAATGAAACAGTTCAGTTCAGTTCAGTCACTCAGCTGTGTCTGACTCTTTGCGACCCCATGGACAGCAAGATGCCAGGCTTCCCTGTTTATCACCAACTCCCAGAGTTTACTTAAACTCATGCCCATTGAGTCGGGGATGCTATCCAACCATCTCATCTTGTCTTCCCCTTCTCCTCCCACCTTCAATCTTTCCCAGTGTCAGGGTCTTTGCAAATGTATCAGTTCTTCCCATCAGGTGGCCAAAGTATTGGAGTTTCAGCTTCAACATCAGTCCTTCCAATGAATATTCAGGACTGATTTCCTTTAGGATGGATGGGTTGGATCTCCTTGCTGTCCAAGGGACTCTCAAGAGTCTTCTCCAACACCACAGTTCAAAAGCATCAATTCTTCAGTGCTCAGCTTTCTTTATAGTCCAACTCTCACATCCATACATGACTACTGGAAAAACCATGGCCTTGACTAGATGGACCTTTGTTGGCAAAGTAATGTCTCTGCTTTTTAATATGCTGTCTAGGTTGGTCATAACTTTTCTTCCAAGGAGTAAGCGTCTTTTAATTTCAAGGTTGCAGTCACCATCTGCAGTGATTTTGGAGCCCAAATAAATAAAGTCTGTCACTGTTTCCATTGTTTCCCCATCTATTTGCCATGAAGTGATGTCACCAGATGCCATGATCTTAGTTTTCTGAATGTTGAGTTTTAAGTCAAATTTTTCACTCTCCTCTTTCACTTTCAAGAGGCTCTTTAGTTCTTCTTCACTTTCTGCCATAAGTGTGGTGTCATCTACACTCAATGAAACTATGAGCCATGCTGTGTAGAGCCACCCAAAAGGGATGGGCCATAGTGGAGAGTTCTGACAAGGTGTGGTCCACTGGAGAAGGGAATGGCAAACCACTTCAGTATTCTTGCCTTGAGAACCCCATGAACAGTATGAAAAGGCAAAAAAAAAAAAAAAAAAAAGAAACAAGTGATCTACAATACAGTAAGTACCTGATCCCCATGTCTATTTTTGTGTATCACCAGAGGGAAAAAGTAGACAGTCATAACATGCTGTGCTGTGCTTAGTCGTATCTGACTCTTGTGACCCCGTGGACTGTAGCCCACCAGGCTCGTTGGTCCATGGGGATTCTCCAGGGAAGAATACTGGAGTGGGTTGCCATGTCTTCCTCCAGGGAATCTTCCCAATCCAGGAATCGAACCCAGGTCTCCTACACTGCAGGCAGATTCTGTACCATCTGAGCCACCAGAGAAGCCCAAGGATCCTGGAGTGGGTAGCCTATTCCTTCTCCAGGGGATCTTCCCGACCCAGGAATTGAACTGGGGTCTCCTGTATTACAGGCGGATTCTTTAGCTACTGAGCTACGAGGGAAGCCCAGACGGTGATAATACGCAATGGTAAAAATGCTTATCTCTAGGTGGTGGAATTACAGGTAAGCTTTGTATTTTCCCTTTGTATTTTTGTGCATGTGTTTCTAGGTTTATCCAATAAGCATATTTTATTTTTGTGACCAAAACAAGTGTGTGTGTGTTGTTGTTTAGTTGGTAAGTTGTGTCCAGTTCTTTTGCAACCCCATGGACTATAGCCCACTGGGCTCCTCTGTTCACGGGATTTCCCTGGCAAGGATACTGGGGTGGGTTGCCATTTCCTGCCCCAGGGATGTGTATATTATACTATTTCAATTGTCCATTTTTTTTTTTTTTTCAATTGTCCATTTTTAAAAATTGCTATGTGAAGAGTCAGGAATCTTGGGCTATCTTCCACATTAATTTACTGTGGCTTTATACAAATCTCTTAAGCCCCAGAAGCCTCAGTTCCTCCAACTGAAACATAGGGACGACCCCCTGCCCCTTTCACCCAGAGGCTCAGGGCCTTCCTGGTCTGGCTGCCTGGTCACATGGCTCCCTCTTCTCCTCAAACAAGCTTCCAGGCAGGATGACACCTGCCTTTGTCTCCACCCTCCTCACTCTATTCGTTAATCCCTCACCTCCCTGTAGCTTGGGTTTTGCCCCCTATTCTCCGGTGATGGTGGCCTCTTCACAGCCAAAACCAATGGCCTCCAAGCCTCAATCTCCCCCTCTCTCTCTCTCTCTCTCTCCCCCCAAGCCCCTGCCCAGTCCCCCAGCATGGGGTTCTCTTGATCCGCCCTCCTCCTTGGAGCACAGTCCTCCCTCGCCCTCTCTGCCTACAGCTTGCCTCAGTTTCCTCATCCCTCTGGTTGCTGCTTCTCCCAGGGGTCTGCTGCGATCCGAGGCCCCCCTCTCTATCTCTGGCCTCCCTGGGATGACCTCACCCACACCATGGGCCTATCAAGCGGCCTCCACACCATCTCCAGCCCAAACCTGGCCCCTCAGCTCCAGGTCTGATAGCAAATCCCCATGGGGCCCACCTCACCCTCCACACAGCTGGGCCCCGTCTTTCTTCCGTCCCCACCCACATCTCACGAACCTCCTCCATGGTCCACTCTGAAAATAGCTTCCCAGGTGCTGGCCACTCGGTTAGAACCACAAATGCACAGTCTGGACTCTGCCTCTCCTCCTCCCTGGCCACAGAGTTGTCCCCAGGTCTTGGTCAACTCACCTCTTAAGGACTTCTCCAACCTACCCTCCTCCCAAGCCCTGATGAAGGCCCCACCACCACTCCCACAACAGTGAAGCCATCCTCGACGGCTCGCTCACACCTCACAGCTCTCCATGTGAGCATTCTGCACACCTTCCTGCAACAGCCCCGACCCTCTGAGCACTCCACCTGGGTCCCTCACTCATTCAGAAGACATCACCATGGACCTCCATACCTCTCCTCTGCAGGACACCCCTGGATGTCCCACTGGTCTCCATGCCTTCACTCTCTTTCCCTCCAACTTGGCCCCAAATGCAGGTTATGTCATTAGTATCATTATAGCTATTACTGAGTGTTTAGTCTGTGTCAGACACTGAGGGCTTTACTGGTATTCTCAATTATCCATGTATTCCTCACAACAACTGCCTGAGGAAAATACCTACTGTTGTTATCTCCATTTCAAAGATGAGGAAAGTCAGGTATATAGAGTTGAAGTAACCCACTCACGGTGGTGTAGTTAACTGTACACCTTACAAGCCTTGGAACTGGGATTTAGATACAGAGTCTGATCTGACTGCAGAGCACCCGCCTTTAACCACTCTGCTGCACTGCTAATTGACCTCTTCTGCCAGAAATACCTAGAGGATAAAGTCCACGGTGCCTTTGGGGACCCTCAGACACACCTTTTTCAGTCCTGTCACCTACCGTGCCCAACTGGTGCTTCCTAACTGTCCATCTTGACTGCCCTCCTTACCTGTCCACTTCCACGTTTCAACTCATGTCTTTTTGCCACCAAGTGTTGGTCTGGCTTGACCCCATCTCCGAACATCAAAGCACCCCCATCCTTCAAGGCCATCTCAAAAGCTTCTCCCTCCATGCTAAGCAGGTCATGTTGAAAAGCAGCTACGATGGGGGACTGGCCAGCAACTGAGAGACAGGGGACCTGAAAGCTTGATCCTTGCCATTCCAGAAGATAAGTGGGGTTTCTGGGGACCTCACACCATGCCTCACTTTTCCCATAAATAAGATTGTGGGGGTGTTGGCAGGGTGGGGGTGGGGGGTTCCCTGGTGGCTCAGTGGTAAACTATCTGCCTGCCAATGCAGCAGACATGGGTTCGATCCCTGGTCCTGGAAGATCCCACATGCCTTCCAGCAACTAAGCTACTGAGCCCATGCTCTAGAGCCTGGGAGCTACAACTACTGAGACCAAGTGCCACAACTATGAAAGCCCTCTTGCCTATAGCCTGTGCTCTGCAACAAAAGAAGCCACCAGAATATTCTTATTCAGAATATTCTCATGCCAGTACTGCAACTAAAGAGTAGCTCCCACTAGGTGCAATTAGAGAAAAGCCCTTGCAGCAACTGAGACCCAGCACAGTCAAAAACAAATAAATAAAAGATTGAGGGGATGAGATAAGACCATCCTTGAGAGTCCACCTTGCTCTAACAGTCTGAGGCCCTATGCATTCATGGTCCCTGAAATGGCGGTGAAGTTGCGCTCTTTAAATCCCTTTAACACTCACACAATGGAGAGAATGTCAGAGCTGGGAAGGGCATCAGAGAAAAATAATCCCACCCCTCCCCCACTCCAAGGGACGCTTAGGCCCAGAGAAGGGCAGAGGCCCGGCTAGCCATCTGGGGAGTGGTGGAAGGGAGGCAGAGCTCCCTGCTTAACACAGGACCCATTTCAGCAGGTCCCCAGCCCTGCAGAGAAAGGAGGGGAGGAGTCTGGAAGGGCAAAAGCAGCTGGACCTGGCTCTGGGCCGGCTTGGCCTGCCCATCCCCAGGAGGCCTCAGTAGTTTTCCATCCCCGGCAGGCCTGTAGCCCAGGACATGTGCTCCCCTCTCCCCTTACCCCCCACATTCCTCCGACACTCAGGCAGCAAAGTGGCATTCAGGGCCTAATGGGGCGGCCCGGAGGGAGGCCCACACATAAAGACTCACAGATACCAGTAAAGCCACAAACATGTAGATCCAGAAAGATAACACACATCCAGATGAGACAAAAGGATCCAGACACAAACAACAGACGCCGAAACAATATGCCCACCCGCCAGACACGTAGACCCATTCTCAGAGGCACACACAGAGATATGCATCCCGTGCGCAGGCACACACAGGCACGTTCACACCGGGAGACTCACTTGCACACTGGGCAGACACCCACCCCCCAGCCCCTGCCATCTTCCCTTCCCCCGCCCCAGCCCCCACGATGCTTGTCTAGATCAAATATCACTTAAGGAAAGGGAGAAAAGTCCTGAGCTGCCCCAGTCCTGGGAGACAACAAGGGCTGAACAGAACCCAGAGCCCAGTCAGGCTCCCTCGGCCCGGAGAAGGCACCAGGTTTTAATTCCAGAGAATTCACAAGACAATCCCCACCCTGTTCCCAGAGGCCCGGGTGAGGTTGGTTCTAGAGCATCACCCCTCCATGACCCTTTCTCCAGCCTCTCAGACTCCATCTGTGCCCCCAGCTGTTAAAGGCAGAGCAGAGGGGGCTCCCGCAGCCATTCTCCTGGTTCATTTCTCTCCAAGCTCCTCTCCACCCCCCCACACCTGTCTCCCTCTGTCTCCCCGCCTCAGCCCCACATCTGTCCACTCCGAGATTAACTCCACGTCTTCACTGGATCCATCACACTCAAGAACCCAGAAACACAACTCCTTGACCAGATGGACCCAGTGGTTTACACCCCATGGGATGTTCCATGACTACCTGGTGGCCAGGGGGGTCGAGCCCAAAACCTGCATGCACATGGTGTCCCGTGTTGAATGAGCAGAGATGGCTCCTGTTCCAGCCTCATCCCAGCTGTCTGGGAACCTTGGACCGGTGGCTTCAACTGTTTTGAGCCTCATTTCCCTCATTTATAAAATGGGGACCATGATGCCTCCCAGCTCTCCATAATGTATGTAGTTTATCACGGGGCCTAATTAAGACCCCTGGTTTTAACCAAGAAATAGGCTGTGGGACTACGATCTAGTGATGCCAGCGTCAGTGTCCCTGTCCGGGTATCGCGGTAACTCTTGCTACCCAGGGTGGGGAGTGAAATACCCGGTACGGAGCAGACGGTTTCCAGCGGGGGCGCCCGCCACTGGGTTCCGCTCCCCGCGCGCCCACCTGCCCCCCGGCCCCCCTCGACCCGGTTCCCACGCCGCCTGGCCCCCGCCGGCACGGGCTGTCAGCCGGAAGGGATTTAGGATCAGCTGCGTCGGCACAGCGGCCGCCTGGTCGGGGGGAACCTGAGCCCGCAGTCGGGCCGCGCGGTCACGTTGCTCAGCGGCCGCGGTGCCAGCGGCCCTCCCCCGCCCCCCGCTTCAAGGGCGGGCGCCAGATTTCCCAGCCCCGCGCCCAGCGCCCCGCGGGCTGTTTGGGGGCCTCGCACGGTTTCCGCCCAGCGCCGGAGGGGGGCGGCTCGCGAGTCCACTCCCACCCCGCCCACCCGCAGGCAGCCGCTGAGGCCCACTCCTCAAGCTGGGTTCCCGGCGCTCCCCCGCAAAGGGCGCGGGCTTGGCCTCCTCCCCGCTTCTCCCAGACATCTGGAGGATGACCACAAATTTCCCCAGAAAAAGCCTTGGAACCTGGGAAGCCTCTCAGGACAGGATGAACTCAACTGAAGATGGATTCCCGGACCTGGACGGGGCGCGGGGGCGGGGGTGGGGAGGATGGGGTGCGGATGATGCCTGGCTGTGTGTTCGGTGTTGGGACCGGCTCAGAGCGTGCTGGGTCAGGCTGCTGGATACAGTCACAGTGTCCTGGGGCTGAGCTGGAAGCCAATCAGATGTTATCAGGTGCAGGGTTGGGATCTGCTGGGTGTTGGGACCCTCTCTGGATGTGGGATCTTCACTGATTTCTGGATGCAGTTGTAGGGATCCATTCAGGCCTAGTGTGCAATGGAAGCAGATCCAGAGGTATGTGGTCCAGGGGTGGGGGTTGTTTCCCTAGTTTCCCAGTCTGGGTGAGGTGTTCCTCTCTAGGTCAGGTTGTTGGGGCCCTCTCTGATGCGGCTGTTGCAAAGTGCTGGGGAATCTTCTCTGGGTGTCAAGGGTCTGGGTTTGGACACCCGCCCAGGCAGATTAGGTCCATGTGTTAGCAACCACTCCAGATTTGTTTGGACAAAATGTTTAGCCCCAGAGCCTTCCACTGGTCTGAAGGCACACATCCTGGCTTACCATCCGCCCCCGTTCATTGAGACCCCTGTGGGACCAGTTAATGGGGGGCCTGTGGCAGCTCAGCTTGACACCCCTCTTCAGAACCCAGGAATCGAGGGAGACCCTGGACTCCATGGGAAGTGGAGCGATGGCCGTCTGTCCAGATGCACGTCCTTTCCCTTTTCTACCTTCATTTCCTCACCAAGAAAATGGAAGCGTTGGATTTTATATTCTCTGAGGTCCCCTACACCACCCTCTCCCTGTCCTTCCCTACACACACACACTCACACACACTTGGTGCTCATTCCCATCTCCCCACACCCTACACACACACACACACACACACACACACAAGGTCCTCTACACCACCCTCTCCCTGTCCTTCCCTACACACACGCATACACACACACTCACACACACTTGTTGCTCATTCCCATCTCCCCACACTGGTTCACACTGGTCTTCCCGCACAGAATGTGTTCTCCTTTTCCTCTCCAGCCTCTACGAGAAGCCCTTCCTTACCCCAACCCCACTTTCCAGCCTGATCCTCCTGACTCTCTCCATTCAGCTGGAGCTCTCTGAAGGCAGGGCCCTATCTTCTCCTGGCCCCCGACTCTGAAGCCTCGTTCTAGATGAACATGGGGCTCAGGGGCTCATTCTCAGCTCAGCTACCATCCCAGGTTGGCAGTTGACCCTCTAAGAAGAAGAAGAATTTCTTTAGTCTCTAATACCCCAAATGGAGGGGTAGGCACTAAGCGGATTTAGGCGGCCTGTCTCCTGCCCACACCAATCCTTCTTTCCAGGCCACTGCACCCATGTGACAGACAGTCTGGGGCACTAGGGAGCCCTCAGAGTCACATGGGCCCAGGCGGGCGGCTGGAAGTTGACTGCCCAGCTCTAGGTTTCCTAGTAGCTATGTCCCAAGCAAACAGAAATCAGAAACCCCAGAGGGCAGGAGTGATCTCGATCAATTACCCTGTTTTCCAGAACAACTTACACAGTCAAGCATGTGAGCATGACCATCCACATACACACACTCAGATGTGCAAACGCACACACATACACACACACACACACACACTACACACGCATGCACACTGACAGAACTAAGCCAGATTCTGAGCCAGACATTTCCATCACCAACAACATTTCCTGGTCCTCAGAACAGCCCTGTGAGAATCACTAGCCCCATCTGCAGATGAGGAAACTGAGGCTCAGAGAGGGGAAGGGACTAAGTTGAGACCATACAACTGTCAAACGTGAACTCAGAACTCAAAGTCATGCCCTCTGCATGACACCACTTGGATGCACAAGCACACACACACACATGGGCAAATGTACACACAACTTACACATTTGTGCTCAACTCCTAAACTAGTCATTGAATACCAAAGCTAGAAGGGGACTTGAGAGATCATCTTGTCTATGCCATCCCACTTTACAGAAGCAGGGGAAGGGATTTATTTCAGTTTTCAACACATTTAGAAAGTGGCAGAACCAGGACTCAGGTTCACATCTCTGTTTACACAGAGTCACGTGTACACACATCCACACACTGCACAGCTTATCCAGAGACTGTTACACACAAACCCACGTATGTATACATAGACACAGACAGCCATTCCCACCACACACGTCCCCAGTTGGTTTGTATGCCTGCACATGTGGCATTACATGCACATACACAGTCATATGTGGTCACACACAGCACACGTTCACCCACACTCATCACACACCATCCTTTCACTCATCTATCTGCTCACTCACACGTACTCAGACACCCACGTTCTCTCACTCTCACACTCACGTGTACCACCCTCCTGTTGCAGAAAGAGATGAGCTGACGCTGATCTGGGACCCTGCGCAGCTAAGGCTATAGACCCTGGGATGGGAGCTACGCACTTTAAGAGGGGGTGCCTGCAACCAGCACGGTGTTGTGTGGGCGCACCCTGGCATCGCCATCAGTAGTTTTGGGAACTGCCAGCAGTTCCCCACAGGCCCAGGCAACTTGTCTCGGCCAAACCCAGCAGGTAGCCCCAGAAAGTGCCGAGTCATGGGCCAGGAGTGGCCTGGCCAGGCCAGGCTGGCGGCAAAACTGGTCCCAGCTTGTGAGCTGATATTTTTCTTCTGCCTGGAGCCACACTAAGGATGTTCCTCCCTGAAAGGGCCAGACCCTGAGTCATGAGGCCTCTTCCAACACCCACTGAAGATGAGGATCAAGGCGCCAGGATTTGGGGGCAAAGCACCCAGAGCTGCTAATGGGATTTACCAAAGTTGGTAAGCCAACTAATGTATATATCTAATACAGACTAATCCCAAAGCCTAGTCCATGAACAGAGACAGCTGTCAAAGTCCTCTAACAGATGCTCTGAGCTGGACAGACCAGACCCATCAACAAACAATTACAATGCCGGGGCTGAGGGGGCTGTCACGTAAAGACAGACATAGCATATGGGAGCTTGGGGCAGGGTGAAGCCACCTTGGACCAGTGGTGGGGCCACTTGATCTGGGTCTGAAGTAGTGAGTAGGAATTCACCAAGACGCTTTTTTTCAGACGAAAAATTGTGTTTCAGGGAATGGAGACCAGCATGAGTGTGAGCTGAAGTGGAGGAGTAGAGGGTGGGCTAGAGGTACAAGAAATGAGGCCAGTCGAAGTCAGCTATTCAACACATATTTATCAATATCTACTATGTGCTAGATGATGACACGCAGAAGGTACAAGCCTCTCTCTCGAAGAGCTCAAGTTCAAGGGTCCCAAATTCAAGTGCTTTCTGGTGATAAGCAGGTGGTGTAGATGGACAAATGGGAGTGTAAACAACAGAGAGTGGTGGGGCTTGTGTCAAATAGGAGAGTCCATGTCCTGTCGAATGTATTTCTGTTCAAGAATATGTGTCAATCCATGACAGCCAAAAACACTGATTTATGGATGGGTTCAGATGATAGACCCTGAATTTGGAGGAAGCTTACATGTGGAGTGGAGGAGTTTGAGCCTCACCCTGTAGATGGGCCTAAGACCCACAGGAGATTCTTGCTGTGAAAAGGTGTTTGTCACAGGAGCCTCCTGGAGACCCTTTCACACTGTGGTCACTGGACCAAAAGGGGCTGCATGCCTGTTGCCCATGAGCCCCAATGACAAGGACAGTGTTCTGCTCTGCCCCCATCACAACTGTTTCCTGGCAAGGGCCACTTTGTCCTCCACATGCATGTTCATCCTCGGCCCCTCCTCCTACCCTACCCTACCAAAAATCCTCCTTTCTCCACCCACATCTTGCAGAGAAAAGCTGACGACATTAGGTCCTCCCACATTTCTCTCTCTGACCCAAGCCCCTCACAAAAGGACAGCGCGTGCGCACACACACACACACACACACACACACACACACACACACACACACAACCAACTTCTGTAAGGCAAGGGGCTTAGACGAGTTGACCAGGAAATGATTCTCTGTGTGTTCTACCTCATGGAAATGTCAGAATGGCCTGAAAGATGAAAATGCCTGACTTGGCATCCTGGCTCCTCTGAAGTTCCTTGGTGAAACTGGGAGCTAGATTGGCATCCAGGCAGGAGTGGGAAGCTTGGAACTTGGGCTTCAGAAGCAGCTCTCCCACTGGCTAGAGAAAGAGGGCAGCGTGGCCAGGTGCCCAGTGTGGCCCGTCCCCTCTCTGACACATTTGCAGACCCCACATGCTTGGCGGTGGAGCCTGGGAGCTGCCCAGGCACATCCTGGCAGCCCCTCCCACTCCCCACCAGCCACAGCCTCCCTCCTGGACCTTCATTAAATTATTCTGCCCCACTGGTCCCAGGCTCAGACTGCCTTTGATGTGTGTCCTTTTACCTTCTAAGGCCAAGCCCAGACCCCTCACAACAGGCCAGGCTGATGGTCTCTGACAGCTTCCCTGGGGCCCCAGGATGGCAGGACACCAAGGCCCACTCTCACGCCCACAGGACACACGCCCAGGCCCCCATGGGCAGCCAGAGATTCTCACATTTACATGCAACACTCTCACTTGCACACTCACCTAGTCCTAGTGGGACCTGCCCTGTAGCACGGAAACGTCTCCCCTGGCACACTTAAGCACACCCATGTGCACACACTCATGCACACAGATATTTGCACACACCCACCTACAACACTTGCAGCACACACACCCCTCACACACTCCCCTCTCACAGGCTCACACCACAGTGCCTGGCTCTCACATGAGGCTCTGGTGCATTCTTCTGCCATCTCACCAAGCTCCTCACCCTCCTCATCATTTGGAGGTCATAACATTGTGACTGTGAACCCAGACAGCCTGGCTTCAGTTCTTAGGGATCCCACTTAAAGCTGTGTGTCTGTGGGCAAGTTACTAACCTCTCTAGGCCCCCATTTCTGTTCTTGTCAAAGGGGAATGGTAGTGGTATCTTCCAAGGGCTGTTGTGTGGCTTCAATGAGGTTCTGTACTTACCTGCTTTACCAATACCTGGCACGTTGTAAGAACTCGACAAACATAGCTGTTGCCTTTTCCCTTTCATTTCCTTTTCCTCAGTTTTATCAAAACCATGACTTTTTCTAAAAGTGCCGAGCTTCTGACCCTTTGCTTAGGATGTTTCTTCCATTGGAACCAACTCTGCCCCATTTCTACCCCCTCCCATCCACCTGATGAGCTCCTCCTCAACTTGTTAAATCCTACTCTAGGGGGCCCTGCCCTCCACCAGCGGAACTGATTACTGACCACTTTGCATCCCACCCTGCCCTGAATTGTCCATCTCCTAAACCTGTGAGCCCCTGGAGAACATGTGGCCTCATGAAAGTCATCTCTTTGATCCTGTACCCAGCACTGGCCATGGGTCACTGCAAGCGTCAGTGGTATGTGAGGAAGAAAATTGTTACATCATAATGAAGAATCAACCAGAGGCACTTGTGCAACTGATTATTAAAGGTTATGGAAACCATGTAGCCTAGAGGACAGATAGAAACAATCACAATATTCCTGTAATGATAGCTGACTATAGGGAATGGGAACTTTGGGCAAGCTCAGCATTAAGGGCTTTTTGCTTAATGCTTCAGCAATGCTGTGAGGCTGTGCTGGTGATGCATTTATCGCTCGGGGGAATGAATGAGGGAAGCATGTGGATGCTTCCAATGCATTACTATGCAGGAGCAAGAAGGAACAGAACAATCTACCTACAGGAACTTGGACAGACCTCAAAATCATGGTGTTGAGTAAGAAAATTAGGGACCAGAAAGATTTATGGCACAGTATCATCTTTGCAAGTGAACTCCCCAAGGCATATTTATAAAGACAAACACTTTTAATATATATATATATATATATTTGACTGCGCTGAGTCTTAGTTGCAGCATGCAAGATCTTCAGTTGCAGCATGTGGGATCTAGTTCCCCAACCAGGGATTGAACTCTGGTCCCCTGCATTGGGAGCACAGAGTCTTAGCCACTGGACCGCCAGGGAAGTCCCAAGACAAACACATTTTTAAGGATATATTTTTAAAATACATATTGGAGTGGATTCCTCGATTGAGGAGGGAAGTATGGAATAGGAACAGCATCTGGGAAGAGGGGAAAAATTAAACTGGCAGAGAGGACTCAACTCTGTGCACCTGAAGTCCAATCAAACAGAAAAAATAAAAAATAAAATCCGTGGGAAGTATATCATTTAGAAAATAAACTAGTCATATAGTCTGTCTTTTATTTAGATGTTGATTTAAGGGCATCTAAACAGCATCATTGTTGACAGTTTTCCTTAATGCAAAGACAAGTATAATTTTCATCTGATTCTCTCCCTTTCCTCTCTCTCTCCCTCTCCCTTGCAATCCCGCTCTTATTCTCTGGTTCTCACTCTCAGAATCATTCAGTGAAGCCCTGATTGAAGGCTGAACTAGACTGAACCCTGAAACAAGGGCAGACCCCACTACCTCCATATCCTGCATAGGAATGAATGAATGAGCGAATGAGGAAGGGAAGGAAGAGAAACAGAGAGAGAGGTAGGGACGAAGTAACAAGATTCCTCAGAAGCCAGAAGAATGGGTGGACTCTCCTAGAACACTCATTTTTTTTTTCTCCACCCCTATCCTGGGTGTGAGTCCAGGGCTGGGGCAGGGGGAGAAGGGCAAAGGGCTAAAAACTAGATGGCTGATCTCCTCAAATCCTCCCATCATGAGGAAGTGTTGCTTCCATTATCAGGAGGCAGCTGGCCCTGGCACAAGTTCCTGGAGCCACAGGTGAACATCCGTCGCTTCAGGGATTCCCAAATCCCATGTGATGTGAGAGCCCTGCTCTGCACTGGCCCTTGTACCAACAACAGGCACAATAACTACTGATGTCTTCATCTGTTTATTCCTTTTCAATTCTCGTATCAAGTATGCACATTAAGGATTATCTCCATTTTGCTGGCGAGAAAACTAAGACTCAAAGAGCTTAAGAGTCTCTTAAAGTGACTCAACTCTCAGTAAATGAATAAAAGCAAGTACCTCCTGAATGCCCGCTCCATATCAACGCCTCCAACACTCTGTAGACCTTAACACAGCTGATCCCACCACAGCCTATGAGCTGCGTGGTCACTGTTGCGTCTCACAATTGGTGAGCCAAGATGCAGAGAGGGCAAGTGACTGTCCCAGAGTCACACAGTGAACACGTGGGGAACACGGAAGTTTAGATTAGATGGTCTGGTTCCAGGGCTTCCTCTCCCCACTCCTAAGCCGTGCTGCATTCTGCAGTGTAAACCAGTCATGTGGAGTGGGCTGGGAGGTGGGGGGTAGGGTACTGGATTCCTTGGCAGCTGGGGACCCTGGCTTTCTGCCAGTCAAATAGGGACCCACTGCGAATGAGGTCAAGGACACACAGGGTCAGTCTGCCTGTAGCCTCCCCAAGGGCCCCTAAGCCCGGGGAGGTGGGAGAGGCCACCTCCCTCTTGCTTTCCCCGCCAGAGCTGAGTGAGCTAATCCCGGGGAGAAGACACATTAGTCCAGAAGAATCAGTCCCAGCCTGCTGTGCTGAGTCAGCAGGAAGTACAGCCCTGGTTCTGCCAGCTACGTGAGCCCCTGCACGGCCACCACGGCTGCCTGCCTGCCAGCCTGCCTGCCCGCCCAGCGTGGCCCCCACCGTGGGCATGCGCCCCTGTGCCTGTTTCCTGCTGACCTGCCCACTAGAGCAGTCCCCAGCTCAGCAGTCCTGAGCCTCCCTCCCTGCCCACTTTGCTGGCAACAGACCTGTTTCTCTGAGCCATCCCCACTGACCCCAGTAGACGGCCATCTCCTCCAGCACAGATAACGAATCCTCACCAGGACTGCGTCAGGAGGAAGGAGGACTTGGGGGAATATAGTGAGTCTTTTCCCCGCATCCAGCCACACTCTCAGGTCCAGAGAGGAGGGCTGCCGGCAGCTCAGGTAATCTAGGGGAACCTGCTAGCAGTTGGTACCACTCTCAGCGTAATCAACACCGTTCTGTTCATCATCCCTGCCTCCACCCTCCCTACTCCCACCACTCTCACTGGGACCATTACGGTCACCACTACTGGTGGCAAAGCTACTGTCGATTCACCACGGATGCCAACACCTGTACCACCACCACTCCTGTTAGTTAATTCTATCAGCTAAGACAAGCGGGTGTCACCAAGACCATCAACAAGGTACTGCCAGGAGCACTGAGGCCAGTATCGGTATCATCACCACCAACAGAAGACATCATTTTGACTAACAGCATTACACCATTCTTATACCAACTGCATTGTCACAGTCACGACTATCCAAGACAATTGTCATTTTTACCACCAAGAATACGACCATCACCAGGACCAGTACCTCCCTTGCCTTTACCACGATCACCGATACCAACATCATTTATGCCCAACACCATCACTATCACTCTTACCACGACCATAATCAATACCATCATCACTACCACTTTACCCACCACCACCATTATAGCTTCTGTCCTTGCCATAACTCTACTCAACGTGACTAAACTGGACATCACCAATGCCAACATCACCATCAGCGTAATCACTACCATAATTGTAAACAATGCCAATGTCATCATAACTTCAATCAACACCACTAAACATGGTAGTACCAACATCTATACCACCATCTCTATAACTGAGATAGTCACCACAGAGTGGTCAGTAATACCTTCCCCGACATGAATACTCCATCACCCCCAAACTATCACCACCATCACCTCTTTATTAAGATGAGAAGCATTTGCTCTTTACCTGAGCCTGTTTCTATGCCAGGCAGAATCGAAAACAACCATGGAAGGAAGGCAGAGTTCTTCTAACTTATTGTTCTAACTATATAATTATTTGCCCACTCACTTCCCATTAATGTCCTCCTCTGAACAGGCTTGATTGTTTGCTAAAATGGTCCATTTAGCGATTCACAGAGGAACAGCCATGCATGCCTGAAAAACACAGGAGCGGTTACAGGAGTCACCCCCTACTGTCTGTGACATCAAGGAGTCCAGCTCCCAACACCACGCACCCTTTTCCCTCCGTACCTCCCTCAGACATTCTGGGGCTCTGTCGATGTGTCTGTCTGTCTGTCTGATCCCTTCCCTTACCCAACTTTGGTTCTGCTCTAGAAGAACAGAACAGAATGTAGCAAGAGGGCTGGTCTGAGAGCCCTAGATCCCAGCCTTGGTTCCATCACTAACTCTCTGTGTGGCCTTAGCAAACTCACTTCCTTTTCTCTGCCCCAGTTTCACCACCTGTGAAAGAAGGAACTTCGACTCTGATGCTTGGAAGGTGTTTTGAACTGAGACACTCCTAGGACAAATCTGAGCCCTTTTTCCAGAAGATCACTTCAAATGAGAAAAACAGAGGCTGCAAGTCGTCTCTTGGTGTCTCCAATAGACTCCCCTGACCAGTATGTCCCAGGATCTCCAGGGAGACCTCCTGGATCCCTGAGATGCTCCTGCCTGGGTGGGGTGGGATGTGAAGGGTTAAGCAGTCAGTGCTGTGCACGACCAAACCTCTCAGATGAAAGACTGGTCCCAGAGAACGCCATGTGGCTGTTGTGGTTGGCAGGCCGGGGCAATGGGACCAGGCTAGGTCCCGAAGGAAATCCCCTCCTGGTCTCACCAGAACAAAGTGGTGTTTTACGAAAACGCCATTGTTCTTGGGCAAGTCTTTCCCATCTCAACATAAACCAGGAAGCCTTGCTTCCTTTCCTTGGGCGAGACCCCAAGGTCCCCCCCACCGGTTGATGTGGGGGGAGAAGAACAGAGTTTTTCCTGGCTGGAATGATCTGCCACAAAGCCCCTGCCCAGCGATAGCCAAGGGTTCCCAAGGCTGGTGTGTGTGTATGAGCACGGGGGCAGGCACATGTGCATGTGTGATGGGGTGAGGAGAGGAGAAGAAGCAAAGGGACACTCAGCCCAGTCTCTTGACTCCAAACAGAACTCTGTAGCAGGAGCCAGACTATGAAAGAGGTACCACTGCCCATCCATCTCCCCGCACCCCTGTGCCCATCAGGCTTTCTTCTGTGCCCACCAACGTGGCAACCTTGTTTCCGCCTATGGCCTTTGCACGTGCTGCTCCCTCTGCCTGGAACTCTCTGCCCTTCACACACTTGCTCCTTCTCATCACGTTGGTCTCTGTTCTAACATCATTGAAGACATAACTGTTGAATTACTTGCTCGGTGTCTGCCTTTCCTGACTCCATGGGGTCAAGGACGAATGGTGTCCATCTTGCTCATTGTTGCATCCCCGGCACCTACCATACGATAACCCCAGTGTGTGTATGGGTGTGTGTGTGTCTGTGTGTGTGTATCCCCACATTCACATCACCATCCCCACCCCATATAGAAAACAGGTCACAGCAGCCTCTCAGGCAAGGAAACCAAACCCAAGCTGGAAAATCAGGGGCTTTCAGCCCTTGGAGAACAAGCATCCTGTGTAAACACTCCATTTTGCTGAAGGGGAAACGGAGGTGCAGAGCCTGGAAGGTCGTGGCTGTTGGTCAGTAGGAACTGCTGAGCTAGACTCCAGGTCTCCTGATGCTAGGGCTGTCAGACAGGACTTCTTACTTGCTTTCCAAGCTTGGGCACAGCCTGGTGCTATTTCTCTCACCTCCTCAGATGCAAAACCCGGCTCCTGCCACAGCTGAAATGTGCTCAACATGCCTTTCCCACCTCCCTGAGAACTGACTTGCTGAAAATCCAAAGAAAGATCCAAAGAAATCCCTCCATGGGGCTCAGAAACTCCCTCCTCACCATCATCATCCCTGAACTTACCATCCATCATGTTTATCAAGAGAAGGGTGAAACCACCCTCTGGGCATCCCTAGTGACCAGGGAGGCAGTTTTCTGGCTTTCTGTGCCTTTATACTTCATTTTTTTTTCTTTCTTGCAATGAATACTTCTGCTTTTGTTTCTATAGCTTTTGCTTGAACAAGGAAGGCTTCTTTGTTTAAATCTTTGTGGATAAATAGAGAAAGAATATTAATACCTCTTTGTAGGAGTTGTTGGGAAGATTAAATAGGACGCTGTCCCAGGACAAGTAGATGCTTGATTAATGCCAGATCGTTTCCAAAGTCTAAAAAGCTATGTAAACACAAGGAGTTACTTTCTAGGCAAGGACTATTTACAGATTGTTCCTTTTAAAAATGTGTGTTTAGGCCTTCTAAGGAAAGGAGGCAGAGTCCCTTTTAATAAGAGTTCCCTTGAGGTTGGCTAGGCTGGGAAGTGTTAGCTTTTTTTTTTCTATTCTTTGCAAAAATAATGTATATTCCCAGGTAAGACATGAAAGCAAGCAAACCAAGTAGAGATGAACAGGTAAACAGAGTTGATTGATACTAATTCCAGTTCCCAAAGAGACAAACAGAGGAGCCTGCTATGTTCATTCCATTCCTTTGAGGCTCCTCGATTTATCTCTTATCCCGGGCTAGTGGAGAGGGCACAAACAGATGGACTTTGTGCCTCTAGGCAAAGCAAGATAGGGAACAGATAAAATTCCTCCCAGATAAATTCAGATAAGCAGCTAGTAAGGGATTTAACCACCACCCACCACCCATCACCCACCCCCGGGTGGGGAAGAGGGGGATGCAAAGAGGGCTCTTCTCCCACCTCAAGTACCTCTCAGAAAACCAAACAAAAAACTGTGGTTTCTCACCCTGAGAAGGAACAGCGGTTAGATTTCAGCCTTGACCCTTGAACTTCCCATGGAGATGCAGCCTAACCTGCAAGGGGGCTATGAGTTTGCAGTCACAAGCTCAAAGCTGCCTGTGATTCTTCCAAATAAAAACTAATAGCGGGAGGGGGGTTCAGGATGGGGAACACATGTAAATCCATGGCTGATTCATGTCAATGTATGGCAGAAACCACTACAATATTGTAAAGTAATTAGTCTCCAACTAATAAAAATAAATGGAAAAAAAAAAAAAAAAAAAACTAACGGCGCATCTCTTTATGCTATGCTGATGGAAAATTCCAGGCCCATTATTAGTGAGAAGGTCTTCTCTGTTGTAAGGAGGCACAAGGGTCTGAAAGGCTTAGGTTATGTCCAAAAAACAAGGGAACAACCTCTGGAGCTCTTTGTAGCTCCAAGTGTGGTCTGAAGACTGGCCTTATCAGAGTCCCAGGGAGCCTGTTAGAAGAGCAAAATCTCAGGATCCACTCCAGGCCGGCTGAGTCGGAATCTGTGTTATATCAAGATCCCCAGGTGATTCAATGTTTGAGAAACACTGCAGACTATCTCCAAATACCCACCAGAGGCTGACAGCACTGTGGTTTTGGTGGATCAAAGGAACGTGGATGCCTGGGGCTGGGCCTCCTTAAGGGAACAACACAGCAGACACTGTCCTCCCCAATTCTGCTGGTTCCTCATTCCTCCCAGAACCTACCCAACCACCTCCCTTTCACTCCTCCTTCCCTGTCTTTCATCACAGCCCTCTCCCTAATCTCAGGCTTTCAATCAACAAAAGCCTGAAAGACCAGTTATCTACAGGGGACTTGGAATTGCCGCTTCACCAACACCCCCTGAGGTGATGGAGCACAGAGGTACAGGCTCTCTGCTCTCTGCCTGGCAGGGAGGATGGCCGGATAGGGAGGAGGGAGGAGGAAAAGAAAAACCACCAACACAAATAACACCTCACTCCATTATCCTGCCACCCTTGTCATTCTTTAACTCTTGCTCTCAATTATATCTAGATTTAAGAGTGCAGAACAAAGGCTTATGCTGTAATTTTAATGGACTTGTTTTTAAGGGAAAAAATGAATCCCAGAATCCTAGAAATGATTACTTCTAAGACTCACAGGGACTTAATGTGCTCCTAGTTTAAAGATTAAAAAAAACTTGTTTTTAGCATCAATGGAACATGTCTCCTGCCCTTCTTCTCTTTAATACACTTGGAGAATCCCACTGTGTGAAACAGAAATGGAGTTGCTTTAGCTGTCAGGTGGGGAGTACAGAACCCCAACTAGATGGTTTCTTCTCCCATACCCACAGCAGCCCTTGCAGTGAGGAAAGCAGACCACAGGATCAGTGGAGCAAGCGGTGAAGAACCAACCTCAGCCTACCATCCACCCAACAATGGAAGTCACCTCCTCGTTCCATTACTCCCACCTCTGAACACTCACTTAGAGAGAAAATTCTCACAGGCAGCCAGACCCAATGCCCAGTTGTATCTAAGACTGGAATACACTTCCCAAGTAATACCCCAGTTCACTTCTCTGTCACTCGCACCCAGAAACTCCAGTTCTGTTTGAGGGGCTGCAAGCAACAGGTCTAGTCCCTCTCTCATATGATTTACAGAGCAAATCTCTCCTGGAGTCTCCTAACCAGATGAAACAGGTGCTTAAACCTATGATAAATGGGTAAATAGATGAAGAAATAACCAAATGAGAGAGTGGATTGGATGTTGGAAAAGGAAGAAAGAGAAAGAACAGCTGAATGAAATACCCTCCCCACTCTCTTTTGGATATCCTGTCACTTGAAAACAGTCCTCTTAAAATGTGACGTGTGTAAGAAAAGTATAGCTTTTGGATCTGAACACAGTACTCCAGAAAGACCTTAACCTAGTGTTTTTCAAATCCGTGTAACTAGTAAAAATCAATTTAATGGTTCTCAATCATCAGTTTAACAGAAGAACAGAAAGGAAAAGAAATTATCATAAATCATCAACTGTTTCCTGCGTTTCTTGTGTCTCCTGCACTGGCTGTCAGATTCTTTAACTACTGTGCCACCTGAGAAGCCCCAACTCCGTGAATAAGGTATCACAATTACTCCCATTTTCAGATGAAAAAAATGAGACACAGATCAATTACTAACTTGCCTAAGGTCACCCAACCAGTAAATGGCAGAGCTGAGACTGAAACAGGATGGGAGGGTGAAGGCAAGAGGCAGTCTGATCCCAGAGCATGAACTTAGAACCTCTCCACTCCATGGGTTCCAGAATAGAGACAAGCATGCCATGCAGTCAGGGGGAGGATAGTGCAGGACCAATCTTGGGACCAGGGACACCTAGAAGGATTTTCCTCTCACACACTGGACTCACATTCTCTTCCTATGCTTGGGGCACATGTAGACGCCAGTGAGCTCTAGTGGAAGGACCATACTGCTGATACTCTGGGTCATAAGAGGCAGTGTCCTACCTCACAAAATCAACCTGTTCCTTCTACCCTGGGCAGAGGGCTTCAACCAGCCATGTGAAGGCTGAGTTACCCTAAGATTTGGTCCATATTTCTCCACTGACTGGCAAAGGTATGTGTGGAAGGCATTTCAAAAGCCTCAGCAGCAACAAAATTGACCTCAGTGCTACTGGTGCCTGACAAGAAAATCGGCTCCTCCATAATCCATGTCACGTATTCTAAGGGATTCTTGATGCTTTAGCCTCATGGACACGCTAAGACTTTCTAGATCCTAAGTGCTTTATCAGACAAACACTATCACTGTCTCTCAAATGTATGTTACAAACAATCAGCATCTCAGAACATCTCAACTTTTTCACTCACGTGTCCCAAGTCTCCTCCTCCATTGTCAACCATGAGACAAATTTTAGTAGCACTTGAATTGAATCTGCTATAAAGACAATCCTATAATTTTGATGTATAAGGAACTGGGGTATGGTAGTTTCCAGACCCTGGTTGATGAACTCTCTTTTTCTCTTCCTCAATGCAGTTCTTGTAACAGCAAAGTCTTATTTTAAGATTCTGTGTCTGCAGAAATACAGAACAGACTTTTGAACTTTGTGGGAGAATGTGAGGGTGGGATATTTCAAAAGAACAGCATGTATACTATCTATGGTGAAACAGATCACCAGCCCAGGAGGGATGCACGAGACAAGTGCTCCGGCCTGGTGCACTGGGAAGACCCGGAGGAATCGGGTGGAGAGGGAGGTGGGAGGGGGGATCGGGATTGGGAATACATGTAAATCCATGGCTGATTCATATCAATGTATGACAAAACCCACTGGAAAAAAATAATAATAATAATAAAAAAAAAAAAAACAAAATTAAAAAAAAAATAAATAAATAAAGTTAAAAAAAAAAAAAAAAAAAAAGATTCTGTGTCTGTGGTGCTTTTCCCACAGTGTGCTCGGATAGTCCTTCCTAGAGGGGAAATCTGGAGAGTTAGGTATGCCTTGACCTACATGAACCCATCTTGGCTTCCAATAATCCCTTCTTAGAAAAGGAACTTCTGGAATTTTGCCTAGGATTATCATAAGCTCAATGTACCATATTTTTCCCATGCTCAAATTGAGGCAGCATTTTTTTTTTAATTCCTTCCTGGAAACTCTCACCTCCCCAGAAGAGCCCCTGGAATGACCCATCTCTGCCCAGAGGGGCCTGGAACAAAGCAAAGGAAGCTGGGGGGTAGCTAAATCTTGAGCTTACTAGTAGCCGGGATTGTTCTGCTGCTCTGGTTTGAAGAGTGTTTTTCTTCATAGAGAAGGCAGGGTCCACTGGGTTATGTTCTGTTCTATAACATGCTGTTCTGTTCTATAAAGATTAAGCCTCTGCCTTATTTTTTTTTTTTCCTCTCTCTTGTTCTCAACAGGGTTCAGAAAGTCTCTTCCATCTTCTTTAGGTCTCAGTGGTTCAGGGAGATGGGCCTCAGATATACCTAGGAAGTGTTTATCCTTTCCATGGTCTAAGTCCCAAATCTGGGGCTGGCTCCGAGGAACCGGAGCAAGGGAGGAGTGGGAGCCAGGCAGGCACCTGGCTATGGCACGGTCTGTTGGGGCGAGGGCCTGTCAGTCATTACCGGGGGCAGATACAGAGCTGCATCAAGGGAAGTGCATGAGGGGCATCCCTGGGGGGCCAGAGGTTAAGAATCTGCCTTGCAATGCAGGGAATTCGATCCCTGGTTCGGGAACTTAGATCCCACATGCCTCAGGGCAGCTAAGCCCACGTGCCACAACTGGAGAGCCTGCGTGACACAACGAAGATCCTGCATGTTGCAACTAAGACAGGAAGCAGCCAAATAAATAAGTATTTAAAAAAAAAAAAAAAAAAAAAAAACAGGAAAGTCCATGAGTTTTGGAGCCACACAGGCCCAGATGAATAATTCTGGTAACAATTTCTCCGCTCTCAGAATTGCTAGGAGGGTTAAATGAGATCTTGTTTGTTAACCCTACACATAGTAAGGATTTAACAAATTGCAGTTGATCTGGTTTTAATTATTTTTGCTGTGGTCTAAAGAGCTCTGATTATCCCAAACACTCCAGCAAGCCTTCCGGGCCTACTGTGACTTCCCTGACCCCAAGAGCTCCTCCCTCTGCCTCCTCCAGCACATAAACACCACAAGCCAGAGCAGGCTGGGCTCACTATGGCCCTGGATCCCCAGTTCCCTAGCGATGAATCAGGCTTCTCAGATCTCCGTCCTTACAGATTTGGACAGGACCTCACCCAGCCATACTTGCATTAGAGGAGGAGCACTGGGCTTGGGGGACAATGGACTAGGGGCCCATCCCAACTCTCCACTGAGCCTCATTGTGCTCAAAATAAGAGACCCCGCTTCACTGGGTTGCTATGAAAGTTATTAAGGGTTATCATTACCATCTTTTAAAATTCCATATATGCGAAATAGAAAAAGAGACACAGATGTATAGAACAGACTTTTGGACTCTGTGGGAGAAGGCGAGGGTGGGATGTTCTGAGAGAATAGCATTGAAACAAGTATACTATCAAGGGTGAAACAGATCACCAGCCCAGGTTGGATGCATGAGACGGGTGCTCAGGGCTGGTGCACTGGGAAGACCTAGAGGGATGGGATGGAGAGGGAGGCGGGAGAGGGGATCCGGATGGGGAACACACGTAAATCCATGGCTGATTCATGTCAATGTATGGCAAAAACCACTATAATATTGTAGAGTAATTAGCCTCCAACTAATAAAAATAGATGGAAAAAAAAAAAAGAAAGTTATTAAGGGAAAGTACCCAGCTCAGGATCTGATACAAAGTGGGAACTCAAGAAAACTGGCTCAATTTCAACCTTGATATCTGAGTGCCTGGCGTCCTTCTGAGAATTTTATAGGAGGCAGGTATTCTGAGTCGTGGGATGGGGAGGGGGTATGTGTGTATGGAGATGAGGGGGCAGAGAGAGAGTGAGTGGTCTTGGAAATAGAGACTTTTCCTGAATAGCTCATTGGCAGTTCCTGGCAGAGAATCTGCCCCTAAGGGACTCTGGCTGGGCCTGTGATGTGGATGAGAAAGAGAGTGGAGCTGAGAGATGATAAAGATGAGGCCTTTTTAGGAAGCCCAGAGACCAAAGCTCCATGACCTGTCACTGAAGAAGATGGGATTGGAGCCCAAGTATGTCTGACTAAAGTCCATGCCCTTTTAACTTCCAGAGGCTGTTCAGGCGGAAGGTGTGGCCTTCCCAAGGGGATCAAGGACAACTCTCTTACTGTCCAGATACATCAATGGACACCGAAAACCCAGGTTGGCTGGTGTGATCCCAGACCCTACAAATTACTCAGGCTGCTATCAGATTGTGATGCAAATAATGCTGACATGATGGGGAGCTCCCAAGCAAAGACTGCCCATTAAAAAAAGTCCCACATTGGGTAGAAATGGCCAGATCCTAGAACCCACGTGCTTCTCATTGGCTTAGATCTGCCCAGAGAGCACAGCCTCAGCCTGAAGTCTCTATAGCTGGAAGCTGTCACCTCTTGCTCCCCTCACAGTTCAAGGGCATGTTCGTCACTGCAGGGAGGTCTGCGTAGGGCACCCCCTGGCTCACACAGTCCACGTTTTCCCTGCAGAGATACACTTCTCCAAGCGTTCCGTGGACCGCTCCTCCTGAAGGGGAGAAACTTGGGAAAGGAAGGTTAGTGGAACAAACTTCAGCTCCCATCATTAGAGCTGATCCTAGAGTTTCAACTGGTGCTCATCATCTCCCTCCTACAATGCCCATTTTGAATTCCCCTTCCCCTCCCCTAAGCTATCACCTTGAGTGACCCAAGACCTCCACCCTCATCCCAGGGCCTGTATTGTGATTCTTCTTCTGGGGCTCGCCACAAACTTCACACCACCTCTTTTTCTACACTGGCACCTCCAGCAGCAGGTCTGCTGGATTACATGGCCCAAGTGGCTGAGCTGCTTGCCCTGCAGCCTTGCTGTAGCGCCCTCTCCAGTTCTGGGCCCCACTCAGAGCTGGGAGCCTTTCATGTCACTCTGTATATGGACTGGAGCAGGATCTCTAGGTATGGAATGTGTGCCTTCAGAACCCAAAATTGTCTAACTGGCACTGTGCTTCCTTCTTTACCATAAAAAGCAAAAGCAGCTATTCATAAATCTTTGCAAGGCTTGTCTCCCACTCTCTAGAACAAAAGCCTCCAGTGTACAAGCCACCTCTTGCTCATCCTCCTGGTTAGTATGTCAACAATCTCACAGGTCAGTGTGATTCTCTGCAGGATGCCCCAATGGTCTGCAGCTCTTTGGACTATACTGTGACAAAGAGCAAGAGGATTAACATGGCCCTGGGATAAAACTATGAATGCATATTCTTGTCTATCCCATGCTAATGTGGACTGTTTCTGATCTTCTCTTCTGATTGGAATCGAAAATGACACATTGATCAAGTCAACAGCAGCACACCATGAACCTGAAGCCATGTTAATCTGCCGGAGCAATGACTCTAGTTGAGCATGGCAGCTGCACTTGGTGCTACTGTTTTGTAGAACTTCCAGTTGTCTACAGTCACACTCTAGGATCCATCTGGTTTCTGCCAGGACCAGACTGATAAACTAAACAGAGAAATTATAGGGACCACCACTCCTATATCTTGAGATACCTAAGTGATAGCATTAATATCTGCCACCTCCTCTAGGATACAATATTGATTTTGATTTACTTGCTTGGTGGGGAGTTGGGTATAGAGAGGAAGGAGGACAAATTCAGAGCCTTCCACTTGGCCTTCTCCACTGTGGTAGCTCTTACCCTACAGGTCAAAGGCCACATGTAAGAATTACACTATATACCAAGTATATCAAGCCTGGTTAAACATTCAGAGATCAAAGAAATGAGTGGTCAGTGGTCTCACATCCCAGTGGGTGTACTATAAGCTGGACCCTGATGAGGACTCCATTATTACTTGACCTTCAGAGTAGGCCCATAATGACACTTCCTGTTTCTGGGTGTCAGTGTCAACTCAGACTCTGGGTCCAATAGTCCTAGAAGTGTCTGGTATTCTCGTTTCAACTGTAAATTGATTCTGAGTAAATGGCCATCAGGCCCTTTAGGGAAGGACTGGTGAGATCCTTAGAGGATGTGCTTGCCATTCAGTCCTCATTTGGATCATAAATTCTTGCTGCTCTCCCTCTGTAGGAAATAAAGACTTATTTGTAAACCACCCAAAAGCCCCTTCATGCTTCATTTTTGTTTTTTAAGTTTTTTAAGCCATCAACTTTTCATGATTTCTCTGAAGGGTCAAGATAACTTAATACAACCAATTAATTCCTCCTGAGGCACAGTCACCTCTTTAGTCAATAGGTTCTCCCTTCTACTAACACAAAAATCTAAAATCTGGATCAGGCCCAAAACTGGGCAAAGGATTGTGACATTTTATTGGAGCAACCTTAGACCTACTGCTTAAACACTTGCATTCCTTTGATGATACCCTCATTGATTACTCATCTATTTTGCCTGTCGGGTAACTTATTCCATTAACTGTCTCCACAGCTTTCTGCAAGTCAAGCTATGTTGGCTACCACCCTAGGTATGCTAGTTTAACAATAATTGGATTTTGTAGGAGCCATCACCCCCATTGCTACCAAAAGGCCGAGCTCTAGGACTGTGTCTTTCTACCATCATCTTCTACCATCAACTCCTCTTGCAAAGGAGAGAGCCGCCATTGAGCTTAGTGACACTGGTGTCCTCTCACCAACATACTCCCAATGAACTTGAAGAACCATGTCTCCTCTTGGTCTGCCTGTGGACTATCATCCTCTGATGGGTCTTCTGACATCACATAAAAATTCAGTCTAGCACATCTGCTTCCCTGAGACTTTAAATCCCTTTCTCCTCCATTTGCCATGACAACTCAGGCATTTCAATTCTGTTTGACATACACTATCATTTTCACCAAGTTTCCAGGAGTTTCTCAAGCAGCAAACTTGCACTCTCCCCTCAGATCCCTGCCAGAGAGTTAAATCCCGTACCTCAAGTAAATACACTTCCTTTCCCAGTCATCTAGCCTGGATCCCTTGATCCGGCACCCTTAAAATACAGTCTATTGTATACTTCCTATAGTTCTTCTTGGGTATAGTCCCTTTCCTCCTATATAAGACCCTGGCTGGGTCGTGATGTAACTTAGTTCCGATTATCAGCCCGGCAACCAGGAAAGGAGATGGAGGAAGAGTCTGGAGAAGACCTCTGTTGCAGGGTTGGGGGAGAAGCTTCCTCTGTGTCTTCCTGTATGCGAGGAGTGCTCCCTCTTATTTGGGAGGAGTGGGCCAAGTCTGCATGCTCTGACAGCGCAAAGTCTAGGGAACTAAGTGTCCCCAACCCAGGTGACCCCAGCCCAGGTGTCAGGCCCCAGGTTTTCCCACCTAGGGCCCTGACCTTAGAATAGAGACTTGCCTCAGCTAAGCATTCTTCATCTTTGAAGCTCCATACTATTCAATCCTGATTTGTATCATAAATTCTTGCTGCTCTCCCTCTGCAGGAAATAAAGGCTTGTTTGTAAACCACCCAGAAGTCCCTTCATGCTTCATTTTTGTTTTTTAAGTCCCCTCAACTTTTCATGATTTCTCTGAAGTTTCAAGATAACTTGTATAAGTTAATACAACCAATTAATTCCATTGTCTTTGTATGTATTGTCCCGGTGCTTTTCAAACCCCTGCATCATTGCATGTCCAGGCTGTCCCCTCTGCTGGAACATTCTTCCAAGTCATTACCAATGAAAGCTTTAGCAACTGAGCTGCCATCTTATACCAGGGACTATTGTGCCTCACATACCCCTGGGGAGGGGCAGCATCCTCAGCAGCAAGGGATCCAGTAAATAAATCCATCCTACCTCCTGTGCCAGTTTTGGTCCTCAGCACACACACATCATGATGTAGTAAGGAGTAAGAATGCTTACTGGGAGACAATGCCTGTGAAAGATGAAAGGAAAAGAATTGGATTAGGCCTTCTGATTGTGCTGCAGATCTGATAAGGCCTCTTCCCACTAGTTGAGAGCTGCCCAGGGAAAGTGCTTCTACCCTAAAGTGCTACAGTAAGGGGGGATCCACTAACTGTACTCCTGCTAGCTTGTCATGGGTTGAACTATGTCTCCCAATCCCTCAACAGAGATGTGCTGAAGTCCAAACTCCTTGAATGTGACTTAATTTGGAAATAGTGTTGCAGATGTAATTAAGAGGTCATGTGGGAGTAGGATGGGTCCCCAACCCACTATGATTAGTGTCCTTATAAGAAGAAGGCCATATGAAGACAGAGGCACACAAGGAAAGCACCACATGAAGACAGAGCATTGGAATAATGCAACCATAAGTCAAGGAGTGCCCAAAGCTACCAGAAGGTAGGAGAGAGTTCATCCTTCCCTGGCGCCTTCAGAGGAATATGGTTCTGGTGATCCCTTCATTTCAGACTTCTAGCCTCCAGAATGTTAAAAAAAAAATAAAATAAATTACTGTTATTTAAGCCACACAGTCTATGGTACTTCATTATGGCAGCCTTAGGAAATTCATACATAGCTGACTAGCAGGTTATCTTTTGAAGGGAAAGCTGAAAGACTACCCTGGTGGTCCAGTGGTTAAGAATCTGCCTTCCAAAGCAGGAGACCTAGATTTGACCCCTAGTTGGGGAATTAAGATCCCACATGCTGTGGAGCAAGTTCACATATGCCCCAACTACTGAATCTGCACGCTCTAGAGGTAGCACACCACAACTAGATAGAAGCCCGCCTGCTGTGATGAAGGCCCATCGCAGCCAAATAAATAAAGAAACAAAAATAAAAAGAGAGCTGAGTGGTGCATCTTCATGGTTAACACAAATCTTAAACCGGCTCCAGAGCCCACATTCTTTATCTTCCCTGGGCGGGGCCTGTGAACTGGGGAAAGTGAAGGTCAAGGCCCCAGGCTTTTGTTTGAAAGTCCTCCCACCACCACTTCCCCTCCACAGTGGTCCTCTGCTGTGTGGACTCAAAGACTGGGTGATGGAGACTTAGGACAGCCATCCTGGACAAGGGAGCCCAGGCTCTAAGAGGCCTGAGCCCCATCAAGGCCAAGCTGCTCACCTGGCCCCATCCCTCAGGAGACAGGAAGGAGCTTGTTCAGCCACCTCTTACCTTGGGGTGTCTGTCTCCTGTGAGTGAGTGAAGTGTGAGTGAAAGTCGTTCAGATGTGTCCAACTCTTTGTGACCCCATGGACTGTAGCCCACCAGGCTCTCCTCTGTCCGTGGGATTCTCCAGGCAAGAATACTGGCGTGGCTTGCCATTCCCTTCTTGTCTCCTGTGAGGTTGGCCCCCAGTTCCTCTGAGGTTGGAGATAGTCACTGAGGGGAGGGGAGAGGGGTGCAGAGTGCCCCATTCTAGAGCCAGCACTCCTGCAGAAGAGCTTGCTATGGTCCTTTAGCCGACATACATGTCTATTTCTTTTTTTTTTTTTTTTTTACATGTATATTTCTGGGGAGGTTTTTCAAAGTTATCTCTGATCAACCCCCCAAAGATGGGAACCCCTGGCTTATTACATGTCCTCCTCTCAACCACATCTCTTCTGAACTCCCTACTTGGCCCACTGAAATCCCACCCCCACTACCCCAGCTCCAGAGACCTGCTGTTTGGTGACACCTTGGGGTCAGGTTCCATTTTTCTCCAAAGAAGACCTTGGCCACAGGGTTTTCCTGGTGCCTTTGGAGGTCTCCACAGACAAAACTCCACTTGAGGTCTCAAGGGTCTGGAAATGCCAAGCGACCGAAATGGGCAGCTTCTGCGACTGACATGACTTGAGTCGCCTTTGGGGATAGTTTTAAGGAGTGGGGAAGGAAGCCCTCATGTCCTGAGTTGCTACTCTGTGCCGGTCCTTTGCCTTCTGCAGCCTCATGTTATTGGCCCCACTGTGTAAGTCGGAATTGATGGGCTCAGAGAGAAGGGAATGGACCAACACCACCAAATGACAGAGCTGTGAAGTCAGACGTGACCCAGATCTCCTGCTTCCTAACCTGACAACTTGCTGCCCTCTCTGGAATCATCCATAAGGAGAAAAGGGTAGAGCTCTGCAATCATAGGTCTTCCCTGGTGGCTCAGACTAGAGGATCTGCCTGCAATGCGGAGACCCAGGTTTGATCCCTGGATTGGGACGATCCCCTGGAGAAGGAAGTGGCTACCTACTCCAGTATTCTTACCTAGAGAAGTCCATGAACAGAGGAGCCTGGTGGGCTGCAGTCCATGGGGTCGCAAAGAGTTGGACACAGCTGAGCAACTAACACTTTTACTTTCTTTCTGCAATGATTCATCTCCCAATCTGATGCAAATACAGTCAAGTTTTTCATAAAGTTCTTTTGATGCATGGGCCAAACTTATTTTTCTGGTGTCAGAGAAAGCTGTTAGAAAGACTTTGACATGGGCACAAAAGATGACTGGGAATCCTATCCAGAGTCCTCTTTCAGGTTATTGTCACATTTTATTATCCTTGAGATAGTCTACAACTCTCTAAGTAGTAGAGAATTGATCATGCAAATTATTCTTTTCCATGCACATGCAAAGGAATTGCATCCAGTGGAATGACTGCCCCATTGATAAACCAATTTTGTAAACATTTTTAAATATATTAGCATTCTTATAACCTATATGTATAAGGTTCTCTTAATTTTCCTTTGAGCCAGTGGTACCATCTTACTGGTTCCCTCATTAGTCAATGGGTTAACTGTTACTTGTTCACTTCGTATTTGTAAGTGGCTAGGAAAGTCATACGTATTGGGTGACTGCCTCTTGACGCAAATCTGCTACTGATCACCTGTTACTCATCACCCAATGTGTGATGAACTTTGCATTACTCAGAACTCACTTTTTAAGACCTCTTCCAGAATTCATAAAGAGACATTCTTTTCCTTTTCATTCTTTATTTTTGTTGCAGTTTCCTGTCTTCTTAATATTTATTCTTGTGTGTATCACAGGAAGAGCCGCGAGCACAAGTCTACCTGTGTCTCTTGGTGGGAAGGCATGTGTGCTCGCCAAGGCCACTCGGGAGACATTTATTGACACTGTCACCTCCTCTGTTTACTCTTACTCCGAGGACAGACTGTAACCCAGCAGGATGGGAAGGGGCAGGAGGTTCACACTCCTTCTTACACACTTGGGCTCTGATAACAGGAAAGGCTGTTGGAGGCTCCAGTACTGATAACCTCCTGGGCCAGCGGGAGCCAGACAGTCCAGGAGCTAGGGAGACCACACAGCTCTGAGTAAGCTAAGGATCCACCAGTGCCTGAAAGATGAGGCTTTTGGTCCCCTGCAGGGGTCCAGCCTGAGCTAAGCCCCACAGTAGGAAGGAAGTCATCCTGAAAGGCCAAGTTCAGGATGGTTCCCCTGAGCTGTGGTTTCCAACCCTCTTTGATCTCATACCATTCCTGGTTAAAAATAATCTAAGCGTGCTGTTTCAAATATGTGTGTATTTTATTTTGAAATATTATATTTGTTTATATCTATATTAAACAGCGATAAAGCTTCCCTCATAGCTCAGCCAGTAAAGAATCTGCCTGCAGTGCAGGAGACCTGGGTTCGATTCCTGGGTTGGGAAGATCCCCTGGTGAAGGAAATGGCAACCCACTCCAGTATTCTTGCCTAGAGAATCCCATGGATAGAGGAGCCTGGCAGGCTACAGTCCATGGGGTCACAAGAGTCAGACACGAATGAGCGACTAAACCACCACCACCACCAAATAGTGATAAAACTTAATGACTTTTTTGTTTTAAAAAATGCATATAAAGAGAAGTTCTCTGCAACCCAGAGAACTGGCCTGCTCTCTCTTCGAAGTCCGCACTACCCCAGAGCAAGCCCTTCTCCACAGCACAGAACAGTGTGGAGTATGTAGAGAACTTACAGCCTGGCTTTACTGATGACTTAAGACAAGCTGTGTCTCCTCTCTGGACCTGAGCTCCCCCATCGATTTAGAGTCAGGATTATAGTACCCACCACTCTCACTGTCATGCCCCCTCTTACTGTTGTAATCGAAATACCAGCTTATGTGAAAAATGTGAAGTACTATAATTATCTATTGTGAAGTGTCATTTCCAGGAGCCTGAAAGGCTCCTGCTTTTTGGTTTTGGTTTTGTTTTTTTAACAGCAGACAAAACCTTTGTGCAAGAATGAAAGCTCAGGTCTAAACAAGGAATACCCCCTGAGGGTGACACCTGGACGCAGAAGCTCACCAGAGCAAAGCCACAGTAAATTACCACAGATCCTCTTCCAAGGGGGAGGGCCTGCTGGAGGGGCCAAGGGGGTGTCGTGGGAGCCACAAAGTAAATGCTGCTGACTTCCCTTCTTTACCTCCAGCAACAGCTATAGCTTTGTACTGATATTATTTGCTAAAAGTAATAACAGTAACTACAATTTACTGAACACTCAGGATCCTAAGTGCTTTGCATGTATTATTTCATCTTTTTTTTGAAATAATACCAGGGGTAAAGCATGATTATCCCACTTTACCACTGGGGAGGCTGAGACTCAGAGACATGGAATAGGTTGGCCAGAGTCACCTGGTTCTCAGGTCTGAGACTGAGGTCCTCTGTCCCCAAGGTCACCTTCACCACCATGCTCCAGCACATCACTCTGCCTTCCTTGCTGGGAGCCTCCATCTTTGGTGAGGCCTGGATGATGCCCTTCTGGCAGTTTCCCTTTATTCATTTATTTATTTTTGGCTGTGCTGGGTCTTCGTCGCTGTGCTGGCTTTTCTTTAGCTGTGGCGAGTGGGGGCTACTCCCCAGTGGCGGTGTACAGACTTCTCACTGCGGTGGGGTCTCTTGTTGAGGAGCTCAGGATCTAGGGAAAGAGGGCTCCAGTCGTTGCAGCTCCCAGCCTCTAGAACACTGGCTCAGCAGCTGTGGGGCAGGGGCTTAGTTTCTCCACGATGATCGGGTCCACATGGGGTCACTGTCTTGAGAGGTTGGAAAATGAACTACCCAAAATAGCCACCGAAATACGAAACAAAGCTTGATTTTCTCTTCATATTTGAATTAATTTCTTCTGTTGGATTGGAAGGGGTTTTTGTATAACTGAAACCTCTGCGCATAAAGGAGATTTAAAAGGGACACATAACTGAGTGGGTGAAAGTAGAGATGGGATTTGGTGGGGGGTACATGTGTTACCATCTGAATTTTCATCTGGATAGCTCTTTTAACAAGCCTTTGGGAAGTCACTTCATGTATGTTTCCTCCTTTTTACGAAGAGAGGGCTGGCTTAGTTATTTGATAAAGCCCCTTCCAGGCCTGAACTCCTTGACTACAATTTACTGTAGTGTCCTAACACTTTCATGGTACAGTTGTGTGGAGCATTAGAGAAAAGCCTAGACTTTTAGTTGATAACAAGCCATCTTATCAGTGAGACCCCATGTGGACCCTATAACACGGCATGTGGGATCTTCCCAAATTGGGGATCAAGCCAGTGTCTCCTGCATTGACAGGAGGATTCTTTACCACTGAGCCACCAGGAAAGCCCCAATTTCCCTTTAGACTCTGCATTAGAGATGGGGGCCAAGTGAGCCACCGGCAGCAGCCCAAGCCTGACAGAGCCATGATTATAGCTGCTGCAGAGCTTGCAACTGGGAGGAGGGGGGCATTTAAACTTGTGGGCTCCCAGCCCCTCTTTGACTGACCTCTCAGACTGAGGCCCACATAGGCGATGCACCCTACTTGGGAACCGCCACCCTGGGGTTGGCAGGTTGAAGACGACAGATGCTGCCTCCTTTGTTAGGAGCACTGGCCTTGCCACATGATCACTAAGCCCTTCTGAGCAAGGAGCTTTATCTCTGGGAGCCTTGGTTTCCCTATTAGCAAGATAATGCCTGTCTCACGATTGCTTTGCAACTTGTTCTTTTATTCATTCAACTAATATTAGGTTGAACCACTTGAAACTGCTGATATTTAATACTTTTCTTGCTTTCAAAAACATTCATTTCATATGGTTCAATTCTTGTATTTCTTGCATGCTATATCAATTAAGATTCTACATAGAAACAGAACCAATAGGTTTGAAAGAGAGAGAGAGAGATTTTAAGAAATTGGCGAACTCCCCTTCTTTTAAGGGGCTGGCAAATCTGAAATCTGTAGGACAAGCTAGAAGCCTGGATATTTAGGCAAGAATTGAGGTAGCAGTCTTGAGTCCGAATTTTGCAGGCCAGAAGATGGGAAACTCAGGCAGGATTTTTATGTGACTGTCTTGGGGAAATTCCTGCTTCCGGGAACCTGTCTTTGATCTTAAGGCCATTAACTGACTGGATGTGGCCCATCCATACATGACGAAGAGTAATCTGCTTTATGGACCATCAACCAATTATAAATGTGAACCATAGCTACGAATACCTTCACAGCAACATCTAGACTAGTGTTTGACCAAACAACTATACCCCATAGTCCAGCCAAGTTGACATAACTTTAACTTTGCAAGTGCCAACTATGTACTAGGCTCTGATGTGCTGGAAAAAACTCTTGAGAGTGCCTAGGACAGCAAGGAGACTAGTCAACCCTAAAGGAAATCAACCCTGAATATTCACTGGAAGGACTGATGCTGAAGCTGAAGCTCCAATACTTTCGTCACCTGATGCGAAGAGCTGACTCATTGGAAAAGACCCTGATGCTGGAAAAGATTGAAGACAGGAGGAGAAAGAGGTGACAGAGGATGAGATGGTTGGATGGCATCACCAACTCAATGGACATGAGTTTGAGTAAACTTTGGGAGTTGGTGATGGACAGGGAGGCCTGGCGTGCTGCACTCCATGGGGTTGCAAAGAGTCAGACATGATTTAGTGACTAAACAACAAGAGTACACAAGTTAATAAAACTGACAAAGGTGCCTGACCCAGCAGAGCTTACATTCTATTCGAGAGACAGAAAGCCAATAATCAGAACAATAAATAAGTAACTGAGTATTATGTTAAGAGGGAAAATAGAAAAAAAAAAAAGAGGGAAAATAGTGGGCTAAGGAAGGTGAATGTTTGGGGACTGGCAGGTATGGCTTGCAGAGTGGTCAGGGGAGGTAGGCCTCACTGAGAGCCATGGCGCGAGGGAGTGAGGGGTCAGCCACGCCAGAGCATTCTGGGCAGAGGGACCTGTCAATGTGGAAATGTTAAGGGCAGAGCATGCTGGCATGTTCTGGAACTGAAAGGAAGCCAGGGTAGCTGGAGTGGAGAGTGACAGAAGCGGGGTTCACAGAGGTCCTGTGGGGTTTTAGAGGTTATTATCAACTGAGAAAGTGAGGATTAAGTCAGAGACACCTGCATGTCATGTACCCAGCATACTGTCTGGTCTAGAAGACCTAGGTCCTTGAGTGCAGGCCAGTAGACTCTGGGTGAGAGCTTTTTCTTCCCCACCTCTTGGGGAAGTCTCTGTCCCAGACTTCACATTTTACCCACATCCTTCCTAAACAGATATTTCGGGAGCCAGCGGACCACCATGACACCTGAAGTTCCAACAGCACCTGCCGCGTACGTGAGAGAGCCAGGACCCACCGGGAAAGGAGGCCAGAAACACCCTGCATGATCCAAGCTGAAGGGGGCTGGTCTGAGACACACGGACCACTTCCCCCACTGGCATCCCAGCCCTGACCTATCCACCCAGCCCGGCCTGCAGCCCCGGCCAGCTCTGTCCCAGGCTTTGTTCCTGAGTTTCCAAGGCCCCTCTTCCTGCCAAACAAAGCCCCCAGCCCCCGCCTGCCGCCCAACAGGCACCTGGGGCCTCCGGGCCTGGGAATCAAAGCCTGTTTTGCAAAGGAGGCCCTGTGTTTGGAGAAACACCCATCCCCTGCTGCCCAACCCTTCAAAGAGCTCACATTGTTCTGCGCTGAGAAGGCGCCTCCTGACGCGAGGGCAGGGCCGGGGCTGACGCGGGTGGACCTCTGATCTCAGGCCAGGCCCCCCACACCACTCAGGGGGGACGCAGGGGCCAAGTCAGGGGCGGTCCATCTCATGGCACTGTGCCCCCTCCCTTCTTCTGCCCACCTGAGCCCCCAGCCCTTGTTTCCGCACCGAGGCCAAGACCCTTTCACCTGCCCAGACAGCAAGATGGACTGAGAGGGCCATCAGAGCAAGAACCGTATAGGCCTCCCAGGGGAGTGCCAGGGCGCACGTGCCAGATGCCACATGAAAGATGCCCTCATTTCACAGATGGCGAGAGAGGCCAGAGACGAGATGGCACTGGATCTGGGAGCTGCAGCTGGGGAGACTGGCTTCACTCCACACCCTTGGTAATGAGGCCCAGGCCAAAACACAGACCTTCTGACCCAAAGCCAGGTGCTTTTTTTTTTTTAAGAAATATTTCACATGTACTTTTTTTTTTCCCAACCAGCATTGTTTTCACTACAACTTAACTTCAGGTAGAAGTAAACTTTAGATGAATCCTCTTAACACAGAGTGGAGGTCACAGAGACGGCCACAGGGCCCAGGTGGGTCCTGATCACTCACTCGGCCCTTGGAGGTTCTCTCCTGCTCCTGCTTCCCTTCTCCTGACGTTGACACACAGCCCAGAGGTGGCTGTGAGGCCTCTTAGCGTCACGCCTGTCATGCTGAGATCTCTCAATACCTGGAGAGGTTAAGTCATCTGCCTAAGGTCATCCAGGAAACCAGGGACAAGCCACAGCTCAGAAGCCCATTTCAGGGGCTTCTTCCATATTCTTTTTGCCTCCAAATGCACTTGTGAGGCTGTGGCATCCCACGTCCCTTCGCCACAGTGTCCCCAGTATCCACGTTTGACTTTGCAGTCCTGAATACTCATTAAGATCAAGGGCAGTAGAGTCAGACAGACTTGAGGCTCAGCCATGGCCCCATCGCTTAAGCAAACCATTTGCTCATTCTGAGCCTCTGTTTCCTCCTCCGTTCAACAGAACAATGACAGCCCCCTCCTTAGAGGCGACTGCAGGGACCAGGCGGCATGTGGAACGTGTGAAAAGCCCTTAGCACATGGTAAATAATAAACACTCAATAAGTGTTATTGTGATCATTATTATTCCTCCTACTTCCACTATTTGGAGTAGAGGGGAAACTAGAGCCCAGGGAAAGGTGTGGCACTGTCTCTTTGTGTGAGCTCTTCCTGAAGCAAACAGCAGCAGCCCCTTCCTGCCCCCTTCCTGCCCCCTTCCTGCTGGGCTAAAGCGAGAGGGAAGGGCCAGCAAGGCAGGGGCTGGGGGTTGCAGAGACAGACTTCTGATCTCCAGCCTAGGAGCCTTGCATTTCACCTACTCGCCCTTCTGGGCCCCCAAGTGTGATCTTCTGACAGTCAGGATATTGCTGTCCTGGCCATCTTCCTCAAGAGTCTCACAACCCGGGAGGTCACTTCCAGCCCCAGATTCCTGGAAAATTCCACAGGACTATTTGGAGGAGGTAGTCTGGCTGAGTAAAAACACCTTGAGCAAGCCACTTAGGAGACTTGCTTGAAAGGCTGAGAAACCGGAGAAGGAAATGGCAACCCACTCCAGTATTCTTGCCTTGAGAATCCCATGGACAGAGGAGCCTGGTGGGCTACAGCCCATGGGGTCACACAGAGTCAGACACGCCTGCACACTCATGCACACATGAAGCAGGCAAGCCCCTCGCACGGGAAGGGGCCTGACCAGCCTTCTGCTTGTGTTGCGGGGCTGCTTCAACGCCAGCTCCAGTGAGAAGAAGCTGGTGTCTTCCAGACGGTGAGCACGCGCTGCGCGGCCAGACCACACCAGAGCACGTGCCGGGGCCCCGTCCCACCTGGGACCTGCAATAAATGTGTGCGACTCACCTTCAAAAAAAAAAAAAGAAAGGCTGGGAAGCACTGGAGATTAAAAGTCCTTGTTATTTGCACACTGTGTGAACTTGCAAAAGTCCCTCAACTTCTATGGATCTCAAGTTGTCTTCCACCAAACAAGGACAACAATATCCACGCAATAGTGTGATTTAGGATATTCTATATGCCATATTTGCAGCACCCTAAATGGAGCAAGGTGACATTATCCAAAACTACGCAAAATGCCCACTGTAGTATGTGGTATCTTACAGATGTTAAATGGATTCTAGTTCATTTTGGAGCCAGAATTTAGATTATCTTGAAGTATGTTAAAAAGCAAGTCATTTCAGCTATTTGTGAGGTGATCCCTCATCTATCAATGGGAGCTAAGCATAACTTCCTTACTGTATTAAGAATAATAGCTGCCATTTGTTGATTACGTGCTTCATGCCAGGCATTCCCCATGCTTGGCACTTTTCATATATTAATCATCTTCCCGACAAGTTCAGAAAAATGTATTCTTGCCCCTGTTTTACAGATGGGGGAACTCAGGAGTGGCTGCTGGGCATCCTGAGGGCATCCTGAGGGCATCCTGTGGGCATTCTGTGGGCATCCACAGGCAGCCTGATGTCAGAGCAGCCCTGCTCTCTGCTACCGTACATACTACCTATCGCTCAGCACCTGTGGGGTGGGTCAAAGAGGGGCTTGTGTGTAAAGTGACACAGGGCGTCCACCAATGCTATTGCCCTCTGGCTTTGCTAGAAACCAGATTGAATACTGAGGAGACAGAGCTAGAGATTCAGGTTTGGAAAGGATTGTTTAATGTTTGCTTTTTAAATGATAGGCTTCCCTGAAGACTCAGTCGGTAAAGAATCTGCCTGCAATGCAAAAGACCTGGGTTCAGTCTCTGGGTTGGGAAGATACCCTGAAGGAGGGCATGGCAATCCACTCTAGTGTTCTTGCCTGGAGAGCCCCCATGGACAGAAGATCCTGGAGGGCTACCGTCCATGGGGTCGCAAAGAGTTGGACACAACTGAGTGACTAAGCACTGCACTGCACATGGAATATTCATACAATGCAATATTACACAAATAGTAAAATCTAAAAATTTCTTACAAGAATCCACAATGACATGGAAAGACACCCACAACATTCCAAGGTGAAAAGAAAAATAAAGCCAGTTCTCAAAATATGAAATTCCCAAAACAACTGATATTGGAATGCAATTGCTTAGAAGAATGCTTGGAAGGCTCTGTACAGTTATTAACACCAGTAGGTATGGCTGGACTGTAGGATTACATGGAGTTGTTATTTTTTCCTTTTTGATCAGTTGTATTTTCTAATTTTTTTCTAGAAGCAACAGGTATTTCTTTTGTAATTTAAAAACAATCACAAATTCAAGATGAATAGTGACTTAGGCTTACTAAGTTTAAAAAAAAGACTGAGTTTTATTCATCACATTCATTTATTCTTTCAATAAATAGTCACTTACATACTAGGTGCTTCTGCTCAGCAGCAAGTTCAGTCAGTCCAGAACATCGTTATGAAGGGGAAGATGGTGGGAGGCTCCAGGGAATGGGCCTCAGAAGACAGGTGGGGACAGCTCATGCTATAAAGGACACGAGGCCTTCCTTGAGACAGCCCAGCAAACCTGCACTTCTTCCTCCACAGTTATGTAGCTCCATGTCTATTCAAGGGACTCAGACCCCCCCCACCCCAGAATGACTCGCTGAGAGGGAGACACGGGAGCTCATACCACCTGGGGAAGGACTGAGAACAAACCCCTGCTGAGAATCTGTCACCATGCTGGGGGCTTCCGAGTCACCCAACGAGTCCTCCCAATTACCGTGCATCTGCATTTTGGCAGATGAGGACACAGAGGCTCAGAGAAGTAAAGCTGCTTATCCAAGGAGACCAGCCAGTCAGAGAATGAGCTGGGATTTGAACCCAGCTTCTACCCACTGAGATGCCATCACCCTTCTGCTTTAGGACCAACAGCCTCCCCCCATCTCCTTCACCATCATGAACATTCTGGACACCAAGTATTGGCACCCTGCTAAGGGTATTGTCTCAGATATCAATGATCTCATTTATTCTTCCCCTGAGGTGGAGGCAGGAGGTAGATGATGTATTTACCAATGAGGAATCCCAGGCTCAGACAGGTCACTACCTGCCCCGTCACATCGCTCTGGAGTGGTGGAGCTGAGATTTGGAATCTGTGCCTAGAAAATTCCACGAACAGAGGAGCTTGGCAAGATACAGTCCATGGGGTGGCAAAGAGTCAGACACTGAACATATACACATGCAACCCTGCTGGGTTCCAGAGCTCCAGTCCTAAACTTCTGCACCCCCCCCACCTCTCCTCCTATCCTAGGTTAGACTCCTCTGAACAGCAAAGACACCTTGGGGGTAGCATTAGTGAACAGAAACAAATGTCAGCTCTTCTTTTCTTTCTCCTTGCTTTTTAAACATTCAGGAAGTCTGTAATATGAAAAGATAAAGCAGGTAGAGGAGTACTGAAAGAGGGAAGATGTAAGAGAAATGTTTGACAATTTGTCAAGCTGTAATAACCAGCTGAGCTATTTAAAATCCTAAAAGATAATGCTGTTAAAGTGCTGCACTCTATATGTCAGCAAATTTGGAAAATTCAACAGTGACTGGAAAAGGTCAGTTTTTATTGCAGTCCCAAAAAAAGGCAATCCCAAAGAATGCTCAAACTACCATCAGTTGTGCTCATTTCACATGCTAGCAAGATTATGCTCAAAATCTTTCAAGCTAGGCTTTAGTAGTATATGAACTGAGACCTTCCAGATGTACAAGCAGGATTTAGAAAAGGCAGAGGAACAAGAGGTCAAATTGCCAATATTCATTGCATCATAGAGAAAACAAGAGAATTCCAGAAAAACATCAACTTTTGCTTCATTGACTATGCTAAAGCCTTTGAATGTGTGGATCACAACAAAGTGGAAAATTCTTAAAGAGATGGGAATACCAGACCACTTTACCTGTCTCCTAAAAAATCTGTATGCAAGTCAGGAAGCAATAGTTAGAACCAGACATAGAATGATGGACAGGTTCAAAATGGGAAAGGAATACAGTAAGGCTGTACTTTGTCACCCTGCTTATTCCTCTTCCATGCAGACTACATCATGTGAAATGTCAACCTGGAGGAATCACAAGCTGCAATCAAGATTGCCCGGAGAAATATCAACAACCTCAAATGTGCAGATGATACCACTCTAATAGCAGAAAGTGTAGAAAAACTAAACAGCTTCTTGATAAGGGTGAAAGAGAGTGAAAAAGCTGGCTTGAAACTCAACATTAAAAAAATAAGATTATGGCATCCAGTCCCATCACTTCATGCAAATAAAAGGAGAAAAAGTGGAAGCAGTGATGGATTTTAATTTGAGGGGCTTCAAAATCACTGCAGACAAGTGACTGCAGCCATAAAATTAAAAGATGCTTGCTCTTTGGAAGGAAAGCTATGACAAACCTAGACAGCATACTAAAAAGCAGAGACATCACTTTGCCAACAAAGGTCCATTTGGTCAAAGCTATGGTTTTTCCAGTAGTCACTTACAGATGTGAGAGTTGGTCCATAAAGAAGGCTGAGTGCTGAAGAACTGCTTACAAATTGTGGTGCTGGAGAAGACTTTTGAGAGTCCCTTGGACTGCAAGGAGATCAAACCAGTCAATCCTAAAGGAAATCAACCAGGAATATTCATTGGAAGGACTGATCCTGAAGATGAAGCTCCAATACTTTGGCCACCTGATGTGAAAAGCTGACTCATTAAGAAAGACCCTGATGCTGGGAAAGATTGAAGGCAAAAGAAGAAGGTGTCAGCAGAGGATAAGATGGTTAGATAGCATTACCAATTCAATAGTCATGAATTTGAGCAAACTCTGAGAGGTAATGGAGAACAGAGGAGACTATCGGTGCTGCAGTCTTTAGGGTCGAAAAGAGTCAAACACAACTTAGCAACTGAACAAAAACAACAAGAATCAACACCTCATTCTTCAATAGAGACAAAATTTCAGTTTCTGAAAAATGAGCATGGAAGCATGGTGGGGAAAGAGAATGGATAAAAGGCTTGAAAACAAGTTCTTGGATGTATAGTTAAAGGAACTGGAAATGAAGAAGAACTGGAGAAAAGAAGTTTTGATCATTCAACTAGAAAGTATGTGAAAAGCTTCTCCTCTGGGGCAAGCAGTGTACAAGGTGCTGAGGGCAAGCAAAAAAACAGGACAGATGTGGCCTCTGTCCCCATGGAAACCTGAATGGTTGGGATGGTCGAGGCCTCTGCCTGCAGATATCTGAAGGGGTACTGGGGAAGAGTGAGTGGCCTTGTTCTGTGAGGGGGCCACGGACAGAGCTGGGATTGTTCTGTGGATGCCTTGGTGGGTAGATTTCCTCCCTGAAGATGCAGGAACTTACCCACAGGCAGATGGATGGCTGCCCCAGGGGATAGAAAGCTCCCCATCACAAGGGAAAAGGAGGTGTGAGCACTTTGAGAGGATACAGAAGAGGGGTTGTATCTGTCTGCCCAAGTTGCCACCACAAAATGCCACCAACTGGCTCAAACAGTAGACATTTATTCAGCACAGCTCTGGAGGCTGAGAAGTCCAAGATCAATGTGCCAACCAGTTTGATTTCTGGTGAGCCCTCTTTTCCTGACTTGCAAAGGGTGACCTTCTCACTGTTCTCAGATGGCCTTTCCTCAGTGCATGTGTATGGAGAGAGAGAGAATTCTCACTATTGTGTCTCCTCTCACAAGGGCACTAATTCCATCAGAAGGGCCCCACCCTCATAACCTCATCTAACTCTAATGACCTCTCAAGGGCCTCATCTTCAAATGCCATCACCTTGGGGGTTAGGGCTTCAACATATGAATTTGGGGTAGGGGGGGAAACATAAACATTCAATCCATAACAGGGCCTCAGCATGAACAGGGCAGCTGGACTACCCATTGCAGAGTCCTTCTATACTTAGCTGTCTCCTTCTGTACAAGCTGAGGGCACGTGGACCCTGTGCTGAGGGCCAGCTGTGACTCAGGCAGCTGAACCTGAGCAGGGTGAGGAGTTGGAAACCAGATAGAATGCCTAGGTGGTACACACATCAGCCCCCTCTGCTCTGGGAGTAGAGATGCAAAGATGAGCAAAACCACTACTTGCGGTGACTCAGCTCTGGGCAAGGCACTTGCCCTCTTGTAGTCTTAGCTTCTTCATCTGATAAAGAGGGTGTGATAGTACCACATACCCAAAAACTGTTGTGAAATGGGGATGAAGTACGGAAACGTATGGTCCAGACCAGCACAGAGTGTGATGCCTGAGCAGTCAGTGAATGTGAGCTGCCATTTATGATTGTTAATAAGAACAAGTGCCTGCCATGGGATTCCAACCAGAGTGGGGAACAAATAGGAACACAGATGAGGAGATTATTGTGTAGGGGGGTCTCTTTACTTCAGAGGGTGCTTAATTCTCACAAGGATTGCTCCTGGAGTAGGGATCAGGAAATACTTCTTAGTGGAAGGGACAATGGGAGCTGAAACATGAGGAATGATTGAAGAAGTTGAGGGGTTTGGGGCCAGGATATTTTGAATCAAAGGATGAAAAAAAGAAGACAGGCTGCTGGGCTAACTGGAAAAAGGAAATGGCTCAGGTGACCACATATAGGTATTCACTCGTTCACCTGCTACATCATTCACCACTTCCAACAGCCCCACCTGCCACAACCATAATAGTTTCAGCTCTAAATTATCACAACTCAAACATCCCACCACCTGATCACAACCTCCAGTCTTCCACTACATGATGTACTACATAGGTCCCCTCCACCTGTTCATCACTGACTTCTCTAGCCACTGGCACTCTATTTTCTCTCAACCCATCACCCTCTTCTTCCTCATATCTTTCTTCTTCTCTTCCTCCTAACCCCTCGCAAGTACTTTTCTTCTGTTTTAATATTTTGACTTTGTTGTTTTATTCTGTTTTTAGATTACTCACATAAGTGATATTGTGGAGTAATTGTCTTTTTCTGACTTACTTCACTTAACTTGATGACCTCAAAGACCATCCATTGCCATCACAAATGGGAGGATTTCCTTCTTTTTCATGGCTGAGTCATATTCCATTGTATATATACCACATTTTCTTTATCCATTCATCCATTGACAGGCACTTACCCTGTATCCATATCTTGGTTATTGTGAATAATGTTGCACAAACATTGGAGTGAAGATATCTCTAAGATCTTGTTTTTGTTTCCTTTGGATATACACCCAGCAATGAGATAGCTGGATCGTATGGCCAATCCATTCTTAATTTTTTAAGAAACCTCCACACTATTTTCCATGGTGGCTGTGCCAATTTACATTTCCATCAAGAGTGGACAAGAGTTCCCTTTTCTCCACTTCCTCACCAACACATATTATCTTTTATCTATTTGATCATAAATTCTAGTAAATGTGAGTCATGTCCTTTATTACAGCTCAGATGGTGATCCAGCATTTTAGTAACAGCTTGTTGTTGCTATGAGTTCTCTTGCCTGTTGGTCTTGAGATCTCACTGGTTGAGCAAGCCTCTTCCTTCTGTTCCTGTGGTTTCCTTCCCGTACCTAGCAGCCAAACACTGCTGAAAACAGCACACCACAGGGCAGAGGCCTCCCCTAATTCTAGGTGTCCATTTCAAATGGGCCTTGGACACGGCCCATAACCATCCACCCTCCAGCGGCCACTTCATGCTTTCATCACGCGCCTCAAACCTGCTTCCTCATTCTTAGCCATGACCCCACCTTCTCCCTTACAGAGAAAGAAAATACTGTCCCTTATCTTCACACACACCCACACACACACATGTGCACACACAGCCCTACACCCGTCCTCTTCCCTTTCCCCTTCTATTTCAACACAGGAACGAATATTCTCACCTAAGGCCAGTTCTCCACCTGGATTTTGGTGCCCTTCCTTGTCCCCTTCTCAGGAATCTTGTATTTTTTAATTAATTTTTAATGGAGTACAGTTGCTTTGCAATGTTGTGTTAGATTCTGCTATACAGCAAAATGAATCAGCCATACATATACACATATCCACTCCCGTTTGGACTTCCTTCCCATCCAGGTCACCACGGAACATTAAGTAGAGTCCCTGTGCTTCACAGTATGTTCTCGTTAGTTACCTACTTTATACATAGTATTTATAGTGTATATGTGTTAATCCCAATCTTCCAATTCCTCCCACCCCTTCCCTTTCCTTCTTGGTATCCACACATTTGTTCTTTACATTTGTGTCTCTATTTCTGCTTTGCAACTATGATCATCTATACCATTTTTCTAGATTCCACATTTATGCATTAATTTATGATATTTGGTTTCCTTTCTGACTTACTTGACTCTGTATGATATACTCTAGGTTCATCCACTTCTCTACAAATGACTCAATTTCATTTCTTTTTATGGCTGAGTAATACGTACCACAGCTTCTTTATCCATCCCACTGGACATTTAGGTTGCTTCAATGTCTTGGCTATTGGAAATACTGCTGCTATGAACATTGGGGTATATGTATCTGTTTGAATTATGATTTTCCCAGGATATATACCCAGAAGTGGAATTACTGGGTCATATGGAAATCCCATGGACAGAGAAGCCTCATGAGCTATAGTCTATGAAGTTGCAAAGAGTCGGACACAATTAAAGCACACTATCTGTATCTGTATCTGTATGTTAGTTCTAAATTTTAGGGGGTTTTTGCCACTTTACTTTTTAATTGAAGGACAATTGCTTTACAGAGTTTTGTTTTCTGTCAAATATCAACAAGAATCAGCCGTAGGTACACCCATGTCCCCTACCTTTTGAATCTCCCTCCCATCCCCCTCCCCATCCCATCCTTCTAGATTGTCACAGAGCCCCTGTTTCAGTTCCCTGAGTCGTATAGTAAATTCCCATTGGCTGTCTATTTTATATATGGTTATATTTTAGTTTTTAAAGAACTTCAACACTGTTCTCCATAGAGTATCACTTTACATTCCCACCAACAGTGTAGAGGGTTCCATTTCTCCACACACTCTCCAGCATTTATTGTTTGTAGATTTTTTGATGATGGCCATTCTGAACGGTGTGAGGTGGTACCTCATTGTAGTTTTGATTTGCATATCTCTAATAATTAGTGATGTTCAGCATCTTTTCATGTGTTTGTTGGCCATCTGTATGTCTTCTTTAGAGAAATGTCTATTTAGGTCTTCTGCCCATTTTTTCAATTGGGTTTTTTTTTTAAGCTGCACTAGCTGCTTGTATATTTTTGGAGATAAGTTCTTTGCCAGTTGCTTCTATTGCAAATATTTTCTCCTATTCTGAGGGCTATCTTTTGCAAATCTTGTACTTTTTATTATCCTATCTTCCTCTTTGAGCTTTTTTTTTTTTTGGGCCACACCACATGGCTTGAAGAATCTTAGTTCCCCAATCAGAGATCAAAACTGTGCCCCTTGCAGTGCAAACATGGAGCCCTAACCATTGGACTGCAAGGGAACTCCCTAACTCTGCTTGTCCAGCACATCTTTCCTGTTAGCCTTTAAACAAGATCAAATCAGCTGCTAAACAAAAACAAAAGCCAACATCCTCCACCTCACATTTTCTGCAGCAACCACTCTCAGTCTTTCCTGCTGACCTTCTCAAAGAAGCTGCCTCATTTTGTCTCCACATCCTCACTTCACTCACCTTTTCTGACAGCTTCTGAGGTAGAACGGATGTACTATAAACTGCGCTTATTTAAACTGAAAGTGTAAACTTAAAGTGTACAACTTGGTAAGTTTCATATCTACGCCCATGAAACCACCACCGCAATGAAGACAATGAACATCTCCATCACCCTCATGAGTCTCTTTGTGTCCCTTGACAAGCTTCTTGCTCCATCACTCACTGAAAATGCTCTTGATAAATGTGCTTGTGAGATGCATCTCACTAGATCCAGTGAAAAATGGTAACTGCTTCTTAGACATCTCAGAAATACCTCAAATACAACCTATCCAAAACCAGACTCAAGGGTTTACTCCTTCAAACTGGCTCCTCTTCTGGTAGCACCATGCAAATGCTCATGCAAGCCAGGAGCCTAGATTGTTCTTGACACATGTGGGCAATGCTGCACCAAGTACTATCCATTCTAATCCTTGATTACCTCCGTGCCCTCCTCTCTGTCTCTGTCATCACCCCCTTAGTACAAAATTCCTTCCTCAGTTCCACACCACAACAAGGGTCCCCCAACAGGCAACACTATCCATCTTGGTACTCATACTTCCCTTCTCAGTTGCAGCCAGAGGGATCTTTTTTGAAAACAAGAATGAGGCTCTGGAGTAGAACCAAGAGCCTTGGGCTGTGCAGCTGCATGGGCCTGACCCTTCCTGTCTGCCCTCTGGTAGGTGGGAGAGGCAACAGCTGCAGCGGCTTGCGCTAAGGGTGGGTCTTCTAGGAAGAACTCCCATGCCAGCAGATGACAAAACCCCCATCCGAGAGGTGGGATGGACAGTCAGCCTACTGGGGCCTCCCTGTGGAGGACCCACTAGTGCCACCATGGTTTCCTTGGCTCATGTCTTAATACAAGAGATAACCAAGGACATTTCTCCAAAGAAGACCACGTTGTTGTTGATGTTTATCGCTAAGTCATGTCCAACTCTTTGGTGACCCCATGGACTGTAGTCCGCCATGCTCCCCCATCCATGGGATTTCCCAAGCAAGAGTACTGAAGTGGGTAGCCATTTCCTTCCCCCACAGGATCTTCCCAACCCAGGGATGGAACTCCCATCTCCTGCGTTGGCAGGCAGAGTCTGTACCACGAGCCACGAGAGGAGCCCAAAGACATGCAGGTGGCCAACAGACCCACAAAAAGATGCTCAACATGCTGATTACTAGATAAACACCAATCAAAACTGCAGTGAGCTATCACCTCACACTGGTCAGAATAGTCATCATCAAAAAGGCTACAAATGATAAATGCTGGAGAGGGTGTGGAGGAAGGAAAATCCTCCTACACTGTTGGTGAGAATGTAAACTGGTGCAGCTATGATAGAGAACAGTACATAGGTTTCTCAAAAAACAAAACAAAAAAAAAAAATAGAACTACTGTGTGACCCAGCAATCTCACTCCTGGGCATATATCCAGAGAAAACCAGAATTCAAAAAAGGTACATGCACCTCAGTGTTCACTGCAGCCTATTTCAGATAGCCAAGACATGGAAGCAACCTAAATGTCCATTGACAGAGGGATGGATAAAGAAAATGTGGTACATATACACAATGGAATATTACTCAGCCATTAAAAAGAGTGAAATAATGCTTATTTGCAGCAACATGGAAAGAGCGTAGCATCTTGAGTGAAGTAAGATAGAGAAGGAGAAATATCATATGATATCCCTTACATGTGAAATCTAAAAAGAAATGATACAAATGAACTTACTTACAGAATAGAAACAGACTCACAGACTTAGAGAACTGAACTTATGGTTGCTAAGGGGAAGGATGAGGGGAATCGATAGTTAGGGAGTTTGTGTATGTCAGTACACACTGACATATTTAAAATGTAACCAACAAGGACCTACTGTATAGCACATGAAACTCTGCTCAATGTTATGTGGCAGCCTGGATGGGAAGGGAGTTTGGGGGAGAATGGATATGGCTGAGTCCCTTCACTGTTTGCCTGAAACTATCACAACATTATTTGTTAATCAGCCATACTCCAATACAAAATAAAATGTTTTTTAAAAAAAGATAACCAAGATCCATGCACTCCAATGTTCATAACAGCATTACTTCCAAAAGCCAAGATATGGAAGTAACCTAAATGCTCATTGACAGAAGAATGGATAAAGAAGATGTGGTACATATATACAATGGAATATTACTCAGCCATAAAATGAATGAAGTACAGTAATGCCATTTACATGGATGGACCTAGAGATTATCATACTAAATGAAGCAAGCCAGAGAAAGAAAAGTAGCATATTATATCACTTAAATGGAGAATCTAAAAAAGATACAAATGAACCTATTTACAAAACAGAAATAGACTCACAGACTTCAAAAACAAACTTATGGTTACCAATGCGGAGGTGGGGGAAGTGGGATAAATTAGGAATTGGGGATTAAAATATACACACTACTATATATTACATTAGTATTATAATATAAAATAGATAACCAACAATAGCATAGGGAACTATACTCAATATTTTGTAATAACCTATAAATGGAAGAGGATGCAAAATATTTTTTAAAAAAGAGATGACCAAAAAAAAAAAAAAAAACCACAGAGAGAGAGAGAAAGGTGACCAGACAGAACAATGCTTCTCAAATTATTTATAACATATCTCAGACCTATCTTTTTGTATGACCACACTTTGATGTCAAATTGTTGCAAAATTTTTCTAAATGCTTACTCAGAATGTTGTTAGTTAACTCACAATGGACTGGTAACAAAGAGTTTGCAGACCAGCACAGTTCATGGACCACACTTTGAACAGCACTGGAATAGAGGACCCATTATGGGCTAAGATCTGGAGGGGGAATGCAGGGGGATGCCCAAGAATGAGAAAGACCCTGTCCACTGACATAGAGGAGCACAGATACAGAGAAAATTCTGGGTTCAAATTCTGCCATACTAGACGTAGAAAAAACTTTGGCAAGGCACTTTCTTTTTTTTGTTTTTTGGCAGAGCTTCAGTTTCTTTACCTGGAAAATGGATAGGCAGGCTACTATAGAAGATATCTGCTATTTCTTTTTGTTCCATGTCCAGAAAAGAGATAGCATCTGACTTCCTTTTGGGTTTGGATGGGCTTACCTCTTCTCTTAGTTTCAAGGCTGGGTTCAGTTCAGTTCAGTCACTCAGTCGTGTCCAACTCTTTGCGACCCCATGAATCGCAGCACGCCAGGCCTCCCTGTCCATCATCAACTCCCGGAGTTTACTCAAACTCAAGTTCATCGAGTCAATGATGCCATCCAGCCATCTCATCCTCTGTCGTCCCCTTCTCCTCCTGCCCCCAATCCCTTCCAGCATCAAGGTCTTTCCCAATGAGTCAACTCTTCGCATGAGGTGGCCAAAGTACTGGAGTTTCAGCTTCAGCATCAGTCCTTCCAATGAACACCCAGGACTGATCTCCTTTAGGATGGACTGGTTGGATCTCCTTGCTGTCCAAGGCACTCTCAAGAGTCTTCTCCAACACCACAGTTCAAAAGCATCAATTTTTCGGCGCTCAGCTTTCTTCACAGTCCAACTCTCACATCCATACATGACCACTGGAGAAACCATAGCCTTGACTAGACAGACCTTTGTTGGCAAAGTAATGTCTCTGCTTTTTAATATGCTATCTAGGTTGGTCATAACTTTCCTTCCAAGGAGTAAGCATCTTTTAATTTCATGGCTGAAATCACCATCTGCAGTGATTTTGGAGCCCCCAAAAATAAAGTCTGACACTGTTTCCACTGTTTCCCCTTCTATTTCCCATGAAGTGATGGGATTGGATGCCATGATCTTAGTTTTCTGAATGTTGAGCTTTAAGCCAACTTTTTCACTCTCCTTCTTCACTTTCATCAAGAGGCTTTTTAGTTCCTCTTCACTTTCTGCCATAAGGGTGGTGTCATCTGCCTATCTGAGGTTATTGATATTTCTCCCCACAATCTTGATTCCAGCTTGTGCTTCCTCCAGCCCAGCGTTTCTCATGATGTACTCTGCATATAAGTCAAATAAGCAGGGTGACAACATACAGCCTTGAAGTACTCCCTTTTCCTATTTGGAACCAGTTTGTTGTTCCATGTCCAGTTCTAACTGTTGCTTCCTGACCTGCATATAGGTTTCTCAAGAGGCAGGTCAGATGATCTGGTATTCCCATCTCTGGTATTCCCATCTCTTTCAGAATTTTCCACAGTTTATTGTGATCCACACAGTCAAAGGCTTTGGCATAGTCAATAAAGCAGAAATAGATGTTTTTCTGGAACTCTCCTGCTTTTTCGATGATCCAGTAGATGTTGGCAATTTGATCTCTGGTTCCTCTGCCTTTTCTAAAACCAGCTTGAACATCTGGAAGTTCACGGTTCACGTATTGCTGAAGCCTGACTTGGAGAATTTTGAGCATTACTTTACTAGCGTGTGAGATGAGTGCAATTGTGCGGTAGTTTGAGCATTCTTTGGGATTGCCTTTCTTTCGGATTGGAATGAAAACTGACCTTTTCCAGTTCTGTGGCCACTGGTACCTAAATGTTACCCATTAGCAGGTTCAATCACCCTTCAGATGATAGGCTTGGTCCAGAGATGGGCACAGACCTCAACTGAGCCACTGAAAGTCTATCTTGGACCCCTTGCTGGATGTGTTAGGGGAGAAATTATCTTTTTGTGTGGGCTAAGCACAAAGAGAACCCCCTGAAAATGAAATCAATACAGAAGAAAGCTGAGTCAAAAATTGGAGAGAAAAGCTTCTGATAATAATGTTTGAGTGCCTGGTCCCAGGTCAGCTTCCGCCCCCTCCCTCCTCTCCTTCTCTCAGTCACTGTCCTTGGTCAGACTCCACTGGCTCTCCTTCCCCTCCCTGACCTCCCTGCTGACCTGTGCATCCAGGATGGGAAAGGTCCAAGAATGCGATCTGGGTCAAGGGGCAGAGACTAGCTATGTGACCGAGAGGCCACTTCATTTCTCTGGACCTTGGCCTTCGCATCTGTCCAATGGGGATGCTGTCCATCTCAGACTCTGAAAGTCCTCTCCGTGACCTGGCACACTCATGAGCAAACATGATTTAGAAGCGTTAAGTGCTGATCATTTCACTCATTTCCCTGAGGCCAAGTGTCATGTGCAGGTAGACGAGGTATAGAGAAAGGGCTTTGGCAAAAAGACTGATCTCCACTTACCAGCTGTGTGACATGTGTGACAGGGGCACATCACGCATGTGCCCATGATGCAGCTTCTCTAAGTCTTTGTTTCCCCATTTTTTTAATGAGATGATAGTACCTATCTACCAGTATGTCTGTGAGGGAAGAGTGACAATATAGACGAAGTATATCAGTTCAGTTCAGTTCAGTTGCTCAGTCGTGTCTGACTCTTTGTGACCCCATGGACTGCAGCAGGCCAGGCCTCCCTGTCCATCACCAACTCCTGGAGTTTATTGAAACTCACCCAACCATCTCATCCTCTGTCATCCCCTTCTCCTCCTACCTTCAGTCTTTCCCAGCATCAGGGTCTTCTCAAATGAGTCAGTTCTTTGCATCAGGTGGCCAAAGTATTGGAGCTTCAGCTTCAGGATCAGTCCTTCCAGTGAATATTCAGGACTGATTTCCTTTAGGATGGATTGGTTGGATCTTCTTGCAGTCCGAGGGACTTTCAAGAGTCTTCTCCAACACCACAAAAGCATCAATTCTTTGGCGCTCAGCTTTCTTTATAGTCCAACTCTCACATCCATACATGACTACTGGAAAAACCATAGCTTTGACTAGACAGACCTTTGTTGGCAAAGTAATGTCTCTGCTTTTTAATATATGGCACATAGAAATTACTTTAAAAATGAACTTTTAGCGACTTCCGTGGTGGTGTAGTGAGTAAGACTCCATCTGTCAATGCAGGAGACACAGGTTCAATCCCTGGTCCAGGAATATTTCACAGGCCTCACAGCAACTAAGCCCGTAGCGGCTACTACAGAGCCTGTGCTCTAGAGGCCACAAGCTGCAACTGTTGAGCCCATGAGCTGCAACTACTGAAGCCTGCATGCCCTAGAGCCTGTGCTCTACAACAAGAGAAGCCACTGCAATGAGAAGTCCATGCACTACAATGAAGGGGAGCCCCCACTCGCCACAACTAGAGAAAGCCCGAGCAAAGCAATGAAGATTTTGCGCAGCTAAAAATACTTTTTTATTTTTTTTAAATAAAAAACAAATAACCTTTTAAAATTAAAAAAAAATTTAAGGATGACAAATATAGGTGGAACCCAGGTGACTAACTCAGGAGAGGATTCTGGAGTGTTCAGCATAATGTTCATCTTTTGATGCTTCCTGAACAAGACATGTTCTAGAGGTGCTACTATTCCTACACAGCATCCTCTTGATAACTTCCTCTCATTCCCCAGCTCCACTCTGGCCCAATAGACACTGCCAAATTCTGTCCACTTAAAGTCTGCAACACTCAGCAGCCCACCTTCTTCCATCCATCTTCCCCTTCCCTCTGCCCTGTCACACACCCTCCACCCTGCATCCTTTAAGTCCTGTTCACCACCTCTCCCCTGCAGCATATTCTGGGCCTGGCAGGAGCTGTCAGAAACAGATCCCTAAGATCAGAATATTCCCCTGGCTTGTTATTGCCTAACAAGTAAACAGCAAATCTCTAACAGGATCTGCGAGGCTCCCATGAACTCTTTTCAACTTTCCTTTCCAGTACAACAGGTGCTACTGGTACACCCCCCTCCACCCCACCTCGGCCACCACCACCACCTGTATCCCTTTAGTGCATCTTGAACATCACCTACAGATTTGGTGAGGGGTTCCTGTACGCACTGGTGGTTTCCTACCCCAAGCACCTACACTTCTTTGTCCAAAAGTTTTCTGTGGTGGGTTCACCCATCTGGGCAGGACAGCGAAATCGATCAGATTTGATGGACAAGTACTCCAGCTTCCTTGTCGCTCTGTGAGACATTTCTTCTACTTGGTCTCACTGTGTGGCTTACAGGATCTTAGTTCCCCACCAGGTATTAAGCCGGTGCCCTCGGCAGTGAAAGTTCAGGGTCCTAACCACTGAACCATCAGGGAATTCCCTATAGGACATTTCTGATGTGTGTTCTACACAGTCTTTCAGGGGGCTCCGCACTGGTATTGAGCCCCTGTTCCCAGAGAGTAACATTCTCATCTTTTACTGGTTTTCTTCCCTTTTCTTTCTCCTCCACTACTTCTCTATGCTTCCTGGTACATTCTCTCAAATAAAGTACTTATACCTAGATCCTTGATCCAGCATCAGTTTTGGAAGGTACCCAAATTAGGACATTTTCCAAAGCTCAAGTCTCAACACACCCTTTTATGCACCCTGAACTCTAGCCAACTTAAACTACAAACTAGATGCTCACGCCTTCACTCTCCCATGTCTTTCCTCTCTGGCCCTGTTACCTAGAAGCCCTTCTTGCTTTTGCATCTGTCATCCCCTATCTATTTTTCAAGAACCAGCTCAGGTTTCATTGATTTCATGATAAGCACAAAGAATGATTGCTTACCCTCTGAATTCCTGAGCAGGCTCTCAGGTCCCTTGGAATGCAATTTGCCCTCCAGGTTTCTTGACCTAGCAGAGTGTGCTGACAATCTCCCCACCCCCCTACCCCCTACCTCTGCTGCCCCAGTTTGGTTCAATGGCTTGCTCCCATGGCCACAACTAGACTTCTATCATCACCCAGAACTGCTCAGGCTTAGGGATCTTAAATTCCAGTGTCCCCAGGGTGACCACAGATGCTTCTCACACTCTTGCTTCAGAGACCTCTGCTCTATGAGGTTATCAAGATCTCCAAGCTTCCCTTCCCTGTCTCTCCGTTCCTCCAAGCGACACTTCCTCCAAGCCACACGGACCCTGCCAGCCCCATAGATCTTTCCACAAACTCACCAGTCCCTTGGCCCTTACACCCCTCCAACTATACAAAACCCAGTTCTGGGTCAGTTTATCCCTCAGCCTTCCTGGATCCTTCTCCCCCAGTGGCCTGAGAAGAGGGGCAAAGTGGTTAAGAGTACCCACAGGAATCATCAGGGTTGCAATCTTGGCTCCCCTGCACGCTCATTGTGTAAGCTTGAGCAAATTTTATAAGTTTTCGGTCTGCAGGTTCCTCATCTGTAAAAGAGAAAAGTAATAAAACATACTCCTCAGGTGAAAGGTTCAATTTTTAAATGCCAGAGACATAGCAAACCCTCAGTATCTGTTTACAAGTTAATACTGCTTTTATTACTGTACATCTACTTCACTGGGAGGGGAAAGCCAATGAAGTAATACATGAAGGCACTTAGAACCATGCCAGGCCCAGGACAGGCACTCCATGAGGTTGGGGGCTATTATTATTACTGAACTGAGTTTCCTTTTTCAAAATTTTTGCCTGCACTGGGTCTTCATTGCTGTGTGAAGACTTCCTCTGGTTGAGGCAAGTGGGGGCTACTCTCTAGTTGCGGTGTGTGGGTTTCTCACTGTGACGGCTTCTCTTGTTGCAGAGCACAGGCTCTAAGTGCACGCGCCCAGTATTTGCAGTTAGCGGGCTCTAGAGAGTGGGCTCAGTTGTAGTGAATAGGCTTAGTTGCTGCCCCGAGGGATGTGCGATCTTCCCAGACCTGGGATCGAACCCGTGTCCTTTGCATTGGCAGGTGGATTCTTTACCACTGGACCACCAGGGAAGTCCTGAATTGGTTTCTGGGACTGCTGTTATAAATCACCACAACTGGGGAGCTTAAAACAACAGCAGGGCACTGTCTCACAGCTCTAGAGGCCAGATGTCTAACACATTAAGGTGTTTTCCTGGTTGGCTCCTTCTAAGCCTCTGCTCGAGAATCCCCTCATGCCTTTCTCCTCGCTTCTTACAGCTGCTGGCAATCCTTGGTGTTTCTTGGTTTCTGGGTGTGTAAGTCCACTCTGTGTCTCTGCACTCATATGGCCTTCCTTTCTATGTCCCAGTCTCATAACTCCCCCTGACCTTCTCTTGTAAAGATACCTGTTGTTGTATGTAGGGCCCACCCTAAATCCAGGCTGATCTCCTCTTGAGGGTCTTCACTTAGCTGTATCAGCAAAGACCCTTTTTATCCCAAGTATGTTCATGTTCACAGGCTCCAAAGGTTAGGAGTTGGACATACCACGTCATGGGCCAGCATTCAACCTTTCACAGTGATCTTTATGCAGAGTTTCAGGAGAGGAATGGGAGTGGAAGCCAGGTTGCAAAGAATTAACAAACAAAGAGGAAAGGGAGAGAAGAGGGGGAAAATTCTTTTAAAAAGGACAGTGGGGAGGTAAAGAAATGTAGATAATTATTGACAGAGATTTGGTGAAGGACAAACAAAAATAGAGAGGGAGCTGGAGGGGGAGTAAGCAGAAGAGGAATTTTTGTTCCTATTTTAAAATACAGTAGAAACTTGAGTCTCTTGGGGGCCAGGAGAGTAACTAAGAAGGGCAAGATCTTGAAGATACAGGAAAGAGAGCGCTCCTGGTGGTCTAGTGGTTAAGAATTCGACTGCCAGAGCAGGGGATATGGGTTCCATCCCTGGTCCAGAAAAACCCCACATCCCACGTGCCACAGGACAACTATGCCCATGTGCCACAAATACCAATCCAGTGCTCTAGAGCCTGTGAGCCACAACTTCTGAGCCTAGGAGCTACAACTACTGAAGCCTGTGCTCGCTAGAATCCAAGCTCTGCAACAGGAGACATTACCTCAGTGAGAAGCCCACACACCACAACAGAAAGCTCTCCCCAACTAGAGAAAGCCCATGCACAGCAAGAAAGACAGAACAGCAAAAAAATAAAAAAGATAAATAAATCTTAAAAAAATAAAGAAAAAGAAGAAGATGCAGGAAAGAGAGGGGAGGAGTAGAGCAAGGAGCAGGCCCCAGATCAGGGTCACCTTCCATACATCAGGTCTAAAGTGGATGACTCAGTAAATCCAGAGATAGGTCAATCACAGACCAAGAGCAGTCACAGAACAAGTCAGAACAGACATATCGCTGGAGGAGAAAAAAGCTGAGCCAAGGAGCTGCCAAAGACAAGAGAAAACATAACCACTGAGCCTCTGGAACAGCCTAAAACTTAAAGGGACTGAGTCAGAGATGATGGTTGGGTGGTTGATGAAGCACTTTCTCCTGTTTTTTCTCTTCTGAAGCTCTGTCTACTGCTGGAGGGCAGGCAGAACTATGATGCCCTTTGGGTGGAGAAAGAAACCAAGACTCAGAAAGGCCTTGGGGTTACTGAAGGACATACAGATACTTGGGGTTACCAAAGGACACATAGAGGTCCCGGGTGAGGAAGCAAGGGGCCTAGAGAGGGTCTGGGGGAGTCTCCACCTGAACATAGGAAGAGGCATCCTTGAGGCCCCGCCCAGAAGTGGGCACCCTTTTATACACTTGCCTGTACTCCCCTTTTCACACACTCCTCCCTGGGATTCTGAGCTGATCCTCCTGTTTTCCTACCTCTTGGATCTTTCTCAAGGGACTTTCCAGCGTACCTCTTCTTCCTCCAACCCTTTATAGATCTAAAACTGGATCTACCTTAATCCCCTCTAAACTTACTCCTTCTATGTTCCCTACTTAGCAGTTGGCACCACCAGCCACAAAGCTGTCTCTCCATAACATCCAACCAATCACCAAGTGCTGTGTCTTCTGCCTCTGAAATACCTCGTGAGCCTGCCTGCTCTCTCTCTCCCCAGGCCTTGTTGCCCTGTCTTGCCTTAACCCTACGGCCTACCACAGGCCCCCACCAGATCTCCCTGACTCTCATCCTCCCCAATCCATCCTTCAAACAGCTACAGCTCAAGCTTCCTGAACCATAAAGATGATGTTCTTGCTCAGGCATTTAAAGATCTCTGCTCACTTCCCATCTCTGCTGGGTAAAGCACAAATTAGTATTCAAAGCCCTTTATGATCTTGTCCCTGCCGAATTCTCCAGTCTCAGCAACAGGAGAATACGAACATATTCCACTCTCCAGTCACACCTACGATCTGCCGTTTTTTCAAACGCTCCTCACCTTTGTCTAGGTTAAATTTCTACTGCCTGGAAAGTCCTCCTTCCCAGCACCATCTGCCTAAAGCCAACTTAGGTATCTGCTCTGGTAAGAAGCTCTCCTGACCCTCCATCCCGTGGGGTTCACCCCTCCACGTGCACTCTTCCCTACTCCTCTCGTCACACTTCTCACCTTATACAAAACTGTTTCCCTGCCTGTCTACCCATCAGATGAGACAGAGATTTCCAGGTGGCCCAGGGAGTCTTCAGGAGCTGACATATGCTCGCGCTAAGTTACTATTTGCTGGACTGTGCTGATGGCCACAGCGTCCACCAATCTACCATAGTTTGCCATTTACTTACTCATTGTTCCATTATTGCCACTCCTCCCCATGATGCATAGTCAGCTCAAAACATCTTTACAAATAAGAGTTTCTTTCCCTTTCCATTATTCACTTGGAATATATTCCACAAACTGCTTTTATTGGCCAAAGGTTATACTTGTGTGTGGCTTTTAATAGGCATGGCCAAGTAGTTCTCTAGAAAGATGGTGTTGATTACATCACTACCATGTATGTGCATGAATCTCTGTAACCCTGCCAGCCCTGGGTTTCACCATTTTCATTCAGATTTGCTACTTTAACAGGTATGATTAGTGATGGTCTCTTCCTTCAAGGAGGCTTCTCTAGTTCTAGAGAGGCAGTTATAACGCTATGAGAGAGGGGAGTTAAGGGGACTGTGTGAGCCTGGATGGAGTGGAGGTTCAGTGAAAACTTCCTAAAGGAGATGACATCTAACTGGGACCCAACCAGTTGATGTCTCCTGTTGCCTTGCCATCTATGGCATCTTCACCTGCACTGGCTTTCTCATCTTCACCCGTCTTCATTCACCTCCTGCTAAGAGGTTCTCAAGTCCCAGAATCAGCAAAGTATAACAAGTCAGTGGGAATAGATGTTTTTTCCATCTCACAAATGAGGAAACTGAGGTTCACAGGGATCACACAGCTAGTGAGTAAAAGGACTAGAACTTGAACCAAGCCCCCTGGTTGTCCCTGGGCCCATGCTTACCCAGCTACCTCCACTGAGAAGGGAGAAAGAGGACATTTCCTGGAAGGACCATGTGCCAGGACCCATGGAAGCCACTTCTCATCTATCACTCCATTCACAATGGCCCTGTCAAGTAAGAAAATACCAGCCACAGTCTACAAGGGAGCAAAGTGAAACCCAGTGATAATCCTTCCAAGGTCACACAACAGGGCAAGTTCAGTGGGACCCAGAATGTCCAGGAACATAGACTCTCCCTCCTAGGGAGGGCCCCCTACCCCTACCTCCCAGCCACACTGATCTCAGCAGGAACACATCAGTTCAAGGGTTATAGGTTGAATTGTGTCCCCCATCCCCAAATTCATATGTCCAAGTCCTAACCCCTTGTACCTTAGAATGTGGCCTTATTTGGAGGCAGTTTCTTTATAGAGATGATCAACTTTAATGCAGTCATTGGGATGGGCCCTAATTCAATTTGACTGGTGTCTTTATAAAAACAGGACATCTGGACAGAGACAGACATTGATCAGAGAGAAGATGATGTAAAGTTATACAGGGAGACACTAGACAAAGAACACCAGAGGCTACCAGAAACCAAGAGACAGACCTGGAACAGATCCTGCCCTCAAACCCTGAGAAGGAATCAAGCCAGCCAACACCTTGATTCCAGACTTCTGGCCTCCAGAACTGTAAAACAACAGATTTGGTTTGTTTGTTTTTTAAAGCCACTGTTGGCAATGTTTGTTACAGCAGCCCAGTAAATGAACACAAAAACTGCCACCCATACCCAAAAGAAGAGATCCTGAAGACGTTTTTGAACACATGATCTTTGTGATTTTAAAATTTCCAATGTTTTTATTATTCTTATATTTTTATTGAAGAAAATTTGGAAAGGATGAGACCATATAAAGAAGAAAATTAAAAACACATGCCCTCTTTGGGAGTGAATTCTTGGGACAAGTGTGCAGGAGTTGAATGGAGAACTGCATGCCCCCTTATTTGTTAACATTTTAGTAAATTTCCTTTTAATCTGTTTTCTCTCCCCTTATTAGAATCTCCCTTGCAAAGTTTGCATGATGCTTGACTGAGACACTGGGTGAAATTCTTAGCACAGAGTTGAGCACTAACAACAGTAGATATTGGGACTTCCCTGGTGGTCCAGTGGTTAAGCCTTTGCCTTCCATTGCAGGGGTACAGGTTCAATTCCTGATCGGGGAGCTAAGATCCACATCTTACAGCCAAAAATCCAAAACATAAAAGAAAATCTACATTGTAACAAATAAAAACCATTAAAATGGTCCACATCCAAAAAACCAGATATTGTGCATATTTATATAGACATTGGATAAAATTGGAGTCATGCTGTTTTATAACTTCCCATCTCCAGTGTTTCCTCATATCTTTAATGTCCTTCAAGAGCATGATATTTAATTTCTGCACAACCTTCCACCTATGAACGTAGCATCTATTTACCCAATTCTCTGTCATTGAACATTGCATTTCCCATTTTTCCCGTTCTAAATAAGATTGGGATGAAAAATCTTTGATTTTAGGGTACATCCTGCTAGTAGAATGGTTAAATCAAAGCATAACCCTTTTAAAAAGCTTTCGTGCACGCACACACATACCAAAAAAAAGTGCAAAAATTCCTGAAGAAACACAGTACAATTTACTTCCTCAGTGGAGAAAAAGGCACTGACTTCCCCACGCTTTACCGACATCTGGTGTTTTCATTATTTTTTTTATCTTGACCAATTCTATAGGTAAGAAAAGCCGGAATCCTTTTCATTTGTACTTTGGGATTTCTAACATTTTCATAAGGTTTTTGTATTTCCTCGGCAAATTACGTTAATCATCCTTTGCTTCTGGTGTCCCAGGTCAGTTCCTTTCATTGTTACGAGTTTAGCAGGACTTGAAAGGGCCGCTGCAGATGAGGGCCCAAGAGCAGCTTCCTCCCCGCCCTTCTGACCCTCCTCTCCCCACTTTCCCATCCTCAGAGCATTCCTCTGCCCCTCAGGGAACCTTTGTCATTCAAACTAGCCCATGCTTTTCCCAGGGCCCTGAGAAAGCAACTCCACCGGCTTTTGCTGCCTCCCCCCACTCCCTAGCCCCACATTCCTACAGCTCCCACCTCCTTCTCGCCACACCCTACACATTCACCCCTGCAATTCCTCAAGAAGGCCCCAAACCACAAGGGACCCAGACTGACCTAGCGCTAGAGCAAGCATCCCAGCCCTGCCCGGCTCCGGTCTGAAAGGGGGAGAAGGCGGTGACCAGGGGAGCGGTTCAGAGAAACAGTGGTCCCCAGGGGAAGGCCTGGGGGTGCCAGGCAACAGTGTGGGGTGGGAGAAAGCATGTTTGGGGTGTTTTTTGGTGTTTGATGTCTTTCCAGCACGAAGCTCAAACCCCAGGTCAGCCGCTTGCAGGGTCACCAGGAGGGGGAAATGCCACATGCTGTGCACAGCACCAGGCACGATAGTCGGGTGCGCCTATGACAAAGCCCCAGGGATCAGGTGCTACTTCTGCTGCAGAGATGGGTCTTGGAAGGGTCGGATTTGCACCTGTGGCTGAGAGGGAGACAGAAGGAACAGCTTGAGCAGAGACTGGGAGACCAGAGGTATGGTTGTGCAGGTGGTGCAATGGAGGGTCTCAGGGCACCGAGAAGGCCCCAGGGTCAGTGGTCAGGGCTGACAGGGAAGCTCAGACCTCAGCTCTGGCCATGGACCGGCCCACGCTGGGCTCGGGAAACCTCGGTTCTCCTTCCTGCCCGCCTCCAGCTTCTTTCCCTCACTCCCTCGGGAAGACACTTGTATGGACGGCGGTCAGGCCTGTGCGGGGCAATGCGCTGGGCCCCACCCTGGATCTTGAGAGCAGACGAGACTCGACCGGAGGGATCAGGGCTCTGGGGGCTCCCTAAGGACAGTGACTAACACCGAGAGTCTGAGCGGGCTTCCCGGAAGCAGCATTGGAGACAGGCCTGGGGGTGCGAGTTTTCTAAGCACTGGGAGGGGGAGACGAGGCGGGCACCGCGTGCAGAAGGGTCGCTGGAACCCCGACTGGCCGGCAAAGCCTGGCTTAGGTGATGGTTTGCGAGCTCCACGAGAGTGGCGCGCGGGGGAGGGGCGGAATGCAGCCGGTACCCAGAGACGCCCTGGAGGCCCCAAGCCGGCGGGGTGGAGGAGATGGGGTGGAGAAGGGGAGGTGGAGGGGGCCCAGCGCCCCCCGCCCCGCCCCAGCGGGCTGCAGCACGTAGCGCTCGTAGCTCGGCGGCTGCGGGTCCCGGCAGGTACACAGGAGGAGGGCAGAGGGGCGTGGCCTGACCGCTACCTGCCGCGCCGCCCCCGCCTCCATCCCCGCCAGGGTTGGGGGGGGGGGGGGGGTTGCCCCAAGAAACGAAGCGGGGGCGGGGTGGGCTGGGGCCCAAGGGCACCCTATCATTGCCTGGGCGGTCTCCTCCACCCGCAGCTTCCCCTCCCGCGGCCTCCCCAGGGCCCCTTCGGCCCGAGAAAGAGGCGGGGTCCCTGTGTGGCCGCCTGGAAGTCTGGGGCCCAGACAAAGGAAGGGGCCGCCCCAGTTCCACAGGGACTGGGGACGAGGGGACTAACAAAAGCCACCATCCGGTGTTTTGCCGGAGAGAAGCGAGGCCAGGGCGCCCGTTGCACTTGATCCGACCTCACTCCTACTCCGGGTCTGAGGCCGGGGACTGTGCTCCAGGCCCTCTAAGGGAACATTTGACGTACAAGAACCCTCAAGTACACAAGTCTGCGCTCAGGAAATTCATATCTAGGAGTCAACCTAGATAGACCTGTCTCTAAGCGGCTCTTTACCCAAGATTGTCCAGTCCACATCAAAGGAAGCGGGAGGCGCAGATAGAGGTTACAGGGAGACCAAAGTCTTCTCTAGCCATCCTTAGCTCCGCCTCTGCACGTACCTATGCCCCGTGGATGCCCTCGTGGGGGCTCACAATCCCGCAGACACACAGGTAACCGCGCACGCGGATGAGCCAGTGTGTTGTTCCACAGGCCCGCGTTCCCATGATTTCACACATGCACGTGTGAGTTCGGGCTCCCCACGAGCCACTCAACAGATTCTGACAGTCAGGGAGGGCTGCAGAACGAACCCTAACTGATCCTTTGGGATTATCCTTCCTATTCACTTCTCCGCCCCTCATCCCGCAACAATTTGTTCCATCATGCAGAGCAATCCTGGAGCAGGTGGGGGAGGAGAATTGGGCTAGGCTAGTTGGAAATCAAAAGAGGGAAAGTCCTCTGGATGGGAGCGGCTGCCCTCCCCCACCACACCCTCGGACCAGCCCAGGGCAGAGGGACTTCGCATTCCTCATCAAAGCAGGCCAGGGGACCACCCAAGATAGGTGTGCAGGCCGCGGGAGAGCAGGGAGCTAAGAGACTAGGGCCCCTGCCAGTTGGAGGGGTGGGGAGGGAGTGGCTGCCCCAGCTTTCTAATCACTACAGTGGGGGAGCCAGCTGTTCCCCGTGACTGGGGCCCCTCCAGTTCTGCCCTTCTGCTCTGGAGCTGATCATCAGACCTAGGAGTGGGGCCCTTGCGCTCACACGCATCTCCACCCCCACCCCTGCAAGCTGGCCTAGAGCCCCTATTCCTGGAGGAGGAACCCTGGGAGCAGCAGACAGAAACTCTGAACAAGGCGCCAACTAGTCCCGTACAGCCTCCCCTTTGTCAACTGGAGAGGAGTAAGACCAGGCCCCTGCCCTGCGGGTGTCTAGACCATGAGTAACAGTCACGTACGCAGAGGCAGGCGCAGGACTGCAGTCCCGGTGCCCGAGGGCTCAGGACTGGGTTCAGAGAGGGAGGGAAGCCCCTCCCCTAAACAGCCAGGGCTGGGTATGTAGATGCCCTCAATACTATCTGGTTTCTGAATGGAAAAACAAATGAGTGGATGAATTCAGTGGATAAATGAATGAATGTCCGAGGCCATGAGTGCATTTGGGTGGAAAATCCTCAGTCTGCCAAGGCTAGGAATTCCTGTGGATTGTCACTGCTCTCATCCTAGTATGTATCATCACCCCAGCAGGCTGCAGCTCCCCAAGTGCCATGTGGCCACAAGGCAAGGAAGACCTGCCGCAACCAGAGGCTAGGAGTAGATTCTTCCCCAGAATCCGGGGTGAGGAAGGGGGTGGGGGGTGGCCACGGTGGCGGTGGAACCCTGCTTTCAGGTGGTGTTGACAGCCTGCTTTCAGACTTCTAGTCTCCAAAACTGTGAGAGCATATTTCTGTTGTTTCAAGCTACCCAGCTTATGATAATTGCTTACAGCAGCCACAGGTTACTTGGATAGGTTTATTGGTTCTAGCTCCAACTTAGCCAGTCTCCTGCCTCTGTACCTCTCACCTCCTAGCCACATCTGGACCTGGACCCCCAGGCACTTGGACACTAAGCCATAAAGCCCCGGTTCTAAGTGGGATGAGACACCTGCCAACCACAACCTAGGCTGAGTCATAGCTGCCACCTGCCTCTGCTGGACTCAGCACCAGTCTCTCTGCCGCATTAGACCCCAGTGGGAGTGGGAGGTGTTTTGCCTCCTGGGGTCAACTACAGGTTAGTAGGGAAAATACACCAACTTGGGAAAATCAGGAGGTCTATACTTAAATCTAGACCTCTCTGTGAACTTGAGCAAGTCACCTGAGCTCTGCAGACCACAATTTTCTCACCTGCCAGATAAACTGCATGACTTTTCTGGGTACATGCAGTTCTGACTGTGAAGGAGCAGAGAAAGGGGTAGGAGGGCTTGGGAGGGAGGAGGAAGATAAGCAGTGCTGAGCATAAATGTGTTTGATTCTATGAATGAGGTTTGGCTTCTCTCATGGATTGGATGAGGAGCAGTGTCACACAGGGATTCAAGGCTTGGGGTTGGAGGTCTGCATGAGAAGCGTCCATCACAGGCCGACCCAGTCACACCCCTTTCCAGGGAAACTGCTCTGTCTCCAACCCCCACAGCACAAGTGGGTACATCTAGACCATGGAACTTTGTCTCTTGTGGGCAGAATCAACCTGAAGAATCAACTGCAAGAAAGGGGACCTGCCTGGCAATCAATGACATGGAGGGAAAAGATGAGATGGGCCACCACATTTTTACATTTGACTGGAAAACATAATAAGAAAATAGAGACAAAGAAGTTCACCATATGGAGAAGAGCAGAGATCCAAGCCTGATCAAGCCAGTGACTGAAAAGAAAAATTAAAAGAAGTGAGTTAGTAGCTAGCAGAATGAGGTGAGGCAAACTAGGATGGTAGTCAAGTAGTGTTAATGTTGAGCTATAAGAGTAAAAGTCTATGCAGTCTTACTGCTGGAGGTCCTAACGTGTCCTAAACCATTTGCAGGGAAAGACTTAGAATAGTAAGCACTCAATTTATTAAAAATGCACTGCAGGAAAGGAGGGAAAAAATGCTCACCAACCAGGAACTAAGGACTACCATGCTAGCTTGTTTTTCTTCTTTCTTTGGTTGAGCCACACAGCTTGTTGGTTCTTAGTTCTCCATCCAGGGATTGAACCTGGGCACTTGGCAGTATGTATAGTACAGTATAGTATAGTCAAAGCTATGGTTTTTCCAGTAGTCACGTACGGATGTGAGAGTTGTACCATGAAGATGGCTGAGTGCTGAAGGATTGATGCTTTTGAAATTTAGTGCTGGAGAACACTCTTAAGAGTTCCTTGGGCAGCAGGAAGTTCAAATCAGTCAATCCTAAAGGAAATCAACCCCGAATATTCATTGGAAGGACTGATTCTGAAGCTGAAGCTCCACTCTGGCCCCCTGATGTGAAGAGCTGACTCACTGGAGAAGACCCTGATGCTGGGAAAGATTGAAAGCAGGAGAAGGGAGCAACAGAGGATGAGATGGTTGGATGGCATCATCAACTCAATGGACATGAGTTTGAGCCAACTCCGGGAGACAGTGAAGGACAGGGAAGCCTGATGTGCTGCAGTCCATGGGGTCGCAAAGAGTCAGACACACCTGAGCAACTGAACAGCAACAACTTGGCAGTGAAAGCGCAGAGTCCTAACCACTGGGCCATCAGGGAATTCCCAACCATGCTATTTTCTTAACTTATCAAATCTACAGACTTCTAAGCTACTAGGACTGAGTTCAGCAAGGTAACAGGATAGAATATCAATGTTCTAAATTCAATTACACTACTATCCACTGCCAATAAGCAATTGGAAACTGAAATTTTAAAAACATCTTTTTAAATGACATAAAAAAACATTAAAGACCAAGTGATACATTTATCAAGACAGAAGTAAGACATATATGCATGCGTGCTCAGTCATGTCCAACTCTTTATGACCCCATGGGCTATAGCCCTCCAGGCTCCTCTGTACATGGATTTTTCCAGGCAAGAATACTGGAGTGAGTTGCTATTTCCTACTCCAGGCGATCTTCTCAGCCCAAGGATCAAACCCTCATCTCTTGTGTCTCCTGCATTGGCTGCGGGATTCTTTACCACCATGCCACTATATAACAAACTATCCCAAACTTAGTGGTTTAAAACAGTAAACTTTTCCTATGTCAATTTCCAGAGATCAGTTTAGCTGCTGGATGATTCTGGCTAAGGGTCTCTCAGGAGGTTGCAACCTAGATGTTGGCCAGAGCTGCAGTCATCTGACGGCTTGATACGGCTTTTAGCAGGAAACCTCAGATTTGCATCACATGAAACACTCCATAGGATTGCTCACAACATGACAGATGGCTTCTTCCAGAATAAATAATCCAAGAGAGAAAGGGAAACCCAGTTAGAGAGCCACAGTGCTTTTTATGACCTTCTCATCAAAGTTCCACACTGCCATTTCTGCTTCCTTCTCTTAGAGCAAGTCAAATCACTAAGTCTAGCCCATACTCTAGGAGAGGGAAATTCATCTCTACCTCTGAAAGGGAGGTATATGGAATAATCTGTGAATGTATTTTTACAATCACCATAATCAGTACACTGGAAACAATAAAACATTGCTGAGAGAAATGTTTAAATGAAAAGATAAGGCAAGCTCATGGATGGAAAGAGAATATTGTTAAGACGTCACTTCTCAGATTGATCCATAGATTCAATATAATCTCAATCAAAACACCAGCAGGATATTTTTATAGAAATTAATAAGCTAATTGCCAAATCTACATAAAAATGGGAAGGTCCTCACATAACCAAATGAATTTTGTAAAGGAAGAACAAAGTTTGAGGATTACCTGATTTCAAGACTTAAAGCTACAGCAGTCGCTTTGATCTAGGGATAGACATCGATGGGATGTAAGGATAGATACGTAACTCTATCCTTGGACTAAAACAGTCCAATGGACTGAAACAAAGTCCAAAAGTAAATCCACACATATATAGTCAATATGTTGTGTTTTTATAAAAGGGCCAAGGCTCCAAAATCACTGCAGATGGTGACTGTAGCCATGAAATTAAGACACTTGCTCCTTGGAAGAAAAGCTATGACAAATCTAGACAGTGTATTAAAAACCAGAGACATCACTTTGCCAACAAAGATCTGTATAGTCAAAGTTATGGTTTTTGCAGTAGTCACATACAGATGTGAGAGTTGGACCATGAAGAAGGCTGAGTACCAAAGAATTGATGTTTTTGAAATGTGGTGCTGGAGAAGACTGTTGAGAGCTCATTGGACAGCAAGGAGATCAAACCAGTCAATCCTAAAGGAGATCAGCCTTGAATATTCTTTGGAAGGACTGATGCTGAAGCTCCAATACTTTGGCCACTTGATACAAAAAGCCAACTCATTGGAAAAGACCCTGATGCTGGGAAAGATTGAAGACAAGAGAAGGGGGCAGCAGAGGATAAGATGGTTAGATAGCATCACCAACTCAATGAACATGAATCTGAACAAATTCTGGGAGATGGTGGAGGACAGAGGAGCCTGGCAGCTGCAGTCCATGGAGTTGCAAAGAGTCAGACACTATTCAGCAACTGAACAAAAACAACCAGGGAATTCAATGGGGAAAGGATAGTCTTTTCAACAAATGGGGCTAAAACAATTAAGTAGCCACATTCAACAAAACGAATCTCAACCATCACGTCAAATGCAAAAATTAACTCAAAATATGTCACGTAAATCATATGAAGTTTCTAGAAGAAATGTAGGAAAAAATTAATTTTATCTTAGTTTAGGTCACTGTTTCTTAACTTGGGGCAATTCCCCCCTAGGGGACACTTGGCAATGTCTGGAGACATTTTTTTTTTTTTTTTTTTTTTTAGTTGGAGGCTAATTACTTCACAACATTTCAGTGGGTTTTGTCATACATTGATATGAATCAGCCATAGATTTACACGTATTCCCCATCCCAATCCCCCCTCCCACCTCCCTCTCCACCTGATTCCTCTGGGTCTTCCCAGTGCACCAGGCCCGAGCACTTGTCTCATGCATCCCACCTGGGCTGGTGATCTGTTTCACCATAGATAGTATACATGCTGTTCTTTCGAAACATCCCACCCTCACCTTCTCCCACAGAGTTCAAAAGTCTGTTCTGTACTTCTGTGTCTCTTTTTCTGTTTTGCATATAGGGTTGTCGTTACCATCTTTCTAAATTCCATATATATGTGTTAGTATGCTGTAATGTTCTTTATCTTTCTGGCTTACTTCACTCTGTATAATGGGCTCCAGTTTCATCCATCTCATTAGGACTGGTTCAAATGAATTCTTTTTAACGGCTGAGTAATATTCCATGGTGTATATGTACCACAGCTTCCTTATCCATTCATCTGCTGATGGGCATCTAGGTTGCTTCCATGTCCTGGCTATTATAAACAGTGCTGCGATGAACATTGAGGTGCATGTGTCTCTTTCAGATCTGGTTTCCTCAGTGTGTATACCCAGAAGTGGTATTGCTGGGTCATATGGCAGTTCTATTTCCAGTTTTTTAAGAAATCTCCACACTGTTTTCCATAGCGGCTGTACTAGTTTGCATTCCCACCGACAGTGTAAGAGGGTTCCATTTTCTCCACACCCTCTCCAGCATTTATTGCTTGTAGACTTTTGGATAGCAGCCATCCTGACTGGCGTGTAATGGTACCTCATTGTGGTTTTGATTTGCATTTCTCTGAGAATGAGTGATGTTGAGCATCTTTTCATGTGTTTGTTAGCCATCTGTATGTCTTCTTTGGAGAAATGTCTGTTTAGTACTTTGGCCCATTTTTTGATTGGGTCATTTATTTTTCTGGAATTGAGCTGCAGGAGTTGCTTGTATATTTTTGAGATTAATCCTTTGTCTGTTTCTTCATTTGCTATTATTTTCTCCCAATCTGAGGGCTGTCTTTTCACCTTACTTATAGTTTCCTTTGTAGTGCAAAAGCTTTTAAGTTTCATTAGGTCCCATTTGTTTAGTTTTGCTTTTATTTCCAATATTCTGGGAGGTGGGTCATAGAGGATCTTGCTGTGATTTATGTCGGAGAGTGTTTTGCCTATGTTCTCCTCTAGGAGTTTTATAGTTTCTGGTCTTACATTTAGATCTTTAATCCATTTTGAGTTTATTTTTGTGTATGGTGTTAGAAAGTGTTCTAGTTTCATTCTTTTACAAGTGGTTGACCAGTTTTCCCAGCACCACTTGTTAAAGAGGTTGGTTGTCTTTTGTCCATTGTATATCCTTGCCTCCTTTGTCAAAGATAAGGTGTCCATAGGTTCGTGGATTTTTCTCTGGGTTTTCTATTCTGTTCCATTGGTCTATATTTCTTGGAGACATTTTTAATTGTCGCAACTAGGCAGGCGATGCTACTGAGTTAATGGATAAAGGCCAGGAATGCCGCTAAACATTCTACAACACACAGGATAGCCTCCTACAACAAAACATTTTCTGGCCCAAAATAACAACAGTATTGACACTGAGAAACCTTGAGCTAAGGAAAGATTTGTTAAATAAGGCACAAAAGTCAGAAACCAGAGAATTTTAAAAATGCATAAATTAAACTTTACCCAAAAAACCAACTTTGGCTCTTTGAAAAACACCATTAAAAAGGCAAAAGTCAAGTCACAGATGGGTGAAAGTATTTGCAAGATTTATTTCTGATAAAGGTCTTTTATCCAGAATATGCAAAGAACTCTTACAACTCCACGTAAGAAGACAACCAACTTTTTAATGGCTGAAAGATTTGAACAATACCTTGCCAAAGAAGCTGAATGAATGGCCAAGAAGTACACAAAAAGATATGAGTCATTAGAGAAATGCAAACTTAGATCACAATGAAATACCATTATACATCCATTAGAATGACTGAACTTTTTAAAACTTGACCCTTCCAACGTTGGCAAGGATGTGGAGCAACTGGAAGTTTCATACACTGCTGGTGGAGACATAAAATGACACCGCTTTGGAAAACAGTTTGGCAGTTGCCAGTAAAGATAAATATACATTTACATTACAACCCAGGACTCCTGTTTTTAGGAATTTACCCAAGAGCTACTTACCAAGAGAAGTATTTACCTAGACTTACAAGTGAATGTTGATAGTAACTTTATTCCTAACAGCCGAAAACTGAAAGTAACCTAAATGCCAATTGAGTGGTAAATAGGTTAACAATCTGTACCACATACATTGAAATTTACTCAGCTATGAACAGAAACAAACTACAAATATACACAAGAATATGAATGAATCTCAAAACCATTATGCTGGTTAAAGAAGCCAGACACACAGAAGAATGTGAATGGTATAATTCCATTTATAAGAAGTTCCGGGAAATTCAAAATTACAGTGATAGATTAGTAGTTGCCAGGGGCTGAGAAGAGGAACAGAGAACTGACTTCACAGGGACACAGGGACATTTTTCTATATCTTGATTGTGGAAGGGTTACACAACCACATACATTTGTCAAGACACCATATTTTATACTTGAAACTGGGGAATTTTATTTATATAAGTTTTACCTAAATAAAAACTGTTTTTTAAAACTACAGGCTTCTTTTTACTACCTTCTCCAGATTGGCCTTGTGGTCAGCAGTAGAGGAGGAGCCTTATAACACAGAGGCAGGAAAAATGACAACTTGGGAAATTTAGCTAAAGAAAAAGAAAGTGCACTTAGCACTTTATCAAAATTTTTACATATGAAAGTAGTTCTCTTATACTGTACATTTGAAAAAGTTTAATGTTTTTTCCAGTAAAATATATATTGGTTATAGTATTTGTCCAGGGGAGATTACTTATTAAAGATCTATAGAGGGGGTCATAGATCTTTTGCCCAGGGAATAAATCAACTAAGGATCTCTTTGTTCATTGAGATTTTGGACATTTACCACCTGACAGGGGGTTCTTCAATGAGAGAGGGCCTGCATTCCTCATCTTTAGGAGCCCACCTCCATGTAGATCGCCAGAAGCCCATACTATAGGGTCTTTGTAACAGTCATGGGATTTCACTTACTGCACCTTACATACTCTTATTATACAAATGCCCCCTTGTCCTTTGTTTCTTGACACTAAATCTTGTCTCTAGAAAAGGGATCAGAGTTCTAATCTATGACTAAGGATTAGGTTAAGATTAAACTGAGGATTATGCTCATGGAAAATCTAATTGATGTTGCTCCTAAAACTGTGGCCAACACATAGTGTCAAGTATAAGTGAGTCACATAAATAAATGAATGAAAACTGGTTTAAACAAAACAAATCTGTTAGTTGGCTTTAGGTGATTCAAATAATATCAGTAAGAGTGAGGAAGGGTCTCTCCCTCTTTCTGCACTCACCTCTGCAGTGTCAGTCAAAAAATCTTTCCCACCACCCACCATCATTCTGCTAAAAGCCTCCTATGTGTGTGTGCTACGTCGCTTCAGTCATGTCCAGCTCTTTGCGAACCCGTGGACAGAGGAGCCGGTTCAATGGGGATTCTCTGGGCAAGAATACTGGAGTGCATTGTCATGCCCTTCTCTGGGAAATCTTCCTGACCCAGGGATCAAACCCACATCTCCTACATCTCCTGCATTGGCAAGCAGGTTCTTTACCACTAGCGCCACCTGAGGATAGTAAAAAATGTACAGGGGTTGACTGAAAGTGGGCTTCTCTTGTGGCTCAGCTGGTAAAGAATCCACCTGCAAGGCAAGAGACCTGGGTTCAGTCCCTGGGTTGGGACGATCCCCTGGAGAAAGGAACAGCTACCCACTCCAGTATTCTGCCCTGGAGAATTCCATGGACTGTATAGTTCATGGGGTCACAAACATGACTGAGCGACTTTCACTTTTGCTTGACTGAAAGTAATTTAAATGTTTAAATTTTGTTTTGCACAAATATCAAATGTTTGTACAATTATAAGAACCAAGCAGAACAGACTTTGAATTAGATTAGGGGTAAATAAATGCTGTGGCTTGGACTCAGTCAGATGACACTTCCTTAGAGAAATAGTTTAACCACTCTGAGTTTCAGTTTCCTCATACGTAAAACAGAGTTAATGATAGTAGCATCACTACACAAGACTATTGTGAGGGTTAAATTAAAAATTCCATACAGGGGCTTCCCTGGTGACTCACTGGTAAAGAATCCACCTGCCAATACAGGAGATGTGTCTTCGATCCCTGATCTAGGAAGATCCCACATGCAGAGCAGCTAAGCCCATGCACCACAATTGTTGAGCCTGTGCTCTGGAGCCCAGGAGCTGCAACTACTGAAGGCCATGTGCCCTAGAGTCTGTGCTCTGCAACAAGAGACGCCACCACAAAGAGAAGCCCTCACACCACAACTAAGACTAGCCCCCCTCACTGCAACTAGAGAAAAGCCTGTGCAGCAAAGAAGACCCAGTACAATCAAAAATAAATAAACATTTAAAAAATTCTGTATAGTGTTTAGCCACAGTACCTTGCACCTCATAGTAACCATCCAATGTGCACTTGCAGTTACAATGAAGACATGGGGAGAGGGATGCTGTGTAAAGACCAGACTCGCTGTGACTACTCAGAACTGCCATCAGATTTTTTAAAACAGTGTCATTGATGTATAACTGACGTACAATAAAGCATGTTCAAATTATACAATTTGACAAGCTTTAACACATGTATGCACACTTGAAGCCATCACCACCACCACCAAGATAATGAACCTATCGGGCACCCCCAAAGTGCCCTCTCTTCCCTCTGCCACCCCTACCCCAGGGAACCCCTCGTCTGCTTTCTGTCACTGGAGATTAGTTGGCATTTCCTAGAATTTCATATAAATCGAATCACACACCTTATGTGCTCTGTTTTTTGTGTGGTTTTTTTTTTTTCGGTCTGACTTCTTTCAGTCAGCTTGTTTCGAGATCCATCTGTGTCATTGCATGTACGAACAGCTCCTTCTTCATTGCTGAGAAGCACCCCGTTACACAGATATATCACAATGAATTTATCCAGTCACTTGGGGAACACAAGGATTATCTCCAAGTTTTAGTTATCACAAATAGAGCTCTCATGGACCAGTCTGCTTTAACATATCTTAGGAAAATCCCTATGAGTAGAATTGCTGAGTTATAATGTAAGTATATATCTCTATAAGAAAGCTCCTGGCAGTAAATGTGAAGTTTCCTTGGAGAGGGGTGGGAGGCTGGGGCTCAGAGTCAGGACTCTCTTATACCTCCTTCCCATCTTCTCAAGCTCTCTGCTCAAATCAAGTATTCCACCAGGGCCTTTCCCTGATTAGAGACACCCCATCCCCATGTCAGGGGTTCCAATACCTGGGTGAGCATCAGAATCTCCTGGGGAGCTTTAAACAGTATAGATTCCTGGGTCCCACCTGAAATCTATCACTCAGAATATTGCCTGTTGGGACCAGGAACCTGTATTTTTTTTTTTTTTTTAATCTCTCAGATAATTCTTCCGTGTAAACAGGCCCAGGAACTTCCCACCCACTAGAATGAGTTTAAACCTCAGACAAGGTGTTCATGCTTTGCCTCTCACCTAAGACATGTAGCCTAATGAAGAGGGTCCCAGACATGCTCAGGCTCTCTTACCACCAAGCTTTCCAGCTTTCATTCAAGTTCACCGCTCTACCTTCCCCCTTCTCCACCCAGGGAACTTCTACCAGTTGTTGGAGACCCAGAGAAGACCGTTTCCCCCTACCTCAAGCCTTCCACACCCATCCCCTAGCCAGCCAGAAATTTCGTCCTCTTCTTGAGTCTCACAGCACCACCATGACTTATATATCACAGCATCTGTCATTGTGCCCTGTAATTACAGTTAGCCTTCTAATCCACAGACTCTGCATCCACGGCTCAACCAACAACTGATCAAAAATATTGGAAAATAAAAACTCCAGAGAAGTCCAAAAGGCAAAACTTGGATTTGTCATACTCCGGCAACTATTTACATACATTCACATTGTATTAGGCATTATAAGTAATCCAGAGATGATTTAAGTATACGGGAAGATGTGCAAATAGGTAATCTGCAAACACTATGCTATTTTATAATACATAAGAGGCTTGAGCATCCTCTGATTTTGGTACCCGCAAGGGTCGTGGAACCAATCTGCTGCTGATACCAAGGGAGGATGGCTCTAATAATGCCTCTGCCAGACAGTTGGCATCAGCAGCCTTGTTTAAACTTTCTAAGAATTCTTTGAGGTAGGTCATGGTGATGACAATGCAAAGGCAAATTGGGTGAAAAGTCTGCTACAATCCTTCTACATATGCTGTTAGACTCTTAAATCCTCACAACAGACAGGTGAGGTAGGTACTATTATCATCAGGTCCATGTTGCAAATGAGGAAACTGAGGCCCTGAGTGGTAAGTGGCAGAGGGTTAACTCAGGAAATGCTTCAGCCCTTTCACAGAGAAGGGCATTGACACTTGGGGAAATAATTTGCCCCAATTCACCATTTTCTAAAGATGCCCAGTCATGATTTGCACCCAAGAGCTGCTGATCCCACAAGGCCCCTGTTTAAACCTTCCACAACAAGCCACAAGCCAAGCCCTGCTTCCTTGGACCTGTGACAAGGATTGTTTTCAGTCTGGGGCTATTACAAATAGGGTTGTTATGAATATTTATGTACAAGTTCTTGCAATGTTTGCATTTCTCTTGAGTAAATAACTGAAAGGAGAATGGCTGGATTATATGGTAGGTGTAATTTTAACTTTTAAAGAAACTGTTTTTCCAAAGTGGTTAAATCATTCTATACTCCCACCAACAACAGAGAGCATTCCAGTTGCTCTGCATCTTCACCAACACTTGGTATGGTCAGTCTCTTTTCATTTATTTTTTAATTGGAGCATAATTGCCTTACAATGTTGTGTTAGTTTCTGCTGAACAACAGTGTAGATCAGCTATAAGTATACATATGTTCTCCACCCCCCCAATTCTTGGGAGGACATGTATATTCAACCCCCTCCATCCCACCCCTCTCAGTCATCACAGAGCACTGACATGAGCTCCCTATGCTCTTAAGAGATTCCCACTAGCTATGTATTTATACATGGTAGTATATATATGTCAGAGCTATATCCGCCTCCCGTATTTCTACAATTCTGTTCTCTAAGTCTGCATCTTTATTCCCGCCCTGCAGATAGGTCAGTCTTTTTAATTCCAGCCATTCTAAAAGATCTGTAGTGGTATCATATTGTACTTTAATTTGCATTTTCCTAGTGACTGATATTGAGTTTCTTTTCATGTATTTATTAGCAAACACATATTTTCTTTGGTGAAATATCTGTCCAAATCTTTGCCCGTCTTTTAAGTTTTGTTTTCTTAGTGCTAATTTGTGAGAGTTTTTAATACATTCTGCAAACAAGTCTCTTGCCAGATATGTAGTGTTGTTCTCCCAGTCTGTGGCTTATCTTTTCATTTTCTTAACTGTGTCTTTCTAAGAGTGGTAAGTTTTAATTTTGATAAAGTCAAATTTATCAATTTCTTTATGGAAGGTGCTAATTTATCTCAGCAATATTTTATCATTTTTAGTGCATGGAGCTTAATATATTTTGTCAGGTTTATCCCTAAATATTCTCATATTTTGATGCCACTGCGATTTTTAAAATTTCTATTTCAGGCTGCTTGTTGCTAGTAGAAAAGTAACTGAGTTTCATATGTTGAGATGGTAGACTACATTCTAGCTAAACTCACTTGTTAGTTTTAGGGCCTTTCTTTTTTTTGGTAGATTCATAGGATTTTTTACACAGGCAATCTTATTGTCTATAAACAGTTGTCCTTCTTCCCTTCAATATTATTTGCTTTCTTTTTTTTTTTAACTTTATTTAAACTAGCTATTTGGCTGCTAACGTTGTCCCACAGTTCACTAAAATCTTGGGATTTAAGTATTTTTTCTCTGTGTGTCTCATTTTGCCTAGTTCCTATAACCATGTGTTCAAGTTTACCAATCTGCTCTTCTGCAATGACTAATCTGCCATTATTTCTTCCCACTGTATTTTATATCGCTGACATTGTAGTTTCTATCTATGGAAGTTTTATTCGAATCTTTTTTAAAATTAAAAATTGTTAAGTTAAAATTAGAAGTGCTACCTTTTTGTTTTTGTTTTTTTAAGTTGATGCATGTCTCTACCTAGTTAACCTTTCTTCTGGTTAAACACATGAGATACATCTGTAATAGCTACTTTTGTGTTATTCTCTATTAATTCTACCATCAGTGTCACTTCTGGGTCAGCATCAATCGATTGGTCATCTGTTCATTATGGGTGGTGTTTTCCTGCTTCTTTGCATGCCTAGTAATTATTGACTGGATGCTAGACTTTTAGCTTTTGGGATTCTGTATATTTTTGTATTTTTGTAACTAATCTTGAGTTTGGTTCTCAGAAGTAATTATGTTACTTGGGAATAGTTTGATTTTTTTGTTAGGTGGGACCAGAAATGTGTTTTGTTAGGGTTACTTTGTCCCCAGTACTCAGCCAAGACCCTTCTTAATACTCTAAAATGGATGTCCTTAGAATTATGAGACTTTCCACTCAGGCTATCAGGCTATGAGGAACAGGCTCTATTTCCCAGGCCTGTGTGAGCTCTGAGCACTGTTCCCTCCTATCCTTGTGGGTGATTCTCTCCCCAGCCTCCAGGTAATATCTAGTTGATTAACACTCAGTTGAATAGTGGAGGGGTAACCTCTGCAGATTTCCAGAGCTCCTACTCTGCATCTCTCTTCTTTTTTTTTTTTTTTTTGCATCTCTCTTCTTATAAACTCTATCCTCTTTGGCTTCCCCCAGATTCCCAGCTATGCCTCCTTAATTCAGGAGACTGCCAGGCTCTGTCTGAATTCTCCTATACCTGTGTCGTGGCTTGGGAACGTTCTCCAAGGGTATGCTGAGTCAGTCATAGAACTCACCTCATTTTCCTTCCATTCTCTCAGTGATCACTGTTTGTCATCACCTGATGGGCAGTGTCTTGAGTGTCACTTTTTTGTATGTGTTTTGTGGTTGTTATTTCAGACGGGAGGATAAATCTAGTCTCTGTTACTCCATCTTAACCAGAAGCAGAAATTCCTGTCGTCAGAGTTGGCACTGGAATTGGTCAGGGTCAGCTCTGAGCTGGATCTAGGAGGTTTTTCCTTCCTTAGATCAGGTGACACAGCTGGCCCCAAGGAAGGGCTAATCCTACTATGCTCGCCAGCCTCTGGGGCCCTGGGGACCAACCAGAGCAGTTAGCCGGGGAGAGGAGGTAACCAGCACGCCCCGTGGGAAGCCGAGCTGGGGTGTCTCATTGCACTTTGTCAACAGAATGACTCCTCACTGAGAACTCCAGTGCCTTCCCTTCCTCTCACCAGCCCAGTGTAGTCTGTGGCACCTCTGACCTCTTCTCTGGGCACTGGCCTCACCTGGCCAGGGCAGGCAAGGATTGGCACCTGCAGCCTCCCAGCTGGCAACACTAAGTACTACCTAGCAACAAAAGGAAGAGCTTCCTTTTTAGAGCAGCTGCCACTTTCCTGATCCGGGGCTGCTTAGTAAGAATGTGAGGCTGGAGGAGGTAAATTGACTCCCCTAAGGTCCCATAGCTAGAAGGGACAGAATCGGGGTTTAGCACTTACCTCTAGAGACCTGATGTCTTTCCTGCTAGGAAAGAGCCCTGAGAACTTTCTTAGCCTCTGGGTCTCCTTCTCCATTTTGGCTTGGGCTCCTGTGTCTAGCTCTAACTTGGTCCATTTTGGCTTGGGCTCCTGTGTCTAGCTCTAACTTGGTCCTGAAGCCCTGCCTGGAATCTGCTTAGTTATGGGAGATGACATGGGGGGAAGGGAACCGGATACATACTGGCTTTGTAATCAGACATACCCAAGTTCAAATCCTACTTTCTAATGGTGTGAACTTAAGGGAGTCACGTACTCTTGCTAAACCACAATAACTGCTTCTACAGAAACAAATAATAGTATTATTTCACAGTGTTGAGGTAAAGATTAAATGGGAGCATATCTAAAAAGTACTTACTGGAGTTCCCTGGTGGCCTCGTGGTTAAGATTTGGCACTTTCACTGCCATGGCCCAGGTTCAATCCCTGGCTAGGAACTGAGATCCTGAAAGCCACAGTGTGGCCAAAAAAAAAAAAACCAAAAACAGATGTGCAATATATGCAGTGTTGGAATTCCTAAGAACCAAAAGAGCAATGCTAGAATCAAAACCACTATAACAAAAATGAAGAATGCCTTTGATGAGCTCATTAGTAGACTCGGCACAGCTGAGAAAAGAATCTCTGAGCCTGAGAATATTTCCATAGAAACTTTAAAAACTGAAAGGCAAAATGAAAAGAGACTGGGGGAAAATGGGGCAGAATAGCCAAGAACTAAGAGACAACTACAAAAAGTGTAACACACATGTATAGGAATACCTGAGGGAGAAGAAGAGAAAGAAAAAGAAGCAATAATTGAAGGAATAAGGATTGAGAATTTTCTCAAATTAATGTCAGACACCAAACCACAGATCCAGAAAGCTCAGAGAACACCAAGCCCAATAACTCACCCCCCAGACCCTGCCCCCTGCCAAAAAAAAAACAACAACAAAAAACCTGCACCTATTGTATTCAAACTACAAAAAATCAAAAATAAAGAAAAAAATCTTGAAAGAAGCCAAAGGAAAACAATACCTTATCTGTAAGGGAGCAAAGATAAGAATTACATCCAAATTCTCCTCAGAAACCAGGCAAGGAAGAAGAGAAAGAGGTGAATGAAACAGAGGGCTGGGGGAAAAAAACCACACGCTAGAATCTGTATCCTGTGAAATTTCCTTCAAAGCAAAGGAGAAATAATTACTTTCTTAGACAAACAAACACTGACAGACTTTGTTGCCAGTAGACCTGCCCTGCAAAAAATGTTAAAAGAACTTCAGAGAAAAGGAAGATGATATAGGTCAGAAATTTGGACCTGCATTTAAAAAAGAAGAGTATCAGAGAAGGAATAAGTGAAAATTTAATTAAATTTAAATTTGTTTCTTTTTAATTGATCTTAACAGATAACGAAATAAAAACATCCACAATGGATTTGATGATAATAACATGTATAAGTGAATGACAGCAATGATACAAGGGATGGTAAGGAAGAATTAGGAATATTTGCTATTATAAGGTGCTTGCACTACTGTAAAGTGTTATGTGAAAGTGGTCTTGGATTAATTGTAAATGTATATGGCAAGTTCTAGGGCAACCACTAAGAATACTTTTTAAAATTATGATTGATATGCTAAGAAAGGTAAAGGCAGAAAAAGAGTGGAAGACAAAAATAGGAACAAAAGGAAACAAAAGTAACAAATATGGTAGATTTTAATCCAACTGTATCAATAATAACCTTAATATTAAAAGTCTAAATATATCATTTAAAAGACAGATTGTGAGAAGAGAGCAAAAAAGGAGACCCAACTACATGCTACCTTCAAGAAACCCACTTCAAATATAAAGATATGTATAAATCAAAAGTAAAGGTTAGAGGAAGATATTTCATGCTCACACTAATGAAAAGCAAGCTTAAACATTTATATTGATTTCAGCCAGAGGTGATTTTAAAGCAAGAAAAGTTATCCGGGATGAAGAGGGGCATTACATTGTGATAAAGGAGTCCATTCTCCAAGAAAACATAATAATCTTCAATGTGTACATACCTAACAACAGGGCATCAAAATACATGAGGCAAAAACTGATAGCCCTGCAAAGAGGACTAGATAACTCCATTATTACAAATGACAACTCAACACCCCTCCATCAGAAATGGACACATCCAGTACGCAGAGAACCAGTAAGGACAAAATTGAACTGCAAAACACCATCAATCAGCTGGATATAATTGGTATCTATCAACTACTTCATCCAACAAGAGTAGAATACACATCCTCCCAAAACTCACATGGCGCATTCACCAAGACAGTCCACACGCTGCCCCCGTGAAACATACCATCACAAATTTAAAGCAATAGAAGTCATATAAGACCCACTCTCAGACCACAATGGGATTAAACTAGCAACCAATAACAGAAAGGTAGCTGGAAAATCCCAAATTACTTGGATATTAAACAACACTTCTAAACAACACATGGCTCAAACAAGAAATCTTAAGCAAAATTTTAAAATATTTTGAAATAAATGAAAATACAACTTACCAATCCATGATAGTCATCACCACTATGGTCATTCTCTGGCTGCAGTCCTGCACCAGTCATGGCTGAGCTCACCGTGACTGTCACACGTTGGATCACTCAGGTCCCAGCTCCCTGGTCGAGATAGTTTGCTGCATCTTGGTCTTCTCAATCATCATTGCTCTCAAAACGCAGCGCACCTTGGGCTGGAGTCCGCCTGTGTTATCACAGGTAGAAAGTTAGTTAAGGACCTCCTTATTGCAAGCATTTCTACAGATAGTTGATGTCGTAATCTAACAATGGAATGGGCCACCTGGTCCAGAGAGTGAGCGCTGTGTTCTAGTAGAGGTGGCAGAGCAGTCTGAACAGCTGCCAGCCACTCAGTTACGGAGGAGATGCTGCATTGAATAAGGTGTGGACTCCGTGATGCTCTATGGCTTTCCTTCCAATTGTAAGAAGCGGGGGGTTCTAAAGTTCTCCATGATTCTTAGAATACCATCCTTACCCTAGATTATTCCAAGAATCTTCTAAGACTATTAGCTTTTAATGTTCTCTGAGTCTCGGGTTTCATAAGCGGTACTAAACGTAATAAGGTATACACAAATTATTACTTAACACTTGGCCCAGAATTCTTCTTGGGAAGAGAAGGAACTATGTTTCTGGGGAAATGATTTAATAAAGGCTTTGAGGAGAGACCCCATAGAGAGCCTGGACTTCTGAGGAATGAACTGGAAGGAAGCAAGGGAGGGAGAGAGGGTGGGGGAGAGAGATGTAAGGTGGGTGGGGAAGCTCATAGCCCATAGTACTCTCTAGACGCCAGTAGGCTGAGCTCCATATGATGTGGAAGATTCCAAATCCTCTGTACTTGGGAGGAGTGATTTTATTTTTCATACGAAACCTAAATAAAATTCTGGGTCTCATCACATTCCAGTCAGCGTTGTTCAGGACAAAGCCAGCATGCTTTGCTGGAGGCAGAGATAACAGGGGTGAGTGTGAACCCCCTGGAGTTTAGCAGGCTTCTCTAGAGAAGGTGGGGCCTCTCTGTGGTGGGGTAGTCCTCTAGGGGACTCCATTCCTATCAAAGTTATGTGGACGGCTCTCTCTAGAGGTGCAGAGTGCACAACCTAAACAACTGAAAGTGATGGCCCTGGCCGGAGACACTGAAGGAAATTTCACCTCCATCTAAAGAAACAAGGAGACCAGCCCAGCTAATATTCAGGCTCTATGTTTTCTTTGGAACTTCCCTGGTGGCTCAGCAGTAAAGAATCCACCCGCAATGCAGGAGACATGGGTTCGATTCCTGGGTCTGGCAGATCCCCTGGAGAAGGAAATGGCAACCCACTCCAGTATTCTGGCCTGGGAAATCACGTGGGCAGAGGAGCCCCATGGGCTACAGTCCATGGGATTTTAAAGAGTTGGAGAGGACTTAGCAACTAAATACCACCACCACTACCAACATGATCTTTTAGGCTCTGTTTTTAAGGTTGTAAGATCCTATGGTTCTATGACTCCAAGAATCTAAGAATACAATGCAGTTTACAATTCTAAGGCAACAACCACTTACCACACAACCAGTGCTACCATATTGCCGCTGTCTGGCGCTCAGTCGTATCTGAATGTTTGCGACCCCATGGACTACAGCACTCCAGGCTTCCCTGTCCTTCTTTGCTCAAATTCATGTTCATTGAATTGGTGATGTCATCCAACCATCTCATCTTCTGTCGTCCCTTTCTCCTCCTGCCTTCGATCTTTCCCAGCATCAGGGTCTTTTCCAGTGAGTCGGCTCTTTGCATCAGGTGGCCGAAGTAGTGGAGTTTCAGCTTCAGTATCAGTCCTTCCAATGATTATTCAGGGTTAATTCCTTTAGCATTGACTGGTTTGATTTCTTTGCAGCACAAGGGACTCTCAAGAGTCTTCTCCAGACAGTGTGCCAGGCACTTAATCTGTATTATCTCATTTAACCCTCACACCCTATGAGATACACATTACTGTCTCCATTTTGCAGATGTGGAAACTGAAGCACAGAGTTAAGTCATCAGACCTGGACCACAGTGGCAGGACTGAAGCCAGGTATTCTGACCGTGGAGACTCCTTACCTCTCTGCCCTCTACTACTGGCATTCCTACAAGCACCTTTTGTCCCCCACAACCTTTTTGTCTGTGAGGTGAGCTTTTTTCCAGATCTTGCCCTAGAGATCTGGAACACAGACCTGCGGTCTCAAGCGTGTTGTATTGAGCTGAGTCCTATTGAGTTGTGTTGTTGTGTTGTAATAGGTGGTGTTGTATTGAATGTGTTTGTCCCCCTTGGACTTTGAACCCTCCAGGACAAAGACTGAATCTGATTCATTTCGGGGACTGGCACACTGTGGGTGCTTAGGTAAATGTCTATAATATGAGTGACTAATTAGCTCAGCAGGCTCTGGTAGTGAACGCTTCCAGCCAAGTACCCTGAGATCATCGTCCTGTGAGTGTATCCAGGCAGGGGCTGGCGAGGTGGTTACACTCCCAAAGGCACCTGAGCGGGTGAAGCCAAGCCAGAATTCATCCTCAAAGGACCTTGGAAAAAGAGGCAGGAGAGACCCTTGAAGACTTTGCATTTCCAGGTCAGGAGGAGACAGAGGGTAACTGGAATCAAGATGAGGAGGGAGCTCGGTGAGCCCTCCCTGGCAGTCCAGTGGTTTGGGCTCCATGTTTCCACCGCAGTGGGTACGTGTCCCATATCTGGTTGAGGAACTAAGATCCCTCGTGCCACATGGTATGACAAGGAGCCTGAGGGGAGCCTCATGTGAGGGGGTTGGGCAAGAAAACAGCGCCAAGTGCCCCCATAGCCTATCTTTACAGATAGCAGAGAAAGGAGGTTTCCAGAACGTGACGGTGCTGGAGGCAGGTGTCCTCTGTTCCTTGCCTGTAGCTTCTTCTCCCTTTAGGGCCAGGGGACCATCTAATACCCAGCCTGACTCATGGGAACTCTTCTCTAGAGCTGGACTGGCCCTGACTCCTCTGTGTGGCCCGGGCTCCTGCCATGGACCTCCTAAGTCTCTAGACACACCCCAGTTGCATCTGCTGAACTTCAGCCTGCTCAAGATCAAAACCCAGGAGCTCCTGAAGTTCCAGCCTGCCTCAGCCTCTCTTTGACCTTGAGTCCTGGAAATGCCCAGCTGCCCTGAGTGGAACCAGCTCTGCAGCTCATCTGCCCTGTGCCCACCTTGGTTCTTCTACCCAAAGGTGCGTGCACCTGCCAAGCCACCTGCTCTTGCCCTAGGTTAGATCTTGGCCACTCCTCCCTGGACTACGTCTGGTCCTCTTCACTGGACGCTCTGCCTGGCCTCTCCGACACCAGCCCATTCCCCCAAACCAGGTTCCACACCATGTACTCAGATGCAAATCTGACCATGTCCCTCTCCTGCTCACAACTTTCCAATGGCTCCCCATTACCTATGACAGAAAGTTCTAATTCCTTAGCCCAGGATTCAGGGCCCTCCACTCTCTCTGTCCCTTGACCCTTCTCTGAGCTAGAGTCATTGCAAACATCTTTTCACACCTTCTTTACACTTGTTCTCACTGCCTGGCACATTTTCCTTAAGTTCCTACTCATTCATTCAGCATCAGTCCTACTCTGTTTTCCCCCTGAGTTTATAACACCCTGCACACAACTCCGCAGTGGCCATAATCACATTGTGTTAGAGCTGTTTCATTGTCTTTGCTTCCCCAACCACTGGGAGTTCTATGGGAAGCCCTATTCTGCCAACAGCTTCACCCTTGCTGTCTGGCACCTGGTACGTACATGCTGAATGAATGAGGGAAGAAATGAATGGATGGCAGTGAGTGAGAGTGACATCCGCAGCACCCACCCTGGTGATGGTGTGGGTGGGATGGAGTGAGCAAGGGAGTGTCATGAAACAAAAGAACAGAACCAAAGCATGAAGCCAGGGAAGCTGTAGCAACACCAACACCGTTCTAAATTCATCTCCCTGCATGGGTCCATTCTGTACGGGTAGCTGTGAGCTCTGAAATCCCGGGAATCCCTGTAATTTCCTCCTGTTTGTTATTTCTGCTGCCCCTGTGAGGAAATGCTCAGGCCTTACCCAAGGCTGCTGCCTTCTTTGTGGGCAGCAGGGTGGGACACGGGGGGATATCACATAGAATACCCCGCTCCTGAGCACAAGGACCCTCCTAGCAGGGGGCACCCAGGAACGGCTGGGAGTTGGGCCAGCAAGGCCTGAGCCACACGGGAGAGGAGACCGGGCCTGTGGGACAGGGGGAGCCAGGAAGCTGTGGGATTTGGAGGATGGAACCACTGCTGCTGCTGTCTGAGCCCATGGGTGGGTCTCCTGTCCGCGTTCTCTTGTAGTTAGCCACATTCCCAATGCACTCTAAGCTCAGTCAGCTGAGGGAGGCAGGACAGATGGAAAGTTCTCTAGGAGGACACAGAGTGTCCACTTTATTCCCCCTATATCTCCAGGACCCAGCATCATGCCTGGCAAATGGTAGGGTGGGAAGCTCAAAAACTGTGTTGAACAGGTGGATGGATGGACAGATAAATGAATGGACAGAGAGAAAGAAGGTTGTCTTTCCTGAAGCCAGAGGGCTATAGGGCAGTGGCATCCCCAAGGTCCATCTCTGGTTGCAAATGTGACCATCAGAACGTGGATGTCCTTGGGAAGGAGTGGAAGGCTGGGGGTCAAAGTCAGGGGTCGCTTGCACACACCTTCCCCATCCTCTCAAGTTCTCTGCTCAAATCTAGCATCCAGTAGTGCCTTTGCATGCTTGGAGACACCCCCTTCCCTTGGCTGGGGTTCCCATAACAGGGTGGGCATTAGAATTTCCTGGGGAGCTTTAAACAGTATAGATTTCTGAATCCCACCTGAAACCTACCACTCAGAATATTGCCTGGTGGGACCAGGAATCTGTTTGTTTGATTTTTGCTTGTTTGTTTGTTTGGCCATGCCTCAAGACTTGCAGGATCTTAGTTCCCCAAACAGAGATTGAGCCTGGGCTTTGGCAGTGAAAGCACAGAGCCCTAGCCACTGGGCAGCCAGGGAATTTCTGGATTCTGTGCTTTAAAAAATCTCAGGTGATTCTGCCAGGTAGACAGGTATAGGAACTCCCCAGCTACTAGTGTGAGTTAAAACCCCAGGCAAGGCATACTGCACCTAGCACCTCCCCTCCCCCAGGGCAGCCTCATACCTTGCCCTCTGCCCCAGACCTGCAGCCTAATGAAAAGGCTCCACGTTCCCAGACATACTCATGTTCTCTCACCACCAAGCTTTCACTCAAGTTCATCTCTCTGCCTTTCCCTTCCTCCACCTGAGAACTTCTACACCTCCTTCCTTCGAGGTTCAGAAAATGCCACTTCTCCCAGGTAGCCTTCCACACCTGTTTTCCAGCTAGACAGAACTTTCATCTTCTTCCTGAGTCTCACAGCACCACCCACACCATCACAGTCCCTGTCACTCTGCCCTGTAATTATAGTCAACCCTCCAATCCACGGGTTACACATCCATTGCTCAACCAATGTATTTCAGGGAAAAAAAAGAAAATGGCAGAAAGTTCCAAGAAGCAAAATTTGAATTTGCCACATGCTAGCAACTATTTGCATAGCATTTACATTGTATTAGATATTATAAGTAATCTAGAGATGATTTCCTATATCTGGGAAGACGTGTGTAAGTCATATGCAAATACTATGCCAGTTTATATAAGGTACTTGAGCATCCTCCGATTTTGAAATCCACAGGGATCCTGGAACCAATCCCCTGTGGATACCAAGGGACATTGTATCCAATAATGCCCCTGGAAAACAGTTTGCATCTATAGCCTTGATGAAGCCTCCCAGGAATCCTTTGAGGTAGATGATGACAACGATGATGGCAGCAAAAACTCATTTTGTGAAAAGCTTGGCGCCTTCTACAAAAGCTGCTAGACCTTTGAAGTTTCACAACAACTGGGTGAGCAGCTACCGTTATTATCAGGCCCATCTTACAGATGCGGGAACAGTGGCCCAGAGAGGTGAATTCACTTGCTCTGGGTCACACTGGTAAGTGGTGGAACTAGGATCTAGCCCAGGAAATGCTCCAACCCTTTTACAAATGAGGACACTGGTGCTCAGGGAAATATTTGCCCAAACACACCATTCTCATAAGTGCTGCCAAGTAGCTTCAGTCGTGTCCAACGCTTTGTGAGCCCATAGACTGTAGCTCTGTCCTTGAGATTCTCCAGGCAAGAATACCAGAGTGGGTTGCCATGTCTTCCTCCAGGGGATCTTCCTGACTCAGGAATCAAACCCACGACTCTTAAGCATCTCCTGCATTAGCAGGTGGGTTATTTACCACTAGCACCACCTGCACAGTCATAATTTGCACCCAGTAGCCTCTGATCCCAGAGCTCCATACTTCCATGTGGCCCCAGTTTAAACTCTGCTAAGCCATCCCCAGATCAACCCTGTTCTTGGCCTGTTCCAGGCTCCCTTCCTCTTTCCACAGCCCCCCACCCCTTGAGACTTGCCCTCTCTTCTTCCCGGACTGACCTGCCCTCTGATCTCATTTCTAGCCAGCCTGCCCCACCTCAAGTTCCCTGGAAGGAACACCCAGCCCTTGCAAAAGCCACAGCTCAGCTGGCAGGCACAAGTCCAGTGACACTAGCAAGCTTTTACCCATCACTTCCCCCCTCCACATTCCAGCTGGGGAAGGCTGAGGCAGGTGTGGGGAGTAAGCATCCTCCTCTCTCTGGGCCTCAGTTTCTCTATCTGTCGGGCAGATAATGGCAGGGCTAAAAGAAGATTCTGATGGTCACGGGGTAAAAGGCATTGTAAACTCTGATAGTCCAGGCCTGAGCATCTCACTCCCAGGGCCTGGTCAGGAGGGTGGGATCCTCAGTCTGCCTAGAACCCAACTCTACCGCCCTGGCTGACTGTTACCTGCCCACCTAACATCCCTGCAGCCCTTGTAACAAATAGGATCACAACCAAAGCATATACATAAAACATACTTTGCAGAGTTATAGCTCCATAAGTAAATTATAGCAGTTATTAAATGAAGAGCCCTGCCTCCCTCCGTGGAGAGAGCAGACTAAAGCTGACGTGGAACTGTACAATCAGGCACCTTTTTGGTGGGAAACTCGGCTCTCCCAGGTAGGCCTCCAGCATAGCCATCCCACCCACCGAGAAGGACTCAAACCATCTAGAGGGAGACTGCAGGTTGTAACTGTAGCTATTCTGGACACATGTTGCAAAACTCTTTCACATGCATGTTTCTCCTCCAATCCTTTACAAAATCTATAAAAGTTGCTGATATGGGCTTTGTTTTCAGGTTGGCTTGAGCTCATTTCCAGCTCTGCCACTTATTTGCTGCATGATCTTGGGCACATTATTTCTTTCCTCTCTGCCCCACTCACATCTGCAAAGTAGGCATAATACTCATTTATACTTATTTAATACTCATAATACTGCAAAGTGGGCATAATACATAATATACATAATAACCTTTGAGGGTTCCATGAGAGTTACAAGGACCAGGCATAGAGGAAGTAAATTATAATCCTTAAAGCTCTATTACCCTCATGCTCTAGATGAAGAAACTGAGGTTCAGCAGCCCTACTGCTTGCTCCACAGCTAGTAAGAAGCAGGGCTGCCTTTGAGTCCAGGACCCCTGTTTCCACACAGGAAGGTGTCCCTCAGTTCATGAATTTTTGAGGCCAGGAGGTAAGGCTCTGGATGCTCCGGGTCAAGGACTGACGTCTTTATACACCTTTCCTTACAACCCTCCTTAGTCATAGCTGGCCAGGTCCCAGGTCTCAGCATCAGGTCCTCCAGAGCAGGTCAGAGTGAACAGGTAAGAGTCAGGATGGGCTAGGCAGGTGCAGCGGGTGGGGCCACGTGCCCTGTGTGCACCGGAAAACCTGCAGACACAGGACAGGAAAGCAGCAGGCTTGTTGCAATTGATCTGCCCCATGAGGACGCAGCAACCTCACCTCCACAGTCAAGAGCTCAGCCCTGTGTTCCTTTTTATAGCCTGAGTCAATGGGCAGAGACACACCCATGGCACTGCCTTCCAGCCTGCGGATTTATTAGGGCTGCTTCCCAGAGAAAAATAAGAACTCTTCCTAAGGATCCGGCTCTGGGCAACTTTTAATTTTCCCTTTGAAGACAATGATGAGATACCATTTCTCACCCATCCAACTGGCAGAGATTAGAAAGATAAACCACACCCAGGATTCACCAGAGGATGGTGAAGAGACTGGTTACTTTACAGTCAATGGAAATGCAACATGTACTACATTTTTGAAGGGCAATTAGGCAAAACTTGATAAATTACCCCCCTCCTTTGACCCCGTAATCACTCTCCTACAAGGATTTGTACCTAGTTTTTGGTACAAAGTTGACCTTCACAGAGATGTTTATAACTGCTCCCAAAATGAGAGCAACTAAATATTCATCAGTTGGGGATTGGTTAAATCAATGATGGGCTATCAGTGAGTCATTAAAAATCAGGCTGGGGAGAATATTTACTCACAGAGAAAATGCCCATTACAGATTAAGAGACAAAGCAAGTCATATCCAGAATGATTTGCACTGATATGAGCAGGCATGGTAAGTTTTTCTACACCTGGACATGCTCTTTCAAAATGCTCCCTCTTGGCCCCAGCAGTCATATTGTAAAGGAAGTCCAGGTTATCCTGCTGGAGACAGAGGAGGATGCAACACTGTGTGTGAAGAATGGCCCCAGCCAAGTACCCCACTGAATGCAACTGCATAAATAACCTCGGCTGATCATAGGAAACAAAACTGCCCAATCCCCTATATCAAGAGAGATAACACATCATTGCTGTTTTATGCCACTAAGTTTTGGAGTGCTAATTCTATAGCAACAGATAGCTGAAACACCCTGTCTTTCATTTCCTGGATTTTCAAAATGTGTACAGATCATTAGAACAGAAACACCTGTGTCTGAGTACCCAGACTATTGTTCAAACTTTGAAGGCAGAGCCTTGGGAACCCCAACGACTGAACCTTTATTGCTGGCCAATCACTGTGCAGCTTTCACAAGCATTGTCACATACTAGGTGCCTAATAAATATTTATTAAATAAGTGAATAAATGTCTTAGTTAACACACACTGCAGCCAAGTGTGGTAAGAATGATCATTTTATTATTTCTCAACTGATATTCATTCATGTGAGAAAAATCAGAAAAACGCAGATATTACAAAAGAAGAAATGAAAAATTACCCCTAATTTTACTACCCATAATTTCAATGAACATTTACCATCTCTGTAGCAAAGTCAATTACATTACATATGCATATTTACTTTTGAAACTGTGATACACATACTGTTTTGTAACCCACTTTTTCCATTCAAATGTATCTTGACTGTCTTCCCATGTCAATGAACGTATATCCCTGTTTCACAGCATTTTTAACAGATGCATGTGTTTGCCTGTGTGACTCCATTAGGGAGTCACATACGCTTCCTCTGCCCCACCCTCACACAGACGTGAGTCCTGCCAGCCGCGTCCATTCCCTGTGACGCCATCACCTAACCATAGCCAACAGGACCCAGGACGAACATCTCATCCAAACTGGCCCAATCTACTTTTCTTGTCTAGAAACTTAGAATCAAGACCAGGAGAGAGTTGAGCCAGCCTTGAAATGGTCCCAGGTAAATTCTGGCATTGTGTGGTGGTCATATTCTGCCACGTGGAACACGACATGCCTGTCTGTGAAGAGAAAGAGAAATAAAACAATTATGAGGGATGCCGACCATCCTGGCAGCAGTGTGCTCTGAGCCCCAAGCTTAGTCAGCATCTGGCTGCACCCCACCACTGTTTGCAGGACACCTCTGTATCCCTCGGACTTCCCTGGTGGCTCAGATGGTAAAAGTGTCTGCCTACAATGGGGGAGACCCAGGTTCGATTCTTGCGTCAGGAAGATCCCCTGGAGAAGGAAATGGCAACCCACTCCAGTACTCTTGCCTGGAAAATCCCACTGATGGAGGAGCCTGGTAGGCTACAGTCCGTGGAGTCGCAAAGAGTCGGACACAACTGAGCAACTTTGCTTTCACTTTCTGTATCCCTTGATAAAGTCTCCTTTATTAGCTGAAGTTGCCTTAAATATATTGACACTGGCAACCAAAAAATTCCTAGCAATCATTACTCTAAGGAAATAAGGAAGATGAGACTCTCAGCCATAATACCAGGTCTCTGGAAACCAATAAAAAGAATACACAGGATAAAAGACTATTGCCCCAGCACCTTCTATAAGCCACTTTACAAGTCAGGGGATACAGACTGGAATGCCAACTGCTCTAGGGGAGGGCTCCATAGCCAAGCAGTCAGGGCCTCCTTTGATACCATGGCCCCCACCTCCCAGCCTCAGCAGTTAATATCTGTTGGGAACCTTCCATATGCAGGGCATGTGTGCATGGGACACAGATGCACGTGGATGTATAAAGTTCCATAGGTGGCTTTAGGCAAGTCATATCCACCTCTCCAGGCTTCAGTTTTCTCATCTGTAAAAGGGTTGAACGGCACAACTCTAAAATCTCTCCAACTCTCACATCTACTGATCTAAGCCCGTCCCAGCACTCCAGGAAGAGGGCATATATAACAAGCTGTAGAAGTGGCATTAGACATTCCAAACACCTCCCTATCCACTGTCTTCTGTGAGCCTGCCAACAGCCCTGCAGGGCTGGACTCATTAGGCCACTGGTAGGGATGTGGAAATGAAGAGGCAGAGAGGTTAAGCAACCTGCCTGAGGATATACAGCTGTTGAATGGAAGAACTGGAACTTAAAATCCAATTCAAAGCCAACTGCCCACAACTGAAGGATTGTTTGACCTTTGCCCTCATAGTTTTGTCATTGTTGTCACAGTTTTAAAGACAAGGAAAGCTTATATTAGGTACCTAGAGTAGTCAAATTCATGGTGACAGAAAGTAGAATGGTGTTTGCCAGAGGGCTGGGGAGATGGACAGTGGAGAGGTATTGCTTAATGAGTAAGGAATTTGGGTTTGGAAAGATGAAAAAGTTTTATAGATGGATGGTGGTGATGGTTACACAACAGTGTGAATGTATCTAATGCCACTGAATTACTATATGCTTAAAAATGGTTAAAATGGTAAATTTCATGTTACGCATACTTTGCCACAATTTTTTAAATGAAGAAACCGAGCTCTAGCAGGATAAAAGGAGTAAGAATAAACCCACTTAAGCAAGTTCTGTGGACAGACAGGGTTAAATTCTCAGATCCGCTATTGGCTTACTTGCTTGACCTGGGGCAAATTCCTCTGAAACTGTGCCTTGGTTTCCTCCTTTATGAAGTGGGATAGAGGCATTTTTTTCTAGGACTTGTGATGAGAATTAAAAGTGATAATTTTACATCAGTCGCTCAGCTCTGCCCCTAGCATACAGCAAACTATTGACACACACCACTTATCATGACAAGGCTTCTCAGCCCAGAGCTAGAAGGGCCTTGGAAGTCACCTGTTGCAACCCCTTCATTATGAAACCAAAGAGACTGAGGCTTAGAAAAGGACAATGACTTGCCTGAAGTCACCAAGCAAGCCTGTAATCTCCCAGAGTGGAGTCAACCACTGCCCTCTGAATTCAGATATGTCTGCCTCCAGGAAGACCACGGTGCTTTCTCGTTCTTAAGAGATAAACTGCCATGGGCTTGGGACATTAATTTAAAGCCTCCTGAGGAAGGGAGAGCTTCTCCAGGTTTTCAGGTTCTCACTTTCCATCTTCTAAAGTGTGAGTCAGCTCTGGTATAATAGGGTGAGTCAGCGAGCTCCTCGGTGATGAATGTACTGCCAGGTGGCATCCAGGTGGGGCTGGGGGTGGGAGAAGCAGGCACAGCCACATGTCAGTCAGGCCATAGCCGCTCACTCAGCAGGTGAGCTCAGTCCTTTCTTTTGACTCCAAATGCTGCATGGTGGTGGTGAAGAGGTCCAGGTCTCACACCTTCTGTTTGTTACCCAATACCTCCTTTGGTATAATTTCAAGCAAATGGCTTTAACCTTGGTATGCCTCAGTCTATTCACCTGTGCCATGGGTACATGAATAAATCTGGTCTTGACCTCCTCACGAGGTGTGGGGAGGACCGAAGGAATGACATGGGAGAAGGTGTTTGGCACAGTTAAAAAGTTGTACCAGCTCAATTCCAGAAAAATAAATGACCCAATCAAAAAAATGGGCCAAAGAACTAAACAGACATTTCTCCAAAGAAGACATACAGATGGCTAACAAACACATGAAAAGATGCTCAACATCACTCATTCTCAGAGAAATGCAAATCAAAACCACAATGAGGTACCATTACACGCCAGTCAGGATGGCTGCTATCCAAAAGTCTACAAGCAATAAATGCTGGAGAGGGTGTGGAGAAAAGGGAACCCTCTTACACTGTCGGTGGGAATGCAAACTAGTACAGCCGCTATGGAAAACAGTGTGGAGATTTCTTAAAAAACTGGAAATAGAACTGCCATATGACCCAGCAATCCCACTTCTGGGCATACACACTGAGGAAACCAGATCTGAAAGAGACACGTGCACCCCAATGTTCATCGCAGCACTGTTTATAATAGCCAGGACATGGAAGCAACCTAGATGCCCATCAGCAGACGAATGGATAAGGAAGCTGTGGTACATATACACCATGGAATATTACTCAGCTGTTAAAAAGAATTCATTTGAATCAGTTCTAATGAGATGGATGAAACTGGAGCCCATTATACAGAGTGAAGTAAGCCAGAAAGATAAAGATCATTACAGCACACTAACACATATATATGGAATTTAAAAAGATGGTAATGATAACCCTATACGCAAAACAGAAAAAGAGACACAGATGTACAGAACAGACTTTTGGACTCTGTGGGAGAAGGCGAGGGTGGGATGTTTCGAGAGAACAGCATGTATATTATCTATAGGGAAACAGATCACCAGCCCAGGTGGGATGCATGAGACAAGTGCTTGGGCCTGGTGCACTGGGAAGACCCAGAGGAATTGGGTGGAGAGGGAGGTGGGAGGGGGGATCGGGATGGGGAACACATGTAACTCCATGGCTGATTCATGTCAATGTATGACAAAACCCACTGCAATGGTGTGAAGTAATTAGCCTCCAACTAATAAAAATAAATGAAAAAAAAAAAAAAAAAGTTGTACCAGCATAAATGGTATTATTTCACTGGGAATAATAAGGTTCTAAGACCAAAACAGAGCCCAGACAGGCTATTTGTTTTTCCCATCAGTCCTTAGATTTCCCAGAGTCTCTAAGAGCCTCCAGTCTCCTGGCTCTTCCCCAGGGTGCCAACCTTAAAGGAACATGTACTGTGGACTAGACTTAGAGACCCTGGGGAATCCTCCCCAGAGCCCCACAAGGTAAAGATTATTCTGAGTCCCATTTTACAGAGAGAAAAGTGAGGCTCACAAAGAAGCAACTCATCACAGATGACACCACCAGCAGGATGGAGTTGGGCTACCGGACTTCTGGACAACTTCAGCACTGATCTTCTCTGTGGGCTCAAGGAGGAAAGTTCCTGGGGAATCCCATCAGGTCCCCTCCTTCCAACTCCAGAGACCCCCAAGAAAATAATACATGGAAATCGAAAGAGGTAGATCCCTGACACCCTGAAGTAAATCAGACTTTGAGAATGTGAACCACTGGAAAGAATACTACTGCAGTTACATTTTCCATGTGTTATATTCCAGTCACCCCAATGATCATTTCCTCACTTCATATTTTCATTACAGTTTTGAGATAAGTACTGATATTATTCCTGTTTTTACAGTTGGGGCAACTGGTGCTCAGAAAGACTGAGTAACAAGCCCAAAGACACACAGCTAGCAGATCTGCCTCCCCAACCTGTGCTCCACTCACCACCTATCACTGTCCACCTCCTCATTCATTCATTCTTTGCTTTGTTCATTTATTAAATATTCAGAGCCTCTTCCTGTCCTAAGTACCTAGCTGAACACAGGTATGCCTGAGTCCCTTTCCCAAGGAGGTCGTCATCTGCAGAGAGATACGGCTCAAAGAATTGTAATCTCAGGTATAAAAGCCAGGCCCTGGTGCACCACGCCCGTACTGGATCAGGTGCCCGAGCAGCTGCCACAGGTTGGAGTTTTTGTTGATTTTTTTTTAATCGAGGTGCTAGAACTCACACCTACTACCTATGTGAACTTGAGCAAATCATTTCACTTCCCTTAAATCTCAGTTTTCTCCTTTAGAAAATGGAGTGAAAAAAAAGCCATTTCACTGAATTCTTGTTGGGATTAAATTAACTGGAAGAATATTGTATTCATTCATTCAACAACTATATATCACAACCCAGAGTGTGTCAGTACCATCTTGGGTCCTGGGGATGCTAGAAGAAGCAGAAAACAGTCATTTCCTTGGAATCACAGAAAGGTTTTTTTAAGTTAAAAAAAATATTTTTTAATTGAAGCATGATGTGCATAATGTAAAAATTGGAACTGTCCAAACTGATGAGTTGTCACAAACTGAACACACACATGGAATCAGCACTCATTGCAAAACACCACCGGCAGGGTCAGGACTAGGGCAAGTGAGACACTCACCTCCTGAGTAAAATGTAAGGGGGTGCCAGAAAGCTCAGTCATCAAATAAATAACGTTTTAACGCAATATTTTTTAAAAATCAAAACTAATGCAAAAAAAATTCATGATGACAGAATATCAAAGTGTTAGGTAAAGACAGGATTAGTAACAACACCATGATGAGTCACATGAAAGCTTAGGGCAAAGGGTAATATCTGTAAGGCCGATCCTACCTCTTCTGCCTCACCATAGCCCCAGCCCTGATCACCAGCCCCGCTCACGGTCACTACCATCCCTCCAAGGTAACTATTATCCAGATTTCTAATCCATAGATAAGTTTTGCCTGTTTTTGAACTTTGCATACACGAAATCGCACTCCTTTGCATTTGGCTTCTTTCACGTCTGTGAGCTGTAGCCACATTCTTGCATGCCAGGGAAAGATGCTTAAAAAGGGAAATGATGACGTGCTGGCTGAGTGTTTGAGAGACTAGAGAGGTGGCAGGTGGGAGGACGAACCAGCAGAGCTATAGCCAGGCCAGTGGGATGAAAGAAGGGGATGGAGTCCAGTGCCTGTTTTGGAAGGGCAGAGTCCACACGGTTGACTGGGTTGAGGAGGAGGGAGAAAGAAGTGTCGAGGAAGACGTCAGATCTCTGGCTTGGGCTATTTGGTGGATAGAGGAAACGTCTCTGCAGTGGGGACAAGGAGAGATGGGAGAGGGTGATAATTTTAGATTTAATCATGGTGAAGGCTAGTTACCTGTGGCTAGGGACCTGTGGGGCATTCAAAGGGCTGTCTTGGAGGCACCTGGACAGACAAGCCTGGTGTGGGAGACAGCGGGGAAGGGTTCCCACAATATCCCCCAGCGTTGGCGAGCAGGTGGTGGCCCTGCTGAAAGCAGAGGGCCGGGGAGAGGCATGTGAAAGGATAAAGAAGGGGGAGCTGAAAAGTGCTCTGTGAGCAGGCGGTGTGAACAGGTGCACAAGTCAGAATGAAAATAGTAAACACACCAGACTGTCCTGCCTGGCGCATCAGGCCTTCCAGGAGTCCAACACCGTGTTTACCTGCAGCCTGGGAGGATCGGGGTTGCAGGACATCCCGTGGATTGGGGGCTCTCCCGTCCCAGCCCGTCAGCCCCATTGCGTCAGCGGCAGCTGACTCAGCAAAGGCTTTTCTCCTGGCTGCCAAGGACGCTTGCCTTTAAAGGCGGAAAAAAAAAAAAAAAAAAAAAAAACCCAGCGTCTTTCCCCGGGCAGCCTTACTCACTTCTGACTCCAGAGTTGCTAAGACCGCCCCCGCACAGCGGCCAGCGAGGCTGGGGACCTGGAGCGTGTTAGCGTGCTCACAGGCACGCACCAGGCCGCCCAGCCAGTCCCAGGGAGCTTTTTTCCTCCGACTGGCTAGGACTAGAACAGCCTGGAATCCAAAAGTTCGAGTTCCTTCCAGGGCTAAATGCAGCCTCCTGCGAACAAAGCTGCCAGTGTGAGCGAAGCTTGGGGAGGGGTTACTCGGGCCTTCCAAGCGGAGCCTAGGGCTTCACCTCCTCCTTACACTCCCCTTTAAATCTTTGGAGTGCGGTAGGCTTGAGAAAGGTTTGAGACTTCCTCCGGTCCTTCCCTGCTCAAAAACCCTCGATGGCTCCCCACTGCCCACTGAATAAAGCCCTAACTCCTATACCTAGCATTTCACCCCGCCTCTTCAGCTGCTTCTCCCACTCAGACTCCGCGAACTTCATCCCCTTCTTGCTCCCAACCCTCTGCACTCCCGCTGCAGGGGCTACTGAGCCTGGCTCCCTCTACAGTAAGCTGCACCTCCATGACTTGGTGATGGGCATCTGCTCTCTCTCCCCAGGCATCCCAACCTTCCAGGCTCACTTCCTTAGGCTTTCTCTGATGTTCCCTCCCTGGCTGGAGTTAAATCTGGTCGCGGAGGACTCAGCCATCCAAAAACTAAACTAGTCTACCTGCGAATCTAATATCTGGCCGGTGTCAATAGCGTCTGATGAGTTTACCTCTACACAGTACCTTCTAGGGATCATAAAGCTTTTACAATGAGAACATTTAGAAATGGAATTTCAAGCAAATGATAGGGGTCTATTGGGGCAAGTATGATGGGGGAGGTGAAGGCAAAGCTGTTTTTCTAGCTACTCTGCTCTGTCTTCAAGTTCCACCCTGACCATAGCAAGGCAGTTTGCTTGAATTTCTGACATCACAAATTGTGTGTGTGTGTGTTAGTCACTCAGTCGTGTCCAACTCTTTGCGACCCCATGAACTGTAGCCTGCCAGGCTTCTCTCTCATGGAATTCTCCAGGCAAGAATACTGGAGGGGATTGCCATTTCTTCTCCAGAACTTCCCAACCCAGGGGTCGAACCCTGGTCTCCTGCCTCACAGGCAGATTCTTTACCCTTAAGCTACAAGGAAGTCATAAGTTATTTGGATAAACTTTTGTACATAATCCGTTTTTCCTCTGGCCAACTCAGGAGGGGATTGTCACGCCCATTTTACAGATGTATGTCTTGAGGCTCAGAAGAGAGAAGGGATTTATTTGTTCGGTGATGTTTGGCAGTAAACAGCAGAACTGGGACTCAGGAAACCGAATCCAGGGCTCCACCACCAGGCGTGTGGTCAAGAGATTCTTTCTTCCCTTCAGCAGTTACTCTCTGTCTGTCTCCTGTCTCTGCAGGTGATCTTCCCCTTGCCCAAAATGACCTTCCCTCTGACCCACCTGATGAACTCATATTTAGCCTGCTAAACCCTGCTCAGCCTGCCTTCTCCCTATCCTGAAGCTCTCTCTACTCCCTCTCCTTCCTTTGTGGTACAAGATCTGCTCCAATACACATTCTTAACCATGCATACCCAACTCAGTATTGTTGCTGTGCACCTCCCCTCTTCATTCTCTCCAGTCTGGGGAATCCATAAGGTTAGCAACAGGCTTGGTTCCCTCTGTCCCTGGGGAAGCAGCCAGCACAGACAGGGCTGGCCTGGAGAAGGAAAGAGAGTCTGATAGTGAGGGTACCCCCGTGAGCTAGGTGGGTCATAGCCACAGCTGGGAAGAGGTAGACACAGTAGACTGAATGTATTCGGCAACAGGGATCAATGGAGAGACTTGGAGCAGGGAAGTGGCAAAACCCAAAAGGTACTTCAGGGAATACTTGTGTTGGCAAGAAATAGGCGGACTAGCTGCTCATGTGTTCATTCATTTCTGCCTTCTTCCTTCACCTCTGTGTCTCAGCTATAGAAGCCATCCTCAAGGTGCTCAGTCTGGAAGAAGACAGAAAGCACAGCAGCACACTAAGAAACACCGAAAGGTAAAAGGGAGAACCAGTCCCTTGTGGAGGACTCGGCACGCCTCCTGGAAGGGGCCCCATTCTAGAGGTACTTGGTGCCATCAGAAGCACTTCGGCCTGATGAGGTAGGGGTGAAGGGAGTCAGGCAGAGGAAACAATCTGAGCAAAGGTAGAGATGTGGCAAGTGCAAGTGTGAGGGGTGAGGCTAAGCCTGTGAACTAATGCCCTGAAGGCCTTGCTAGCCAGGCTGGACCTTGCTGCCTCTATGGCAACATGGGACATGCAAACAGAAGAATGAGGGTCAGCACTAGAGGACGAGGGCTAGAGGTGCCGGAGGCCCTGCAGACAGCAGAAGAGAAAGAGGATGAGGTGGGACAGAAAGGTGAAATCGACAGGACTTAGGGGCTTGGGCACCAGATGCAGAGAGAGGTGGCCCCAAGCTTTCCAGGCTGCGCAACTGGGAGACCTTAGAAATAGGAGCCATGGGCAGAGGTGCACCGAGAAGGGGGCTGCCTTCCCTTCCAGGGCTTCTTGCCCAGCCAGGGAACCCCGTCTCTTGGCCAGCACTGGACCCACAGTCCAGACAGAGGACTCCAGGGGTCATGCCCAGGCTCCTCCTTTCCAACAGAAAATAGCCCCTCCTGACCCCTTCCATAGAGAAAGGGACCCTCAGGTTAACCTCAGGATTTTGTCCAGACCTTTGTCCAGACCTTTGGACTAGGGGTCTTTCCCTTCACTGTGTCTCAAGTAAGACATGAGTCCAGAAGAAGAAATAAGGTGAAATCAAATGAAATAAGGTGAAAAAATACCATTACCACTAAAGGGGGCCTTACATGCAAGTCAACATGTGCTAAGTACTCCATGGGCTGATCTGGACATTGTATCTCTCATGAAGCACCTGAAGTTGGTGGTGGTGTTCATTCCCGGTTAACCAGAAGAAAGCAGAGCCTCATCGGCTAGCACCTTGCCTAGGATCATACCAGGGCTGGTCTACAGCGGAGCTGGTTCAAACCCAAGTTCTCTTATGTTCTTACCATTCATATTTTTCACACTTACCTGTCACCATAGAGTCACAGGTACTCTCAGGAGTAGAGAAAAGCTTCACAGAGGAGGTGATATTAAAGTCCTAAGAAGAGGTGGGCATAGATTTTCAGGCAGAGGGCCCAGCCTGTGCTAAAGGCAGCCTTGGTTTACAAACAGGAATGTGGGGTTGGAGAGGGGAAGGGAGAAAATCACGGAGCGAGACCTCTCGTAGTCTAACAAACACTTAAATACCACTTACCACGTAACAGAGGCTGCTCTAAACACTTTTCAAATATTAACTCAATCTTCATAACAAACCTATGAGGTGGTACAATCATTACAGCTAGTTTCCCGAAGTTATCCCTTGGCGGAGTGAGGACCCCAGTCCTCACTCTCATGCGCGACTGTGTGCGGCTCCTCGTTTTGAATCACAGCCGGTACGAGCTCCTCCATTTTGCTACTGGCCGCTGAAGCCCAGAGAGGTGCGCACACTTGCAGAGAGTCACACAGCCAGAGAATTCTCAGGACTCAGGGAGAGGTGAAGATCCGCAGCCAGAACAAGGCACCCAGCGGGCGCGCTCCCTCCCCACCCCCCTCACTCGCCTGGACCGCGACCGCGGCCCCTTCCCCGCGGAGCCCCGCCCCGGACGTGCCCCAGTTCCCGCCCCTCAGGCTCTGCCCACCCCTCCGCCCCGCCCCCCAGCTTCGCTAGCCAATGGCTGGGGTCCTATAAAGGCGACAGTCGGAGTGCTCAAAGGTAACCAAAGCGAGAATTCAGACAGTGGGCCGTAGGTCTCAGCAACTAGCTCGCTAGGCAGAGGGAGGCCAAGCGAGTCGCAGACGGAGTCTCGAGACCGAAGCCGGAGCGGGATCCACAGAGCGCAGCCCGCCCGCACACCCGGTGCAGCGACAGTCTCCGGCGCAGCGCGGCCATGGAGCCCACCAGCAAGGTGAGTCCGCGCGCCCGCGGGCCCTCCCTGCCGGGAACAAAGGCGCGGACCCCCGCTGATCGCTCCGCCGGCCTGGGCCTCTCCCCCGGCCGGGAGCGCAGCGCCCTGCCGGGCCGGGAGACAGTGACAGGGATGGGCTCGGGATCTGGCGGGCGCGAGGGCGCCGCGTGCGTAGGTGGCGCCCGCACTGAGTAATTGGCTTCCTTCCGGGGAGCGGCGCGGTCCACGCGGCCCGGCGGGGCCCGGGGACTCAGGGCCCGGGCGCTGCACGTCGCTCACGATCCTCCCCGGCTGAGGCCCCGCGCCCGCTCCTCCAGGGGCGGGGGAGGGTCCGAGCGCGGCACCCATTGGCTGAGCCGGCCGAGCCCCCAGCCGGGCCCCGGCCCTTGCGCGCGGAGGAGGAGGGACCCGCCCCCGCTCGGCAGGCTGGGAACCGCTGCTCTCATTTCCCCGGCGCAACACTGGGCGCGCGGCCTTGTGTTGGGCGTTTTCCGCCGCCCCGCGCCGTCCCCTCGCCAGCCCTCTGGGGCTCCGAGGTGGAGGGCACTCTGTTAAGGCCCGGCTTCAACCCCAGGATGTCTGGCTGCCCGGCTGAAGCGAAAAGCCCGCATACGAGGCCCTTCTTTCCGCGTAGGGCAGGCCCCAGAGCGTTAGCCAAGTGGGGTGATGTGCTCCGAGGTGGCACGTTTCCCTGTTCAGGCGGGGCTGATGAGGGCCGCGCGGAGAGCGTATCCCGGGGGCCGCCGACGCGATCCCGAAGGTGGGGGCAGGGGTTCGGGAAGGGGCCCCGGGCTTGAGTGGAGTCGAAGGAGCGCGCGCCAGGGAGCTGCGGGACGCGGGACTCTGAATAGATGAGGACTCTTCCCGCGGGACCAAACTGCCTCGATACGATCTCTTTTTTGCCCCCTGTCCTACAGGGGATCTTTGTGACTTTCCCAGAACGACTCCTTTCCAACAAGTATTTACTGGGCCCCACCTTTTGTGTAGGGCCTTATTTCTTTTCCTCCCTCCCTTCTTCCCCCTTCTATAGAATATGTCAAGTCACTTTTTTTTCTTTGAAACTCGGCAGGGAAGGCGCGAGGGTGTACGTTTTTTCACCTGGTATGTGTTAGTACTGAATTGCGCACTACCCTTCCTATGGGCGAAGGAGGTGTCCGGTGGAACTGAGCAAGGTTTTGGCTGGGCAGAGAGAGGTGCGTGACAGTGTGGCCAGGCTGTAGCCTCAGCGGGAAAAGGCTCCTTTGTGCCTGAGGAATCCAGACGACTTGCTTCACCAGCCCACCCTGGCCGAAGGGAGACCCTGAGCCCAGAACACATTTCCCGACAGCCGTTATGCTGGGGTATAACAAAATACAAATAAAATGAGAAGCTCTTTTAGCTAATGGTAAGAACTTAGCACTGCAAAGTTTAAATACTTGCTTGCTCTGTTAGCTTAGGGCTCTAGCAGGTCACTTAACCTCCCTGGGCTTCAGTTTCACTGTCTGTAAGAGAAGGATAACTTTTTCACTCCTTCAAGGGAAAGAAATGTCTGTTCTGCATATGATGCAGGACCTGGGTGTTTATTTCTTGAGTGAATAAGTCAATATTCTGAGTAGAGAAAAAAGTGGAAGAGAAATTCAACAGCCGCTTAATAGTTTACTAGGCTCTGGGCGCAAATGCTTTTCAATATCACTGACCCTCCATATGGTTCAGGAAGGGAGCTCAGAGAAGTAACTTTCCTGAAGTCACACATCTAGTAAGTGGCTGAACTGGATTTGAACTCAAGCTAATTAGAAAGGGCTTTCAGTCTACACTGTCCCTTTTCACCATGAGCCTTTCTTGAATTTTGAATAGAGGGGAGAGAGTTTGCCTGACTTCCAGGGTTGCCCATGTGTCAGCCAGTTCTAAATGCTGTAGCAGATGGGTGTTCTTCATGCAGTACCCTCCAAACTCTTGATTACCTGCTCCATCAATAAATAATTTTGGAGTGCCTCCTTCCCAGTGGTTTGTCTGCATTTATTCTTGCCTGGGAAATCCCATGGACAGAGGAGCTTGGAGGGCTATAGACTGTGGGGTCACAAAGAGTCTGACGCGACTGAGCATGCACACATAAATTCACATATGTGTACAGCTATAATAATTGATTATATGCGCACATAAAGTAGAAATTTCAAAAGGCAAATACAGATAGCAGTTATAGTAAAAAAAAAAAAAAATTCATTTTTTTTGCTAAACCTCCTACAGACCATCCTGTATACATTCTAGAAAAAAGCCCTTCCCTTTGGATCTGCACCCAGTCCTTTTGTGCAGGAGGTTAAACTGAGGCCTGGAGAGGCTATATCACTTGCCCAAGGTCTTAAAACCAGGGGTGTCTGATTCTGAAGTTCCCTTTGCTATGTTCCTCCTTATCTCCTTGGAACTGGGAACTGACTCTCTGACTTCCCCGCACTTTGTGGTGCTTCTCTGCGGCTCGCTGTGATGTTTACCTGAGTGAAAAGTAGGGAGGAGACAAGTTGAAGACCCTCTTGTTCCAGCCGGGAGTTCCCTCACACTCCCTATAGGGCAGCAGACAAGGGTGAGCCCTGCTCCCAGATGTCTTACCCAGCGCTTTGTGAAGACCCCTCAACTAGTCCTTCCTGGCACCCTAATCACACCCCAGGATCTCTGCCGACTCCACCCTCCATACAAAGGAGAAATGAGAAATCTGCGGGGTTCCTCAACCCTTCAGAGGTACAAAGAGCATAGGCTTTTGAAGTCCTGCATTTGTGGTTTTGAATTCCAGCTTTAGCTCAGTTACCGAGTCCACAGAATGATGTCATTTTCATCATTAGAGTGTCTGCAAGAACTCAGAAATACATGTGTCTGTCTGTCCCCATGGATGCTCCATAAATATCCCTTGCTTCTCTGGACTCCTGTGATACATTGCACTTACCTGGGCCCTAGGTAACCTGGGGTTACCTAGGTTGCAGCCTCTGTCCAGAAGTCTGGCATTCTGGCAACGGGAGCCTTTGGGGAGTCCCAGCACACCAGGCCTGTATCACTTGGTCAGGCAAATCCTTAAAGTTCCAACAGGCCAGTTCTTCTCCACTTAGGGTTTGTCAGGAAGCTGGTTTGCAGAGCAGAACATGGGTGAGAGTGCCAGGCCCCGAGATGGGTCCGCTGATGGGGCTGCCCTGCCTTCACCTGAGGGTGATACAAGTCATGATGACATCACAGTTCAATGGAAAATGACTTTTCCAAGGTCATAAACTAGCCTCCCACCAAAAAACACACTGCCAGCCTTTCTGGGATGGCCCAAGAAGATAAAAGAAAGTCCCCAGCAGGAACCTTCCACTGCATGGCCCAACCCTCTGTTTGACAGATGGTAACTGAGGCCAGAGAAGGAAAGCTTAACCAAGATACAGCTGTCCAAAAATTGGAGATGTTCTTCGCTATTTTTTTTTTTAATACTAACTCTTCTACACCCCTCTTTTCTGTGTCACCCTTCGTTCACCCCAAATGAGCAGGAATTTTCAGACTCCAGGACTTTCCAAGCTCTTTCTGGGTACAGTCTAATAGTCGGGTTAGATATAATTTGACAACTAAAAGCCTTCTGTGAATGGAAACAAGACATCCTCACAAAACTATGACCTTGGGGCAGTGACTCTCCTCAGCCTTGGTTTTCTTCCCCATAAAATGGAGGTTCATTCCCCATGGTGCTTGTGGTGAGACTGGTCCAGTGCCCTAAACCAGTGTGGTGGCTATTTTAAATGGAAGGACCCTTTGCACATCCAGTTTGGGTGTGCAGACATTGTAAACATCTCCATGATGATCCTTGTCCCATGCTGAGCCGTTCCGGGACCAACCCTAAGTGGCCTGGAGCTGGGTCATCCCCAAATCCCCCCATAATCAGCTTGTGACTTCAAGGAGCTCAGCTTTACCCAGCACCTCCTGATCACAGGATGTTAGGGCCTAGAGCTCTGCTCCAACTCCAAGGATACAGTTATCCAGTTCTCCCCCAACCCCCAACCCACCCCACCCTAGCTGGCAGAGCTGGGGAGGCCTAGGACAAAGGAAAACTGTGCAGTATTGGCTTGAGACCTGCAACCTCACCCTTCTCCCACCTCACTCCTGGGCAGAGAGGTAAAAAAGTCACTCAGCATCCCCAGGATAGTGGAGACTGAGAAGGCTCCTGGTTGGACTTCTGGGCTCAGAGAGGCTGTGTCTAGGCCTGGCCACTGCAACAAACCTCCAGCTGTTACCCACCTCTTCCATGGGAAGGGTGGAGTGGAGCCTAAGGCTCTGCTGTCCAACCTCCAGGCCAGGGAGGCAGTAGGTAATGCATAAACATTGGGGTTTTGCAGTAACTGAGCAGGGCTCCCAGACTTTGAACTCTGGTAGACTGAGGACAGTTGACCCTTTCTAAGACTTTAGCACCAACACTTTGCTGGCTTTTGCTTCCCCAGGGCCTTGGCACCGTGGAAGGGGAGAGAGCTCTTGCCAGACCCCAGCTTAGACAACCTTTGGCTACTGAGGCCTCTGCTGGACAGGACATCTGCCCAAATCACCTAGTCCAGAGGTCACTGGGGAGTGAGGAGGAAAGGGCTCCACTGGAAACAGCTCTACCATTTCACCCCAGGCCAGCCATGCCTCCTGTTAGAGCTTTTTTCCCCAGCTGTACCTGGCTCAGTGGTAAAGAATCTGCCTGCCAATACAGGACTCATGGATTCAATCCCTGGGTCAGGAAGATCCCCTGGAGAAGGATATGGCAACCCACTGCCATATTCTTGCCTGGGAAATCCTGTGGACAGAGGAGCCTGGTGGGCTACAGTCCGTGGGGTCTCAAAGAGTTGGACACAGCTTGGTAACTAAACAACAACAGAAATAACACCTACCTCTCTAGGTCAGGTTGCAGGGTTTTTTTTAAGTTACAGAAGTAATGGAGCCAAGTGTAGAGAAGCATGCAAAGTAAGAGTGAACATCTCCTCCCAGTTGTAGTCATTGGGTATTTACCCCTCACAGACCTCTTTTTGTGCATGTGTATATATGTGCCTATAAATGGAATTTAGTGTAATTGGATCACACTTTCTACATAGTTCTCTGCAGCCCTGTGCATTCCATCCTGTCCACCCACCAATACCTATGGTGTTTTTCTCTGCACATATAAGCACTTGCTGTGATACAAAGTCATTATCTCCTCCTTCCTTACACACAGTATACATTCTATACATTGTTTACTACTTTTCTTTCTTCCCTGGCACTCTTTTCATATCAAGTACATATAGGTGTGTTTTATTCTTTCCAACAGCTGCATAATATTCCATTACAAGATGACCTGCCTGATTAAGAATTAAGTGATTGTCCCCATCACTTTCTTTCTTCATACCGCTCACCACCTGATATATTTTAGGTATTTATGTTCTACCTTCCCACTCCACCCACTGCTGCCAACCCCCAACTAAAATATCAAGTTCCAAGAAGCAGGGATTCAGTGTAGTTTGTTGCTGAATCTCCATTGACCAGAACAGGGTTGGGGACCTGCACTCCACTACTGTCTTTCCTTAGTAATACAACTCCTTATTCTTAGGAAGCCTCTTTTATGGAGAACAAGAGATCTTAGGGGAAGGAACTTTTTCAAGGTCACACAAGTTGGGGAGCTGGGACTTAACCTTGTCAGCTGAGAGTGTTGGGGTTGCATATTCCCATTGTCTTATTAAATTAATCTTTTCACAGTCAAGTAGGGCACACCTCCCCACTGAACAGGTCCCTCTCTGGGGTGTTGGCTTTTCCACATGCTCAGGTGCTGACTCAAGGAGTCAGTTGTTTGCATTTAACATCAGTTTGAAAGATGATTTGGTTTTGCCTGGAAGGCTTTGAAAAGTCCTGTGCAGCTATCACATGTTGGGTTTGCACATAGCCAGAGCACCTGGGGCTTAAAGTAGAGACTGGCAAATTTTTTCTGTAATGGGCCAAATAGTAAGTCAATATTGTCAGCTCTGTGGGCCGCATGGTCTGCTGTTGTAACACAAAGGGAACCATAAACGATACAGTCTTCACAAACAAGTGTGGCTGTGTTACAATCAGATGCTATTAACGGTAACTGAAATCTGAACTTATTTTTTTTTTTGGTTGTGCCGTGTGGCCGGCACAATCTTAGTTCTCCAACCAGGGATTGAACCCCAGGTGCCCAGCAGTGAAAGTGCTGAGTCCTAACCACAGAACCACCAGAGAACTCCCCTGAAATTTGAATTTAATTATAATTTTCATGTAGCGCAAACTTTTGGTCTTCTCTCCCCGCCCCACACCCCCAGCCACTTAAAAACGTAAAGCCCATTCTTAGCTGGCAGGCTGGATTTGACCATGACCACGGGCCATAGTTGACTAACCTGGGCTTAGAGCAAAATCAACCCAAGTGGCCAAGAGGTTTTTGAGTGTGGGTCTGGGCTGTCCTGGCTCAGACGGGGCAAGGCACAGCAAGTTGCTGGGATGGAATGTGACCTACATAGGAAGCAAGCACCAGGTAGAAACCTTGTTTCCTTCGGGCACCAGTACCCGGAAGCAGAGGGAGGACGTGAGCAGGAAGGATTTGGCAGCAGAGACCCCTCGAAATGAAGCTTCGCAGCAGCCAAAGGCCTTCTGGCTATCCGCTTTTGCCTCTCTGAGCCTCCCATGCTCTCCTCCATGAAGTGAGAGCAATCTCTCCCCCAGAGCCTGGTGGTGGTGGTTAAATCAGGATGTGGAAGCAGCCCTGGCACGCTGCCCGGGGCCTGGCTGGTGCTGCCGGCGCTGATAAAAGCAGCAGCTCCCTCCTCTCCTCTTTGCTTTAAAGATTGATGAGCACCTTCTTGCCTCTAGGGCCACCGCGGGGTGCAGGAGTGGCTCAGCCATGCAGAAGTCCTGACATCCCTGGAGGGTTTGAAGAAAAGGGCTTGGAGAGGAGTAAATAAATGCCTCAGGTCACCTGAAGGTCATGCTTCCCAGGGTTATCACACTTCTTGAAAAGACCTGGAAGGCTGGAAGTGTTCAAAGAGTAAAATGTCTGTCCAGGAATCCAAAGAACTCAAGTCCCAGGAGTGGCTTCTGTTTGCCAAGTATCCTGGCCCCTACCTTCTGACCTTAGGCTCCCCATCTATCACAGGAGAGCATGATAGCAATTCTGCAATTTCTTGGGCTTCTTTCTGTATTGACCAGAATTTTGTTCAAATGGAATCTTAGAAATGTACACAAAATCAATTAAAAAGGAGCTGTAATGGATCCAATAAGCCCCTGCCCCACCCCCCTTAGAACTGGGGGCCATGCAGGCCTTGTTCCCTGGTCAATGCACCCCAGGGCCATGTGGGAGCTATGGGAGGAGGAAGGGATATGAGTGACCTGTGGCTCATCGCGGCCCTGGGACCCTCCTCACAGACCCTCCTCCCACAGGGAGTGACCTACCTCAGTGGCGTGGCCACATGCCCTGCCTTTGCTAGTACTGACCAGGAGAGCCCAGGGCTGGAGTGTGTGCCAGGGAAAGGCCCGGCCCACAGGCTCAGGTCAAAGGCCATGCGTGAATTGCGGCAAGTTACGTGACCTGGCCAGGCCCCCCGGCATCTCCGTGTGTGGGAGGAGAGGTCCCAAAGCTGGCAGGCACCTCACGGGTGGCTTCCTGGGAGAGGGAGAGCTCTCAGTGGCCCTCAGGACCCCCAGAATTGGGGTGGGGGTGGTGAGGGATGGGGGCATGAGAGCCGCCTCTGTGCAGGGCCCTGAGCCCAGACATTTGCCTGGGGCACCCCTCAGAGAATCAGGGTTTGAACTCAGAGGCCTTTACCTCCCTGTGGGGTGGGGGTGGAGGCTGGAGAGTTACTGTTAAGCTTTTTCCAGCCCTCAGAGCTGATGTTCCAGTCCTCATCAGGGGTTTGCTACATGACCAAGTTGAAATATGTTAGGATGAATGCTGTGCTGGGGGAATAGATACTCACAGAGCCAGTTTTGCCCAAAACACTAGTTTCAAAAGTGACCGGTTACCTTTGTACAAACAGTCAGCACTGCGTCCTACTCTGGGCACTCAAGGTCCCGTTCTTCAGGAGTTCCCAGTGTGGTGGGGGAACAGCAGTTGGGGGAACAGCAGTTGGGTATTCCCGACTACTTGGAGCAGAAGCTGGAGACTGTAGAGGACACAGCAAGGGCAAAGGTCTGGAATGGCAAGGGGTATTCTAGAAGGTAGTCCCATTCTGCAGAGGTGGTCATAGGTGGCCGGGGCTCTCAGATTCTGGGCTCTCCGTTGCTCCTTCACCTCTATAAAAGGCTTCCATGAGAAAGCCATGATCTGTGGAGCTTGGAACCCTTCTCATCAACTAGTCCAGCAGCTTGGCACCTAAATAAATACACGTTGAATGAATGGATTGTATCGCTGCCTTTCAGTTCCAGCCACGGGGCTGGTGGAGGCAGATGGCTTCCCCATCCCTCCCTGATTCAGCAGACACCTGTCAAGTGAACTCTGCTGGCTCCATGATGGGCATTGACCCAGAACTTGACAGCAGGCCTTTAGGGAAGGCACTCTTACCCCATTTCCCATGTGAGGAAACTGAGACCCAGAGTCAAAGCCACCACGAAGACCAATTTCAAGGTGAAGGGAAACAGCACTCTGCCCTTCAGCCTGGGTCTCCTGGTTCCTAGTCCAGTAGTGATCACGCTGGGTGTGGTGGGTGCAGCAGAGGCAGAGATGGGTGCCGTGTGCCTACCCAGGAGCAGGGCCATGCTCCTCCCCTGCATCAAGCATCCAGCCACACTGAGTATGAATCCAACTGTGCTGGGCCCCCCATCTTCCCCTGCACATACTGTTCTGTCTGCCTGGAATGCAGTCTTGCCACTGCTTCTCCCCTTGGCAGACTCCCTGCATGTCCTTCGCGGCCCAAATCCAGTGTCACCTCCCAGGAACCCACCTTTGATTGATCATCCCAGGTGAAATGACAAGTTTGTCCCCACAGGGCTCCCGTAGTGCCCCAGATGAAGCTTGGATCACACCAGTTTCCCCCTTCCCAGTGGACCTGATGCTTTTCCTTGATGTCAGGTACAGGGCCGGGAACATGAATCACTTTTAGTAGGTTCTGCTGCAATAGCCTGCCCGGGTGGAGTGCATATAACCCCGTGGTTGGGTGGGCAGTTTTTGTAAAGCAGAGTTTGACCTTGACAGGTGGCAGGCCCCACTCCCAGAGGCACAGCTGCTCAGTGGGGCCCCCAAGACTGACTTCAGAGGCCCAGAGACCCCTGGCACATCAGAGCCAGACTGAGATAGGGCCTGTAGTAATAGTACAGATCCCCCACAGAGCCCCTCCTGCGGTGTCATTCAGGCAAGGGAGTGATTTTTACCAGATCCGCATATCATCTGTATCATTTTTCACTTATGTTTGTTTAAATTGCTGTGTTCTAAATAATATGAAACCACAAGACTTGTAAAAAATATTTTTGAATAGGTGATACATTCATGTGATACGAAGTGACAAAATGTACAAAAGGATGGAAAATGAAAATGTTTCCTTCTACCCTGCCTCTGCCACCCAGATCCCCAAGGTACACTGCTACCTTTCTTGTACATTCCTTTAAATAAATAGGTATGTATATTCTCCCCCACCCCCAGCCTTTTTTTCCTCCACGCAAAAGGTAGCATACAACACACTGTTCTGAAGCCTTGCTTCGTACTTAATTATAACAAGAGGAATAGGCCAAATCGCTACCTAAAGAGCTTTCTTTTTTAGGTACCCTATTATATAGCTATGCCACATTTCTTCGAATCATAGGTTTGCGTTGCTAGTTTTCTGTTTATTCTTGTGTGTACTAGGAAAATACATATCTTGAATACCATTAGTATCAGATGATGGCCAACCTCAAGGCCGACCCCAAGCTGACGCCTATGACTCGTGGGCAGAAAGCGCCCATGTGTGGGCGTCAACAGCCACTGTCATGCCCTCCTGTCCTCGGGATATCTTCTTCCTTAGTCCCAGTGGTCACTCTGGGAGTTGGGCTCGGCTGGGCCCCTTCCCAGAGGAGGTCTATCTGGTGCTCACCCCCCACTTGGAGCCGACAGTCCAGGGTCTGAAGACTCCCTAGGCAGTTGAGAGGAGGCTGTGGGAGTGCTAGGGTATGCTGGGCAGGGTGGGCCGTGAGGGACCGGATTGAAAAAGAGTGCAGCCTGCCAGGAGGAAAGCCCCACTGTCTAGGATGAATGACCAGAGTTTGGCCAGAAAGGGGCCATGGGAAGGGAGGACCCAGCTCCCACCCCCCACCCCCCAACAAGAAATCAGCTCTGAACTCCAGCTGGCCAAAACCTCCTTCCTCTTTCTCAGCCTCTGACGTGAGAACCTTGGCTTTTGCAATCGTTGGTCTCACGGCTTCTGGAGAATGAAAAGACCATACTAGGAACGTATCTAGTTAACACCTAAACCCAGCAATATCTGTGAGGATCTTGAAGTCAGAGCTGCTTCTGGGTTCTGGGAGGGGAAGGGAGACCGAGGCCTATAGCGAGGCCATGGCCAGGCTGAGGCTCTCCCCTCCGCAGGTACGTGTGGCTCTGGATCTGTGCCTCTACCCCTCCCCTCCAGTGCCAACTTCAGTGTGTGATGCCCCTGGTGAATACCCGTTGTTTCTTTGACGTCCCTCCCTCCTACCCCCAGGCTCCGTCCTTTCAGTCAGTTAAGAGCCTGCCTTAACTGGCTTCTTCATTTTACAAGGGAGAAAAAAAAAGTTCTCTCACTTTCTCTAGCAAGGCACCTCACTCACCCAGGCCCTCCTGCTGGCTGGCCTCCTCCCTGCCTGCCACCTTCCTGCCCTTGGCTTCCGGGAGACACAAACGCACCGCCCTTTTTCTGCCCCAGCCCTTTGCCCATTGGAAATACCTTGACCCAGGACTCTACTCACCTTGTGTCACGTTACTTTAGCAAAGCACATTCCTGGCTGGTATGTCATCTGTGTCCAAACAACCCGGGAAGCTCGTGGTCTCAGGATGGTTGTCCTGAGCTTCAGTCTGGTTCTCTGCAACCCCCTGAGTGAGTTGGAATTGGTCTCTACCTTGGTATCCGCTCTGTGACTAGACGCAAGGATTTGCAGCTAACAGGGCCCAGGAGGAGTAGGGACGGGGATCTGCCTGGTGGAATTCACAGCGCAAGGAAGTCAGTAGACTGGAATTAGAAGCCTGCATCTTCGGCTCCAAATCCAGGGTACTTCCCCCACCCATCTATGGTGCTCTTCCCACATCACTTGGCACCCCCTTGCATTGGGTTCCTGGGCCTCTTAATCAGAATCTGGGGCTACCTCAACCTCAGGATTCACCAGGGCAATGAGGTGAATGCCAGGCCATGGCTTCAGAGAGAGAGAGAAGACCCTAATTCCCCTCTCCCCAGGAATGAGTCTGGCCAGCCCCGTGTCTAGAAGTTGGCAGGGCTGGTTTGGGCACCTGAGGTCAGGAAGTGGCCAAGTTTCTCGGGAGAAAGGCTGGTGTGGTGCCAGAAGTCAGGCAAGATATCTGAACGGGAACCTGCCAGCCAAGCCCTGCCCTCTATTAACTGGGCCCCGACATGCCTGTAACAGTGTGGGTTTTTTTTTTCCTCTGCAGAAGCTGACGGGCCGCCTCATGCTGGCTGTGGGAGGGGCAGTGCTCGGCTCCCTGCAGTTTGGTTACAACACTGGAGTCATCAATGCCCCCCAGAAGGTGAGTGTTATCCCGTCCTTGGTTTCTCAACACCAGCAGGCTCTGCTGTGCACCCTCACCACACCCCGCCCACATACACACTCACCCTGCCTCCTGGATGTTGGAGACATCTCCAGCGAATATTCTGACCCTAAACGGGTTAGAGACTCATAGCTTTGGCCTTGGAATCTTAAGGCCCACAGAGTCAAGGGATCTTTATAGATCATCTCGACCAACCTCCCCCACAACACAGACATTTGTAGAACTCACAGCCATGCTCCGTGTAGTGATGCATTCACGTGGCCCTTGGGTTACAGAGGCTGCCTTGGTGATTCTCTCACTTGATGCTCACACCGCACTGTAAGGCAGGCAGGCAGGTAGCCATGCCCACTCCCACCCTGCAGGTGTGGGGAATGGCCAGAGCCCGCCCGGCATCACCAGCTAGTCAGGGATGGAGCCAGGATGCAGCATCAGTCTGCCTTGGTGGCCTCCTCTCCAGGTGGTCCCTGAACCCGTGCTCTCACCCGTCCACACGTGGCACACTCCCTTGTAAGGGAGCCCACTCTAGGCTGAAACTGCCTGTCTCCCTGCAGGCCCCAGGGCCAGGCAAAGCAAAAATGGCTTCTTTTCCTAGGAACCAGGGCAGGGTACATATCTGCTTACTCCCTTCTCCCCACAACACGCCCCAGATCTGTTCTCACTTGTTCACTTGAGTGTCTGGACAGGGAGGGACCCCAGTGAGTGCCTCCAGCCTAGCCAGCCCACTGCTTTAGGGAGGAGGGGAAAGGAAGGGAGCCGGAGAGGAGACTGTGACAAGTCCCTCCTCTATACCAGGCCTGCTGTGTATATTCATAACATTGGGCTGTGATTTCCACTTTATAGACCTGAAAACCACGGCTCAGGGCAGATGAAATGACCAGCAGGCTCAAGGTCACATAGTTAGGGGACGTGGAGTCAGAAGCCAGACTCTTTTGTTTACACAATCTCAGGCCATCTTCCTGACCAACCACCTTGTCAGTTTAAAAGTCCATACCTTCCCCGGGCAGGACAAAATGAGAATTGACAAGTCCTCTGAACATGTTCACGGTCTAGATGGGTCAGGCCAGAAAGTGAGTGTGGCTGGCTTCTGAGGATCCAGGCCTGTTTGGGGGAGTGGGGTGGTGACTAGGAGTCAGAGTGGGGCCTCCTCCAAAGAGGCAGAGAGTGGCAGCGGGGGCCACGCCCAAAGCTGGGGAGCAGGTCACCAGCAAGGCCGGGCCTGCTGAGTCACACTCAGCTGCAGTGGAAGTGATGGGGCTTTTCCATGGGCGACCTCAGGCCCATGCTTGGAACCGTCCCAAGCCTGGTTTTGCTAAGTGCTCTGAGCAGATCTGCCGAGGTGTGTGCCCTGGAGTCGGCTCCCTTTGGGAATCCTTTCAGATACAAAGTGTGTACTGTCTTAAGAGGGAGGTTGAGTTCTCCACTTGACTGCACACTGGAGTCCCCTGACACTCACCGTCTGATCTCATTGGTCTGGGATGCTGTCTGGGCATCACATTTTTAAAGCTCCCCAGCTGGTTCTCATGTACAGTCAGAGATGAGCAGTACTGGGTGAAATGATCACACTATGTCAAGAGTGATCACTTGACTGTGATCACATGGGGAGTTACACGGAGTGACAGAACTAGGACTCTGGGAGCAGGATAGAGGAGTTTTCCAGAAACAGAACAGGTTTGTCGTAAGCAGGGGCCCACAAAGATGGGAAGAAAGTGCCCAGAGGAGAGAAAGTCTCTGTGTCACTAGGGTAGAATGGGAGGAGGCAGAAGGATGGGAGGCTGACGAGGTGAGCCAGAAGCAGACCACAGAGGATCCTTGTGGTCGGCAGTTTCATATGCAGAATCTCCAGCCCCCGGCAGGGCAGGACACAGTGAGCATGGGCCCGTGGGCACCAACGCGGAGGCCGAGCTGGGGAGGGTGGCCTTCAGGGTGAGGACAATAGGATCCCATTGAAGAGGACAGAGCGGGTCAGATTTGCATTTTAGGGAAATGTTTCAGGCGTCTGGTGCAGTGGGCTGGGTCTGAGAATGTGAGACTGGAGACGAGGAAACAGTGAGAAGGCAGCTGTTGTAAGAGGGTTAGAAAAACAAACACTGAGTAGGAAGAATGGGCAGGAGCTGGTCATCGGTTCAACCTGAGGATGAGAGAGTGGGGTTTAAAACTGGCTTCTAGCTTTGACTGACGTTGGGGCTGGAGGAAGAGAAGGTAGGTGCTGTGGGACACGCAGGACCTGAGGTTTGGTGACACAGCATACAAACACTTGGACACGGGGGTCTCTTTCTTCAGAGGGTAGCCAGGGGAAGAAAGCTAACAGGTGGGTCACTGGTATCCAACGAGTGATAGAGAAGGATCTCCTGGAGAGACTGTGAATAAAACAGAGAAGTGAGGGGCAAGCCCGGGACAGCACCCCCACTGACAGTAGGTCCTGGGAAGGAGGAGGAAGAGAGCTGGCACCTCCAAGCTGGGAGACAAGACCCTCCTGAGCCAGAGAGAGAATGGAAGCGCCTGAGGATGAGGGTCCACGGTCCCTAGAGCAGTGCCCATCGGTGGGAACAGGCACTCGGATGAGGACAACTGAAGGAATGCTGTTGGGCTCCAGAGGATGACCCGGGCACAGCAGCCAGTGTGGCTGAATGTAGAAGACCCGATGGTGGCCCTGCATTGGCAAGGCTGACAGAGCGGAGTCCTGTGGGTAGAAGCCCCCTGCAGTGGGCTCAAGAGGGAGGAGGGAGGTGGGAGAGAGCAGAGACGGCCCTTCCCAGGGACTGGTGGAGAAGGAGGAAAGGAGTGGTCACCAGAGGGGTTGTGGGGCTAGGATTTTTTTCTTTTCTAATACAAAGACTTCATTTTTAAACTGATTGTCAGGAATCAGTGGAGGAGAGGGTGAAGCTGGGGTGGGGGCTGGGGGAGGGGGGTCCTTAAGGAGGCAGGTGGTGGTGGAGCAGAGGCAATGGGGTTGCACTTGGCCGGAAGGGACTAAGACACTTCTGAGGGTGCAGGTGTGGACAAACCCAGAGTGACGTCCTCCAGTTCTTGGGGCCTCCCATCTAATCAGCTACAGGTGAAAGGTGAGAATTTCAGTGGCAGACGGGCGGGACAGCGGGCAGGGAACCTGGAAGCGTAATGGGCAGCACAGAGGCCCAGTTGTAAACGTTCACGGGAGCACTTGCGGGCACCTGTCCAAAGGTCACTTGGGCAGCCAGCCTCTGGGGACCCAGGCGAGACACCTGAGTGGTGTTTCCAGGGGGCGCGTGCTCGGGCACTCTGCCTGTTTACTCTTACGCTTTACAAACAACCTCATAAGTCTGGCTGTAGATTTTCTCAACCAGGAGCAAATGTGATAAACTTAAGTGAAGAGGGGAGAGGATGACACCAGAGTGGGAGATGACAGTGGGGCTCAGAGGCGACAGTCCTGCCTGGGGAGGCACCAAAGCCATCATCCTAGGACGGCACAGTGCTTCTGCCAACATCTTCATCCCACAGGGACGGACCAGGGAGCGTTCTCAACTTGAGGCAGGGTGAGCTGTGAACACAGCAGAGACCTCCAGCCCTCAGGGGACTGCCTGACACAGGGTCAGAGCTGGGCCCTGTCCTGCCCTCCAAAACCATCCAGAGGGCGAGGGTGGGGTGGGGTGGGGAGACTCCTTGGGAACAGCGGGAGTATTAATAGTGGAGGGCTCCTTGGTGCTATGGGAACAGAGAGAAAGGAATGACTAATGCTGGGGGCAGGGCTGACGGGAGAGACAGGAAGGGCTTAGCGAAGGGGTTGGCAGCTGTGCTAGACCTTGGAGGGCACACCGGCCCCAGGGGACAGATGGGCAGGGATCGCAGGCAGGGGGACTCGCAGGCCTGTCGGAGATGCGGTGGCGTGAGGTGTCCCGCTGACGGCCCACGCCATGAGGCCGGCCACTCCTGTGTAGAAGCTCTTCTCTTAGGAAAGCTGCCACGCTGGCCAGGCTGGCCTGCTCACCAGAGGAGACCTTGCCCCACCAGAGGTGAGAATGCCAGTGCTGCTGTTCATTACCAGGAGCTCGGTCTCCCCCATAAAACAGGCCCCAGAGGGCTTCCTCCTGGAAGTGGTTAATTAATCATAACATTATCTTAAATGTTTACAAAGCACCTCCTCATAAATTATCTCCCCACAGTAGCCCCACATGGTGGGTGGGGCCAAGGTTATCTTCCCGCTCATAAAGGAGGCCTGGAGGCTGGGTTGAAGGCACCCAGGGAGTGAGAGGCTGAGCTACAGATGGCCGCCAGGCCTCCTGTCTCTCCCGGGGCGGAGGGGAGTGTAGCCACACAGAGAGCAAACAAATGAGCAAGGGCATCCTGACCACCACACTGGGTGGAGAGAACCGCCTCTCCCCTCCCCAAGTGGCTGAGCTGCCAACAGAGATGACTAAAGGCCATTGAGGAACCTTGAGTTCCTGGCCAGGGGACAGTGTCAGGCAGTCTGAGGCACCCTCAGAAACCAGACCGTTTGGGCTGGAAGGGGCCTGGCGGGCCGTTGGCTCAACGTTCCTTGTTTGCCAAAGGAGGAACTTGGTCTAGAGAGCAGGCAAGGTCTGCCCAGGACAGCCCAGCTTGGTGAGTGAAAGTACTTGCACGCAAGACGGACTTCCCAGCCCAGGCCCCAGGCAGCATCTCCTCCTGGATCCAAAGAGCTCTGGGCCCCTCTCCCCTCTGTTCATCTCCACTTACGCAGACTCTCACAGCTTACAGCTCACTGCGCCAGGTGTTGTTCCAAATGCGTTAGAAAGAGTAATTTAATTGTTACTTGCAATAACTCCATTAGGTAGACACAGTAACCCCTGTTTTATAAGAACCTGGGGAACAGAGATGTTAAGCAATTAAACCAAGAACTCCCAGCTAGTGATAGAGCTGGGATTTAAATCCAGGAAGCCTGGCTCCAGCCTGCGTTCTTGACCACCCATAGAAGAAAAAGCAGTTGCACTTACAGACGCTGAAACACTCTTACATGCCAACAACTGCTACCCAGCTGCTCCTTCCTGCTCCGACTTCAGGCCGAGTCAAGCTTAGTTACGCACAGACGTCTCATTTTCCCACACACAGCTGCACAACCTCTTACACCATCACACCCTGTCACAGCTCCATCATCTCTTAAGTCACTCAGATTCATGGCTTGTTTTTCAATTAGTGACAGTGCTTTCAACCTCTAGCCCTATGCTGGGACCCGGATGAATCAGGCCATCCCCATGTTGAAATTTAGTGTAGAGGGCGCACACAGGGCCTCACAGTTACCTGTCCTAGTTAGCTGTCCAGGGTAGCAATGGAAATGCCGACAGACTGGTGAAAACAGACAAGGGGGAGGGAGAGGGTACCTGGCCCTTGGAGCAGGGTTTTTCTCAACACCGTAGTTTGGGACCAGAGAGTTCTTTGGCATTACAGGGGCTGTCCCATGCATTGTAGGATGTTTAGCAGCATCCCTGGCCTCTACCCCTACCAGGGTGACAACCCAAAATGTCTCCGAACATCACCCCATCCCAGGGCGGAGGGGGACCAAGCTGCCCCTGTTTGGGAACCACTGCAGTAATGAGAAGGTGATTACAAAGGCTCTCCAGAGGAGGGATAGTGCCCAACAGCTTACCAGGCAGAAGGCAAAGGAGAGGCAAGGCAAAGGTGCAGAGGTGTGGGGCGCTCAGATGGCACTGCCACGTCGGGGCGTGGCCACATGGGGTGGGAAGAGACACTCATCCTGAGGGTGTGAGCTGTGAGCAGGGGAGATGAAGATCTGTTTGCAGGGGAGACCCCAGAGGCCAAGGACCGGTGAGGAGGTCAGAGCGAAGGCTTGGAGAGAAGCCAGGTCAAGACTCTTCCAGAGAAGCAACCTGGGTGGTCTGGTCATCTGCTCTGGGGGTGGGGCCTAGCTTCTAGCTCCATCTGGCTGCCTGGGCCTCTTCCCCAGGCCCCAGGGAGAGGCCCCCAGGGGAACCCAGAAGCTATCTGTCCAGCCCCATCTGGAGCATCTGTCTCTGAACTCCCAGCTGACCCTGGGGCGTGGCTGGGCCGGCTGTGGAGACATCCCCTCGGGGCTGAGGGGTGGCAGCAGCCCCAGATGTGGGGGAAAGGTGGGGAGGGAATGGGAAAGAGGGACTGAAATGGACAAGCCGGCCCTTTCTTCCTTCTAAGTGGAGCTCAAAGACTGAGTGGCTGTTTAACCCCCTCATCCTGACAGTATGTCTAAAAGAGAGAAGAAAGGTTTGAAAGAGCACTGATTTTCCCTCTCTGAATGATCTAGAAGACCAGGCCTCTCCAGGGAAGAAGTTGAGACCAGCCAGAAGTTCCAAAACATATACCCCTTCTCTTGGCAGTAGTCTGGAATTCTAGAACATGGGTTGGCAGGGGGACCAAATCCAGCCAGCAGCCTGTTTTTGTAGGACTGTGAGCTAAGAATGGTTTTTCCCCTGTTTAGAAGTTTGAAGAGAAAGGGAAGAAAAATAAGCAAGAGAAGAGGCCATATGTGGTCAGCAAACCTTAATATTTTCTATCTATCCTTTTATATGAGTTGTTTATGCCAATCCCTGATCCAAATTTTGATTTGTATGCTCCCTGCTGACAGGGGACTCACTACCTGTAACATGGGTAATCTTATCCGAAAGCTCTCCTCACTACCCCTACCCCATCCCCAGATGAAGTCTATGCCCTGGGGCCCTGCAGACCTGCTGGGTCCCTCGGCCTAGGGCTGCCAGCAAGGTCTGAAGATAGAGCTTTACTCCCCAAGGCAAACGCCTAGTGATTCAAGTTCTTTCTTATACTATACATTCGTTAGGATAATGCTTTGTTTTTCAGCAATTTAAAAATGGAAAACTCTGTCCCTAATGCTCCTCTCAAGGAGGTGGCTTCTCTCCTTGAGACAACAGTGACACGCTTACTCCAAGTGCCAGACAGTGGGTTCTGCCTCATGCCCAGAGCCTCACTACAGACACTTCCCTGACACAGAGGAAGTCAGAACATCCGCTCCAGACGGGCAGATGTGTGGTCCTTCACCCATAGTTACTACTCAGGCATGGAAGGGAGGGGGATGTCAGACATGACACAAACCTCTTCCCACCCTCACCCCTAGAAGAAGGGCTGGAATGAGGAAAAGCTTGTTACTGGAAAGGGATGGCAGCTGCCCAGGGCCATCCTGCTTCTCCATGCTGGCCCCCAATAGTATTGCCGAGTGAGACTCTGCACTCTGGCTCCAATGAGGGGATGCCTGGGCAGAGAGTCTGGCGCCAGGGCCAACCAGGACCCACCCTTCCTCCTTAGCACACAGAGGGAAAGGGCTGGGGACAGGCTGGGACGGGGAGCAGAGACGAGGAGGGCTGAGCCTGGTCCACTTGACGTCCAGGGCTTGACTGCCAAGTCTGGGAGTAATGGTGGGAATCGGAATCTGGCTTCAGTGGGTGGGAGGAGTCAGGAGCGGAATCCAGGTGAGACCTAGGACAGGTGCTGTGTGGGTAGAGAGGAGGACAGGTTAGGAGGTGAATTTTAGGGATGGGACCTGCTGAGTGACTGGATGTGGGGCAGTGGCAGGACCAAGGGTATATATCTTCCTGGCTGGTAACCAGAATGTGAGGCTGGAGCATTCAGAAGATGTACACGTGAGGCCTTGCCTCACACGTGAGCCACGGCTGAGGAGGCTGCCAGGAGCCTCAGTGTGGGTCTGTGGGATCCGGTTAAGGAAGCAGTAAGGAGGTTCTCAGACAGGAAAGAATCTGCCTGCAATGCAGGAGACCCAGGTTCGATCCCTGGGTTGGGAAAGATCCCCTGGAGAAGGAAATGGCAACCCACTCCAGTATTCTTGCTTGGAGAATTCCATGGACAGAGGAGCCTGGTGGGTTACAATCCATGAGGTTGCAAAGAGTCAAACAGGACTGAGCGACTAACCCCAAAGAGGCTCTTCTTCCCTGAGGGCCACCCAGCCATTGCTGGATGATGCTGAGGGCAGCAGCTGGGTGGGAGAAGTGACCCTAGAACTTCTCCCCCGTGTAGGGTTCTTCTGTTCTTGAGGGACCCTCTGCCTTTCCTGAGCCAAGGGTCAACTTCACCCCCCACATAGGGCATGCACCCCCGGGGGAGAGGATAGAGAGTCTACACACCACATGCGGGAAAGGAAAACCTCACTCGGCTTCTTCCCACAAATCTCAAGCACCAGGTCCAGAGGCAGGAACCCGCTAGGCAGCCTCCACTCGGCCAGGAAGTGCTGCTGGCGGGTGAAGAGGATGAACCTGGGGCAAGGTAGAGGGGGCTGGCTTCTCAGCCTCCCTCAACCCCATACAGTGGTCAAAGCAGCAAGGGGCTCAGGAGCCGAGAAAGAGGCTCACCCGGGCTCACCTGGAACAGGGTTTGGACCCTCTGACTTGTCACCACATGCGGGAGATGTAACTGGGGAGGCTCTGGCGACACCTCATAAATGCTATACATATTGACTCTTTGCACACAATTCAAATGAGCTTCATTAACTGGCTTGGCAGATTTTAAAACGCATGTGGGGAGAGTTCTGTGAGACAAGCATCTGAACCACAGAGGGTGGGGGTAAACTACAGAATGCAAAAATTAAATGCCACCTGGAGCAAACACCTCACCTTGGCCCTGCAGAGCCCCAAGGTCAGCAGTGCACTCGAGCCCTGCTTGTACGTCCAGTTGCTCACGGCAGCAGAGGGTAAGGGGTAGGAGGGCGAAAGATTTCCACGCAGACGATGGGCCCCCTGAGGGGTGAGGGTCACTTATCTGGGCAGTTCCCTTATCCAGGACAGCTTGCTCTCTGCAGAGCCTGATAAATGGAGCATTGCTGTGCCCAAGCAGTCCTCCTCTGGGATTGGTTTTGTCCCTTGAAGAACACAAGCACTTTGTGTTTGTTTGGTTGAAATCTGCTTTCTGTGCCCCTGGTAGATGTAAGGGTTTCTAGGAGGAAAGCCTAAGCCCTTTCATGGCTTCCTTCATCCTGCGTGAGCCCTGGGACAGGCCCTGGGGTGAATCCACTGGGGTCCCTACCCTCAGGGAGGACGGACTCCTGGAACCCTCTGAGCTGGATTTCAAAAGGTTTCAGCGTGGTAAGGCAGGGCAGGCCCTCGGGGAGTAACTGTGGAAGGTGGGGAAACAGTGCCTAAGCCAAAGGCAGAGACACTGTCAGGTGCCATGATTTTGACTTATGGGATGCAGGCTCCGTCAGCCTTTGTCAGTGGCCTGCACTGCCCTTGAACCAGAACTGAAACATGCATGGTGGGCTCCTCAGCTCAGTGGTGGTCCCAAGCAAGTGTGTTTCCTTAACTCCCCACAGCACTATGAAGTGAGTATTGCTAAGTCATCATTCAAGATACAATCACTTGCCCTGGAGATGAGTGGTAGAGCTGAGTCTGAACTTGGTTGAGTCCAGCTTCCCTGGACAGACAAATAGATCACTGAGTGGGCATTCCTGGGACCGTGGGGCTTGAAAAGGTTAAGGACAGTCAAAGAGCAGTGCCGACGGAGATCGTGCTGCATGAGAGACTGCATACAGCCCAGGGTACCCGAACTTGCAGTGGGGAGGGGTGCACCTGGGTTGGGCTGGTGTGGAGTTGAGCTTGAGCTGCAGGTGGTGAGGGCAGCAGGGGCATGCAGGTTTGTGACTTGCTGAAGCCGGGAATACTCAGATTATGTGAGCACGAGTATGTTTATATGTGTGTGAGTGTGTGATGGCATGGGTACACAGGAAGTTGTTTCTAGGTATGCTGGGCCTGTGCCAGCTACACATGTGGCTGGGTGGGTCTGGCCCGTCCTGAGGCAGTGGGCACGTATCTGCATCACCTGAGAGCAGAGAGTGTGTGCAGGCAGAACCGATGCTGTCCGCCTGCCACATTCCCGGGCCTGAGCGGCCAGGCCCTCCCCTTGGTGGGGGCAGGGCTAGCGGGCAGGCCTGTTCTAGGACAGGTGTCTCCAGTTCCTGGAACTACTTCCTTGTCTGCAGCTTTTCCCCGAACCTCCTAGCTGGGCAACTGGGAGAGAGGACGAGGCCATGGGTCCTTCAGGGGGGATCTCCCAGGCCAGGCGGGAGGGCCTGGGCCTGGAGGATAGAAAGTGGCAGCTTGGTCTCACGAGCATCTGGGTGCAAGATGTTCACAGCAGACCCTGAGTGCAAAGTGAGCGAGCTTCTCCCTTCCTCCCAGGGCCTCTGTTTAGCTGTATTTCCTCCCCAGGAAGCGGGGTTGGGGACAGAGCCAGAGTGGCCAGTGGCCTTAGGCACCTTGAAGGAAAAGGGGGCATGCAGGCGGAAGAGGTGTCTCTGAGCCCCTCTGCACTGCCTGAACTCCCAGTGCTGGTCACTTGCCATCATCCCCAGAAAGTCCTGTTGAGCACTGGAAACCACAGGGCCCTGGAACCTGCACCTGGGGGAGGTGTGAGAGCTCGCACCACTCTCCCTCGCAGATAGAGTCCAGCCCCTTGTTTCTCACAAGGAGGTGAGGGTCGGGGGGCACTGAAGCCCACCGAAGGGGAAGGGCCTGGGGCTGGGGCCCTGGGCCCCTTCCAGCATCCCGGGGTAAAATGGTCCTCTTTGAGGAGGAGTGAGAGAGAAGAGGACGATTGGTCCCGGCCTCACCCACCAGGCTGTTGCTTCTCCTGCAGGTGATTGAAGAGTTCTACAACCAGACGTGGATCCAGCGCTATGGGGACCCCATCCCACCCACCACGCTGACCACACTCTGGTCCCTGTCTGTGGCCATCTTCTCGGTGGGAGGCATGATTGGTTCCTTCTCCGTGGGCCTTTTTGTTAACCGTTTTGGCCGGTGAGCAGAAGGGGTTCTGGCCCTGCCCAGGGAGTCAGGGGGTGAGGGGGCCTTCTCTGCCTGTCCTAGGGCATTATCTATGACCCAGCCCCTGGGGTTTCCAAGGGTCTCCAGGGACCTGCCTGACCTGTGACCTCCTCCACTCCTCACCTGCCCCCCCACCCAGGCGGAATTCAATGCTGATGATGAACCTCCTGGCCTTCGTGTCCGCTGTACTCATGGGCTTCTCAAAACTGGGCAAGTCCTTTGAGATGCTGATCCTGGGTCGCTTCATCATTGGTGTGTACTGCGGCCTGACCACTGGCTTTGTGCCCATGTACGTGGGGGAGGTGTCCCCCACGGAGCTTCGAGGGGCCCTGGGCACACTACACCAGCTGGGCATCGTCGTCGGCATTCTCATCGCCCAGGTAAGCACCCACCCATGGCTCCATCCCTTGGGTGTGTGTCCAGATTCGACTCCTCGCCCAGCCTTCCACAGCCCTGGAGAGGACAGCCTCGTGGCCACATCCGAGGCACAGGTCCCAGGAACACACCACGTTCATCATCCTCCCCGCTTCCCCATTCCTGGTGGGAGAGCAAGTCCAGTTGCCTTGACCCTTCTCATCCCTGCCCAGTCAGCCTTGCCTCCTTTCTTCTCACCCTGGGCACCCAAGCACAGGGCAGCCTACTGGTTTCTCAACCTGACATTGACTCTCACACCTGATACCTGTATATATGTACACACTCCCCTCTCTCAGGGCTCTCCCTTCTCCTTCCCCAAATCATCTGGTGGCAGGGCAGCAGTCCCCCCGGCCCCTGCCAGACACGTTTGCCATCCTGTTATCTTATCCCCACCACCCCCAAATACTGTTAAGCAGGTCCTGCTTTCCCCTTGTCACAGATGAGGAAACCGAAGTTAAGTGAAAGTGAAAGTCGCTCAGTTGGGTCCAACTCTTTTTGACCCCATGGACTATGCAGTCATGGAATTCTCCAGGCCAGAATACTGGAGCGGGTAGCCTTTCCCTTCTCCAGGGGATCTTCCCAACCCAGGGATCAAACCAAGGTCTCCCGCATTGCAGGTAGATACTTGACCAGCTGAGCCACAAGGGAAGCCCAAGAATACTGGAATAGGTAGCCTTTCCCTTTTCCAGCGGATATTCCCGATGCAGGAATCGAATTGGGGTCTCCTGCATTGCAGGCGGATTCTTTACCAACTGAGCTGTGAAGGAAGCCCCCTCAGAGAAGTTAAGCCTCACATTAGTGGCACAACTAGACTCAGAACTAGAGCCCTCTCTCTGAAGCAGGGAAAGGCTCCTGGGCGGAGCGGGGTGGGAGCGAGCCCTGACCCGGGTGCTCACAGCCGCTGCTCCCGCCTTGCTCCCCCAGGTGTTCGGCCTGGACTCCATCATGGGCAACCAGGATCTGTGGCCCCTGCTGCTAAGCGTCCTCTTCATCCCGGCCCTGCTGCAGTGCGTCCTGCTGCCCTTCTGCCCCGAGAGCCCCCGCTTCCTGCTCATTAACCGCAACGAGGAGAACCGGGCCAAGAGCGGTACGGCGGGCCCTGCCCCTCCCCGCCCCCTGCCCCAGCCTTCTCCCCGCGCTGAGCCACCCCCGCCTTCCCTCCGGCCCCCTCAGTGCTGAAGAAGCTGCGTGGGACCGCGGATGTGACCCGCGACCTGCAGGAGATGAAGGAGGAGAGCCGGCAGATGATGCGGGAGAAGAAGGTCACCATCCTGGAGCTGTTCCGCTCGGCAGCCTACCGCCAGCCCATCCTCATTGCTGTGGTGCTGCAGCTGTCCCAGCAGCTGTCCGGCATCAACGCTGTGAGTGTCCCGTACCGACCCTCTCCTGTGCCCCCCGCCAATCCCTGGGGCCCAAGGCGTCCTGTGGACAGATCCCACACCTGAAACAGCAGACGGACCCCTGCCCGAGGAACAGCTCTCCTTTAAAACCCAAACTCAGAAGGGCCCTCCTGCAGTGTCCTCTTCAGTGTCCTTTACTGACCGTGTGTTCTGCACCCACTGGGACAGAGGCCGGGGAAGAGCCAGAGCACCCGGCTGAGCCCCAGCTACCGTGTCCCGTAGGTTTTCTATTACTCCACAAGCATCTTCAAGAAGGCAGGGGTGCAGCAGCCCGTGTATGCCACCATCGGCTCCGGCATCGTCAACACAGCCTTCACTGTCGTGTCGGTGAGTCTTCCACGTCGTCGCCCACAGCCAGCCAGCAGCTGGGGTCCAGCCTGTGGTCTCAGGGCCTCGGGACCTCGTGACCAAACAGCAGTCTTTACTGCAAGCCAGGCAGGCATCACGTGCTCCCTAAGTGCTCTCTCATTTCATCTTAAACAACTTGTCAAGTTCATCACTCGTATCAGTTGACACTGGTGCTCACAGAAGTGCATCAGCTGGCCCAAGGCCACAGGCAGAATGCTTAGCTGTCTGGCTCTCGTGGGCAGCTCTCACTCCCTGGGATCCTCTGTAGTCCCCGAGCCCAGCCTCAGGGAAGAGGCGATCCATCTGCCACTCCATCTCTGTGGCACCCTGTGGCTTTCCCAGCACTTGCGGGGGGGACCCCCTGGAGGGAGGGGCACCAGGAGGGGAGGCACCGACACTCTCTCTGCCCACAGCTATTTGTGGTGGAACGAGCCGGCCGGCGGACCCTGCATCTCATTGGCCTGGCCGGCATGGCAGGCTGTGCAGTGCTCATGACCATCGCGCTGGCGCTGCTGGTGAGTTGCTGTGCTCTGGGGGTGAGGTGGGGCGGCAGGGGGGAGGGGAGAGGAAGGGGGACGGGGAGCTCACGTGGGCATCTGATCCCAAGGTGCTCCTCTCAGCCCCAGGCTGGCCAGACCCCAGGTGGGGCTGCCCTCCCCCTCATTCTGCCGCATCCACAGCCCCGGGCTTGGGCCGAACCTTCGGCTTCCTCGGGCTGTCTCTTGTCCACTCTCATCCGGTCTTAAACCAGCTCCTCCCTGCCTGTGCTTCCTCACCACCACACCTCCAGCCCCACCAGTTCCCTCGCCCCTGGAGCTGCTCTGCAAAGTCTTCCTCTGCAGCCTCAATTCTTCTTGTAAACAGCCCTGGAAAGCAATGCCCTCCTTACCACAGAGGCGTGGAAACATGCCTTATCTCACTTAGTCCTCAGGACGCACAGTAGTTCAGTCAATATTTCCACTTCTCCAGTGAGGAAACTTCCCCCTCCCCACCCCTTTCCGGGTGAGGTTAGTAATGCAGCAGATAAAGCCAGGAATCAACCTCAGGTCTGCTGGCCCCAAGCCTGTGACTATAACCTCTATGATAACCTTATCCCAGGCACTTCACACACCACTCGCTTGTCCAGTGTTTGGGCAAGGAAAACACCAGGACACTTATTTTATAGCTGCACCAAGGCTTAGAGAGTATGTTGATGACTGAGAGGCCCAGCACCCCATAGGTGATAAGCAGGGGATCTGGAATCTGGAACAAAACCATATAACTCTTCTACTGTGGTCTCCTCGAGAATGGCTCTCTGGAACTTCATGCCTGCCCAATGCTGGTCCTGAGCTGGGTACCTTACAAGCCTCTGACAGCCACCCTCAGGAATGTTCTTCCACATCCTCCCGCCATAAGCAGACTGCTCCACAGCCAGAGCCAGGGGACCACAGGGACCTCTTCTTAGCACCTCCTGTGTGCAACTACATGACCGTTCCTGGAGGCAGATGCAAGCTCACAAGCACCATGCAGGGCTTAAACTGTTTTGTTCAGATGAGAAAACAGACCTGGCACAGGGTACCTAAGTCGCACAGGAAATCCAGGGCCAGCCCGAGGCCTCCTGCCTGCCAGAGTTCTGAACCTGCCCTGGGCCGCCCCTGAAGTTGGTTTCCTCTGAGGACCCAACACAGCCCAGCCTAACTTTCCTCCCCTCTCTCATCCTCAACAGGAGCGGCTGCCCTGGATGTCCTACCTGAGCATCGTGGCCATCTTTGGCTTCGTGGCCTTTTTCGAAGTGGGCCCAGGCCCCATCCCGTGGTTCATTGTGGCTGAACTCTTCAGCCAGGGCCCTCGTCCTGCTGCCATTGCCGTCGCCGGCTTCTCCAACTGGACCTCGAATTTCATTGTGGGCATGTGCTTCCAGTATGTGCAGGTGAGAGCCCCAGAGTCCCCGCACTCCAGCGTTTCTCTCCTGCACACAGGATCCCACAGCGCTGTGCAAAATGCTGTCCCTGCTATTCTTACTGGAATCACACTGGGGAGGAAACAGGCTCAGAAGGCCAGGTTACGGGCTCAGAACCCTGACCTCCACTCCAGGGTTCTTGCCTTAGCTTTGAATTGTCTATTCTGCTCTGCCATCAGAACCTGCTCTTATCACATGCCAGGTTCAGCAGAGTTCTGGGTTGTAGGTGGATATTCCCTTTTTCAGATCAAGGACCCAAAGGTAAAATGACCGTCCATCCTAAGGGCAGGATGTAGCGTCAGGTCTCCAACCAAGTGTTTCTATGTGTCTTTCAGGAACTGTGCGGACCCTATGTCTTCATCATCTTCACCGTGCTCCTGGTTCTGTTCTTCATCTTCACCTACTTCAAAGTTCCCGAGACAAAAGGCCGGACCTTTGATGAGATTGCTTCCGGCTTCAGGCAGGGAGGAGCAAGCCAAAGTGACAAGACACCTGAGGAGCTGTTCCACCCTCTGGGAGCTGATTCCCAAGTGTGAGGTGCCCCACACTTCCAGCCCGGTCTGCTCCCAGCGGCCCAAGGATCTCTCAGCGCGCAGGCAGCTGGATGAGGCTCTCAAACTGATAGATTTCAGCAGAGCCGGGCCTGGGGCTCCTTCCTTCAGCCAGCAGTGATGTCCAGAAGAAAATTCAGGACATTAATGGCTCCAGGATTTTAACAAAAGACTGTTGCTTAGATCTATTCAGATAAGCAACAGGTTTTATAATTTTTTATTACTGATTTTGTTATTATTTTTTTATCAGCCAGAGTCTCCTTCACCCACATCCCTGGCTTCACCCTAAACGGCTCAGTGCCTGAGGGTGGGACCACGCCCTGCCTAGACACTTGCCTTCTTTGCCAAGCTAATCTGTAGGGCCGGACCTATGACCTAAGGACACACTAATCGAACTGCAAACTATGAGTCTTCTACCCCAAGAGGTGGCTATGGCCACCCCTTCTGTGGGCCTGGGTCTCCCCAACCTAGGGGTCAGGCTCTGTTAGGTTTTGCCTATTCCCGTCTCTTCCTACCCAACCACTCAAATTAATCTTCCCTTGCCTGAGACCAGTTGGGAGCACTGGAGTGCAGGGAGGAGAGCGGAGGGGCCAGACTGGGCTGCCAGGTGCTAGTCTCCTTTGCACTGAGGGCCAGACGATCACCATGAGAGGAGGGGGCCATGGGAAACTGGGAACTCACTATGCAAGAAGACCTGGACACTCCTGCCCTGCTGTGTATAGTTGGAAGATATTTATATATATTTTTTGGTTGTCAATGTTAAATACAGACACTAAGTTATAGTATATCTGGACAAACCAACTTGTAAATACACCACCTTACTCCCTCTGTAACTTACTTAAGCAGATATAAATGGCTGGTTTTTAGAAACATGGTTTTGAAATGCGTGTGAATTGAGGGTAGGCAGATTTGGATGGGAATGGGAGAGAGCCACTCTTAGAACAGCTTCAGACTTTCTGACTCCAAGATCCAGTTATTTCCAAGCACCATTGGTCAACACCCTCTCCTGCTTAAAAATCTGTTTGCTCTCTATTACCTAGAGATTACCTAAAAATTGTGGCATTTGAGGCATTCCCATTTTTCTTCACAAATGATAGCTGGTATTCAAAAGAATGACAATTATGTGCTGACCTTGATGCTCAGGCCTTGATATACATTATCTTGAAAGTGAGGTAGGTACTATCTCTGTACGTTTGACAGACTCAAAGAGGTTAATGTGCCTGAAGGTTCACAGCAAATATGCTTAAATCCCTGCTTTTAAGTTATACTGCAGGAATTCCCTGATGCTTTCACTGTGTGGCCCAGGTTCAGTCCTCGGTCAGGGGAACTAAGATCCTGCAAGCCACGTGGTGTGGCAAAGAAGAAAAAATATACTGCACACCACCTGCCCTATACCTCAGTCCTCCCCTCAAACTCCCATCCCCTCCAATGAATCATGTTCACTGCATGGGCAGAGTGAGCTGTTAAGCTGCCTTTTTCCATCTATTTAATTCAGAATGCCCTGTATGATACAGCTTATAGGCTACTGCACACTCTGGAAAGATTTCTCATGCCATTCTCCCAATCCCTGAATTTCAAGAGCACTTTGTTTCTTTCCTGTGGCACTATATCTTTATCACAAGTTCCTATTTCTTCCACTAGCCTCAATTTCACACAAAGAAGTCAATTTTGTTCTTCTGGCTGTCCAGTACTAAATACAGTGCTTGGCACAGAGCAGGCAGGCAGAAGACAGTTGATGAAATAGAAGCACCAAAGATATTTGTCCCTAGAGGTTCATCTGACAAAATCTTGGGGGGTGGGGTGGGATATACCTGTGGAAGCTTTCATAACTGCACACAGGTGAGACTAAAACCTGCTTGGCATGAACAGGGGTTGTACAGGGCAAGAAGGGAAAGAAAGTACATCCTAGTTGGCAATGTCTATTGGTATCATTAGGTATAAAGAACCTGAAGAGTCAGCCATCATCTCACAAAGAGGGAAGTTCAGAGAAGGGGTGTGCTTTGCCTGAGCAAGCAGGCAGGGTGGTGAACCGATGCCGGGCAGGGGCCAGGTGCGATGAAGGAGGACTTATCACATGTCCATGTCCTCAAAAGTCTTCTGTTGAAAGGAGTTAGTTCGCTGGGGCCCTAGGCGGGTTAGTGCAGAGTCAGAGAACCCTGCTGCCAGGTGTGCACTCAGGGCTCTTAAAAACCTATGGTGACACTGGCTGCTGTCCCACCGGAAGGAAACGGACTAGGGGTGGGGTTAGGGCCGAAGAGGCACGCTAGCGGCCAGAGCTTAGGGATGCAAAGCAGATGGCGCCGAAATAGGGCAGAGCCTGGAAACACTCTAGCCCCGCCACAGCCCAGGGCTCCAGACCTTGGTTTGAAAAGGTCCGAGAATCTACTCCCCAGTTCTCGCCCTTCACAAGGCTTGCACCAACGTGCCCGATGCCACCATTTCCCAAATTGCGAGGTGCACGCAGGCGCCTGGAGTCCCGGCCCGCCCCAGCGTGGGTCCACATTCTTAAGGAGGCACAGTTTCCGGTCCCTTGACGCCTCTAGAGAGAGGCCGCAATCCATCGTGAGTGTAGAAGATTTGGTGCCCGGGCGATCTTTCATCTTCCCCATAGACCCCTAACACCGGTGCTTCAGGGCCGGCTGGGCACTCCCGCACCCACGTGGTTAGCCTCCATTGTCTACTCGCGGGGAGGGCGGGGCTACGCAGTGTCTTCACCAATCAGAACCGCAATGTTGGGCTGGTGAGGGGCGGGCCCCAGGCTCCCACCAATCACAGCCTGGCTGCTCCTGGCGGTGGTCCAGGACCAAGTAAGGGACTCTGTGGTCCTCTGTCTTCAGGGAGGTGCGTTTGCTCTAAGAGCTGGCGACCGTGGCTGGGTTAGCGCTGGCATCCTGAGGAATGTAGCTCACCTGGGATACCTTATAGCACAAAAGGTGACGGCTTGTGACGAAAAGGAGTAAATAGGTAACGGGGCTCCTCCCAAACTCCCTTCTTTTCCAATGCTTAGCTTACAGTTTTGTGAGAACCTTTATCTGATGTCTCAGGCTCAAGAGTCTATTCTCCCTGGGTCCCTGGATCAGGTTCCCCCGCTGGACCCCACAGCATCCTATATTTCCTTCAGCAAAGCCACCTGGACGCTGTACGGGAGTTGACTTATTCCCCCAGACTGGGGAGGCAACTGCTTAATCATTCCTTTGTTGCCAGTTCCCACCACAGACTGATCAGGATTGCTGAGTGAATTTAGACCTAAAAGAAGTTCCACGATCTGAGTTCTCCCAATGCAGTTTTAGGGAGAAAATCCAACAATTCAGAATGTGTTCTTAATAATGGGGAGAGAATATTCATTCTCTTCTATGAAAACTACATTTTGATGCCCTCTTTCTCATTCTATGGTTTTTATGTAAGTCTCTTACAAATCTGACCTGTTCTGTCCACTGCCATTGCTGGCCCTGGTTCAGACCACTTTTCTCTACAGAGGTCACTGCAGCACCTCCTCATTGCTCTCCTCACTTCCTGTCTCTTTCCCTTCATTCTCCACACAATAATCTTTGTGATCTTTCTAAAAGGCAAATCTCTGCATGTTTCTCTTCTACTTAAAACCCTTCCTGGGCTCCCATTTCCCTCAGGGTAACATTCAGCTTTCTTAGCCTGGAAACTCAAGGCTGTTTGCAATGTTTCTAGCTCTCAGATGTAGCCTCCTCTCTCTCTCCACTGCCTCCAGCCCCCACCCCCTACCCCTGCCCCAACGCAACCATACTTCAGGCATTGATCACTCTGTCCTCTGACCTCCACATACTCCTTCCCCTATGTACCTTTGGGGTTCCCTCCACAAAGACTGATCCCCCCGCTTTCTCTGTGTTCCACCATATCCCAGGACAGCCCAAGGAATTGGCTGAGGAAGCTGCTACTTGCAGGGGCTGGCTCACTGATTTCTTGGAACATTGCTGCCAACTAGTGGCTATTGTGTGAATGTGTAGGTGGGGGCTGGTTTTAACCTCAACTCTCAACCTCTCTCATGGATTGAGAGAATTGATTTCTTTGGCAATAACCCTTCACAGGGACTATTACAAAAGACGCTTTTTTAACCCTGTCCCCAGCGCCCCAGAATGACTTCCCAGAGTAGTGTCTGACCACATTACAGCTTAATGCTCCCTGTTGTCTCGTGGTAAAGCTCAAATTCCATAACCAAGCTGTCAAGATCTTTCACATTCAAGTCCTTGGAGACCTGATCTTCCCAAATGCTCCTTCAACACTTTGCCCCAGCTAAGCTGAGATACTCAGTGTTCCCTGGACAGCTCCTCACCTCACTGCCTAATCTTAAAACTTTCTGTCCAAGCTTCTTCTTTCTCTTGGTCTGCTTTTGGTCTTTCCCTAAGGCTGTTTGATCTCAAAAAAGACCAAATGAACAATCACTTTCTCTGTGAAGCATTTTTTCATTCCTTCAACAATTACTTAACTGAACAAATACCCTTTGCCAAACTTTCTCCTCAGCTGTGTGGTGTCTTGGAAAGAACATGGTTTCTAGAGTCAGATAGAGCTGATTTCAGATTCCAGCCCTGCTACTTTGCTGAAAATCTTTGGGTAAGTCACTTCACCTTTCTGATCTTCAATTTCCTCATCTGTTGTGATACTAAGATGAAATAAGACAATGTGTGTATGAGACAGGTATCTGTTAGAGTTACTCCATATTTCCCCTTCCACTCCTTTCATAAAGTCTGGTACTCACCCCAAGGTTTCTGTGAATCCCCAGGGATTTCAAGGTCCTTTCTGGCTCTATGCTCTGCAATTTTTAAACTACCTGGTACAGTGTTCCCAGTGCAAGCTCTTTCCTGTCATGGAACCCAGATCTTTTGATTAGTTTCACTTCATTCATTTACTACCTGCTGGGCACCAGGCATTGTTCCAGTGCTGGGGATACAGCAGTAAACAAAACCAAGATTTGCTTTCATGGAGCTTACATTCTGGTAGGGGAAACCAGCAATCTACAATCAACAGGTATATAATAAAGTATCAGATGGTGATTTGTGTTATGGGGCAGAAAAGGCAAACCAAAGAATAGAAGACGATGGATGTGAGCATGGGGTGGGCGGGTCAATTTTAGATGAAATAATTTGAAGGTCGCCCTGAAGGAGTGATAAGTGATAACAAATTTGAATGAAGTAAGAAGCAATAACAAACTTGAATGAAGTAAGGGAGCAAATCAGACCCTTAATCAGGGGGAGAGGCTTTTCTAAGCCAATGGAACAGCAAGTCCAAAGGTACAAAGGCAGGACCATGTCTGGTGTGTTAAAGGACCAGCAGGGAGGTCAAGACAGCTGGACCAGGGCAACAGGGAGATAAGAGCGAAGAGGTGGCAGGACACCTGACCCTGTAGGGCCTCATATGTCACTTGAGGACTTTGGGTTTTGTTTTGGGGTTTTTTTAATATAAGAAGAAACTTCCCAGTTTTGATATTTTGTTTGCATTCATTATAATATGCAGTTATGCTCAGCAGGTTAGTTATCATAGGGTTAGTGAGCAAATCCATCTTCCTATGACCTACTTTTCAACTTTGGAGAGGACCTACATTGTAACGCATTTAGTTTTCTGTAACAAAAACATAGTTGTAAGGTGAAAACAACCCATAAAGATAATTATAAAAACAAACCTCTGACTCTTACAGAAAATTCATTGGCATTTCCAGTAACAAGTCTTGGAAATTTCAATTAATTTATCTTAGCTCTCCCAGATAGAAATAAGTATAAAAAATAAGCACAGACTCCTACCTGGGTACCAACTCCCTACTGCTCTGTGCACAGTGGGCTGGCATCAGGCCAGGGGAAGAGGATCAGGTCTGCAGGATTAAGTGGTGTGGCAGCGCACTTGTGGTGAGAATCAGCGGAGCAGGAGACAATGAGGATAGGCCCAGGAAAACAAAGAAATGGAACAGCCCATGCAGAATGGAGAGGAAGACTGTCCTTTGGGCAGGGGCTAGGGCCACCAGCCAGCAGGAAATAATAGAGGAAGACAGGCTTGCCACCTTGCCCCTAATTTCCAACAGACCATACCCAATAGGTGGGTCAGTGATGGAGATAGAGATGATATGTAAATATTCATAGCAGAGATGAGAAAACTAAGAGAGCTGCAGCTGAGGAATTGTCTACGTATCCTTATGGGGAAGCTCTCAAATCACCATGACGACCATGAGGAATTTTGCCTTATGCCTTGACTCCTGCCATGTTCCATGAGATTAATAGTGCGATTCCCACTGTTGGCCTCTTTTTCCTTGCATTTTACCGATACACTGGCTATGAACCTTATGTAATTTCTAAGTGCCAGGTGGGTTCTGTGTTACCAGCGTATAACTGGAGATTGCCTTGGCACTCTAAGTTTCTGTCAACAGTAGAGTTTCACTATTTGCGTGGGAAAGTGTAAAGTTAATAAAGCAATTATAAAACAACAACAGCAAAAAAGAATAAGTATAAATTTAACCCAAACTTTATAAAAACTGGGAGGTAGATATTTTCCCTCCTCCCTCCTTTCTTTCTAAACAGAGAGTACAAATCTGTTGGTGTTTTGAACTTTCAAATGCACTTGTGTCAACAGGCTTCACTCAGAGTTTCTCAGACAGTACCATTGATTCTTGTGGCCTAGGGTTTAAAATATAATTTTAAGGGAGGGAACTCAAAGTATTTGGGGGGCCTGTAATCTATTTCCACAAACCTGTGATGTAATTATGGTGTGTCATATTGCCCAGACAGGAATCCTCATCACCTTTTTTTTTTCTTTTTGAGTTTTAAAATGAATTTATTAAAGAATGATCTTAGGAAGGCAACAATGTTTGATTTGTCATTTTAACAAAATTTCTACTTCTTCATGCTGTATAATAAAGGTAATATAAGAGGGTACAGAGTGATAAGCTTCTTTCTACTGGAATTATCTGATAGTACGGCACAGTGTAGTCATTTCCTCAATGCTAGGATACATTTTTTAAAAAGTTTTATATGCTTTTCTTCAAAAAGACATGAACAATAACAGAATGTCATTAAAAAGCCATTTCTCCCTATTCATTTTGTAGCACTGGAGCCAGTGTTTTTACCATTACAGGCTACAATTTTCACTTTATCCAATTTAATAAGTTCTGTCACCTCTCTGAATTCAACATCATTCGATTCAAACTTCTACACATTATTGCAGAATTTGTGTGTATTTAGAGAGCCCTTTAATTCTGCAGATAATGTCTCAGATGTTTGAAATCTCAGTAACTCCTCAGGGAAGGTAGCCAAACATACATAGGCCTGAAACTGACTCTGACCTTCTGTGCCAGTGTTGAATTTACAGCTTTATCAAACTGAAGTAGAACTTGAAGGGCAAGTTGGGGGTAATGTGTCTAGACGGTATGAGCTCATTGAGGCTCTCCCGAAGACTGCTTCCCATATGGTATTTTTCTACAGCTGATGTGCCATGGCTTAGGAGGGAGAAATTATTTTTCTTACTCAGGCTTGCACTGGTGTCCTTGGAAAAGGCACTTACTGCCTGGTTGTATAGAAAAACAGTGCCCCCAGGAACCCTGCAGGAACCCCACCCCACCCCCCAATCCCCCACCTGTCCCATCACTTCCTATTGTCTTTTCACAGAGGTGGGAGTGGAAGGGAAAGTTATTAACACCTACCCCACAGAACTGTGAGGATTAGGCAAGACCAAGTTGGGATACTCTTTTTTTCCCAAGTTGGGATACTCTTAATGTGATGCTTGATTATAGAAATGGTAAAGATTAGGAGCTATTATTATTTTCCGATAACCTTATTTCTCCATCCCTGTCATATTCTTTGAGTTCTGCTTACCATTGGCCAAGATTATAGCTAGCCAATCATCCTGACTAAATGCCTACCGAGAGAAAGCCAAGGTGAATGGGGACTTCTCCCCTATCTCTGTTTGGTGGTTACATATATTTATGGCCACAGGGATCCCTGGTAGCCAAGTTTCTATTTTTAATACTAACAATGGCCAATATTTAGATAGTGCTATTTGTCAAGCACTGTCCTAAATCTATGACATATATTAGTACACTAGATCCTTACCAACACCCTAGGAGGTAGGTACTATTATTATTATACCCATTGTCTAAATGAGGCAACTTCAGTTGGGCCACCTACATAAACCACACTCTGTAAGCAGCCTCTTGTTTCCATTCACAGCTATGAACTGACATGGCCTAGCTGCCTCCTTTGCAATCAAACCAAGAGGGAAAACCAGCCTTATCTCCCATTACTCTGCGTGATAAAGAGGCAGCTATTATTTACACTTATTGCTGAACAAATCAAACATAAAGAAGTCAAGCGTTTCTTTTTTGTCACATCATCATCCTTGGGGGTAGTGCTGTATGCCCCTGCCAAGCACAGTGCTTAGGTACATGAAGTGCAGTGGGTAAAGATGTGATTTTGAAATAAGAAGCACAGCATTTTAATCCAAGTGATGCTGTGTATTGACTCAGGCCTATCTTAGACTTGGTTTCCTTATCTATGAAATGAGGATAATAAGTGAATCTTTGTCATTGGGTTGCTGTGAGTATTGAAAGAGGAAAGATTTATGGTACCTGGCTCATAGCAAGCACTCATTCAATGGCTACTATAATTTCCTTGTTGTTTATTTGTTTTTGCTTCCCTTGTGGCTCAGCTGGTGAAGAATCCACCTACAATGTGGGAGACCTGGTTTTGATTCCTGGGTTGGGAAGATCCCCTGGAAAAGGGAAAGGCTACCCACTCCAGTATTCTGGCCTGGAGAATTCCATGGACTGCATAGTCCATGGGGTCGCAAAGAGTCAGACATGACTGAGCGACTTTCACTTTCACTTTATTTATTTTTAATTCTTTTTGTAAATTGAGGTATGGTTGATTTATAGTGTTGTATTAGTTTCATTATTATTATATTGTCACACAGCCTAACTATGCTGGTTCTCTTAAAAACCAATTAGATTCAAAGTAACTTGGTCAAAATCTATAAATGTGTTTTTTTCTTTTATTTTAGAGCAATAGGTGCTGGAACTTAGGCAATCCTTAGCCTTTTATTATATACTTTCAAAAATCATGTCTAACTCTGAGACATATCTTCAGAGGCAGACCCTATTAGGAATATTTTTATATCAGGACATTTATGGAAAAAGGTGTACTGTTCTCTGAGTAAACTGAAATATCTCAACCCAGTTCACTTCCTCAGTGCTCTTCCCATTTCATTCTTCACACTCAGGTCTGGGATTAAAACCCCTCCCTGGTGGATGACCTTAGTGACTGCACACTGCAGAAAGAATACCTCAGTTCAGTTCAGTTGCTCAGTCGTGTCCGATTCTTTGCGACCCCATGGACCACACCATGCCAGGCCTCCTTATCCATCACCAACTCCCGGAGTTTACCCAAACTTATGTCTATTGAGTCGGTGATGCCATCCAACCATCTCATCCTCCATCATCCCCTTTTCCTCCTGCCTTCAATCTTTCCCAGCATCAGGGCCTTTTCAAATGCGTCAGCTCTTCACATCAGGTGGCCAAAGTATTGGAGTTTCAGCTTCAACAACAGTCCTTCCAATGAACACTCAGGACTGATTTCCCTCAGGATGGACTGGTTGGACCTCCTTGCCTACCATTTAAAACTCTGTACCCTCTGGCCTGCTTTTTCATACACTCTACCTCTGTGGTGTTGGAGAAGACTCTTGAGAGTCCCTTGAACTGCAAGGAGATCCAACCAGTCCATCCTAAAGGAGGTCAGTCCTGAATATTCATTGGAAGGACTGATGCTGAAGCTGAAGCACCAATCCTTTGGCCACCTGATGCGAAGAACTGACTCATTGGAAAAGACCCTGATGCTGGGAAAGATTGAAGGCAGGAAGAAAGGGGACGACAGAGGATGAGATGGCTGGATGGCATCACCAACTCGATGGACATGTTTGAGCAAGCTCCAACAGTTGGTGATGGACAGGGTGGCCTGGCATGCTGCAGTTCATGGGGTCACAAAGAGTTGGACAGGACTGAGTGACTGAACTGAACTGAACCTCTACTAAAACCCCTAGTTACCTGTAACCTATCTTGACTAAAAGTCTATTTTGTCTGATATTAGGATAGCTACCTTTGCTCTCTTTTGGTTACTATTTCCTTGGAATATCTTTTTCCATCCTTCACTTTCAATCTATTTGTGTCCTTGCATCTAAATAAATCTTTTGTAGATAGCATTTATTGAATTATGTGTTTTCTATCCATTCTGCCAATCTGTTTTTTGATTAGAGAACTTAATCCATTTACATTTAAAGTAATTCCTGGTGAAAGTGAAAGTCACTCAGTCATGTCCGACTCTTTGTGACCCCATGGGCTATACAGTCCATGGAATTCTCCAGGCCAGAATACTGGAGTGGGTAGCCTTTCCCTTCTCCAGGAGATCTTCCCAACCCAGCAATTGAACCCAGGTCTCCCGCATTGAGGGCAGATTCTTTACCAGCTGAGCCACAAGGAAAACCCAAGAATACTGGAGTGGGTAGCCTTTCCCTTCTTCAGTGGATCTTCCCGACCCAGGAATCAAACCAGGGTCTCCTGCATTGCAGGTGGATTCTTTACCAACTGAGCTATGAAGGAAGCCCAATTCCTGGTAAGGAAAGACTTGCTTTTATCATTGTAATATTTGTTTACTATATGCCCCCATAGCTTTTTTATGCCTCACTTCCTGTGCTACTGTCTTCTTTTTTGTTTACTTGATTTTTTGTAGAAAAACATTTGCATTCCTTTCTCACTTTTCTTTGTTTATATTCTATAGTTCTCTTCTTTGTGATTATCATGGGAACTACATTTAACATCCTAAACTTATAACATTCTAATTTGAATTTATTACAGCTTACCTTCAATAAGTTTTCTTGCCTGGAGAATCCCAGGGATGGGGGAGCCTGGTGGGCTGCCGTCTATGGGGTCGCACAGAGTCAGACATGACTGACGCGACTTAGCAGCAGCCGCAATAGCAACTTCAATAAGATACAGAAAGTCTGCTCCTTTATATCGCCATCCCCACCCCTTTTGTGTGCTGATGCCACAGAATTATAGAATTGGGCCCCAAAACATAAATTAATAATTCTTTTAAGTTCATTCAGTTCAGTTCAGTCACTCAGTCGTGTCCAGCTCTTTGCGACCTCATGAACCGCAGCACTCCAAGCCTCCCTGTCCATCACCAACTCCCGGAGTTTACCCAAACCCACGTCCATTGAGTCGGTGATGCCATCCAGCCATCTCATCCTCTGTCGTCCCCCTCTCCTCCTGCCCCCAATGCCTCCCAGCATCAGGGTCTTTTCAAATGAGTCAGCTCTTCGCATCAGGTGGCCAAAGTATTGGAGTTTCAGCTTCAATATCAGTCCTTCCAATGAACACCCAGGACTGATCTCCTTTAGGATGGACTGGTTGGATCTCCTTGCAGTCCAAGGGACTCTCAACAGTCTTCTCCAACACCACAGTTCAAAAGCATCAATTCTTCTGCACTCAGCTTTCTTTATATTCCAACTCTCACATCCATACATGACCACTGGAAAAACCATAAACTAAGTTCATTAGTCTCTCAAAAGATGTCACAAACAAAATTTGGAGTTACAAACCAAAGTTAGAATCATGCTAGCTTTTAGACTAATAAATGGGTTTTTTTCCTTTAAATATGTTAGTCTCTCAAATCATGTTGATAAGTAAATATGCATTTACAAACCATTGTTAACAATAATGCTAGCTTTTGTAATTGCCCATGTGTTGTGCTCCAAGTTACTATCTAATGTTGTTTCATTTCATATTGCAGGACTCCCTTGAGAATTTCTGGCAGGTCAAGTCTATAGATCACAAATTCCTTCAGCTTTTGTTTGTTGGAGAATACCTTGATTTCTCCCTCACTTTTGACGGAAGTTTTGCCAGCTATAAGATTCTGGTTCACAATATTTTTCCTTGAACTCTTTGAATATGTTGACCCACTGCCTTCTGGCCTCCAAAGTTTCTCATGAGAAATATGTCAAAAATCTTACTGAGGATCCCTTGTGTGTAATCATTTGCTTCTGTCCCACTGCTTGTGTATCTCAACATGAGTCTCTTTGAGTTCATCTTACCTGAAATTCATCGAGATTCCTAGATGTTTATATTCATATTTTTCATCAAATTTGGAAAGTTCTCAAAAGTTGTTCAGATAATTCTTTCTGCCCCTTTCTCTTTTCTCATTCTGGGACTCTCACAATGCATACCTGATGTTTTCTGCTTGATGTTGTCTCACAGGTTCCCTAAGGTCTGTTCACTTTTCTTTCATCTTTTTTCTTTCTGTTCCTCAGACTTAATTTCTATTGTCCTATCTTCACGTTCACTGATTCTTTCCACCTTCTCCAGTCTGCCTTTGAATCCTCTAGTGAATTTTTCATTTCAGTTATTGTACCTTCTAGCTCCAGAATTTCTTTTTGGCTTCTTTCTAGGTTTTCTCTCCCTTTACTGATATTTCTGTTTTGTTCATACATTATTTTCCTGACTTTCTCCACATCTTGCTTTAAGCATCTTTAAAACAGTTGTTGTAAGGGTTTTCTGGTAGAGTTGTCATCAGACTTTTTTCAGGCATAGTTTCTGTTAGTTTATTTATTTGTTTTATTTAAATGGGCCATAGTCTCCTGTTTCTTTGTATGCTTTGTGATTTGTTGTTGTTGAAAACTGGACATTTGAATCTAGTAATGTATTAACTTTGGAAATCATATTCTCCCCCTTCCCAGGACTTGCTTCTTTTTTTGTTTGTTTTATTGTTGTAGGCTGTCTCTCTACCAAAAGTCAGCCTGAGATGTAAACCTAAGGTCTCCTCGGGTCTTTTCTGGGCTTTCATCTTTCCCTGGGTATGTGCAGTCACATTCTAATTTTCCCCATATATGCAGTTGTTTTTGAATATCCTAGTCTTTAATGTTCTGGCCCCAAAAGGAGAGAAAGAAAATGAAGGGTGTGAAAAAGTGTACTGGTCCTTTAAATCCCCTGGGAGTCATTTGAGCCAGAGGGAGAATGGCTTGTAACAGTAAGGGGAAGAGCAACAAAAGCTGCCCTCCTCTTTGCACCTCTGTGAGTGGAACCTGCAGTCAAATGCCATTGGCAGCAACATGGATGGCCCTGAAGATTGTCACACTGAAGGAAGTAAGTCAGACAGAGAAAGACAAATATCATGACATTGCAATAGGTGGAATCTAAAAAAATTAAAATGATACAAACGATCTTATTCACAAAACAGAAATAGAGTCACAGGCATAGAAAACAAATTTATGGTTACTGGGAGTAAAGGAGAAGGAGGGATATACTGGGACATTGGGATTGACATATGCACTGTCTACTGATATCAAACAGGACCTACTATATAACCCAGGGCACCCTACTCAATACTATGTAACGACCTATATGGGAAGAGCATCTGAAAAAGAGTGGATATACATCGAGATAGATAGACAGATTTGTATAACTGATTCACTTTGCTGTATACTTGAGACTAACACACCCTGTAAATCAACTATAATAAAAATTAAAAGAAGCAGCAGCAATCAGAACACAGATCCCCAGTATTTGGAGGACAGTGTCCTTTTTGCTCACCATGGCTCCCACTTGCTGTGTGTAGGTTACTAAAGAGATGTGTGTGTTGCCTGCCATGAGGCTAGAGTGGAGGGTGAGAGCCTGCTGCTCTACCGAGAGCTGAAACTGGCTGAAATTAACTAAGCCTTCCCAGGGAAGTTGCAAGCCTTCAGTAGACTCCAGATCTCCCCAATATAAAGTTACATCAGACAGATTCTGCCAGTTTGATTGTTGTCTTGGTGGGGATACAGATTCCAGGTGCTTCCTACTCTGCCATCTTCCCAGAATCCTCCCTCTATAATTCTTTTTATACATCATTGGATTCTGTTTACTAATATTTTCTTGAGAATTTTTGCATCTATGTTCATTGATATTTTTCAGTAGTTTTCTTTGTTTGTAAGGTCTTTGTCTAGTTTTGGTGTTAGTTTAATGATGACATCATACAATGAGTTAGGAAATAGTCCTTCTTGACTCTATCTTCTGGAAGAAATTGTAGAAAATTGATATAATTTCTTCCTTAAATATTTGATAGAATTCACCAGTGAAGCCATCTGGATCTAGTGCTTTCTGTTTGGGGAAGCTATCAAATATTGATCAAATTCTTTAATAACTATAAACCTATTCAGATTGTATGTTCTTTCCTTACATGAGTTTTGATAGCTATGTCCTTCAGAGAATTGGTCTATTTCATCTGTTAATGAATTTGTGGGCATAGAGTTGCTCATAATATTCCTTTATTATCCTTTAATGTCCATGGGATCAGATGTCCCTGTTTTCACTTCTGATGTTAGTAATTTGTGTCTTCTATTTTATTAGTTATCATTATTTATTACTAGCTAGAGGCTTATCAATTTTATTCATCTTTTTGAAGAACCAGCTTTTGGCTCTGTTAATTTTTTTCTGTTGATATCCTGTTTTCAATTTCATGCTCTAATTTTTTCTGCTTACTTTCGATTTAATTTTCTCTTCTTTTTCTAATTTCCAAAGGTGGAGCTTAGACTATTGAGTTTAGATCTTTCCTCTTTTCTAAGATATGCTATTCAATGCCATCAAAGCATTGCTTTTGCTACATCTCACAAATTGTGATTAGTTGTGTTTTTCACTGCTGCTTTCCTGGGGTAAAGTGTCTGCCTACAATGCGGGAGACCCGGGTTCAATCCCTGGGTTTTTCATTACTTCAAAATATTTTTAAGTTTTTCTTGATATTTCTTTTTTGGCCCACATTAGAAGCTTTGTGTTATTTAAAGTTTATTTAATACTTTAACTTCCATGTATTTGGAGATTGTCTAGCTATTTTTCTGTTGTTGATTTGTAGTTTAATTCCACTGTGGTCTGAGAGCACCCACTCCATGATTTCTATTCTGCTCCTGAGTGTCCCAAGCCGTGCCAGCTTGGGAGAAGGGCTATTGTGAGTGAAATGAAATGATTCCCCTTATCTGTTTCAATGCAGCTGTTCTTGGCTTTTAGTGTGCCTGGGTACTGTGACTTCTTAACTGGTTTCTAGAATTCTCATAAAGGCTTTTTGGACTGAGTACTGTTGTTAAATCAGTGTCTCTGTTGGGGAAGGAAGAATGGGCTTCCAATTCTACAATCTTGCTAACATAACTCCTGTTAGATTAATTTTTGTAAAGAGTACACTTGGAAGCTGAGGATCTTTACACTGATTTCCTTTAAACTAAATAAGCTCACATCCTTATGGAAAGTTTTTGTGAACCGTCAGGGGTATGCATACCAAGTCTGAAGACCATTTTTCTGGAGGGTCCAGATTAGTATTCCTCTGCTTCCCTTGTTTTGTTTTCTAACACTGCCTCTGTTATGCCAACAGGGTGCCAACTCCCTATCCAGGGTCTCATCCATGCCCCGCCTGGAGCGTCTAGATCAAGGGAAGTCTCAGGCATCTCTTGAGTGATGAGTGTTGGGTAGCTGTCCTGAGCTCACGTGTAGCAACAGCAGGGTTTCCATTTGACCTGTAGGACAGGCTATCCCCTCTTCTCAAGAAGCCCTCCATGTTTATTTCAGACCCACATACACTGAGAAGTGAGTATCATGGTGGGCCTTTTATCACCAGCCTCTCCCTCCAGGAAGGTAGGAGGGAAAAGGAATGAGCTATGCTCTCATAGAGCCTAATGACTCCTTCTCCAGCTCTGCTCCTGTTTTCCCACACTTCCTAACCAAGTCTTGGCTTCTAAAAGACCACAGTCAGGTTTTCGGAATGAGTGCAGTTTAGCAAAGATGTCCTTCCTCTGAATAGCCAAGGTGAAAAGTGTGATCAACTGCATTTCACAGAGTCTCAAGCTCAGGCACCCTGCACACCCTCCCTCTGAAACTAGTCAGTACTATTTCCATATCTTTAGACATGCCATCTCTGGGACAATGCTCCATTCCCATGGGTGTCTGGAAGCATGGTCTCTGCTTTGCCCAATTTGCCCCCTATGTCTGTGGTTTTTGGGTATCTGGGTCTATTTGTGGCTAGGTTCTTCACACTCTGAAGTGGTAGTTTTAATCCTAAGCCAGGATCTGGGCCTATTCTGGGAGATTTCTGACCTGCCTACCCCCAAGTGCCAGGCCTTGGATAGCAGAAACTTGATAGGGGTGCTCAAATAAATGGCTTCATTTAAAACCCTAAACCCAACCAACATTACACATGATAACCCCAACCCATTACCAAGGGCTCTGTGGTGGCCCATTCTAACCTGGATCTGGGGCAAAACCAAATCACAGTAACCAACACCTTCCACGTGTCTCTTCCTCTAGACTGGTTGCTCCTTGAGGGCCACTGGAACACTGTCCCCAGTAGGGATCAGCCTAACACAAAGAAGTTACCAGTAAGTGTCTGGTGAATTTGACTCACCCTCCTTACACTACTCTCTGAGCCTCCAGGGAAGCCACCCCACAATCCCATAAAAACATGTTACCATCTTCCTTGTTTCTTTTCTGGGGTGACAAACCCAGGCTTCTGGGTTTCATTCATTTAGACAAGTCCCTGAACAGCTTTTATGTCAGCCACTGAAGAAAGGCAAGAGATCCCTGCCCGCGAACTGAAATAATGGGAAGAATAAAGGATACCCAGTTAAGTGATAGGGTTGTATCATGATTCCTGGTTGAAAGGAAGAGTCTGTGTCAGCAGTACCTCTGAATGATACAGTGAGGTACTTAACTAGGAGAGAAGATGCCATAGTGGACATCTGTTTTTGCTGCCTGTCATCCATTCAGCCTTCTTGAGGAGGACTGCCCCTTCCTTACTCTTAGCCCACATATTTGTGGTGGATCTGACTCCACCTCCAACTCTTGTGGTCAACCTGAGACCTCAGACATAGTCAGTTAAACCATCACATTTCTTCAGTCAGAGTGATTAGTTCCAGAATAGACCTATGAGCTAATCGGAGTCACTGAGATGCAGTGGTTCCTTTGTGGAAACATTGGAAGAGAGGCAGCCACATTTTCTAGCTATCCTTGAGCCCAGAGATATAATGCCAGTCATCTTGCACAATGAGGGAAAAGAGAGCCTGTCTGAAAAGAGCCAACACAGACAGACGAACAGAGAGAAGCAGGGTTTGAGTCTGTAGCAGCCCTGCCTGAAGCCAGAATTTTCTGTCGTATGAGCCAGTAAAGTCTCTTTCCTTGATCTGAAATCGACTCTTAGTTGTGAAGTCAACCTAAAATGCATGTAAGCAGACATTGATTAAGTCACTTGAAAACATTTAATTATTCTGAAGTCACTTGAGTTTTTAGGAGGTTGGTCCATCAGGAAACCACATGCACACTGGTTAAGCGCACAGGTTTTTAAAAACACACATGCATGGAGTTAACCTTTCTGAGCTTCCATTTCTCCATCACTTAAATGCAGATAACAATAGTGTTGATATGTTTTTTTCTATGTCTAAGGGCAGATTTTGTGAGCCACAAAAGACTACAGCATCTTGAATTTAAATCAATATTAAATTTTTCATCTATAAACTCAAAGTTTTGGTTTTGTTCAAGACTTGAAAGTTCAACTTGTAAATGTATTATTCTACTTTTAAATTGATTATATTTAGATAAAACTAATGATTAGGCCTAAGAGGATCTTATATTATTGTTCAGAGAACTCAGGCAGAGCAATGTAAACTCTGTTAAACAATTAATCCCATTTTAAAATTTATAAAATGTAATTTCATTAAGTAGTGTAAACCAAATATAAATTTCACCTATTCTCTTTTCATTTTATACCTATCATATGCTTGCTCAATCAAGTTTCATTTCTAATAAGTAAGTTCTTACCAAGTACTTAACAAAAATTTGCTACATATATATAAATAACACATACACTAGATCTAGTATTCCAATATTATTTACATGGCACCTCCCTGGTTGTCCAGTGATTAGGACTACGTGCTGTCATTGCCAAGGGCCCAGGTTCAATCCTGGTCAAGGAACTAAGATTCCACAGCCATGTGGCATGGCCAAAAAAAATATTTTTAATAATATTATTTATAAACAATTAAATTCCCTTACATTTAATAGATCTAATCTATCAAATTAGGTTAACCTCTCAGATTTTTCAATATGTCATATTATTTCAAAATTACATTTAAGTACCAAACACTCAGAAGTATTTTAAACACAGAAGTCTTTATATGATGGGTTTGATTTATTTATCGTGTCTAAATTTAATTCTAAAACCTTTTCAGACTTGAAAAGCCACTTAGTCACCAAGAAAGAAGTTCTAACATCTCTAGGGAGTTCAGATTACTGAGTCAACAATTCACAATCATGATAGAATTACCATCTAGGGGGGCAACACTGAGGTGACTGGCTCAACAATCCAGGCCATGATACAGTTACCTTCTTAGGATCCGGCTGAGGTTGATACCTTAAACAAGTCAAGGCTATTGGGTTGACAATTTATTAGCACAATAAGGTCATTATCAGAGATTTGACCCTGGGGGCTACAACCTAAGCTTCACCTGCTTCCAGGATGACTCCACCTGAGCCACATGGATACAGTGAGCCCTTTTTACAGCCTCCGCTACATTGGGGCACTTCAAGTCCCTGTCCTCCTGGGTTTAAATTACACCCCTCTGTAATTCATCTGCTTGGAGTATGCAACTTCACCCAGGGTTCAAGAAAGGAAACTTACACCACAATTTGAGTGGGTTCTTGAGTTCTCTTAAGACATGTTAGTGCAACTGTTCTTTAAAAACTCCTGAGACTTCTCCACCATTCTTTCAAGATTCAGTTGTAATTGGTTTGGGTGTAGCCTGGGCATCAGGATTTTTCAAAGCTCTCCGAGTGATTCTAATATGCAGCCAACATTGAGAATCACTGTTGCACCTTCTCTTCCAGCTATAAAGACAGGTTAATTTTATCACATTGGCTCTTGAATACCTCTCTCTGTCTGTCGCAAGTTGTGTTGATCACAATAAAGTCATCAAAGAGTGGTTAAAATTTAAGGCTCTAGAATTAGACTGCTTAGGTTGATCTTGAATGAATTTCTTACCTTCTCTATGCCTTAGTGTCACTATCTGTAAGATGGGGATAATAGTTATACCTATCTCCTAGGGTTGTTTTAAAGTAGGAATAAGTGGCATTTATTCATGTAATGCTTACTGAACAGCTTCTGCATATATTAAATGCTCAATGCATATTAGCTATTCTTATCATTATTTTAATGCAAATGATCATATAATCTGCAAATATATCTCTCTCTTTCCAGTCCTTATAGTTACTCCTTCATTTTCTGGTCTTATTATATCAGTCAGGGCCTCCAACATCAAGCTGAGCATTAGTGGTGATAGAGGTACCCCCCATCTTATTGGTCTCCTTCATTACCAGTGTTAAAGGAAATGCCTCTGAGGTCCATAAGGATACTCGAACTTTAACATATGAGGTTTGATAGAGGTTTTGCTATAGTGCTGTTTCTCACGTTAAGGAAGTTATTTTCTTAGTTTTTAGAAGGCACAGAAGTTTATTGCATGCGCTCCTTGCATGGAGGGTAACAATCATATAATTTTCCTGCCTTAAGCTATTAAGGTGAATTCCACTTTTTGAAAGGACAACACTGATTAACGAGGGGACCTGAAGAGGGGGAATTTTTTATATAAGAGGTGGAAAAGGCATCAAGTTTAACTCAGAAGAAATAAATTCACTAAGTAAATTCAGGAGAAGCTATTCATATGAGTCATACTTTATGAGGGTAGAGGAGAAAAACAACAAGTATGGAATGTTTCCACTTTTGTGACCACAGAAGTGAAGGTTTTAAGAACACAGTGGATGATTAACCAAGTAAGATTCAAGTTTCTGTAATTTAGCACTGCACATCCTTTCTCCCTTGCGGCCCTTGCCTTTTTCCAACTGTAGTAGGCACCTTTTTTTTTTTTTTTGGCGTTTTCTTTTTGCTTTTTCCCCCAACTTTTTATTTTGAAAAATAATCCCCAGAAAAGGTGAACTTATGGTATTAATATAATGAATTAATAGTTGATCCATTACCTAGATTCACCAGTTACTAACATTTGGCCACATTTTATTTATCTAAGATACATCTGTGTACTTTTTTCTTTTTTTTTGCTGAGCCATTTGAAAGTTCCAGACATGACGAGACTTTATGCCTGAATACTTCAGCACATAGCCTTTTACAGAACATTCTTCTAAATATCTGCAAAATCATTACCACATCCAAGGAATTTAATACATTTAATATACAATAACATAGTAAAATTTCATCATTACCACCAGTTTCCTTTATAACTTTTTTCTTATTTGATCTGGGATCCAATGAAGGATCCAACAGTGCATTGGGTTGTCAGGCCTTTTACATATTCTTTAATCTTTATCTTTAATCAAGAACAGTACACACAGACATGCATGTCTGCATACATACACATATATGCATGGTCTTTCATGAATCTGTTTTTGAAGAGTCCAGGGAAGTTGTCTTTTAGAATGTCTCACAATTTGGATTTGGTCACCTTCCTCCCACAATTGCTGGAGAAAGAAGTGGCAACCCCCTCCAGTATTCTTGCCTAGAGAATCCTGTGGACAGAGGAGCCTGGTGGGCTGCTGTCCATAGGGTTGCATAGGGTCAGACATGACTGAAGCGACTTAGCATGCATGCATGCGTTGGAGAAGGAAATGGCAACCCACTCCAGTATTCTTGCCTGGAGAATCCCAGGGATGGAGGAGCCTGGTAGGCTGCCGTCTATGGGGTCGCACAGAGTCGGACACGACTGAAATGACTTAGCAGCAGCAGCTCCCACAATTAGATTTAGGTTAACCATTTTTTGGCAAAAATACTGTATGTGTGATGTTGTGTACTTCCCCTTATATCCCATCAAAAGGTATGTAATGTCAATTTGTCTTGTTATTGGTGATGGTAAGTTTGATCATTTGTTTCAGGTGGTATTCATCAGAAGTTCATTTTAAAAGTACCTTTTCCTCTTTGTAGTTAGTCAAGTAATTTATGGAATGATACTTTGAAACCATGTAAATATTCTGCTCTGCAGCAGTCTTTCACACAATGGTTTTAGCATCCATTGATGACCCCTACCTGAATCTGCTCATTACATGATGGCTATAAAATAGTGATCTTCTAAGGCAATAATACCACCTGCAAATGAAATAAGTGGTGATGTTATTAGAGGAGATGAAATAAGCTAGAGATGTTAACTCTACCTTGGGGGAAGATCTGGGGAGGCACCTACAGGGGATTTATGTAGAAGATAAAGACATGAGGTCCTGAAAGAAAACATAATCTTGAGCCTTGACACCCAGGAGAGCTTCTGGGTTCTGGATCCATAAGAAAGGTGTTTTTCCTGTCAACTTCAGTCTAGTCAGTTTAAGTTAACAAATCATGCAGTTGCACATCTGTTTTATCTGTATGTTGAAATCATTAGCCTTGCTGTATGAATTAACCCCAGATACTGATTTCATCATCCCCCGTATAGTTTGGTCTGGATCACAGTGACTGTAGTGACCTACTGCCTGGGTTGTTCTCCTTACTTAAGTCATGAGACTAGGTTAGGGAGTCAAAAGCACTGATAGTCTCTAATTTTCAAAAATCCTTATATTTCTAGATTATGCTGTACTCTGATTCTAATACATTATTTTGAAATTTACTACTGGATTTAAATTTTAATATTTTATTTAAAAATTTCACACCCGTGTTCATAAATGAGCTTGTCTATTCTACTACCCTTAAGTGGTCTTGGTATTGGTATTATATTAACCTCTTAAAAATGAGTTGGATAATTTCTCCCAATGAGCTGGCTGATTTCGCATGGGATAACAAGTATAAGATAAGAATTATCTGTTCCTTTGAAAGCTTAGTAAAGATTCACCAGTAAAGCCATCTGGCTTTAGTGCTTTTAATGAAGAGAGTAGTTAAATAAGTTGTGGCGTTCCCTAATACAATAATATTCATACAATAGTGGTAAAAATCAAATACAGCTTCATGAAATAACATAGAAAAATCTTAAAACTATGAAGCCATCAGTTTTATTATTATAGGCAATGCAGCTATCATCATTCCTGTACATGTCTCTTGGTGCCAAGCTGCAAAAGCTTCTCTAGGAAATACACCTCATAGAATTCCTAACTGCAGAGGATATGCATTGCTCAGCTTATTAAGGTAATAACATACTGTTTCCCGAGGGAACTTCTCCAGTTTACACCAATATCAGCAACACGTGAAAGTTCCCATTACTCCATATTCTAGCTAACATTTGGTATTATCTAACTTTTGCATTTAGTAGCTGTGTAATTGGGTTTTATTATGATTTCAACCTACATTTCCCTGATTTCAAATGAACCAGAAATTTTTTTCATATGTTTATAGATTATTTATGCTTTCTCCCAAGTGAAAATACCATTCATTTTTTTGTCCATTTTACTGATTGAATTGTCTTTTCTTATTGATGTATAGAAGTAATTTATATAGTCTAGATATTAAATCTTACTCAATTTTATGTGTTGCACTTATTCTTTCAGTTTGTAGCTTATCTTTTCACTTTATGTGAATCTAAATGCTTAATATAAACGTAGTCAAGTTTATTGATTTTCTTCCTTTTGGTTTTTTCCTTTTGAACATTAGGAAATATTTTCCTATCTTGCAATCACAAAGACAATTTCCATATTTCTTCTCTAATAATTTTCTATTCAGATTAAGGCCTTTAATATTCTAGGAATTGACTTTTATGTATATTGTAAGATAGGAATCCAGTTTTATTTTCTCCCTAATATATGATCAGTTGTTGAAGCACCGTTTATTTTAGAATGTCTGTGGGTTTTTTGTTTTTTTTTAAAAATAATTTTATATTCACAGATAGTTGCAAAAATAGTACAGAGGCCCCATATACTCTTCGTGCAGTTTCCCCCAATGGTTATTGAGTTAGGAAAACCCAGTCTTCCTCCTGTGTTTCTCCTTTACTCTCACACCACGTCACACACACCGTCTCACACTCACAACACTTCTGACACCAAATATGGGAGTAAGGAGGTTCCTCACAAGCAGTTCTCTGCAACACCAGCTAGTGTCCTACAGCCTAACTCCATTTGAGCACAGTCTTCCTGGAGAAAGTATCAGATCCCACAGGTTAAGGGCTCAGTCCCACTCTAAGACGCTTCCCCCAGCACCACACACACACAGTTACAGGCCAACAGCAAATGGTAGGCCCCCAGATTAGCCACAACTTCTGTCCAGCTTGGTTCCCATGACCTCCTCTCCCTTCAGTTATTTGCTAGAATGGCTCATAGAACTCAGGGAAACACTGACTGATGTTTAACAGTTTAGGAAAAGATATGATGAATGACATAAATGAATAGCCAGATGAGCGGATAGATACAGAGGGTGAGGTCTGGGAGGGTCCCAATTACAGGAGCTTCTGACCCTGTGGAGTCGGGTTGCATCACCCTCCCAGAATGTGGACATGTTCACCAACCTGGAAGCTCCACAAACCCCTTCTGTTGAGATTTTTATGGAGGCTTCCTCAGGTAGGCATGATCAATTATTAACTTCATTTTCAACCTCTCTGATGGGGGAGGCGTTATGCAGAGTGGAAGGGAGAATTCCAAGCTTCTAATCATGGCTTGGTCCTTCTGATGACAGCCCCTATCTAAGAGCTATCCAGGAGTCCACCCAGAGTCACTTCATTAAAACAAATGACCCTCCTATCACCTAGGAAATTCCAAGGGACTTAGCACCCTGTATCAGGGATGGTGTTAAAGGCCAAATACTGAAACAAAAGATGTTTTGAGTGCTCTTATCACTTAGGAAATTGCAAAGGTTTTAGGAGCTCTGTGCCAGGAACCAGGGGCAGAGACTAATATATATATTTTCTATATAATTATGATATACTATCAAAACCAGGAATATAACATTGATACTGTTATGTATTATTTATAATATGTGCATATTTGTGTAACCACACCGCTATCAAAATACAAAACTATTTTATTACCACAAAGATCTCCCTTGTTCTACCATTTATAGTCACACAACCCGCCCTCACTGGTGTTTTTATTCTCTTAACAGTGTCTCCCAAAGACGAGAAGTTTGAGGTTGAAAAAGAAAACAAAAAACCCAATGAACAATGGGCAAATATTTGAACAGACGCTTCACCAAAGATGATAAATGGGTGACAAATAAGCTCATAAAAAGATTTTCAATATTATTAGTTATTTTGGAAAGGAAAATTAAAACCACAATGGTACACTTTGTAAAACAGTTCAGCAGTTTCTTCAAAAAGTAAATAAATATATGTCTATCATCTGATCCAGCCATTCCTAGGGATTTACCCAAGAGAAATGAAAGCATGTGTCTACACAAAGAATTCTACAGGAATGTTCATAGTAGCTTCATTTGTAATAGGCAAAAACTGGAAACAATCAAAATGTCCATTAATAGGTGAATGGACCCTTACAGCAGAAAGCGAAGAAGAGCTAAGGAGCCTCTTGTTGAAAGTGAAAGAGGAGAGTGAAAAAGTTGGCTTAAAACTCAACATCCAGAAAAACTAAGATCATGGCATCTGGTCCCATCACTTCATGGCAAATAGATGGGGAAACAGTGGAAACAATGACAGACTTTATCTTTTGGGGCTCCAAAATCACTGCAGATGGTGACTGCAGCTATGAAATTAAAAGACAGTTGCCCTTGGAAGAAAAGCTATGACCAACCTAGATAGCATGTTAAAAAGCAGAGACATTACTTTGCCGACAAAGGTCTGTCTAGTCAAAGCTATGGTTTTTCCAGTAGTCATGTATGGATGTGAGAGTTGGACTATAAAGAAAGCTGAATGCTGAAACATTGATGCTTTTGAACTGTGGTGTTGGAGAAGACTCTTGAGAGTCCCTTGGGCTGCAAGGAGATCCAACCCATCCATCCTAAAGGAAATCAGTCCTGAATATCCATTGGAAGGACTGATGCCGAAGCTGAAACTCCAATACTTTGGCCACCTGATGCAAAGAACTGACTCGTTGGAAAAGACCCTGATGCTGGGAAAGATTGAAGGTGGAAGGAGAAGAGGACGACAGAGGATGAGATGGTTGAATGGCATCACTGACTCAATGGACATGAGTTTGAGTAAGCTCTGGCAGTTGGTGATGGACAGGGAGGCCTGGTGTGCTGCAGTCCATGGGATCACAAAGAGTTGGACATGACTGAGCGACTGAACTGAACTGAGGTGAATGGACAAATAGATAAATGTACAGCTATATGATGGGATACAACTCAGCAATAAGAATAGATGAACTATTTATGAAGCCTTCATCATGCATGAATTTCAAAATAATTATGCCAAGTGAAAGACAAAAAAAACAAGAGTACATACTATATAATTCCATGTATATAAAATTCCAGAAAAATGCAAGTGATCTACAATGACCAAAGCAGATCCAGTGGTCACCTGGAACAAGTAGAGGGTGAAGATGAGAGGGAGGATCACATAGGACATAAAGAAATTTGGGGGATGATGTATGCATTCAGTATCTTGATTGTGGTGATGGCTTTACAGGTGCATATCTGTGTCAAAATTTAACAAACTGTAGACTTAAATATGTGTAGTTCATTGCATGTTTTTTAATATTTCCTTTTTAAAATATTTTAAAAATTTATTTGTTTGATTGTTCCAGGTCTTAGCTGCAGCACCATTGCATGTTGACTATACCTCAGTAAAGCTGTCAAAAACAAACAGCCCACAGACTTCCCTGGTAATCCAGTGGTTAAGAATCCACCTGCCAATGTTCAATCCCTAATACAGGAAGATTCTACATGCCATGGAGCAACTAAGCCCATGTACCACAACTATTTTGGCCACCTGATGTGAAGAGCTGACTCATTGGAAAAGACCCTGATGCTGGGAAAGATTGAGGGCAGGAGGAAGGGTGGGTGACAGAGGATGAGATGGTTGGATGGCATCACTGACTCAATGGACGTAAGTTTGAGCAAACTCTTGGAGATAGTGAAGGTCAGGGAAGCCTGGCGTGCTGCAGTCCATGGGGTCACAAAGAGTCGCACACAACTTAGCGACCGAACAACAACTAGAGCCCGCAAGTGGCAACTACTGAAGCCTGCACACCCTAGGGCCCGTACTCCACAACAAGAGAAGCCACCAGAGAAGCCTGCACACCACAAGTAGAGAGTCGCCTCCACTTGCTGCAACTAGAGAAAACCCACAGGCAGCAACAAATACCCGATGCAGCAAATACAAATACAACAAGAGAAACACAAACAGCACAGTAAAGGTTTGTTTCTTAACTCATGCTCCATGTGCATCATGAATTGCTTGTCATATTTTCATTTTCCTCACTCTGGGTCCCAGGCTGATGGAGAAGGTACCATCTGGACAGTCCTGATTGCCACGGTGGAGAGAAACGAGCATGTGGCAAAGCACATCCTAATTCTTAGAGCTTCCACCCAGAAGTAACAAGGCCACACCCAACTTCTGAGGTTTTACTAGATTCTTAAAGCTTCAGGATCATTGTATGTTACTGATGAGTTACAATTCATCATCATGTGACCCTTTTTAACCCTAGTAATACATTTTCCCTTACAGTCTGATTTCTCATATCAAGGTAGCTACACACTGACTTACTTTTGATGAGTAATTGCCTGGGATATCTTTTAAATTCCTTTACTTTTTTCCTGTGTTCTTATATCTTATTTATGTATTTTTTATTGTGGTAAGAACATTTAACGTGAGATTTACCCTCTTAAATTTTAAGTGTACAAGCAGTATTGTTCCTTTAAGCACTGTGTTTTACAGGTAACGCTATGTTACTGTCGTTACTATGGGCACTACGTTGTCTTTAGAACTTGTTCATCTCACAGGACTGAAACTTTATACTCATTGAACAATACCTCCCATTTCCCTTGCACCTAGCAACCACCATTCTACTGTTTCTATGAGCGTGACTATTTTAGATAAGTGGAGTTATGCAATATTTGCCCTACTGTGACTGACTTATTTCACCTAGCATGTCTTCAAGGTTCATCCATATTATTGCACATGGCAAGATTTTCTTCTTTTTTAAGGGTGATCAATATTCATTGTATTATATATTGCATTTTCTTTATGTAGTCTACTTTAATGGATATTTATAAGTGGTTTCTGCACCTTGGCTATTATGAATAATGCTGCAATGAACATGGAAGTGTAGATATCTCTTTGAGATCATTCTTTCAATTATTTTAGACATGTGCCCAGAAATGGGATTGTTAATCATATGGTAGTTCAATTTTTAGTTTTTAGAGGAATCTCCATAGTACTTTCCATAGTGCCTGCACCAATTTATATTTCTACCAGCAGTGTACAAGGGTCCAATTTCTCTGCATCTTATGAACCCTTGTTTTCTTTTTTTATAGTGGCCATTTTAACAGATGTGAGGTAACGTTTTGTTATGGTTTTGATTTGCATTTCCCTGATGCTTTGTGCTGTTGAACACCTTTTCATATACCTGTTGGCCACTTGCATGTCTTCTTTGTAGAAATATCTATTCTACATTTTTTAGTCAAATTTTTATTTTTTTAACTGGGTTGTAGGACTTTCTTATTTATATATTGTGGATATTAACCCCTTAAGTATAATGTTCACAATATTTTCTTCCTACCAATAAGAGGTAGGTTACCTTTTATTTTGTTGATTGTGTCCTTTACTGTTCCAAACCTTTTTAGTCTTATGTGGTTACAGTTGTCTATTTTTGCTTTTGTTACCTATGATTTTGATGTCATATCCAAGAAATCACCAAGACCAATGCCAAGAAACTTTTCCCGTATTTTTTATTTTAGGAGTTTTACAGTATCAGGTGTTATATTTAAGTCTTTAATTCATAAGGGTTCAATTTCATTATTTTTATATGTGGATACTCAGTTTTCCAAAACCACTTGTTGAGGAAACTATCCTTCCCGCTGTGCATTCTTGGCTGTCTCTCTTTTTATTATTATTACTGATGTATAGTTGACTTATAGTGTTGTTAGTTTCAAGTGTACAGCCAAGTGATTCATTATGTATTTATATCATATTCTTTTTCAGACTTTTCCCATTATAGGTTATTACAAGATATTGAACATAGTTCCTTGTGCAATACAGTAGGACCTTGTTGTTTATCTCTTTTATTTATAGTAAGGTATATCATTCATCTCAAACTCCTAATTCACCCCTCCCTCCTCCTGCCCTTTCCCCTTTGGTAACCGTGCCTTTGTTTTCAATGTCTGTGAGTCTATTTCTGTTTTATAAATAAGTTCATTCGTATCATTTTTTTAGATTCCACATATAAGTGATATCATATGATATTTGTCTAACATTTCACTTAGTGTGATAATCTCTAGGTCCACTGATGTTACTGTAATGGCATTATTTCATTTTTTATGGCTGAGTAATATTCCACTGTATATATATATCACATCTTCTCTATCCATTCATCTGTTGTGGACATTAGGTTGCTTCTATGTCTTGGTATATAATAATATACCAAGTATATAATAATAGTGCTGCTATGAGCATTGGGATGCATGTGTCTCTTCAAATTAGAGTTTTTGTCCTTTCCAGATATATACCCAGGAGTAGGATTGCCAGGTCATATGATAACTCTATTTTTAGTTTTTTAAGGAACCTCAATACTGTTCTCCATAGTGGCTGCACAGTTTACATTCCCACCAACACTGAAGGAGGCTTTCCTTTTCTCCATATCCTCTCCAACATTTATTAGTTGTAACGTTTTTAATGATGGCCATTTGGACTGGTATGAGGTGATAGAGCTACCATGATGAGGCTTTGATTTGCATTTCTCTAATAATTAGCAATGTTGAGCATCTTTTCATTGCCCATTGGCCATCTGTATGTTTTCTTTGGAAAAATGAAACATTCCTATTTAGGTCTTCTGCCCATTTTTTGATTGAATTGTTTGCTTTTTTCATATTGAGCTGCATAAGCTGTCTATATATTTTGGAAGTTAATCCCTTGTCTGATATATCATTTGCAAGTATTTTCTCCTGCTGCATAGGTATCTTTTTGTTTAGGTTTCCTTTGCTGTGCAAAATGTACTGTTTAATTATGTCCCATTTATTTTTGCTTTATTTCCATCACAGTAAGTCTCCTACATACACACCTGCAAGTTGCAAACTTTCAAAGAGGCAATTGTGCATTGGTGTTGGTGTGTCCATTCACATTGTTAGTTTACATGTGTGGCTACATTGTCATATGAGTGCAAGTCATGGAGAGTGAGTCCTCCAACTCTAGTCTTTTTTCTCCAGATTATTTTGGCTATCTGGGATCTTTTGCATTTCTGCACAGATTTTAAATTATTTGTTTTAGTTATATGAAAAATGCCATTGGTATTAGTTTGGAAAAACTTGAATGAACTTTTTGGCTAACCCAATACCAATGGCATTTTTCACATAACTAGATGTTATAGAAAACCCAAATGAACTTTTTGGCCAACCCAGTTATTTGACAGGATTGCACTGAATCTGTAGATTGCCTTGGGTATGATTGCATGTGATTGCATTTTAATAATATTGACTATTCCAGTCCAAGAACACAGTATATATCTTCCCATCTATTTCTGTTGCCTTCAGTTTCTTCCATCAGTGCCTTATAGTTTTGGGAGTAGTCTTTTGCCTACTTAGGTAGGTTTATTCCTTGGCATTTTATTCTGTTTGATACAATTGTAAATGGAATTGTTTCCTTAATTTCTCTTTCTGATATTGTTAGTGTATAGAAATGCAAGAGATTTGTGTCTATTAATTTTGTATTTGACAACTTTACTGAATTCATTGATGAGTTTTAGTAGTTTTCTGATGATGTCTTTAGGATTTTTTTTCACTGAAGTATAGTTGATTTACAGTGCTGTGCCAATCTCTGCTATGCAGCAGAGTGACTCAGTTATACACATACATACATCCTTTTTTATTTTCTCTTCCACTGTGGTCTATCACAGGTTACTGAATATAGTTCCTTGTGCTATACATTAGGACCTTGTGGTTTATCCATTCTAAATGTAATAGTTTGCCTCTACCAACCCCCAAATCCCAATCCCTCCCTCTCCCTCCCCCACCCATCTTGGCTACCACAAGTCTATTCTCTATGTCTATGAGCCTGTTTCTGTTTTGTAGGTAGGTTCATTTGCGCCACGTTTTAGGTTCCCCATATAAGTGATATCGTATGCTATTTGTCTTTCCCTTTCTGACTGACTTCACTTAGTATGATAATCTCTAGTTGCATTTAGGATTTTCTATATACAGTATCATGTCATCTGCAAAGGGTAACAATTTTACATCTTCCGTTTAAATTTGGATTCCTTTTATTTTCACCTCTGATTGCTGTGACTAAGACCTCCAAAACTCTGTAGAATAAAAGTGGTGAGTGTGGGCATCCTTGTCTTGCTCCTGATCTTAGAGGGAATGTTATCAGCTTTTCACCATTGAGAATGATGTTAGCTGTGGGTATTATTGGCTGTCTTGTGAAAGATCAGGTGACACTGTGTGTCAGTTTCTTTCTAGGCTCTTTATTCTGTTCCATTGTGCCATGTGTCTGTCTTTATACTGATACCTTACTATTCGATTACTGTAGCTTCATAATATTAATATATTTTGAAGTCAGAAAGTGTGATGCCTCCAGCTTTGTTCTTCTTTCTTAAAACTGCTTTAGCTTTGGGGGGCCTTTTGTGGTTCCATGTGAATTTTAGGATTTTTTTCTATTTCTGTTAATAATTTCATGATATTGATGGGGATAGCATTGAAAAGTGAAGAAAGGCTAAGGGACCCAAAGTTATACCTTGGGTACTATAGACATCTTTAAAACACTGTCTTCCTCTATATGATCATGAGATGTCTTTCCGTTTATTTGCACCCAGTTTCTTGCAGTGATGTTTTGTTGTTTTCGGTGTATGTCTCTTGCCTCCTTGGTCAAGTTTATTCCTACATATTTCATTCTTTTTGATGCTATTGTAAATGGGATTGTTTTCTTAATTTCCTTTTTAGCTAATTCATTATTAATATATAGGAGTGTTGTCAGAAATGCAACTGATTTTAGTATGCTGATTTTTTATTCTACAACTGTACTGAATTTATTAATTCTAACAGTTTTTTTCATGAAGTCTTCAGGGTTTTCTACATGTAAGATCAGTTCATTTGTAAATGGAGAAAAATTTACTTCTTCCATTCCAGTGGATGCCTTTTATATCTATCTATCTATCTACCTTTCTTATGCCACAGAAATAAGATTCATAAGAGACTTCTGTGAAAAATTATGTGCCAGCAAATTGTATAACCTAAAAGAAATGGATAAATTCTTGGAAACATACAATGTATCAAAGATGAATCACAAAGAAACAGAAAATCTGAACAGACCAATAACTACCAAGGAGATTAAATCTATAATCAAAATGCTCCCAACAAGAAAAGGTCCAAGACCAGATGGCTTCATAGGAAAATTCTACCAAGTATTTAAACAAGAATTAACACCATTCTTTCTCAGTTTGGGGAGATTTTTGACCATTATTTCTTCAAACATGCTCTCTGTCCTTTTTCTCTCTTTTCTCTTTCTGGAACTCCCATAATGCATATGTTGGTTTACTCTGTGTTATCCCATAAGTCCCTTAGCTTTTCTTCACTTTTCTTCTTTGTTGTTGTTCCTCTGACCTTCTTTGAGTTTGCTGATTCTTTCTTCTGTTTGATCAAGTGTGCTGTTGAACCCCTCTAAAAAGATTTGAATTCACTTAATTACATTCTGTAGCTCCAGAATTTGGTTCTTTTTTTTTTTTAACAGTTTCTCTTTGTTGGTATCCTCCTTTTGTTCATGCATCATATTCCTGATTGTTTTAATGGACTGGCTTCATTCAGGGGAAGACCTTTAATAGTTAGCCTCACTAGAGATTCTGGGGATCTCTGAAAACATTTTTGGTGGATACAACTTCTCCGACCTTGTGTAGCAAATTTTCCAATTAGAGAGGGCGGCTGGTTTCTTTTTCATAATCTCTTGCTCCCTCTGGTGTCTGTCTGTGGCCACTGAAAGTTCACTGGTGCTACAGCATCAAGCCACCTCACCCAGCAGGATCACAAAGTATGTTGATCCCTGAGTCTGGAAGATCCCCTGGAGAAGGGCATGGCAAGCCACTCCAGTACTCTTGCCTGGAGAATCCCATATACAGAGGAGCCTGGCAGGCTATACCGTTCATAGGGTTGCAGAGTCGGACACAACTAAAACGAATTAGCATGCAGGCACATGCTGGTTTATTTTCCAGTTTTCTTTTTTGCAATCTCTTGCTCCCTCTGGTGTCTGTATGTGGTACTGAACGTTCTCTGGTTCTACTATCACTGCAGATGGTGACTGCAGCCATGAAATTAAAAGATGCTTGCTCCTTGGAAGAAAAGTTATGACCAACCTAGACAGCATATTAAAAAGTAGAGACGTTACTTTGCCAAGAAAGGTCCATCTAGTCAAGGCTATGGTTTTTCCGGCAGTCATGTATGGATGTGAGAGTTGGACTATAAAGAAAACTGAGCACCAAAGAATTGATGCTTTTGAACTGTGGTGTTGGAGAAGACTCGAGAATCCCTTGGACTGCAAGGAGATCCAACCAGTCCATCCTAAAGGAAATCAGTCCTGAATATCCATTGGAAGGACTGATGCTGAAACTGAAACTCCAATACTTTGGCCACCTGATGTGAAGAACTGACTCGTTGGAAAAGATCCTGATGCTGGGAAAGATTGAAGGTGGGAGGAAAAGGGGACAACAGAGGATGAGATGGTTGGATGGCATCACCGACTCAATGGACATGAGTTTGAGTAAGCTCTGGGAGTTGGTGATGGACAGGGAGGCCCGGCGTGCTGCAGTCCATGGGGTTGCAATGAGTCGGACACGACTGAGTGACTGAAGTGAACTGAAGCCACCTCACCTAGCAGGATCACAAAGTATGTTGTGCTCAGTGGCATCTTAAGTATTTTGGCTCCCCATCAGTATCGCAAATCTAGTGAAACAGAAACTAGTCCCTTGGGCAGCCCTCTGAAAAACCAGCACATTGCATGCATATTCCACTCTTCTTCCCACTCTCATCCCAACCCCAGAAAAACAACCCAAGTTGAGCTGTGCTTGCTTATGGGTTTCTGAGTTCTCAAAAAAGGTATTTTGGTCCATACATTGTTGTTAAGTTGGGGTCTCAGTTTAGGACTTGATACCTGGGACTTCCTATTCCACTATCTTGCTGAGATCATGGCCTCCTCTCTTTCTTATAGTATGGTATTTTATTTTATCTAAAACAGCATCAATTATTGGATGTATTTTAACTTTAGAGATGCTAAAATGTGGAGGAGAAATGACCAATGGCAAGAGTAAGACATCATACATAATATGATGAGCCACAGTCTCATTAGAGCAGAAACTCACCTGTAAATATCAGGATGAAAGATTAGGGTGCTGCTGTAATAAAGAGACCAAACAACACAGTGGTTTGGAGTACCAAAAAAAAAAAAAATGTGTTTCTGTCTCATTAACAGCTGTGAAATGTGCATCCAACTAAAAATGATTCATTGTTTATCTGAAGTTAAAATTTAACTTGATGTCCTGTGTTTTATCTGGCAAATCCACACTAGGACATTGTATAGTCTGCAACCATCAAAGTTGGATTCCTGCAGGTTACAGCTGATGAAAAAGGGAAAGAAAATGATGTAAAGGCATGCCTGCTTTCCTGAGTGCCTTCCTGAGTGCTGAGGAACGTCATGTACCATTTCTGCTCATTTTCCATTGGCAAGAACTTTAATGAGAGGATTACACCTAATGGCAAAGGAGACTGGGAAGTACTAGTTTAGTGCTCCAAATAAAATAGGTGGACAGATTTTGGAGAACAGTCAGCAGTCTTCATCATAAGAAGTTGATCTTCTGTGTCACTTATTTCCTCTTTCTCTATCTCTGTATTTTTTGCCTTATATTTTAGGGGTTTGTCTTGATGTTATCTTCCAAGTGGTTTCTTGAACATCTTATCTATCATATGCTTAATATCCATAAGGGCTTCCCAGGTGGCGCTAGTGGTAAAGAACCCTCCTGCCAGTGCAGGAGACGTAAGAGACGTGGGTTTGATCTCGAGTTGGGAAGATCCCCTGGAGGAGAAAATGGCAATCCACTCCAGTATCTGCCTGGAGAATCCCTTGAACACAGAAGCCTGGCAGGCTACAGTCCATAGGGTGCAAACAGTCAGACACGACTGAAGTGACTTAGCACACAATTTTAATATCCAAAAGCTGTTTCCGATTTTCCAGTTGGTCTCTTTCCACCAGCAACCTTCTTGTTCTATAGAGGTAGTATCTTGTCAGCTCTCCCTGAGGATATCTCTAGAGTTTTTAACGATTCTATTGTGTCAGAGAGCCCAGAAATAAGCCCACACCTTTATGATCAATTAATTTTTAACAAAGGAAGTGAGGATACACAATACGGGAAAGGCAGTCTCTTCAATAAGTCGTGCTGGGAAAACTGGACAGTAACATGTAAAAGAATGAAATTAGGACATTTTCTTACATCATGTGGAAAAGTAAACTCAAAATAAATTAAAGACCTAAATGTATAACCGGAAACCAAAAACTCCTAGAAGAAAGCATAAGCAGAAGTCATAGCAGTATTTTTTAGGATCTCCTAAGGCAAAGGAAATGAAAGAAAAAATAAACAAATGGGACCTAATTAAAAGCTTTTGCACAGCAAAGGAAACCTCAACAAAATGAAAAGTCAACCTAATAAATGGGAGAAAACATTGGCAAATTATATGTCCATCAGTTCAGTTCAGTCGCTCAGTCGTGTCCGACTCTTTGCAACCCCATGAATAGTAGCACGCCAGGCCTCCCTGTCCATCACCAACTCCCAAAGTCTACCCAAACCCATGTCCACTGAGTCGGTGATGCCATCCAGCCATCTCATCCTCTGTCGTCCCCTTCTCCTCCTGCCCCCAATCCTTTCCAGCATTAGGGTCTTTTCCAATGAGTCAACTCTTCGCATGAGGTGGCCAAAGTATTGGAGTTTCAGCTTCAACATCAATCCTTCCAATGAACACCCAGTCCAAGGGACTCTCAAGAGTCTTCTCCAACACCACAGTTCAAAAGCATCAATTCTTTGGTGCTCAGCTTTCTTCACAGTCCAACTCTCACATCCATACATGACCACTGGAAAAACCATAGCCTTGCTAGACAGACCTTTGTTGGCAAAGTAATGTCTCTGCTTTTAAATATGCTATCTAGGTTAGTCATAACTTTCCTTCCAAGGAGTAAGCATCTTTTAATTTCATGGCTGCAATCACCATCTGCAGTGATTTTGGAGCCCCCAAAAATAAAGTCTGACACTGTTTCCACCGTTTCCCCGTCTATTTCCCATGAAGTGATGGGACCAGATGCCGTGATCTTAGTTTTCTGAATGTTGAGCTTTAAGCCAACTTTTTCACTCTCCTCCTTCACTTTCATCAAGAGGCTTTTTAGTCCTTTTCACTTTCATCAAGAGGCTTTTTAGTTCCTCTTCACTTTCTGCCATAAGGTTGGTGTTGTCTGCATATCTGAGGTTATTGATATTTCTCCCAGCAGTTATATGTCCAATAAGGTGTTAATTTCCAAAATATATAAACAGCTCATACAACTCCACATCAAACCAATAAACAACTCAATTTCAAAATGTTCAGAAGACTTACACACTTTTCCAAAGAAGGTATGCAGATGGCCAATAGGCATATGAAAAGATGTTCAACACCACTACTCATCAAAGAAATTAAAACCACAAGATATCACTTCATACCTGTCAGAATGGCTGTCATCAACAAGACCACAGATAACAAACATTGGAGAGAATGTGGAGAATAAGGAAACTTGTACACTGTTGGTGGGAATGTAATTAGTGCTGCCACTATGGCAAACAATAAGGTTTCTCAAAAAACTAAAAATAGAACTACCATATGACCCAGCAATTCCATCCTGGATATATAGCCGAAAAAAGATAAAAATACTAATTCAAAAAGATAAATGCATTTCAATGCTCATAGCAACATTATTTACAATGGCCAAGATATGGAAACAAGCCAAGTGTCCCTCAACAGATGAATGAATAAAGAAGATGTGGTGTACATATATATATATATATGTATAAATATATATGTATATGTGTATATACATGTGTATATATGTGTATATACACATATATATACACATACATACATACATACAATGGACTATTACTCAGCCATGAAAAGAATGAAATTTTGCTATTTGCAATAACATGGATGGACCTGGAGGTATTATGCTTAGTGAAATAAATCAAATACTTTGTTATCCCTTATATGTGAAATTTAAAAAGTAAAATGAATGAATATAACAAAACAGAAGCAGATTCATAGAAATAGGGAGCAAACTAGTGGTCACCAGTGGGGGGAGAGAGGGACAAGATAGGGTTGGGGACCAAGTTACTAACCACCACGTATAAAATGAAGTACAAGGATATATTGTACGGCACAGAGAATATAACCAATGTAATAATTTTAAATGGAGTATTATCTGTAAAAATTCCAAATCACTATGTTGTATACCCGAAACCAACATATACCTGAAGCCAATTAACTATAATCAATTTTTTACAAATGATTCCACTGTGCCATTTTCACTTTCTGTTGTCTGGAGTCACCTACTCTGTTTATGTTGTCTCTCGTGCTTTTAACTGCCTTTATAATTCCGGTGCTGCTGGTTATGTGTTTATAGAATAACAGACCAACGAGCTCAGTAATTGTGTTGGTTTCTTCTGTTGCTGTGTTTCCTCTGCTGCTGTGTCTGCTTCCCTGCGCTGGACCACGAAGGACTTTCGGCAGTAGGGTTTCCTGTCGGGAATTACTACAGGGTGAGTGTTTGGGTGATTCTTGGCGGGGAAGGGTGGGGGGCTAATGCTGCTGCTAAGTCACTTCAGTCGTGTCCGACTCTGTGCGACCCCGTAGACGGAGGGCTTATAAATGTCAGAATAACAAGTTTTACTCTGAGATGTCAACACCGCATTAAACACCCTAGATTCCTCCTAGGGACTTACTGGATTTCCGTAGAATGATCCTTCTTGGTTTGGCTGTGTGTGTGTGTGGTGTGTTGCTTGTCTAAAGGTAAGTGCCAATCACTCTCCATTTTGAAGGTTGAGGGGTAGGTCTTTCTACACAGAAAGACCTTCTACCAATGCCCTCATTTTTAGGTCCACTTTTCATGTCTGTCCTCAGTACTTGCTGGTTATGAACTCAGAGCCTCTGTGGGATCTTTCCAGGAAGACTGGCTGTCACGTCCATCACCTACCTTCTGGGCCATGGCTTCCTCCACTCTGCTGAGCCACCAGCGTGTTGTCATCCACTTCTAGAAATGTGTTGACACCGCTTCACCGGCCAACCATCTCCCTGCCATTCTCTTTGCTGTTAGGTGTTTATATTCCTATTCTGTCCTACTAATGGGGATCTCAAAAAGAAGTGGGAACAACCACTTGTGCTCACATGACTATCTTGAACCTTTAATATGTTCGCATGCTTTGCAAATCTTCCAGGATATTTGTTGTTTGGATTTCTTTTACAACTGCTTTTGGGGGATGGATGTACCGCTGTCGCCAAGAGTTGGGCACGACTGAGTGACTGAACTGTACCACTGTTAAATGGTGAGGGCTTTGTTCTGCTGAGTCCCTTGATGTGTTTGCATATACAAATTATTACCAGAAGCTGAGGACAGCTGAACAGCTTTTTTATAATAGAGTAAAACGACCTGGAGTTTCCACAGCAATCTGAGAGAGAAGGGGTAACAACAGCGATGGGAGGAGTTAGTCCCACAGCCTGATGAGACCCCTCCCCAACAGATTCCCAGTCTCTCGAAGGGATTCTAGCTGTACAAATGCTTGATATGACAGAACTTCCCAGGGAACTCATGAAGGTGCTTAGTTCTGTGATAAAGCAAATGGGGACAAAACAAGTGATGAAATAAAATTTATATTTTATGGTAAGACAAAATTTTAAATAAAATTTTTATTTTCTCCTCCTCCCTCCCCTTTACTGTGTGTTATGCACCTGCACTGACCAGACCTCATTCGGAGATAACATTTCTTCTTAATCTCATCAAGGGTTATAACTCCTTAGGAGATAACCTTCCTTCTTCATCTTGGAATGGCCATGATGACCCAAGGCCCACTGCTTGCTTTGTACGCACAGATCTGGATTGTGTAAACTGTCAATAACACTTAATGTACAGCCCTCTGTCTCAAAAATTTATATAACTTTGCTTTGACCTCTAATGGGTGGAACAGTCTCTCAGAGCTTTCTGAGAGACTGTTCCTGAGTCATAATCCTCAGTATGGCTCAAATAAAATTTTCCATTTCTTTCTTAGATCGCCTGATTAATTTTTTGTTGACATAGAGGATTGCACAGACCACAGGAACCTCAGGCATGAATGTGATCATGCAATCTCTTAGCTTTAAAATTCTCTACTGTCCACAACCTGAAATTCTTTATCCTGGCATCCAACACCCTTCAGGACCCAGTCCCTGACTACCTTACCAACCTCATCTCCTCACCCAGGACAATCTTCACTACCTCAAATGTTTCCCTGTTCCCTAAAACACTAAAGCTTCCCTTCCATCAGAAATAGCCTTCCTCTTCTTTAACTAGTAAACACTCACTCATTCTCCAAGACCAGATTCAATCCTCTCAGCCTTCTCCTCTCCTGTGAAGTTAGGCATCCTGCCTGTGTTCCCCCAGTACCTTGTTCACAAGGGAGTTTCCGTTCCTCTGAGTTCCTAGCAGGAAGGACTGTCCTATTCACTCCTGGGGCCAATGTCCAATACAGGCCAGGTTAGGGCCCTCCCCGGGGCTGCTCCCACAGGCCCCTCGGAACAACTGTAAATGACACCTACCATCCTGCCTTGGAACTCTGGGTTCAAGTGCCAGTCTCCCACAGTCGGAAGGAATGACTCAGAAAAACAGAGTAGGAATTACTTCTTTTGAAAGGGAAATTTACACTTATAAAGGATATCTCTATTTGTGAGGGTGTCTCCCTCGCTGCCCTAGGAGAAAACTAAATAGTAAGAGAATCTTACTAATGGGGAAGGCAGAGACTTTAATCTGCATAACAAACCTTGCCCTTGTTTATCCTGCTCTTCCTGGCAACCTCCCCGTAACTGGCTTACTCACCCTCACCTTTATTTCTCCTTTGGCTAAAGATGGTATTTAAACTGCTGGTTTAGGCCACTTGGGCTTCCCAGGTGGCTCAGTGGTAAAGAACGCAGGCGATGTGAATTCGATCCCTGGGTCAGGAAGATACCCTGGAGGAGGAAATGACAACCCATTCCAGTATTCTTGCCTGGGAAATCCCACAGACATAGGAGCCTGGTGGGCTACATGGGGTGGCAGAGTTGGACACAACTGAATGTTCGACCACCTGGGTGAGTTAACTCATTTTCCCTGGGTGCCTCTCAGGTTTGTGAGATATACACATGAATAACCTTGTTTTTCTCCTGTTCATCTGTCTTTGGTGACATGGGTCTCAGGCAAGAACTCTGAAGGGTAAAGTGGTCGTTATTCTTCACCTCTTCCTGGAGGCTCCTCCCTCTCCCCCCATCACTGGCCTGCTACTGCAGGTGAAGGAGCTCTGCAGGCTGTACCCTGGTCTGGTGTCTCACACTAGGGTTGGTGAAAATTAAACCCAGGGTGGGAGCCTCAGGGCAGGAAGCTGAGGCCCTGGGCGGTGTCCCAGAGCAGGCGAAAGAAAAGTCCTGCAGCTTCGCAGTGTCTGATGAAGAGGAAGAGCAAGCCCCGGTTGTCCCAGGGTCCCAAATCACCCTGGGGACTAGAGCAAGATGCTGTACTGCCCAGAAGACACCCTATGGGGGAGGGAGAACCAGGAGGAGCCTCACAGGGCTCCAGCTGATCCCTGGTCTTGTTCAGACCTTACCCTCAGCAGTCTGGCCTTGGCTCAGGACACCCCATCTTCCCCAGGAACATCAATTCCTAGGCCAAGCCGAATAACCATGATAGAGATGTGAAAGAACATCCTTCTGGGATAGGACCACTCTAAGGAGTAGTGGGACCTGACAGGGAGTGGGGGCCCAGGGAGCAAGGCTTAATTACCATGTAGTCATTAAGAAGAAGGCCTTAGTGTCAGGTCTGGGTTGGTTAAAGTCCCAGGTGAGCCACCTAATGGCCATGTGTCCTTAAATGGGCAAATTACTTAATCTAACTGAACCTCGATTTCTTCATTGGCAAAACAAAAACAATAATTACCTTGCAGAATTATGAAGACTTAGAAATTAGGATCAATAGTAAATGCTGTTATAATCACTATTTCCCAATACCCAAACCTGCATAGGACTGGTTCCAGACCTATCTTCTAGGCTCCATAAAAAGCAATCCTGTAATTTGCCTGTGCTATGGTGGTGTGAGACTAAATGGGAAAGAAGTATTGTTGCCCAAATCGTAATGGGTTGATGTCTCTCTGTGGACTAGAGACTGGGAAAATGCCTTTATTCCAAGGAGTATTGGATGGTGGGTGGCAAGACCTGCAGGTAAAGGTACATGTGGGTCTCTGCTTTCATCTGGGATCTCATGGCAGAAGGAACCCGGAACTTCAGAGCATAAGGAGACCAGAGGTGACTGCCTATCCCAACAGAAGTTGGGACCCAGGAGCTCTGTCTATGGCTGTTGATGCCCCTTAGATCTTTCCTCATAGAGTTCAGGGGTCAAGGTCCTCCAGTGCTGAGGAAAGAGAGGGCCTGTACATAGGCTATGCATGCTCAGCTTTTCCCTTCTCCACACCTACCCACAACATCCCTTCCCTGCTCCAGACCCTCTCAGGCATCCAGTTAGAACTCCCTCAGGTGAGGCAGGGAGAACTCCCTGCTTCCTGACATGTAATAGCTGCTTCATAAATGTTGGTGGATAGAACTGAGTTGCATGCAGGCCAAAAGGCTGATGGGAGGGGAAGGGGCTTCATGTGAATTCAGTCCAGGGGCAGGGAGCCTGTGGGTGGTCACCACACCAGAATCAAGTGCCAGGAGTTGATGGGAGCCCCACCCTTCCAGGTTTGCCTGCTGTTGAAACCTGGCAGCCACCCCACAGTAGAGAATGCAGGAGCCACGTCTTCTGTCAGTATTCCTAGTAACTAGGAGACAGAGGAACAGAGTGGGGAGGGAGGAAAGAAGGGGAGGGGAAAGAGGTGGGAAGAGGAAAAAGGAATGAAGAAGAAAATAAAGGAAGTTAGCAAAAAAGGAAATCAGAGTGAATAAATGGACTAATCAGAACTCAATAGCCTGGATCAACACTGAAAACATAGCCTATAAAATTGGTCGGAAAAGGGCAAATGAGATGGGCCAGCAAGCTCAAAGCAGGTCCTAGCAAGACTCTAAGTCATAGCAGTTGTCACTAAGGCTCTGGGTCTGGAAGGTTAATGTTACCAAGCTACCCAGACTGAGAGGAGACCAGCAAACCTAGCTTGGTAATGAGCAAAAATGAAGAGCTGGCCTAACTGGAATCCCAGCTCAGCCATTAAGTCAGGTCATTTAACCCCTCAGAATTTCCTTGTCTTCAAAATGGGGATACTGCTACTTTGCAGACTAGTCATGCAGATCAGAAATAACTGGCGCTCAGTAGGTGTTAGATGGCAACTTCTAAGTTTTATTTTTGGCCACGTGGCATGTGAGATTTTAGCTCCCCGGCCAGGATCAAACCCACAGCCCCTGCAGGTAGTCTTAAACCACTGGACAGCCAGGAAGCCCCTGGCAACTTCTATTATTAGGAAGCAATTTATACATACAAGTTGGGTGACTATGTTTAAAATACCTTGTATGAAGATTTTCAAGGAGCAGGAAAATGTATATGAAATAAAAATGCTTTGTAAACTGAAAAGGACCCTACAAATATCAGCGAATTGTTTGGAAGTCATGTTTTATGGTTAGAAAAAATAAAGGCACATCCCCTCCTGGGTGGGTGACAGGATCCCGTTGTAGCTGGTCAGGTCATCAGCTGTGCCACTCACATTCTGCCAGCTGTCGACAGAAGAAGGCTCCTCACTCTGGAAGAACAGAACCCCAGAGTGGCCAGAGATGGGGGTCTTTTGTATTTGTTGGAGGCAATCTGGGTGAACTCTATAAACTTTAATGCAGAAAAAACTGAAAACTTGCCACATGGAGCCAGGCCTTCAGAAGGTCAGGAAGCCATGCCTGACCTCTACCAAGCTGTCCCAACCTTATGAACTAAACTGCTGCTACTAAGGGCAAAGACTCTCTAAGTTCACTTTGTCCCACCCCTCAGCCCCTATTCCAAGTTACAGTCATATTTCCTAGGCACAGAATAACGTCAATCTATTATCAATCTGAAGTTGAAAAGGTTCTCATGCTTGGCACTGACATCCCACAGAGCAAAGGGTCCAGGGCTGTCTCAAGAGGCCACACTAGCTCCCACTTCTAGGAAATCACCTCGTCCCAGGCCAGCTCCCAAAGCGGCTCCTCCTTCAGAATCCAACAAGGTGAATGTAGTGAAAAGAGCATCCGCTCAGAAACAAGGGAGACCCAGGTCTGCACCCTGGCTCTACCAACATACCCATAATGTGATTCACAGCAAGCGATTTCACCTTTCCTCACTGGTCTCCTCAGCGCACTCCCTTGCAGGCTGCTGCAACTAAATAAAGAATGGGAATGTGACCTGCAGGATCTAGGGCACACAGCAGATGCTCAATTATATTACTTCCCTCTCTCCCCTTCCTCCTCACAGACCTCAGTCAGCAGCTTCCTTTTGCTTTTCAGAATAGTCACCCACTCTTTCTTGAAATTCAACTCCCTTCCAAAGTAGTGGCAGTGTGACCATCTCTCCACCTCTTTGATGCCCCCAAATAAGTACACGGGTCCTTTTCATTAAAGGGTTTTACTGCTATTCCTGGGGAAACAGATGCACGCTGGGCTGGGGATGATGAGTCACAAACATGAGGGAATGTGAAAGTCCCTGGATCATGGTTCCTTGAGGGTTTCCCTTTCATTCCTAAAGTAGGACTTCAGACCTCTTCTCCAGGCCTGGGAAGCCCCTCCCTCCCTGTCTGGTTGAGGCACAGTGGGTGGAATTAGTGGACCCCCTGCCCTAAGCTCAAGCAGTCCATATACAATATAGAGGCCCTCCATACAGTGATGCTTATCTCACAGGTACTTCCTTAAAAGGCCAGGGGACGGTCAACCTAATGATATGTGCAAGTACTAAGCCTACCCTATTTCTCTTTCACCCCAAGGAGATGAAACTAAGAGAGAGTCCTCTGACTTTCTACCATAAGAAATTGGCCTGGAAAAATGTAAAGATTTTTACTCAGAGTCCCTTCTCTGACTTCCTGGAGATCCTGGCTTCAGAGGCAACAGAAAAACCATTCTCCAAAGTGGGAGAAGGGCTTGACGTCAAGGGGGCAGCAGCAGATCCTAAAGCTCTTTCTGCGCTAGGCTGGGACCCCTTGCCCTGTCCTCTCTCCCTCACCCGCTTCAGCTGGACTCTTTCCCGGCCGGCTCTCCCCGGTGTGTCTTCTGGTGGCGGATGAGATTGGAGCTGCGGGAGAAGTGCTTCCCGCACACGGTGCACCGGTAGGGCTTCTCGCCCCTGTGGGTCCGCTGGTGCGCCCCGAAGTTGGAGATGTCGCTGAAGGTCCGCCCGCACTCGGCGCACTCATAGGGCCGCTCGCCCGTGTGGGTGCGGTGGTGCACGCCGAAGCTGGAGCTGTTGCTGAAGCTCTTCCCGCACTCGCAGCAGATGTAGGGCGCGGGCTCAAGGTGGGTCCGGTAGTGCACGGCCAGCGCCGAGCTCTGGCCGAAGCTCTTGCCACAGAGGTCGCAGCGGAAGGGCCGCCGGCCCAGGTGGTCCTGCTGGTGCGTGGTGAGGTCCGCGTGCCGCCGGAAGCTCTGCTCGCAGTTGGGGCACTTGTAGTGCTTCTCCTCCAGGTGGATGCGCTCGTGGCGGATCCGGTTGGAGCTTCTGGAGAAGCTCTTACCACACTCGGAACACTGGTAAGGCTTCTCACCCGTGTGGATGCGCTGGTGTGTCCTCAGGTTGGAGGTGTTGTTGAAGGTTTTGCCGCACTGGACACATACAAAGGGCTTCTCATCCACCTCGGGCCTCCGAGGAACAGAGAGGTCCTCCGGCTCTGCAGCAGAGACAGCAACTTCCTGCGTGGGCTCTTCTGGACGGGGCCCTTGTGGCCCCTCTGACGGGCTTGCTTGCCCAGGCTCTTTGTCCCCATCCGGGATCTCGGAGTCATCCACTCTCCACGGCTTATTACCCCGTTCCCCTTCCTCGGGCAGGTGCTGTTCTGGGCTCTGCTCCTTCTCACTGCCCATCTCTGAACCCTGAGAATGAACACAAATGGCCAACGCCTTTACTCCATGGGTCAGGCCAGCCCCCAGGGAATCTTCTATCCTGGTTTGATTCTGTCCCAGTACACGATCCCTATAGAAAGAACCATTTCATTCCATTAACTGGAATACTTGGAAGAATGCCTTTACTAACTTTTAAGTGACAAACCTCCACAGATACGTAAAGTTACCCACCACAGCAAAAAGAAGGCCCCCAGCTTTGTCCATCCCCAAAAGATGTTATTTGTGAAATTTGCATAATGTCACTTATCTTGCTGCTAAGTCATTTCAGTCGTGTCCAACCCTGTGCAATCCCATAGACGGCAGCCCACCAAGCTCCCCTGTCCCTGGGATTCTCCAGGCAGGAATACTGGAGTGGGCTGCCATTTCCTTCTCCAATGCATGCATGCGTGCTAAGTCACTTATCTTACTACCACACGAAACCATGACAGTCTAGACTCTAATTCACCTGCAAGTACAAGAGCGTCCACTAGGGGGTGAGTTTGATTTTCCTGCCTAAATGTAAGTTAACTGAAATTCCCATTCTGTTTAATCTTTTCTGGAAAAACCTTCCTTACAAGTATCCCTCTATCTGCTTGCTTTCAAACTGAAAATAACAGTAACCTCTAATTCCTACTCACTCACAAGGCCCAGCTCTGAATCCTCTTAAGTGTTCCATCACCCTTCCCTTCCCCACATCTCACCATAGTCTGACAAATAAAGGGTAACATCTGGGTCCTCCAAGATCCACTGCAGAGCCTGGACTGTGTCTGTTCTGATTGGGCAGTACCCACTTCCACTCACACACCCCACAGAGCAGTGCCTACACACACAGTCTCATACCACACACAGAGTCATACTCACCAAACACACAGTCATATTCAAACACACTGTCACTCTTACAACACATGTGCATATCATGCAATCATACATACACAGCCACACATGTACCAATCACACACACCATACACAGCCCTCCCATACACAGAACCAATACATGGCTACACAACCACACATCATACACACACCCAGCTATACTCTCACACCACACAGTCTCACAGGCACACACTCCCCTGTGCCCCCACCTCCGCCCCCCACACACGGTGCCCAGCACGGGGCCTATTTGTGCATACATCAGTAGATGCTTGCTAAGCTGCACAGACTCCTTTTGAGTTCCTACAGACAAGGACAGCAAATGAGGGGGAGAAAGTACTGATAAGAGGAGAGTGGTGTTTCCTCTGAACCTTGAGGAAATAATGGCATTTCAAAAGGCAGAGTGGACTGGTGGAAATACTTTAGAGTGACATGAACAAGGGGATGAGGGAGGGAAGCCCAGGCTGTGATGGAACACTGACGACAGTGAATGAAAGATTGGCAATTCTTCAACCTTTGTGGAAAATAACAACAAAGAATAATGGAAGGGACACCAACTACATTTAGGGCTGGATCCCAGTGGTGACATATACTCTCTTTACAACTCTGCAAATTACTCAACCACTCTGAGCCTCAACTCCTGTATCACTAAAATTGTGATACCAACTGACACAGCCAGACTGTGAGAGGAAACGCCTATCAAATGCTCAGTGTAAAGTGTGGCATGTACTAGTCATTCAGTACATGACAGCTGCGATTAACTGCTGAAGACACTATATGCTAGCCCTGTAAAGAAGGCAAGGATGAAAAAGATTCCTTACATGATCTTGTTAGAAAAGGAAAACATTCAATTAAAAAATGGTACACTGTATATAATCTAAAATGTGAAATATGGACAGTACGTTAAACCTTTAAGGAGTGGGGTGGGGGGGTGGTCAGTAAACTTTTTCTGTAAAGGACCAGGGAGTATATACTTAGTAAATATTTGGGGCCATAGGATCTCTGCTGCAACTATTCAACTGTGCCGTTGTATCATAAAAGCAGGCATAGAAAATCCATAAATGATTGGGTGTGGCTGTATCCTAACAAAACTTCATTTTAAACAAAAGAAAGCAAACTATAATCTACCAATCTCTGTTAAGAGTGTTTTTGTTTTTTGTTTTCAAGAATCTAGGTAAGTAATGTTTAAAAAAAAAAAAAAAAGGCTGCTTCACTTCCAAAACTGCAAAAATAAATAATAAATAAATCAGAAACTATTCCTTGATACTTAGTCACTGTCTCCTGACCATCCCTTTAAAAATCACAACCCCTCCAAAACAAAAAGTTAAAAATAAAAATTATAACCCCTTCTCCCACACTCAGTTCCCCCTTGCCCCATAGCACTTCTCACCTTCTAATGATCTGTTCTTTATGTCTGTTATTTAGTATAGGCCTGCCCCTGCAAAACATGAGTCCCATTAGGGCCAGGTTCTTTGATTTATTCATTAATGTAAACCAAACTCCTAGAGCAGTGGCTGTCAAACATAGATCCTTAATAAATATTTGCTAAATAAACTGAATGAAGACCAGGCCTGTCTCCACAACCCATTTCATGCTTACTTGTGTCTATTCTCACCCACGATTCCTTAGCAATCTCTTAATTTCTGCCCACTTCCTCCTTTATGCATTCACAGGATCTTGTACTGGCTTTTAAGGTGTCTTGCAATTATCTGCTTACATGTCTGTTCCCACTATTAGTTTATAAGCAATTTGTGGACAGGGACTGGTTTGGGAATGTCTCCAGCACAAGGCCTGGTGCTCAAAATTTTTTAAGTATGAGTGAATGGTTATGATCTTAATTTACCTCCCACTCCTGCCCATCCCACCTAGGGCTCCAATATCTCTCTTTATGCAATGAGCTACAAAGCCTCCACTCACTACTGATCCTACTATACTGAGAATCCACAATATACCAAGCTCCGACTCTTCCCAGAGCTGAATGCTGGGTTGAATAAGATTTAAGACTATAGTCACCACCCTAAAAGACTTTATGGTACAGTGCAGCGTCATGGGCCACCAACTCCAGAAACTGTCATACAAGTGTAGAAGGTTAAGTTCCAGGCGAAGCAAGAAACTTGTAATTTGCCCAAGGGCACACAGCAAATGAGTGGCAGAACTGGGAGCCATGCCCATTGCTCCAAAGCCAGTGCTTTTAAGCGCTACACCAGTAATAAATACAGTCCCATGGAAATTCTGATGACACAGGCATATCTCCCTGAAGAGTTCAGGGATAAGCAGCTTCATGGAAAAGGTAGTCTTTTAGTCAGGACTTGCAGGATGGGTGAGCAAAACTGGAACTGACAGAGATGCGGAGCCCACCATCTAAGAAGACAGTGCCAGGTAAAGAGCATTTCCATATCACATTTCAGAGATTTGGGGAGAAAGGGACTCATGGCGCTTGTCTTCGCAGGAGGTTCAGAGGTACAGGCAGGACCACAGGTGGAAGGGACTGAGACGGTGGAAAAGGAGCCAGGTCTAACAAGAGCCAAGAAGATGAGGCTGGTGATCAGAGATGTTGAAGGCCAAGGGGCTGCGTTAGAAGGACGGGACCAAGCTGGAAAGTGGTCTGAGGGACCTTTAGGGTCGAGGCTTGGAGGGAGGAAGGAAAGAGGGGAGCTTGGAAATATCAGGAGAAATGTGTGAAAGAACTGCGAACTGAACAAGGGAGGTGGATAAGGAGACAGAGAGAGAAGAGGACCAAAAGAGTCAGAGGGTCCGAGGAGACTGGTCAGGGTGGGAACCCGACCCAAGAGGTTGGGTTGTGTGCAGCCGGGCGGAGTCTGAGGTACGAGCGTTCTAGAGGAGCTAGGTCCAGAGCTGCCGGGCGGGGTTGGGGCCGGAGGGGTGGGAGAGAAGAAGAAGCTGACGCCAAAGATATGGTCAGTGGTAGCGGGACTGGGTACTCAAAGGCCAACAGAAGGGCGGGAAGGCAGGGGCTTGGGGCCAGAGGCTGGCCGGGCAGGCCGGGGGTAGGGGCCAGGAGTTGGGACGAGGGAACACAGGGCCCCGTTTGCTCCCCAGTGGGTCCGCGGAACAAAGCCACAACCCCAGCTGCCCGGTGAGAGGAAAGGGACTAAGCTGAGGGCTCCCCGCGAAGCCACTAGCGCCTAGCCACCGCGACCTCGGGCCCGACCCCAACCCACCTAGTTCCAGCGTCTCCCGGTCAGGAACAGCGCCGCCTCGCTGAGCCGGGGGGAGGAGCCGGAACCGGAACCCGGAAAGGATCCGCCCTACCTCTTCAGGATTGGTTCCTGAGGATTCCCTTTCCTTTTTACTGGCTATACTGGCTGCCACAACGCAAGAATCCCTGGTGTGGCCTGCTGGGAGTTGTAGTCCTGTGGAAGATAATAGGCTCGGAGAAGAAATTTGAGAAGTTTAGAATTTAGTGGTGGAGACTGGATTCCCTGTAAAGTCGAGGGCTTCCTGCTGCGCTCCGGCGTTTAAAGCCCAAAGTGCGGGCCACCAGTGTGGGAAGTAGTAGACTATGTAGCGCTAACCTACATGATCTCCTAGGGGTCACGAATTCAGAGTTTCTTCTTCACTCTAAATTTGCCACCCTTGGCGATCCTGTAGACATCCCCCGAATCCAGAATCTCGCGCCCAACTGAAGATTTATAATTTAAAGTCAAAGGATTTGGAAACTGGAAGGGAATCTATTTATTTATAATGAATTATAGTTGATTTACAATATTGTGTTAGTTTCAGGTGTATAACATAGTGATGAGGGATAGTTGTTGTTTATAGATTATATTCCATTATAGGTTATTTTAAGATATTGTGTGTAATTGCCTGTGAGATACAGTAAATACTTGTTGCTTATCTATTTTATGGATTCTAGTTTATATCTGTTAATTCAGTACTCCTAATTTATGCCTCCCCCTGAAAGGGAGTTGAAAGATCAACTAATCCAATACCTTTGTCGGAGAAGCTAAACATTCCCTGGCCAAGGAACCACCTCCAGTTTCCTGAAGTCGCTGCACAGGGATTTTTCTGAGTGCTACTTAGTGAAACTTGACTTTTGTTCATCAATTCAGACACAACAAGACCACTATCCAGGATTAAGTTTTTTTTTCAGGTTTAATTTTTTAAAAATCTAATCAAATATGTAGGCTAAAATTCTACAAGCCTCTCACATTGTCAAGAATATTTCAGTGCAAAGAGAAAAAAGAGTATTGTCTTCAGAGGTAGATACACTAAATTTATAATCCCAGTTCTACCACCTTGCATTATTTCCTTCCCCTATAAAATCCCTGGCAGAATTACTGTAAGAATTAAATAAGTTAGCATATGTAATACTTCTGCCACCACAAATGTCAGTTCTGTTTCCTGTTGCTAAGTTTTCTTGGGTGCAGTGTGAACAATGTGAATCAGTTATAAGACTGGGATAGTCGCAAAAGTATGTTTGAAACTAAATACGGATGAGTGAAATATAAATTCCCCACATACACTACGACTTTATAAATGGATATAAATGAAATACTGAGAAGGCAGACTCAGAAATAAAACTGTGGCTTTATTTTTAACTGGTTAAACTCACCTGGGTGGAATCAAGGCTCTTCAAAAGCAGTCCTGTAATGTGCTTTTTGCTTACCAGCCCAAAGCCTTTCCCCACATCTTCTCATTCCCGATGAAAATAGGAGCATGCCAAATGACAAATACCAAGCTTTTATTTAAGGACTGTACAAAAGCAAACAAAAAATTCCTCTCTGAATCTCAGAGGGGATTCAAAAGGATCAGTGTAACACACGGCCTCACCCACAGCTGACTTTTCAAGGCCACACACAGCTGGGCTACTCTGTATGAAGCCTTGCTTCCTATCTTCCTGAGGGTGATCCTTAGGTTTTTCAAAATTAAGATTACAGCTACCACGTTTAAAATCCCCATACCTGGTTATCACCAAGTTAGCTTTGAAAACATTCTCTAGTGGCTCAAATGGTAAAGAATCTGCCTGCAATGCAGGTGATCTAGGTTCCATCCCTGGATTAGGAAGATTTCCTGGAGGAGGTCATAGCAACCCACTCTAGTATTCTTGCCCGGAGAATCCCCATGGACAGAGGAGTCTGGTAGGCTGCAGTCTATAGGGCTGCAAGAGTCGGACACAACTGAGCAACTTAACACGCACACATATTAGTTCCACATGTTACCAAACTATACTGTAGATAGCATCAAGGAAATAGAAAACAGTGACTTTCTTTTTTTAAATCCCTCTGGCCCTCTGCCCTATATTCCAGAAGAAAGAAGGAGGAGTATGTGATCCAAAAGAAGTTTACTTTTAAAAAGCAGTCCTTGGGGGTTAGAAGCCTGAACTGAGAAAAGGAGAAAAGTGATTCTTGATGTGATAAATAAGTCAGGACTGGGCATCCTAACTTCATAACTACAAGCCTGAGTGCAGGATGAGGCAGGATGAAGTGCTTTTAAGAAGACCCTTGAGTAGAGAGTCCCTATATCTCAGTGACACACATTCCACACCATCACCTAAACCTAATCTGATTGTTCATTTGGTTTTTAAGAATTCTTGCAGGGCAATGGAAACTTCAAGTTCCCAGAAGTTCTAAAACCGAGCCCTGGGAGAAAGGTGGTACAAGAGAAACCACAAAGGGGTCTGGGCTGGGGGAAAGGAGAGGAGATGCTTCAGAATCACTGGGCCAGGAGACTGAAATCCAGGGCACTGGGCAAGAGAGTCTGAGAATCAGGAGATGAGGCCCATCCCTAGAAAGAAGGAACCTTGAGCCCCTGAAGGGCTGGGCCAAGGTCAGAGGACCAGGACAGGATCATATCCCTGAGTGGGATGAGCTCTGATGCCTGAGCAGGGAGCAAGAAAGGGTCCACCTGCAGGGCCTCATCTCCATTAGCCTGGCCTTTTTCTTCTGTCTTGGGGACAGTTGATTCCTCTGGTTTCTGGAGTTCAGAACAGATAATTAGAGGTGCTGTGTTTTTCCCTCCATCATGAAGGCAAGGTTCAAAGAAAGGGCGGAGGGGGCCGGAGAAACTGTGGGTGAAAGTAAAGATGTGGGACTGGTTGGTTACATTGTAGAAGGAGATGACTCCTGCTTCATAGTCCAGAAAAATCCCCACACACCTTGGGGGCTCTTTCAGGCGGAAGGAGGTCTGCGGGGATGTGAGGGCCTCGTACTCATTCCCTTGATTCTGTCGCAGGAGCCAGTGTCCGTTGGCGGGTGAGGCAGTGACCTTCCCCTTCCTGCTCACTGACTCACTACACACCCCCAGGGCCCATTTGGTCTTGTCTGCCACAGACACCTCCCAGTAGTGACAGCCAGCTATGAAGTACTCGGAGCCCAGGACGCTGACAACGAAGTCAAATCGCTCGGGATTGTCGGGCACGGGCTGCCTTATGTTTCCAAGCTTCACACACTTGCGGTCCTCAGACAGGATGAGTTTGGGATGCGCTGTGTCTGGGTCCAGGGTCACAGTCACTGCAGAGAGTCACAGAGAGGTGAGGTTTTAGGAAGCTAGGTCTCTAGCGACCTCTGAGTAGCTGTGGAGGGAATAATCATCTCTAGGTCTGCAACCATGGTGCCCCCATCCCCGCATGTCCTGGAACTAAAAAGCAGTATGTTGTCCGGTCTCCTACATCTGCTAGTGGATTAAGTAAAAGAGAGAAAATTTCTCATCTGTCTGTGAAGCTGCCTTAATCCTTAAGAAATACTGCCTTTGACTTTGCTGGTCCAAAGGACTCTCACGTATGATAATAAACAAGTTTTAATGTTAGACCCAGTAGCTTGATAGCATATTGGAGCCCCAGCTCTGTCTTACACTAGTTATGTGATACTGGGCTTGTTATTCATCTCTAAACCTTCGTCTGTAAAGTGGGAATAATAGCGCACCGATGTTGGAGAGCTGTTGTGCAGATTTGATGAGCTAATGCACTAGATAATGAGTATGTGATGCTCATTTTCTTAACTAAAATTATTGCCTACAGTCATCATCTTAAAATGTTAATGTAGAGAGATAACTTCCTTAAAATTATGGATTATGAGGGTGACAATGAATCTCTTTCCTTCCCTAAGTCAAAAAACAGGCTCATTTTGGAGAGTTAAATCCACAAAATGCACACTCAGTCAAGTAGTGTGAATGAATCAGACTGGGAGAGTGAAAAGGGTTTGTGAGTTCCCAGAATGTCAATCTAGTTGACCCGGTGTTTTCTCAATGGGCCGACTCATGGATTCTATTGTCCTTGCCTAAACGAAAACCTTTTGAATGGAAGAGGGATGAGCATCTTGGAAAACGCAGGAAGGGCAGCAAAGCAGTGAAAATAACAGGTCTCATTCAAACAGCAACAAAAAATGTGATCTAGGAAAAAAATTGAAGAGATGTGCAAATCTTTTCAAATAAAACAATGAAACCTTTTTGTAGTCTACATTGTTGGGGCTTCTGCCCAACTCACTCTCTTCTCTGAGAATCACCACTCACCAAGGAAATGGATCTGCAGAGAAAGAAGGATGTGGCAGATGTGTAGAGAGAGACAGGAGCACTGACTAGCTGTCCAATAGTAGGAAAGGAAGGACTGCTCAACCTGGAAGCACCGGAGAGACTACACAGGGAAAGAAGACTGGATTTGACTACAGAAAAATAAAACACCCATGCTTCAAAAGGAATACACGGAGGAAACTAACTTGCAAATGAAAACTCAGAAACATACTGTGTGAAAAATACGGCCAAGGGTTAATATAGCAAAAAGTCTCCACAAACTGAAAAGTAGCCAGAATAGGACAGGAGCAGACAAGTCACAGAGACAAAATACAAATAACCAACAGACTTAAGAAAAATCTCACAAATCATAGAATACCCTTAAGAGGAGTAAACCAAATATTTATCAGTGCTTTAAAAGAAAGGAGACTTTCTAAATCTAAATTTGATCCTCCCAAAAGAAAAGATTTTCAAAATTTGATTAACAGATACACAGATTAGACTTAAAATTTGTTAAAATTACAGTCTGCCTTCTAAAGAAACAGAGTCATGGGCTCTCAACTGTGGATTCATCTGACGGGTGTACCTTACCAAAGTGCAGCCGGGCCCTTCTCCAGCCTGAAAGACAGAAAAAAAGGCATTGTTAAAGTGATGGAGAAATAAATGGAGACTTCCTGATACAGGGTGGGGGTGGGGAATGGTGGAAGGATGAGGGGCTGCTGGATGGGGAAGTGCATCTCACCTGAGTTTGCTGCAGCTCTTTTTAACTCTACAAAAGAAGAAACACAGAGAATGAGTTTTCATTGGAAACGGAATCAACAGAAAAGAAGATGTTATGGAAGTTATAAGAGCAGGAGTACTTACTCAGTTCTCTCCGGAGTTTCTCTAGAGAATAAAAACAATTTGACAAATCAGAATGAGGGCTTCTACATGCCTGTGATGCTCCAGTCCCATCCCAACCACACTCCTAGAGCAGATCCTTCCCCCATGACAGTGTTTCAACAGCAATGACTCCCAGCCCGGGTCCCCAGCGATAATGCAGAGGGTCAGCAAGTTCCTATGGGAGCCAAAATGACCTGCAGACTGAACGTACAACACATCTCACATAAATATATGCAACGTTGTGGGAGAAAAATAAAATATAGATTCATTTAAAACTGTTATTGAATTTCCATTAGATTTTCTAATGCATATTTTCTCAGTGTGAAATCATATAGATACGTCACATGTTTGATGATTTGGGGTAGTTGTTGTTATAACGAGGTTCTCATACATGAAAGGGTAGAGAAGCACTGCTCCTCATATATTCAGTTGAATGAGGATCCATCTACCTTGGATTCCACCTAACCAAATGTCATGCCTGAGTGATAGAAGTGTCTTCCTGATGACTTCACCTGTAGGAGGTACCTCTCTTCTTGCTAAAACATGTCCTTTTTAGAGACCAGATAACAATTGTGCAGGAAACAGGAGCAGGGAATATTTGAGGGAAAAAAAGAGGCCTTTATGAAGTCAAAAAATTCCCAACCCATATGCTTTAGGTACCCTTGTCCCCTCTCTTCTGCCCCAGGAGGTGAATCTGGGGCTCTCATCCTAAAACAAAGATGTCTGCAGAAGGTTTGGAGCACAGATGAGAAGCAGAACTTACTGAGAGCTTTATGGAGTCGTCCTAGAAAACAGAGAAAGAAGCACAAGTGAGCAGGAGGGCTCATCACGCCACCCCCCACCCCTGGTGGAAAGGATGATGATGATCCCATCAGCCCCAGTCCAGTCACATCTCCCCACGGGCAGATGGGGAAATTCACTGGTGCCGGTGCCACTTTCCGGATGACCTGGACTACCCTGACTCTGGTTCTTCTTCCCTTCTCTTTGTCTGTCTGGTTTCCTTTCCACTGTCTGTATGAATTTTTCCATATGTTTGTAACCACTGTCCATGACTGTATGCCTTGCTGCTCTTTTATAACTGTTGGGCTTCCCTGGTGGCTCAGATGGTAAGGAATCTGCCTGGAATGCAGGAGACCTGGGTTCGATCCATGGATCAGGAAGATCCCCTGGAGAAGGGAATGGCTACCCACTCCAGTATTCTTTCCTGGCAAATTCCTTGGACAGATGAGCCTGGTGGGCCAGAGTCCATGGAGTTACAAAGAGTCAGACATGACTGAACATGTACTGCATTATGCTATGCCATAGTATCTATGGTGTAAAACTAGCTGATGACCCACTGTTCACTTACTGACATGTTCTATTACTCTCTACAGTAGCCCTCCCCGAAGAACTGTGACACCAGGAGGTCTGGGACATGTGCATATGCTTCTGTGCTTTGGGGGAGTACCTTCAGCTTTTCTGGAAGGGTGGTCTGCCCACTTTCCCCCTCAGCACTGGCCCCACCACAGAGTTGAAGTTATCCATCTGAGTTTACTGTCAGGCCCTGTGCTAACGGCTGGGCATGCATTAGGTGCTGGGCATTGGGGCAATGAAGCTGAGTATGATAGAGCCTCCCAATGAGACGTTATTTTACCATTCCCACTACCAACAGCCTCCATTTATTGTGTCCTATTCTTATGATGTAGGTCCTAAATCCTCTCAATAATGTGAGGTGCATATAATGATTATTCCCATTTTACAAAGTGGTGGCCTGAGGCTCAGAGGGACATGGAAATTTGTCCAGATTATCCAGTTAGTAAGTGGCCAAGGAGGCAGGATTCACATGCAAGTCTGTCTGACTCCTAGCTGAAGGCTTTCATACTAACCCACGCTGTCCCTTCCCTTCTAGGACAGGATGGTCATTGCATCCTTGAGGCTGCATCCCACGCTTTAACCAGTCTGGAGGTGGTGAGAGGGGGGAAGGGAGGGGATGCCGAAATTATTGCATGTGGAGTCATTTCTGAGCTAGAAGACAATGATTTGTCTTCCCAGATAGACTTTCAAAGGGCAGAGTCCCACCTGCTTTTTGAACCCAGGGTTCTATCTTTTATCCTCAGTGGCCCAGAGCAAGCATTTCGTTAATGAAGACAAAATGGTAATAAGAGAAAGGTTTCAGGAATTGTAGCAGGAGGGTTTTTTTTTTTAAGTTGTCTGTTAATACTGAAAACAATCAGGTGAGAGGATTTATTATAACAATTTTACAGATGAGGAAACCAAACCTCAGAGTAGTAGTGACTTAACCCAGGCCTGTAAGTGGCAGATCTGAACCAGATGCTGCTGACTCCAGCACCTATGATCCTCCCACTGTCAATGCACCACCTCTATCAATGCAAAGTTTGTAGGGATCCTTGAGATTCTCATACATCCTGTAATGCCTTTTAAAAAAAAAAAAAAAAACTGGGACCTGTACCACACAGCCTGCAGGATCTTAGTTCCCCAACCAAGGATCAAATCTGTGCCCCCTGCATTGGAAGTGCAGATTCTTAACCACTGGACCATGAGGGAAGTCCCCCATAATACCATTTTAATATATTTTTACATAGTATATAGATCTTCTTTTTAGGTGATTGGTGGAAAAGCCAATGAATGGACCAATGAATTCTGTCCACAGAATTCTATGGGTGAGGAGTCCCCTCACCCATAGCTACCAACACTTGATACTGGAAAGCAAAGTCCAATAATACTAACAGAGGAGATATGTGTGGGGAGTGTGTGTGTGCATATACACATACACACATGTATATTGTACGTTTAACAAGTAACTGTCAGCATTTATGTAGAAGGAGAAAAAATATGCTATCTGTTCCCTACCCCTTATGCTATACATATAATTACCTTTTTCTTTTGCATGGTCTGAGAGAAGATTTTCTAGAGGAAGGAAAGTAAAAAAAAAAAAAAAAAAATGAGATTCTGTGCCATTTTCTTGAGGATCCCTGCTTCTAACGGAGGTTATGGGCTCTTGAACATATCCTCCTCCATCTCCACCTCCTCCCCCTTATCCGGGCCCTCATCACTTCTCATCAGGATGCCAGAAAGAGCGGCCCAAACTGCCCTCACATGCTGTCTCCTCCCTCTGGTCTCCTCTCAAAACAGCAGCCAAAGAGAACTTTCCGGAAGCGTAATTCTGGTCGGGATATCCTATTCACAACTTCACCACTGCTCCACGGAGAAAACTGAAGACCTTCATGTGATCCCCAAGGCCTCGCATGCTAGTCCCTGCCTCCCTCGGCAGCATCATCTGCTGCCCGCTTTCCCCGCATTCAGGCACCATGTCAGTTTCTCAGGCTCTTCTGCTGTGGGTGGTTTTCTCTTCTCTCTTCCCCCATGTCACTCCATCCTCCAGGTCAAACATCACTTCCTTTGGAAAGTCCTCTTCTGTCCCTGAAGTCTGGTTAGTTTCACCTGGTCACCACCTCTCCAGGCTTCAGAACGTCCACCTGTGGCATTTGTCTCACCATTAAATTCATGTGTACAAGACTTCCCTGGTAGCTCAGGCGGTAAATTCACGTGTACCTCTCTGACTGGATCAAAGCTTCCAAGAAGGCAAAGATTGTGTCCACTTTCACTCACCATTGTGTCACAAGCATCACCACTTAGTAGAGAATTATCAATTACTTGTTGAATGAATAAACATGTCCCCTGTGTTAGACCTACATGACTCTCCCAGAATGAGATCAAGCCATGAGTTCACAGACAACATCAACAAACACATTGGAAGGCAAGATATTACAAGAAAGAGTCATCAGAAAGTGGAAATGATGGGTTCTGATCCCCCACCTCACCACTGGCACCACCAAGGACAGCAGATGCTGGGATCTGCAGGTCCAGAATTTAGATTAGTGGGTCCTGGGGACACAAAAATGAACAAAATGGAGAAACATCTCCACCCAGCCCAGGACACTTACCTACCTCCAGTGCATGTTCATAGAGAAGCCTCTCTGGAAGGGAGAGAGAGAAATGTCAGCTTAAGGAAGGGTCTTTTCTTTTTTTTTTTTTTTTCCTAAGGAAGGCCCTTTTCTAACACCCACTCCAGTATTCTTGCCTGGAGAATCCCAGGGACGGAGGAGCCTGGTGGGCTGCCGTCTATGGGGTCGCACAGAGTCGGACACAACTGAAGCGACTTAGCAGCAGCGGCAGATTTTCTAACAAGCAGAGCCGTCCACAGGCGGCCTGAGCAGGATTTTGCTCCCTGTCACTATGAGTGTGTGACCATTAGAAAGGATTAGAGGGTCTTCAAACCATCAGATGCAGAAAGGAGTGCTGGATTATGTGACTTTCAAGATCCTTTGCAACCCTGAGAGCCATGAAATGCAACCCTATTAAGGGTTTCATCCAATGGATACAACTGGAGTTCTTAATTAATGAGAAGATTGGCATGATGTGTTATGTGCTAATTTCTCTAAAGATGAGAATTCACAGCCCCGCCCAGGAGCTTCCTATTGATCCTCTCTGCAATGTGGTCTCCGAGAGCATGGCTTTACCAGTGTTCTCCCAGACAACTTATGCATAACTGTTAGATCCGTATCGCATCCTCCCAGCCTTTCCCCAGAGAGTCTGCAGTAGTATTTCCTGCCTGTCTGGGCTCCCTTTCCAGTCAATTACCTTTTGACCTTCTTTGCTTCCAGATAATGTAAACGCCCACCATGATGAAAATCCCCAGGACAGGTAGGATCACAGCAAGAGCCACCACCGATGGCGAGAAGCTCCCTGGAGATTCGGCTGAAAGAGAAAGCACCTGTGACCGCCCACTGAGAGCTTCTCCCATGCCAGGGCCCCACTTTGAATGGCAGGTGTCTCGGGCACATCCCAACAGCCTCTGTCACCTCAAGAGGCACCTGAAGCCAAGATGGTGCTGCTTCTCCCAGCAACTCAAAGCCTGGATGACCAAGGGATGACTTTAAAGTGAGATGTTTATCTCTCAGGATTGGTTTCAGTGACCCTGCCCGAAGACAATGAGTCATACTCAGCAATTTGGACTTCCCTGATGGTCCAGTGGTTAAGTACCCTCCTGCCAATGCAGAGGACACAGGTTCAATCCCTGTTCCAGGAAGATTCCACAGGCCATAGGATAGCTAAGCCCATGCACCACAACTACTGAGCTAATACTCAGAAACTACCGAAGCCCACGTACTCTAGAGCCTGTGCTCCGCAACAGCAGAAGCCACTACAACGAAAAGCCCGAGCACCAAAACTAGAGAGCAGCCTCTGCTCACCACAACTAGAGAAAGCTGGTGGGCCGCAAGGAAGACCCAGCACAGCCAGTAATAAAGTAAATGTAGAAAAACTCAGCATCTAGGGACTTCCCTGGTGGTCCAGTGGATAAGACTCTGCGTCCAATGCAGGGGCATGGGTTCAATTCCTCATTTGGGAGCTAAGATCTCACATGTTGTGCAGCATGGTCAAATAAATTAAATTAAATTTAAAAAGAATATAAATATAAATATAATATAATATAAATATAAATATAAAAGGTATAAGACAAGACAAAAAACAAAACAAAACAAAATCAGCACCTAAACCACAATCTCACCCTACCCTATACTGAAAAACTACCTAGAGACTTTGGAGAACTGGAGGCGCGCCCTCAGGAATCCCCTATCATCTTGTGAGCACCCACCTGCTTCCCCTTTAAATCCTCATTCCGGGATAGAACAGAGTCAGTGAACTCTTTGCCCTGAGCCTTATTGGCCAGGGCAAACCAATTTCTATAGAGCTACAGCAGGAAGCCGAATGTCTAGGCAGGAGAGAAAGGAGAAAGGAGAGACAACGTGGAGAAGGAAATAACAGCAGAAGAGGCTTTATGTCAAGTGGCAAAGAGCATAAGCTGGATGCAAGTCTTTCGCTCACCACTGCGTGACCCCAGGCCAGAGACTGAGGCTGACCAAGCCTCGCCTGCCAACTCTATTCCACTGGGTTCTTGGGACATTTAATGAGATCCGGCACTTAGCTCTTAGTGAGAGACAGTGGCAGTAGTAAGAGAAGGGGGGGACAGATAGAAAAGACAAAAGAGATTGGCAGAGGTCCATGACTCCTCCCCATCTGGGACCCAAGACCACAGTCTTTCTTGGCTCTAAAACCACTCAGCTCTGCCACAGGGCTCCATGTTTCAAGAATCTTTAAAAGAGTCATACCATTTTGACCTATTAATTCTACTTCCAGAAACACATTCTAAGAAAACAATCAGAATCATTTCCCAAAATATGTGCTAAGATATGCATTGTACCATTTATTATAATATAAGGAAAAAATGGAAACCTTCAGATGTCTAGAAATGGAGATCTGAATAATTGTGTTATGCCATAACCACACAATGAAATACTATGCAGCCCTTAAAAATCATGCTGCAGAGAATGACTTAAGGACGTGGGTGAACAATGTTCATGACATTGTAAGTGGAAGGGAATAAATAAACCTGAGCAGAAGAATACATACACATAAACACATGAACACTCAGAGATATACACATATAAGAAAGTCTTCAAAGAAATCCCTTCACTATATACATATATATATATGTATATATGACATAGTGTATATATATATATATAGTGTATACACGTATATGTAGTGTATAGACATATATATGTCTATATATATAGATCTATAAAACTGATTCACTCTGCTATACATCTGAAACTAACACAACATTGTAAATTAACTATATTTCAATTTTTTTAGTGGTTAAAAAAAAAGAAATGCCCCCAAATGTTAGCAGTTGTTCTTTCCAATTTATGAGATTCTAGGCCATTTAGGGGTTTATTTAAAATGTTCTGTATTTTTTCAAATTGTCCACAATAAACATTTGCTATTGATAGCATTTTAAAAATCCAGAATTGCTTTCTCAAGTTTCAACTAGCATAGGAGTTTTCTCTGGAACCACCAGGGACTTCAGGCTTTTTTCCTACCCTGCGTTTATCTCCTATGACCATGGCTACGGTCTTCTCTTGGCCGAGGGCCATGCTGCAGACAGCGCAGTACACGTTCCCCAGAGTGCTGTCCCTGACTCTGTTGGACCCCTTTGCCCAATGTCCCAGGCAGGGAAAGAGGGTCAGAAACTCTTACCTGACATGTGCAAAGGCAGCTGGAGGAAGACCAGTGTGATGAAGCATCTGGAGAGCCAGGAGCCTGAGCAACTTGACATCTTCATCCAAACTAGGAGCACAGACACAGGGAGACATCCAAAAGAGTCAGTGAGCTTGATGTGAGAAAGGGTACCACCCAGCAGGTGAGGCAGAGATGGAGGTTGCATAGAGTATGCTCTGGTGTCACAGAAACCAGGTGTCTAATCCCAGCTCTGCTGCTTAGCTCCATGTAAGCTGAGTCTCTGGGACTCAGTTTCTCCATCTTTGAAATGGGTATACTTACCATGCCTCCTGGCAAGATTATTATGAAGACTGAAGGAGGCTGGCAACACAGAGGCTGGCATCGTGGCTAAGTCTATAAATGCCTTTAGTGGGGACAGGAGGGTGAGACACCAGCTATGATTTAGACGGCACAGGGAGGAGTCTGGAAGAATGAGAACTTATACCCAGAACTAGCCAGATAAACATGGTAAGGACTGACTGCTTTTTGCATTTAGTGTCCCAGGTCAGGCTTGGAAAGTGCCTGTTGCAAGCCAATCATGGGCCCGTGATGTAGCCTGAAGCACTTCCCTGACAGCTTTTCAAGTCTGACTGTGGAAAAACAAGAAACCAAGGCAGTAAGGTCCCTTCATTTCATCGTGAAGGCACTAATTCTACAAGTTCTCGGTCTCGAGTTAGAAAGACCTGGGCTCAAGTAGTAGCTCCACCCATGTACTAGTTCTGTGTCCCTGGGAAAGTTGTCTTTTTTGTGTGTGTTTGATAGCGCTGTGCTGCCATGGGGAATTTATTCATTCCCTAACCAGGAATCGAACCCATGCCCCCTGCTGTGTAAGCACTGAGTCTTAACCACTGGACCACCAGGAAGTCCTGGGCTTTCAGTTCTTAACATATAAAGGGGGGACCTTCTTCACTTGTCAATGTGAGGGTTCAAGGAAATGATGCATGTAGAGCACCTGTCACCAATACCTGTTGTTATTATTACTAAACTAAAAGAGACCAATCATCCCTGGGAGGTGTGGGTCACCGTCTGCACTTGCTATTGTCTGAAATTCCTTGTTGTCCAGTCGCTAGGTCATGTCCAACTCTTTGAGACCCCCTGGACTGCAGCACTCCAGGCCTCCCTGTCCTTCACTATCTCCCAGAGTTTGCTCAAACTCATGTCCACTGAGTCGGTGATACCATCCAACCATCTCGTCCTCTGTCTCCCCCTTCTTCTGCCCTCAGTCTTTCTCAGCATCAGGGTCTTTTCCAGTGAGTTGGCTCTTTGCATCAGGTGGCCAAAATATTGGAGCTTCAGCTTCAGCATCAGTCCTTCCAGTGAATACTCAGGGTTGATTTCCTTTAGGATTGACTGGTTTGATCTCTTTGCTGTCCAAGGGACTCTCAAGAGTCTTCTCCAGCACCGTAGTTTGAAAGCATCAGCTCTTCAGTGCTCAGCCTTCTTTATGGTCCAACTCTCACATCTGTACATGACTACTGAAAAAACCATAGCTTTGACTATACAGACCTTTGTCGGCAAAGTGATGTCTCTGCTTTTTAATACACTGTCTAGGTTTGTCATAGCTTTCCTTTCAAGGAGCAAGTGTCCCTTAATTTCATGTCTGCCATCAAGAAATTCCCTGGGCAGGAAACAAATCTTTCATGTTACCCCTAAGGTTGAAGTTCAAATGCAAACCCTCAAGGAAGAGAGAATCTCTCTCTTACATTCTCTTCAAGATTTCAAATCCTTTCCAAAAAGTCATAAGGCTGGGTCCCTGCAGGTCTTGGAAGATGGCAAAATGGAGCTTGGAGTGGGTTGGACAGTCAAAGCAAGGTTGTGAAACTGAAGATGGACTCAAGATTTGAACACATTTCCAGTTCTGTTTATCTCATGGCAAACAGCACACTGGTGTAGGGCTCTATTGTTAGTTTTCGCTTTAAAATTGTGATGCATGCGTATAACCACAAGCATAGGGACTTCCCTGGTAGTCCAGTGGTTAAGAGTCCGCCTTGCAATGCCGGGGACACAGGTTCTGTTCCTGGTCAGGGAATTAAGACCCCAACCGCAGCTGAGCGACTAAGCCTACACACCACAACTACAGAGTCCGTGCACCACAACTAAAACCCGAGGCAGCCAAGTAAATAAATATTTTTACAAAAATTATGCATAGTCTGATACAATTTAGGGAGAAGATGCTTAGAGAAAAGGCAAGAATGTAGATATTAAGCAGTGGTTATTTCTAAGAGTGGGAGAGGAGAACAAAGATGATCTTTACCGTTTTCTCTGTGTGTTTTCTAAATTATCTGCCTTGAACGTGTGTAACTGTGATAATCAGGAAATAAATCTATTAAAAGAAGCAGTAGGAGGATGACCAGAAAGGAAAGGAGAAAAAGGAGAAGAAATAGAGTTCAGTTTGGGCCAAGTAACACACAGTCCAGGAGGCACCTCTCTCATTCTTGCGATTGGTAATTTGTGTCCCTTTTTTCTTGATCAGTCTGACTAGAGGTTCATCAATTTTATTGAACTCAGTGAATCGTCTTTTGGTTTCATTGATTTTCTCTAATGTTTTTCTGTTTCTTATTTTATTAGTTTTTGCTCAGATCTTTATTAATTCCTTTCTTCTGCTTACTTCGGATTTAATTTGTTCTTCTTTCCTTGTTGCTTAGGTCAATGATCTGTGATCTTCTTTCCTAATATTGTCACTTAGTACAATACAGATGACTGTATTACTCATCTTTTCTAATATAGTCATTAGTCATTTAGTCACAAATTTCTCCTCAGGAATTGCTTTAGCGACATCCAACAAATCTTGATATGCAATGATTTTCATTTTCTTTTTTTTTTTTTTTTTTTGGTTTTCATTTTTGTTACAGTCAAAATACATTCTACACTTCTGATTAAGTTCAGGCATCCATGGACCCAGTATACATGGAAGAACTAGGTGAAGAAAGGGTAACAGTGAAGCACTAGGTCTCTGAGCCTGAGTCACCACTTACCAACCAATTGTTTAAGCTGAACTTCTAAGCCTCAGTCTCTGTCTTTGTGAAATTGTGAATAAAGACAGTACTCATTTCAAGAAGTAAAAAAAAAAAAAGTTCTAATTTCCTTTTAATTTCTTCTTTGAATTAAATGTGTTATCTAGTTTCCAAATATTTGAAATTTTTTGAGATAACCTTCTGCTAATAGCTTCTTTTTTCCCTTTAGCTCAAGTTTAACAGAAACTACAAAAGATTAAAAGTGCCTGCTACTATATACCCTACTACTGTACACATCAGTTGGCCTGCCCCATAACACAGCTCAGGTCATTCTGTACAGAGGAAGAGAGATCTGCTTCCCCAACGCCTGCAGGAAAGGCCTGTCCTATCCCATACCACATCTAGAATGAGTGCAAGGCCTTGTTTTTAAGCATGGCAGTAGGACAAAGGAGGTTTTGTTCTCAAGGCCCTCTACTGCAGCCTGGCCCTAAAATGGCCCAGAGCTCAGTTCTACTTAGAGAAATATTCTTTGCTCTTCTGGACATCAGACTTGATGGTATCACTGCCAAACTTCCAGCCAGCTGGGCACACCTTCCCATGTGTGTCAATAAATGGAAAGGCCTGAACTAGTCTCAGTGTCTCATCCACAGAGTGGCCAACAGGAAGGTCGTTGGTGGTGGTCTTTCAAAGGATACCTTTATTGTCAATAGTAAAAAGGGTCTGAATGAGATGCCTTCATCAGCCTTTAAGACCCCATAGTCCTGAGCAATGGTGCCCTGGGGGTCTGATATCAAGGGAATGTTCACGGGCCCCAGTCCTCCTTGTTTCTTGGGTGTGTTAATCCACGCCAGGTGACAAGAAGTGAAAACCCACAGAAACATCCATCACTTGGCAGTGGAGTTTCTTTTTTTTTTTAACTTATTTATTTTAGGCTGCACTGGGTCTTCATTGCTTCTCAACGGCTTTTGCTAGTTGCAGTAAGAAGGGGTTGTTCTCTGTTGTGGTCCTCAGGCTTCTCATTGCAGAGGCTTCTCTTGTTGAGGAGCACAGGCTCAAGGGTGCACAGGCTTCGGTAGTTGTGGCATGCGAGCTCAGTAGTCGTAGCACATGAACTTAGTTTCCCCGCAGCACGTGGAATCTTCCCAGACCAGGGATCGAACCCCTATCCCCTTCTTTGGCAGGCAGATTCTTAACCACTGCACCACCAAGAAAGACCATCAATTGAGTTTCTTCAATTCTTCTGCCCGATCACTGAAAGCAATGATTTCCATGGGGTACACAAAGGTGAAGTCAAGAGGGTAAAAGAAGAACATAGCATATTTTTCTCTATAGTCAGATAGGCTGATATCTTTGCACTGATCATCTGGCATAACAACTATTGCTTTGAACTGAGGGGCACGGAGCCCATTTTCGGCATTTCCTGAAGACATATTGCTATCAGCAGTTCTCAGGCAGGAACCACGGAGACCAGTCAGGAAGAAGACATGCCTCTGTTATTGATTTCTAGTTTAATGCTATTGGGGCCAGAAAACATACTTCGTATGACTTCAACCCTTTGAAATTTATTTGCTTATTTTATGGGCTAGCATATGGTCTATTTTGGTAAATGTTTCACGTGTATTTTGCTGTCATTGGGTAGAATGTGACTCACGTGACATGAGACCTTAGCATTTTTATTGAAGGTGTGAATTTTATTCCTCAAAAATCTCATATGAGAAGAGCAGAGAGTAAGCTACTTGACAACATTCCCAAACATCTAAGTTTAAATAAAACCAAGAGATAAAAGAAAGGCTTATGTCCCTAGTGAATTGAGGACTAGAGCCAGATGCTTGCTTTTCGTCTTGGCTTGGGCTCTCTATCTGTGTGACTTTGTAACTTGGAGCAAGTCACTTAAACTCTTAGGCCCTGATTTTTCATCTTTAAATTGGGAGATTCACTTACATTTGCTGATTACACTGTCAATTGGGAAGTAACAAGATGTAAGGAAATGTATTTGGCTTTTGATCCAGTAAGAAATATTCTGGAAATCTACTCTAAGGAAAGAATCTGAAATACAGAAGTTTACATGATGTCAGTAGTATTTGTATAATAGTGAAAAACAGGACCATCTATAAGTACATCAATAAGGAAATGACTAAGTTAATTACAGTTCATCAAGCCTATGCCTCAAATGTAAACTAATGATGTGTTAAAAGCAAAAAAAGGAAGGCCTATAAAATATGAGTAGTCATTAATAATTAAGGTGGTTGGAAATATGGGCAATTTTTTCTCATCTCTATTTCCCAACTTATTAATAAAGTATAATATATTGATGAACAGATGTGTAACATGAAACTACATTTAGCAAAAATGAAATGTATTTAATTAAAGAATTTTGACTAGATGAAGTTTAAAATTCCTTTCCCCAGCTCCATTATGCTATAATCTTGCTTCCTAAAAGGAAAAACAACATATCAAGAATGTCTGACTTTCAGTTCTCCATTAGAAATATCCTAATTTGGAAATTTTGTACTTCAGATTACAAAATTACAGAGTTAAGAGGGGCATTATTCAAGTTCTATTTTTGAGAGAGCCTTCAGTGGGCAGAGTAATGGTAAAGGAAAATCATTTTATTCAATGGAAGTTTCCAAGCCAGATGGGAAGAAGAAATCAAAGAAAGGGACTGGAAACTAAAAGATGGTAGAGGGGAAACAAGGTAGAAGAAAAAGGCTGAAAAAATAAAAGGGTGAACAGATGGTGAGGAAGAGTTTGCCATCATCAGTTGTCTAGATGTTACCTTTGTTGTAAGTCACCTATAGGACACCAGGTCCCAAAATTGCTATATGTAAAAAAGTATTTTCTCATTGCTATATATGTGATTTTAATTTTTTCTTGTATCCATCCTACTTCAAGGAACTAAGAGTCCTCTCTTCTTACTATCTCCCATAGTCTTTAAAAAAAGTTTTATTGGAGTATAGTTGATTTATAATGTTGTGTTATTTTCAGGAATACAGCAAAGTGAATCAGGTATATATATACAGATGTCCACTCTTTAAGATTCTTTTCCCCTATAGGCCATTATAGAATATTGAGTAGAGTTCCCTATGTTATACAATAGGTCCCTATTAGTTGTCTATTTTATATACTATAGTGTGTATATGGGCTTCCTGGTGGCTCAGACAGCCAAGAATCTACCTGCAATGCAGGAGACGCAGGTTTGATCCCTGGGTTGGAAAGATCTCCTGGAGAAGGAAATGGTAACCTACTCCAGTGTTCTTGCCTAGAGACTCCCATGGACAGAGGAGCCTCGCGGGCTATAGTCCATGAGGTCACAAAGAGCTGGACACGACTGAAGTGAATGAGCATGCAGGCACAGTGTGTATGTATCAATTCCAATCTACCTCTCCCCCGTCCTTACTCTCTGATAACTATAAGCTTGTTTTCTACATCTATGACTCTAGTTCTATTTTGTAAATAAATTTATTTGTACCCACCATTTTTTGAAAGATTCCACATGTAAGCAATATCATATAATATTTGTCTTTCTCTTTCTGACTTACTTCACTCAGCATGACAATCTCCAGGTCTGTCCATGTTGCTGCAAATGACGTTATTTCATTCTTTTTCATGACTGAGTAATATTCCAGTGTGTATATGTACCATATCTTTATCCACTTCTCTGTTGATGGATAAAGTTGCTTCCATATCCTAGCTACTGTGAAAACTACAACAGTGAACATTGGGATGTATGTATCTTTTTGAATTATGGTTTTCTTCATGTATATGCCCAGGACTGAAGTGACTTAGCAGTAGTAGCAGTATATCCCCTGGAGGAGGGAATGGCAACCCATTCCAGTATTCTTGCCTGGAGAATTCCATGGACAGAGGAGCCTGGTGGGCTACAGTCCATGGGGTCATAAAGAGTCAAACACGACTGAGCGACTAAGCACAGCACATCAGTATATACTGTTTTCATATCCAGCATTTTTACCAAGAACTACATTATGTAGTTTTCCCATACCATCAAATATTCATTCAATAATTTCAGTATTCCATTATGAATATGCAAGAATTTTTAAATAATATAATAATTTAAAATAATTTTTAAAATAATATTATAAAATATTCAGGTTTTCCCCAGTGCATTTCTATTATAAGCTTCGCTACAAGTGACTGTGGATTAAAGGTCAGGTCATAAGGCCTAGTCCTAGTCTTAGTTTGGTCCCTAATTATGTGACTTTGTAACTTTAAGGAAATCACAAACTCTTAAGCTTTGAGTTTCCCATCTTTAAAATGATAAGACTTTTAATTTGCACTGCCAAATTACCCTCCAGAGAAGTCATATCAATTTACCAAAGTGAATGAAATTGTTTTTCCACAATCCTGCCATCACTGAGTTTTTTTTTTTTTATTCTTTGTCACTTTAATGAATAAGAAAATGGTATCTCATTAAAAATAATGATGTGTCATTTTAATTTGTACTTCTTTGATTATTCCTTTGTCATCTGAACTTTGTCAGTTACCTGTCTTTATACTTTGTCCATTTTTCTATTTGGACATTTGTCTCTTAAATGATTTCTTTAAACAATAAAATTCTTCATATAATATTTTTTTTCTCTTATACAGGTTGGAAATATTTTCCCCCACAGGAAATCATTCATCCTTAAGTTTGAAGCAGTTTAATTTCAAAAACTTCTAAATCAGAAAAAAACATGCAACCAAAGTTCCCTTGATAAGTCCAAGCAGCTTAAGACTCTGCACATATACAGATGTTCAGTCTGAAAGCACACAGCCAGGACCTGGCTAAGAGTAAGGGCTAAGTAAGTGTTAGCTGTCATACTTAACAACAATGACAGTAATACCTAAAGGAGAGTCTTTTGACAAAACCCATTCGGTCTCCTTGTCACCTGTCCCCTTTTGTGTTCCTCATTTCCCCATTTCACTGAGGATCCCGAGAAAGTCACAGAACTGAAAAGAATGAAGAGGGGGAGAGGTAGGAGGACTCACCACCTTTGGCATCGGGGGCCCTTTGTCCCTCACTGGCTGCACTGGAGTCTCTAAGTTGGGAACACCCTCCGCCCGTTCAGGGAGACCAGGCATCAGGCAGAGCAGCAGGAAGGACTCCGGAGGTGGGCCTGGGAAAAGTTTGTCTTTTATTCTAAGGCCTGAAGCTCTCAGCCAGAAGCTCCCTCTGCCACACAGACTCTCTTCCAGCTGTTCCTAAGCACCAACAAGCCACGCCCTGCCTGTCTGCCCCTGATAAAGGAACAGAGCAAAGAGAAGGTTCCCAAAAGCAGGAAAGCCTCCTAGCGCCGCCAGGTAAGGGACCTCTGCCCCTCAGCTCCCTCTCCCATTCAAGCATGCTGATTGCTTTGACACGTCTTGCTCCGATCACACCCATGCTGAAAAGCTTGCTCCTCTTTACTTTCCAAATCAGTCAAATTGAAGACTCGTCTCAGACACCCACCAATTAGCCACCTTCTTTGACTCGCTACTTTTATCTCCAAATGCACTCTGACATATGCTTTCTGACAAACCTGCTGACTGTCCCCCAATGTGTGATAAACACTTTCCCGCCTATCTTGCTCCCAGAACATCCATAATTTTATGTTCATAATATATATAATTGTCTTCTTACCCATGCATTATATACTTTTATGTATTTTTGAACTTTACAAAGATGGAGCATGTTGTACATGAGTTCCTGTGATTTTCCTTTTTCACTCCATATTAGTTTCTGAGTCTAGCAGCACCTATGGTAGCTCACACCATGTCCCCTCAGCCCACTCAATTTCAGGGTAGCTGAGTGAGACTTGCAGGCAAGCTGCCAGCATTCCACCTCACAGGCCATTGCAGTTCTTTACCTCTGGGAGTCTTTACAAACTTGAGAAGGCTGTTCAGCCTGTGCCTAGCTTAGGAGTTCAGTAAAGTTAATGCCCCAGGGGGTCAAGGGGCTTGGCGGGTCAGGGATGGAAGTCAGTGGAAAATGGTCCAGCCCCACATCTCTGGAGGAATAGCTCTAAGCTGTATTCTACACAATTCCTCAAGGAACTCCCAGCAGGAAGGAGGACAATCCCCACCATTATCAGTAACTCAGTAATGCACATATTATTGGTTTGTCTTCCTTTTCTTCTCACTCACCATTTCTGATTCCTGGGATCACCACCGAAATACATTCTTGAACTGCAGAATTTGTCTCACACCCTGATTTTGTGGAGTACAAATTAAGACAGTGAAATCTATCCCTACTGATTGATAGAACTTTAGTATGTTCATCTTACACTGTGGTGTGTGCGGGGGTGTGTGTGTGTGGTCAGTCGTGTCTGACTCTTTGCAACCCCATGAACTGTAACCTGCCAGGCTCTTCTGTTCATGGAATTTTCCAGACAAGAATACTGGAAGAGGTTGCCATTTCCTTCTCCAGGGGATCTTCCCAACCCAGGGATTGAACCCAAGTTTCTTGCGTCTCCTGTATGGCAGGAGGATTCTTTAGCCACTGCATCACCTGGGAAACCCTACTGTGTGGTAGATCATTGTATTTAATATGAGTATACCAACAGTCTGCCCATTTCCTCATTGATAAAACTGAAGGTTATTTCTGGGCTTTTGCTTTTACAAATAGTGCTGCAATGAACATTCTTGACCTATGTTACCCAGTTTATATTTGCAACAATTTCTCTGCGACAGCAGTTCTCAATGTGGATCCATGAAGTTTGAGAATCCCTGAGATCCTTTCATGGGATCCCTGTGCGATCATGTTCACTGAACCATCATTTGTCTTTTTCAAGGTGTTGACATTTTCCATGAACCTGCAAAAGCAATGATGGGCAAAACTGACGGCATCTTAGTACAATCAAGGAAGTGGCACCAAACTGCAATAGAAGTTGCTGATTGTATTGAAGCTCAACCACTGAGCACATATCTTTTAAATATTCAGTGCGTCAAAATGGAAGTAGGCTTAAGCAGTTCTGCTGCGTATCAAGATACAATGACCTTCTCCAGGAAAAGCACATAAATGATGACTTTCGAGCTGAACTAGCTCTTTACTCATAAACTTCGTTCCTACCAAAAAGTATAACCAACAGACAAACTATGATTATTCAGACTTGGGGACTCGGCAGTTGTTCCTCTAAAAGGAACAAAGGGCACCTGTCACTTCAAGGAAAACAACTAACAGTATTTGTTGCCAAAGAGATTTGATATTTTGGTTGGAAATTAGAAGTTTGGAAAACTTCTATTTGCTACTGTGAGCTTAATGATTTCCCACTAAAAGATTTTCCTGATGAGACTGGTAGTGACATTAATGAATCTGAAATGTGTCAACATTTGAAAGATCTGCACAATTCAGTGAACCAGTAAATTCAAATTGACTAATACATGTGTTGACAACCATGCATGAGTAAAAGATCCACCAAAATTCAAAATAATCTAGTGTATTTTACTGTAACAGTATGAAAAGTTCATTGGCATATAATATAGTTGAAAGTTGCTAAAAGAGTAGATCAAACCAGTTAATCCTAAAGGAAATGAACCCTGAATAGTCATTGGAAGGACTGATGCTTGAAGCTGAAGCTCCAATACTTTGGCCACTTGATGCGAAGAGCCAACTCATTGGAAAAGACTCTGATGCTGGGAAAGGTTGAGGGTAGGAGGAGAAGGGGGCGATAGAGGAGGAGATGGTTGGATGGCATCACTGACTCAATGAACATGAGTTTGAGCAAATTCAGGGAAATAGTGAAGGTCAGGGAAGCCTGGAATGCTGCAGTCCTTGGGGTCTCAAAGAGTCAGACGCGACTTAGTGACTGAACAACAAAAGAGTAGATCTTAAATGCTCTCACCACAAAAAAGCAATGGTAATTATGTGATGTGCTGGGGGTGGTAGCTGCCTTTATCATGGTAATCAGATTGCAATCTGTAAGTGTGTCAAATCAACCTATTGTACACCTCAAACTTACACAATGTTATAAACTTACACAATTATATCTCAGTAAAAACAGGCGAAGAAAGATAGGAAAAGTTCACTGGCATAGTTTTAGATTCTATGCTGCAATAACTTTTAAGAAACTACCACTTGTCAAGTTTCTTCTAGCATCAAAGAAAAAAAAATCCACAATTATCTGAGGTGATTGAAATGCTCCTTTTCCAGAGAACCCTCCTATACTGTTGGTGGGAATGTAAATTGGTGTAGCCACTGTGAAAAACAGCCTGGAGTTTCCTTAAAAAGGTAAAAAATAAAGTTGCCATATGATCCAGCAATCCCACTCCTGGGCACATATCCAGAGAAAACTATAATTCAAAAAGATATATGCACCTCAGTATTCAAAGCACATCTATTTACAATAGCCAAGACATGGAAGCAACCTAAATGTTCATCAACAGATGAATGGATAAAGTAGATGAACACACACACACTGGAATACTACTCACCCATTAAAATGAATGACATAATGCCATTTGCAGCAACATGGATGGACCTATAGATTATCATACTAGATGAAGTGAGTCAGAAAGAGAAAGACAAATGCCATATGATATTACTTACATGTAGAATCTAAAATATGACACAAATGAACTTATCTACAAAACAAACAGGATCACAGACATAGAGAACAAAGTTACGGTTAACAAAGGGAAAAGGGGGTAAGGAAGGAATAAATAAGGAGTTTGGAATTAGCAGATACAAAATACTATATATAAAATAGATAAACAGCAAGAACCTACTGTATAACACAGGGGCCTAGAGTCAATATGCTGTAATAAATCATAGTGGAAAAATATAAAAAAATAATAAATATATATTTATATATATAACTGAATCATTCTGCTGTATGCTAGAAACTAATACAACTCTGGAAATCAATGACTTCAATTTTTAAAAAAAAATTTTTTTAAAGAAAAAGAAAAATATCCACATATAAGTGGACCTGGGCAATTCAAACCATCGTTATTCAAGGGTCAACTGTACATGAACTTCCTGATTGAATGCAGTAGCTTGTATGAGGATACAGCTGACCTCTATTAAGTCAGACATACAAAAAGATTTATAGAAACAGAAAACAAGTCCATCTTTCTCACTAATTTTTTTGTTTCAGAAAATAGTTGTTTTTCATAAAACATGTTGTTCATGTTAACATGTAATGTTTTTATTATTTTTGTTTTCAAATGAGGCAATAATTGTAATTTAAGTATCTCCATTTTAATTTCTAATATGGTAAGTTTCAAAAAACATAACCCACAGAAACTGAAGCTCTTGGGAGTTCTCAGTAATTTTTAACACACACACACTACACCCTTCTTGCCATCACTACACCTATCAAAATTGACAATAATCCCTTAATATTATTTGGTGTCCAGTCTATGTTCATATGCTTTCAATGATGTCAAACATGTCTTTTTATAACGTCTTGTTCAAACTTGGATCCAAACAAGGAACATGCATGGTATTTTGTGGTTAAATTTCTTAAGTGTCTTTATTCCATAATGATTCCTCTGCCCTTCTTTCAAAAGCTTTCCTTACACCCTTGATTGTTGATAAATTGTCTTATACAAAGGAACACATTATAGATTTGGCCAATTACATTCCTATGGTAACATTTAATGTATTTCTCTATTTCTCAGATTTCCTAAACTGGAAAGCTGGAAGTTTGATTACATTCAGGTTCACTTCTGAGCTGTGTGAACTGGGTGAGAGTCGTAACCTACTGTATCCCAGTTTCTCTACTAGTAAATTTCTTTTTCTGGCCTCACCACACAGTATGTGGGATCTTAGTTTCCCAGCCAGGGATGGCACCCATGCCCCCAGCAGCGAAGGCTCAGAGCTCTAACCACTGGACTGCCAGGGAATTCTCCTTACTAGTAAAATTTTTTTACATTTCTTTGTGATTTTTTCAGGAAAATCAACTTTTTTCTATTTTATCACAGCCTCATGCACAAGAATAGTAAATAAACCAATCACTTTTTTAAAAGGTTATACTCTATTTATAGTTATTATAAAATATTGGCTATATTCCTTGTGCTGTACAATATATACTGTAGCTTATTTATTTTATAGGATTTCCATCGTGGCACTAACGGTAAAGAACCTGCCTGTCAAAGCAGAAGATTGAAGAGATGAAAGAGATGCGAGTTAGATCCTTGGGCCAGGAAGATCCCCTGGAGAAGGAAATGGCAGCCCACTCCAGTATTCTTGCCTGGAGAATCCCAAGGACAGAGGAGCCTGGTGACCTATACACAGTAGTTTGTATCTTATTGGTAAATTGAGGATAAGAATGGTAACTCCTTCATTGGGTGTAAAGATTTAATTAGTTAAAACATGTAAAATACTTAGAACTGTGCTTTACACCCAACGAAAGTGTTAGCCGCTCAGCTGTGTCCGACTCTTTTCGACACCATTAGTGGTAACCCGCAAGGCTCCTCTGTCTGACGGATTTTCCAGGCAAGAATACTGGAGTGGGTTGCCATTTCCTTCTCTATCGGATCTTCCCGACCCAGGGATCGAACCTGCTTCTCCCTCATTGCTGGCAGATTCTTTACTGTCTGAGCTATCAGGGAAGCCTGTTAGTTGTTCGATCATGTCCAACTCTTTGCAACCACACGGACAGTAGCTTGCCAGATTCCCCTGTCCATGAAATTTTCCCAGGCAAGAATATTGAAGTGGGTTGCCATTTCCTTTAATGGATCCTGACCCAGGGATCGAATCCAGGTCTCCTGCATTGCAGGCATATTCTTTGCTGCCTGACCACCAGGAAGCCCTTACACCCAGTAAATGGCAGCTATTATTATTATCTGAGGAAAGTCTCCAGCTTGAAAGCCAGAGACAAAAATAAACAGAGGCAGTCTAAGAAGTGGGAGAAAATAGCAGAAAACAACAACTAATATCCTCAGAAACATGAAATAAGATCCTGAATCAACAACACAAAAGCAAGAGGCTACCAAAAAGAAAGCCAGGGAACCGGGAAAAACACTGGAAATCAAAATTTTATAGCAAAAAATTAGCAAATTCAACAGAAAAACTAGAGGATAAAGTTCAGAAAAATCTCTTATAGAGTTAGAATAAGCAAAACCAAGAGATAGAAAATAAGAGAAAAAATGATGGAAAAAACAAGGAAATCTAACACAATGAAAATTTCCGAGAATTGAAGACTATATGTTTCCTGATTGAAAAGGGCCGCTGAATACCTACTGCAATGCATGAAAAAGACTTACATTATTATTACTTACCATGATAAAGGTTCAAAAGATCAAGAATGGAAAATACATGTCCTAAAAGCTTCCAAAAACAAGTGAAGAAAGAAAACTTACATAGGAAGTTACAGAAATCAGAATAAATCAGACTTCTCAAGAGTCTGCACGCATGCAAAGTTGCTTCAGTAGTGTCTGACTCTTTGCAAAACCCTATGGACTCTAGCCCACCAGGCCCCTCTGTCCATGGGATTCTCTAGGCAAGAATCCTGGAGTGGGTTGCCATGCCTTCCTCCAGGGGATCTTCCCAACACGGGAATCAAACCTGCATCTCTTACCTCTCCTGCATTGGCAAGTGCGTTCCTTACTGCTAGTGCCACCTGGGAAGCCTTCTCAGAGTCTAGCCACATGAAAAGCTAGACAACAATGGATCATTGCCTTAAAAATTCTGAGGGAAAATGATTTCCAATCTGCGCCATGCCAAACTGTCAATCAAGTGTGAGAGCAAAATAAAGCCATTTTTAGACAAGCAAGATTTCAAAAATTTACCTCCTGTGAAACTGTCCCGGGGAAATTACTGGGGAATGAACTCCTCCAAAATGAGAGAATAAACCACAAATAGGAAGATCCAGGAGACAGGGGATTTGGCAAGAAGAGGAGATGCAAGTCCCCAAATGTGGTTAGGGGAAGTCTCAGGAATACAGTGGGACAGCAAAGCCAAGAGTAAAGCTTGGAATGAGAAGAGGATAAGCCTAAGGAATGTTTTTTCTCCAAGGGAAAAAAACAGTTGAAATACATTAGATTTTTGTGACCAGATTAAAAGACATTTTACAGTCCTGATGGAGAGTTTATGGAATGATTACCAGTAGATGCATAGATAATTACGCAAAGGAAAAAAACAGACAATTTTTGACTCCAGGGTAAAAAAAAAGTTGTTTAATAAAGTGAATGAAATATTAGTACAATATACACTGTAAAAATACTCTACCGTTATATTCATGTAATGGAGAAGGCAATGGCAACCCACTCCAGTACTCCTGCCTGGAAAATCCCATGGACGGAGGAGCCTGGTAGGCTGCAGTCCATGGGGTCGCTAAGAGTCGGACACAACTGAGCAAATTCACTTTCACTTTTCACTTTCACGCATTGGAGAAGGAAATGGCAACCCACTGCAGTGTTCTTGCCTGGAGAATCCCAGGGACGGGGGAGCCTGGTGGGCCACTGTCTATGGGGTCGCACAGAGTCGGACATGACTGAAGTGACTTAGCAGCGGCAGCAGCATATTCATGTAAACACTGACTCAAGCAACCAGGGAATTGGTAGACTGGCCAAGACTGTTGATGGTTGAGAGACAGAGAGAGAGAGAAAGTGTAAATTCATGGATGAAGAACAGAGAGGGGACTTTCACTCCCTCCTGGCTCCAGCCTTCACCTTCCTGATGAAGAATCCCAAACCAGTACCTCCACACCCGTGACTCTCTGGAGCCCTGTGCTTAGTGGACAACTCTAGCTTATTGCCATCTCTAAGTGTAAACTAGCTCGCTCTCTCTCTGTATTTCTGTCTCTCTCTCTGTCTGTCTCTCTTTCTCATACACACACACACACACACACACACCTCTGATTTATCCTCTTCCTCATCCCTTCCCGAGCCAATTCTCACACCTTCACTTTTTATCAGTGGTCCACTGTTTCTCCAACCTTCCAGTTTAGCTTTTCCACTACTTAATACTCTATATATCTAGTCTGTTTCCATTGGCTTTCTAAAGCCTTCCAAAGGTCCCTGCCCTGTCTCAAGCTATAATCTAATCCAGAGTTTATATGAATTTTATAAACTGTACAATGTGATAAAAATGTAAAAGAAAATATAAATCTTGCTGAAGTTTAAATGTTCATTGAAAATAATTTGGAAAATACAGAAAACTACAGAGAAGATAAAATAATTTCCACTCAAAGTAATATGAATATGCAATTTGATGTGTTTCTATCCAGCCTCTTTTTCATGTGTATAATAAACTTTTCTGAAATGATAAAACAAATATTGTGACTATGTTGTACATTTAATATACTAAATTTATATTTAATATACTTAAAACATTTAAAAAATATTCTTCTATGTCACCATAATGGCTGCATAGAATCCTGTTTTAGCTATCCTGTGATTTACTTAATCAATCTCTATTTATAAATATTTTGGTTGCTTTGGTTTTTTACTCTTAGGAATAGCACCTGCTCTGATTATTTAGTTAGGATAACTTAAAAGTGCAGTTGTTGAGTCAAAGGTTGTGCTTATTTTTTTGTTGTGATTTAAAAAACCCACATAACATAAAACTTACCATCTTAAATCTTTTTTAAAAATTTTAAATTGAAGTATAGTTGATATAGAATACTACATGTTACAGGTGAAAAATATAGTGATTCACAATGTTTAAAGGTTATATTCCATTTATAATTTCTACAACATACTAGCTATATTCCCTGTGTTGTACAGTATATCCATGTAGCTTATTTATAGTTTGTACCTCTTAATCCCTTACCTCTTTTTGTCCCCTCCCCATCTTCCCACTGATTACCACTAGTTTGTTTTCAATACTTGTGAGTCTGTTCCTTTTTTGTTATGGTCACTACACTAGTTCATTTTATTTTTTAGATCCCACATATAAGTGATATCATACAGTATTTGTCTTTCTCTGTCTGACTTATCTCACTTAGCAAAATACCCTCCAAGTCCATCCATGTTGTTGCAAATGGCAAAATTTCATTCTTTTTTTTTTGGATTGAGTAGTATTCCACTGTATATATGTACCACACCTCCTATATCCATTCTACATCCATTCATCTGTTGATGAACACTTAGGTTGTGTCCAAATCCAAATTGGCAATTGTAGACAGTGACACTATGAACATTTGGGTGTATGTATCTTTTTTAATTAGTGTTATCATTTTCTTTGAATATGTATATCCAGGAGTGGAACTGCTGGGTCAGGTGGTAGTTTTATTTTTAATTTTTTGAGAAACTTCCATTTTGTTTTCCACAGTAGTTGCACCAAGTTACATTTCCACAAACAGTGTACAAGGGTTCCTTTTTCTCTACATCCTCAATAACACTTGTGTCTTTTTGATGATAGGCATTATGACAGATGTGAGATGCTATCTCATTGATGTTTTAATTTGCACTTGATGAAAATGAAAGAGGAGAGTGAAAAAGCTGGCTTAAAACTCAACATTCAGAAAACTAAGATCATGGCATCTGGTCCCATCACTTCATGGCAAATAGATGGGGAAACAATAGAAACAGTGACAGACTTTATTTTAGGAGGCTCCAAAATCACTGCAGATGGTGGTTGCAGCCATAAAATTAAAAGACTCTTACTCCTTGGAAGAAAAGTTATGACCAACCTAGATAGCATATTAAAAAGCAGACACATTACTTTGCCAACAAAGGTTCGTCTAGTCAAAGCTATGGTTTTTCCAGTAGTCATGTATGGGTGGGAGAGTTGGACTATAAAGAAAGCTGAGCTCCGAAAAATTGATGCTTTTGAACCGTGGTGTTGGAGAAGACTCTTCAGAGTCCCTTGGACTGCAAGGAGATCCAACCAGTCCATCCTAAAGGAAATCAGTCCTGAATATTCATTGGAAGGACTGATGCTGAAGCTGAAGCTCCAATACTTTGGCCACCTGATGTGAAGAACTGACTCATTTGAAAAGACCCTGATGCTGGCAAAGATTGAAGGCAGGAGGAGAAGGGGATAACAGAGGATGAGATGGTTGGATGACATCACCGACTCAATGGACATGAGTTTGAGCAAACTCTGGTATTTGGTGATGGACAGGGAAGCCCAGAATGCTACAGTCTGTGGAGTCTCAAAGAGTCAGAAATGACTGAGCAACTGAACTGAACTGAACTGATGATTAACGATGTTGAGCATCTTTTCATATGCCTGTTGGTCATTTGTGTATCTTCTTTGGAAAAATATCTATTCAGGTATTCTGCCCATTTTTGAACTGGATTGTTTGGTTTTTTGATATTGAGTACATGAACTGCTTATGTATTTTGTATACTAACTCTTTATTGAACATGTCATTTGCAAATATTTTATCCTATGTCTTTTCATTTTGTTGATGGTTTCCTTTGCTATGCAAAAGATTTTAATAATTTTCCACTTGTGTATTGCTTTTATTTCCTTTGCTTTAGGAGACAAGTCAAAAAAATTGTTACAATTTATGTCAAACTTGTTATGCTCATGTTTTCTTCTAGGATTTTTAAGGATTTTGGTCTTATATTTAGGCATTTAATCCATTTTGAGTTTATTTTTGTGTATAGTGTTAGGGAATGTTCTAATTTCATTGTTTTACATGTAGCCATCCAGTATTCCCAGCATAAATTATTGAAGACACTGTCCTTTCTCCATTGTATATTCTTACCTCCTTTGTTGTAGATTAATTGACCATAAGTGCATGGGTTTATTTCTGGGCTCTGTATACTGTTCCATTGATCCATGTGTCTATTTTTGTGCCTATACCATACTATTTTGATTACTGCAAGTCAGAGCGCATGATTCCTCCAGGTCTGTTCTTTCTCAATATTGTTTTCACTATTCAGGCTCTTTTTTGTGTCCATGCAAATTTTAAAATTACTTGTTCTAGTTCTGTGAAAAACGCTCTTGGTATTGTGATAGGGATTGCACTGAATCTAGACTGCCTTTGACAGTATGGTCATTTTAACAACAGTAATTCTTCTAGTCCGTGAACATGGCTCATCTTTCCATTTCTTTGTGTCTTCAATTTCTTTCATCAGTGTTCTATAATTTTCCAAGGACAGGTCTTTACCTCCTTAGGTGGGTTTATCATCTTAACTATTTTTTAAGTGTGCAGTGCTGTGGTATTAACTATTTACACACTGTTGTGCAGCTGATCTCTAGGACTTTTTCATCTTGCAAAACTGAAATTCTATACCCATTGAACAGTTTCCCTTTCCCCCACCCCAGTCTGTGGCAATCACCATTCTACTTTTTTTTTAAGAATTTGACTACTTTAGATATCTCACAAAAACAGAATCAAGCATTATTTGTCCTTTTGAGGGGTTATGCTCATTATCAAGGCTTTTGCTGTGCAGTGATAAACTGGCTTCTCAAAGGGTTGTGATAATTTATATTTTGACTGAAAGTGTGTGAGTGTCCATCAGGCTACACTTTCACTGCTGCTTAGAATCCCCCTTTTGTTTCGATTCTTGCCTAGTCCTTGAAGGAACAACAGGAATGGACATGCCTGGGATTTCCCAGGCAAGAATACTGGAATGGATTGCCATTTCCTTCTCCAGGGGATCTCCCTGACCCAGAGATGGAACGTGCAACTCCCACATTGCAGGCCGATTCTTTACTGCTGAGCCACCATCGAAGCCCAAAATTACTATAAATAGTTATAAAAATGTAATTTCAAAAAAAAAAAGTAACTAAAGTTATCGATTGTCAGTGAACTTGAGCGTTTCTCTTCCTTTATATTGGCTACTTATACTTCTGTCAGGATTTCCTTTCTTCAAAGCATCCTAGTAAACGGGGTCTCACTTGACCTTCCTAACAAGTTTCCGAGTCCAGAAGACGGCAATCACCATCCCTCAGCGAGTTACAATTCAAGCCCCAGGTTTCAGATCTCTCCCTTCAAAGCCTAGCAGCTGTCCCAGGAAAATTCCCCCAGGAAAAGCTTCAGCTACCGGTACCCACTCGCCCCAGCCCCAGCTCCAGCTCCTGAGCCTAAGCTGGGAGTACAGACACGCTTTCTGCGCCCGCGCAAGCTGGCCTGTGGGCGGGGCCTCGGCCCACCGGCCCGCCCTCCGGTTCCTTGCCCCGCCCCAGGCCCCGCCCCCGGGGCCCGCCCAATCCGAGGCGCGGCAGGCTCAGAAGCTAGGCCCTGAGGTAGGGGAAGGTGAGGGTCCACGCATGGGGCCTTGTCCGCGGCGCGGCGGGGCCGGTATCCTGAGGCCGGGGAGGAAAGGCTCCGAGTCCCGAGCGCCGCCCGCCTCCCGCCGCCATTTTGTACTGGGAGAGGGCGGTGGCGGCGGGAGGGGAGCTCCCCTGGGGCCGGGCTTGGGCCCCGGGCGGGGCGGTGGCGGAGGGCGGGCCCGGCAGCCTGTTACCCGCTGGGAGGACAGAGGTGGGGTCCCGAGGTTGGCGGCCGCGTGGTGCTCGGGCTCCCCGCCGACCCGCTTCGAGACTTCGGCTGGCCGGTCCCTCTGGGCCGCGGTGTCCGGCAGTGCCACGCTGGATGCAGCCCGCGACAGAGTAGGAAACCGTTCACTGGGCTTTTCGCGTTTGGTGCTCATACCGCCGCTGGTGGGAGGGGCCGGGGAATGGACCGTTGTTCTCTTGTGCAGATGGGGAAAACTAAGGCTCGGAGTGGGGATGAGATTTGCCTAGAGACACTCAGTGAGGTGCTGGCAGTAGGACTCAGGTCTTATTCCTCCAATGCAGCGCCCTTTCCTCCGGGCCCCTCTACCTCACCTGCCAAAGGAAGGAGCTGACGTACGGTCTAAGTTTCTGGAAGTTCGTTCGTTCGTTCTTTCTTTGTTTTTAGATCAGCTTTCCTCTGTACCATCCAGGTTAGAGGTGACTAAGACGTATACGGAAATCAAGTCATGGATCCACCTTCACGTAAAGAAAAGCCCAAAGTTAAAGAGCCTGTCAGCAGAATCGAGAAGGCCAAGCAGAAATCAGCCCAGCAGGAGCTGAAGCAGAGACAGAGAGCAGAGGTGAGCGTGAGGAGGGCCCGTGTACCTGTCGTTTGCTGGAGATGATGCTGGAATAGGGAGAGCAGAGAACGGTATAGGGGAGCCCTGCCTGCCTCCAGCCAAAAACAGGGTTCTCCTAGGTGTTCAGAGGAGATCTCTGAGGACCAGATGGTGAGGCGGCAGACCAGAGTCACATGCCAAGTGTCAGGAACCCCACCCCCACCCCGACCAGTCCCAGGTGGTCTCCTGATGACCCCTGGTGCAGAGCTTTTGTGGCAGAGTCCTGAAGGAAGGAAGAAAGGAGAAAGAGAAAGGCTGTGTGAGGGAGGGTCCTGTAAGGGAGTCCAAGAACAAGTGTCAGACACCCTAGCACAGATGTCCTGGATTTGGCCTGGAGAGTAGCTGCTCCTAATTCAGAAGTAGAGGCCCAAGCTCTACACTCACCACTGTGTTCCTTTGTTCAATCTGCCCTTAAAAGTCTATTTGACTGTTTACATGGATATTTTACTTTAGTATTTAATATCAGGAAAAAGCTTACTCTGGTCTTTTCCCTCTTTCTATTTCTTTTCTGTTTTTTTTTTTTTTCTTTTTTTTTTTAATTTCAAAATACAGAAAAACAGAATATTATAACAAATACCTGGGTGCTCAGCACCCCAGATTGGCAGTGTTTAACATTTTGGCATATTTGCATGTAGTCTTTTTTAAGATAAATAAAAATTACCTGTAAATTTGAAATCGCCTTTCTCCATTTCCTGTCTTATGGCATTTTTCCCCTCTTTATGGACAACGATGATTTTTTTTAATACTTTTACATTCAAATATATTTGTAGATATTCTTGAACAGTATAAAATTTTTTGTTTTAAAATCTTAAACTAACTGCATATTTTATTTTGCATTATGTTTTTTTAGAATTATTCATGTTAATGTAAGAATCCAGTTTATTCCTCATCACTGTTTATAATAATCTACTTTGTGAATCTACGTATATTTACCCCATCTTCCAGTGATGAATGTTTAAATGATTTATAGGGTTGTTTTTTTTTTTTCTGCTGTTACAAACAGTGCTGTAGTGAAAACCCTTTAGATGTCTCCTTTGACTCCTGTACTGGAATTCCTATAGGGCGAATATAACTACAAGTAGAATTATGGGGTACATTTTCAAATTTATTAGATGTTGCCAAATTGTTTTCAAAGAGATTATACAAATTTGTACCCATATTAGCAGGGTAAGAGGGTTCTTATCTCTCTCTTCTTTCTCAGTGCTTAATAGTGTCAGACCTTAAACTTTTGTTAATCTGATCCAGTCACTAACAATACTGAACTGCAACTACCTGCTAGGCACTGTTGCGGGCATGGAGGAGTCCCTGCCTTTGTGCAGCTTGCGTTCAGTGAAAAAGGCCGTCAAAATGAGTAAATTTAATAGTGTGTTTGAAGTTAATCTATAAACTGAAATCTGCCTTTGGATTAAGTCAGACCATCTGAGAGCTGCGGACCTGGCTTCCAACAGATTGTTCCCACTTTACTTCACCTCCCCATCCCCACCTGGACCCAGGCCCCCAGATGATTTTACTGCATTGCACTTTGGTGAAAGTTGGAGAACCACCTTAAGAAACAGCCCTAGGAAACTGTCCTTTGTGTACACTGCAGTGATGGATGTCATTGAGGACATTGTTCATACACTCATTGACACCCTGTTGGTGAGGTTTCACAGGTTACACTTACTTGTCTGATCTCAAATCCCAGCTCCTCCATAAGTTCCAGTGCTTCCCAGGTTAACTTGGGCAAGATACCTAACCTCTCTGAACCTCAGTTCTTCAGTTCCTCCTTGGTAAAATGAGGATGATGACATCAGTCACATGAGTTTGTTGTAAGCAGAAATGCTGTATCTAAAGCACGTAGTACAGTGCCTGCCCCAGAGAAAGCCCTCGAAAATAGCAGTGATGATTACCACGAGTCGCTGTGCTTTTATTGTGCTCAGTCTAAGTTGAATGTGCTGACCTGCTAAGCTGTCATATTGGACTTGCACTGTTGTAGCAGCTGGCACTTGTTGAGCTCCTCAGATGTGCCAGGCACGTGCCTGACCACATGTTATCTTCATACTGGTGTGTATTACTGTTGCTTTCACTTTGACCTTTGTAAATCCTTCCTGGAATAAAGATGGGAGATATGACATACGTGACCTTGTGAGGTAGGAGGCATTATCCTCATTTAAAGTGAGGTATGCTGACCAGAATCCCTAGGTGGTGATGGACTGAGGGGCAGGCCTGCCATCTAAACAGGTCTCTTGACATTCTCCCCTGCTTCCAGCTTTGCCCCACAGCTGCTGGTTCATCTGTGTGGCCTGGAATGCAACCTCCTAAGATAAGAATGTGACAGGAGCCCGTGTAGGGAGGCAGAAACACAGTTTCCGTTCAGTTTTGCATAGATGCCACATTCCAGGAAGTGAGATGAGAAGGAGAGATGAGAGGGGAGAATGGAAACAGAGGCCCATTTGGCAGTTGAAGCAACATTTGGAACTTTTGGTGACCATTTCTTTCTTGAAAGTCTTTCATTCCTTGGCGTGTACCCTTGACCCATTTTAAGTCTTCTTTCTCTGCTTAGTATAAATATACACTTAATACATAATAATATATATAATACACATAAATAATATATATAAAATGTGTTTGTACTCTTAAAGAAGATGAATAAAACAAACACCGTACCACCCAACTACAGAAATAGAACATGACCATGCATTAGAAGCTCCTCAGGCCTCACTCTGGCCGTATCTCCAGCCTTCCCAGGAGTAGTACCTGTGGGAACTGCAGTTCCCTGAGGAACTGAGGGAAGCAGTACCCTCCGTCCTTAATTTTATGCTAATCACCCCCTAGCTGTTGTGTATTAATTTACTGTTTCTGTGTGTACTCCCAAATAATACTGTAGAGCATAACAGTGTATCATCTAGTTTTGCATGTTTCTAAACTTTATGTATGCTACCATATTCCATGACTGGCCCTGTTCACTGAGCAATGTTTTTTTTAACCACTCAAATTTATTTATTTGTGTTTGTTAAACATACATAAAACGTGACCATTTTAACCATGCTTTTTGAGAATCATTTCAGTTGTTTGAAACTGTTTTCATCACTTCACTGTGTGGAGTTCTGTTTTCCTTGAAGGTTATAGAATCTTACCACAATTTTTAAAAATTGGGGGAAAAAAGATTGTAGGATTATTCAGGCTTTCTATTTAGTCAGTTTTGATCATTTTACTCTTCCTCGGAATTTGTATCATTTAAGTTTTCAAACTTATTGACACAGAGTTCATAAATTTTAATTTCTACTCTGGCTTCCCTGGTGACTCAGACAGTGAAGAATCTTCCTGCAATGCAGGAGACCCAGCTTTGATCCCTGAGTCAGGAGGATCCCCTGGAGAAGAGAATAGCTACTCACTCCAGTATTCTTGTCTGGAGAGTTCCACGGTCAAAGGAACCTGGCAGGCTACAGTTCATGGGGTTGCAAAGAGTTGGATATGACTGAGCAACTAACACACATGTATCAGTAATTATGACTTCTTTTTAATTCTGATAATAGTCGTGCAGCCTCTCTTTTATCTCGACAAGTCTCGGAGGTTTGCAGAGTTTTCTTTAGAATTTTCAAAGAACCATCTTGCAGTTTCAGTGATCCTCTCTGTTGTACATTTGGTTGCCTTTTCATTAATTTCTGCTCCTATTTTATATTTTCTATTTGTCTCACTTCTCAGGGTTTTTTCCCTTCTCTTTTTGATTATTCAAATTTTATCCCCTACACACAAACATGGCCCTTTTCTTCTTCTGTACAAATTTGGAGGTTTTACATTGTTTCTGGTTCTTTGGTGGACTGATTAATGACTGAAAGGTGAAGCAATAAGGTAGCTACCCTGCCTTTCACCTTGGAATGGCTCTTAAAGTTTTCTTCTCCCTCCACTGCCTGCCCTGGGTCACGTTCCTGCTACCTCCTACCTGGACTGTTGTAACAGATGTCTCCTGAGGGCCTGTGATCTCTCCTCCCTGACTGCCAGTTTTCTTTCTCAAAGCACAGATATAATCAGGTTTCTTCCCTGCACACTTGTCTCTCCAGAGTCGGCCAGATAAAGTCCTGATTACTTGGTGTGGCATTTAAGAGCCTAACATACCTTTCTTTCTTTCTCCAGCTCCGCAACCTTTTGTATTTAGCATACTTGAAGTTTCTAGAACTAATGCTGTGCTTTTATATTATTTAGTCATAATATCCATTGTTCTATCACTTAGGTCCTTTCCCCAGTCTCTACCTGTTTAAATCCTGTGTGTGTTAGTCTGTTAGTCATGTCTTGACTCTTTGCAAGCCCATGGACTGTAGCCCACTAGGCTCCTTTGTCCGTGAGGATTGTCCAGGCAATAATACTGGAGTGGGCTGCCTTTTCCTTCTCCAGGGGATCTTCCTGACCCAGGGATCAAACCCAGGTCTCCTGCATGGCAGGCAGATTCTTTAGCATCTGAGCTATAGGGAAGTCCCACCAATCCTTTTTTTTGGGGCGTGGGGGGGCGCTTTGTGGGCTCTTCGTTGACGTATTCAGGCTTTTCTCTAGTGCTGTGTGACTTCTCTTGTTGCGGAGCATGGGCTCTGGAGTGAATAGGCTCAGTAGTTGGTGGTGTATGGGCTTAGTTGCCCCGCATGTGGGATCTTTACTTCCCAACCAGGGATCGAACTACATCCCCTGCATTGGAAGGTGGATTCTTAACCATGGAGCACCAGGGAGATCCCCTACCAGTCCTTTCAAGGCCAGGTCAGGCACCTGCCTCACTGCTTCTTTCCTGATTCCCCAGTGGAGCTACTGTTTGCCTCTCCAGTTGCTTCATCACTGCCCCTGCATTACTGATGCAGTTCTGGCATTTTCAAATGGCACAGCCTGTGGTGTCTGAAGACAGGTTGAGCAGCTGCCTCCACTGTTAACATATCTTTTTCTCCTATTCAGATCTATGCCCTCAACAGAGTCATGACAGAACTGGAGCAGCAGCAGTTTGATGAATTCTGTAAACAGATGCAGCCTCCTGGAGAGTGAACCACCCCTGCGTTCACACTAGATGGGACCCTGGAAGCTTTGTTTATGAGCGTGTTACCAGTTTAAAGCTGAGATGGCCCATTTGGAGCCTTATACAACTAGACAAGAAGAGATTTGCGTTATTCCTGAAACTGGATAAATCGGAATTTCCTGTATGTAACTTGCTTCACTAGATCCTCCAATCGGAATTGGCCCATTGCTTGCTGAAGAGACTTCTTCTATTCTTCCAAGACAATACATTCTTTTTTTTTTTTTTAACTTTTTCTATTGTTTGAAAAAAAAAAATCAGTGTTTCTTCTGAAACTGTAAACCTTCTCCAAAAATACAAATAAAATACTAATAAAATGTTTGTTTGCTTATACTTTAGGGGTGCCTAGTCATAAGAAAGTGGAGTCAAAAAGAATGTAATAGGTAGGAAAAGTTGACGTGAGCAGAGGGGAGCCTTTTTCCTTCAAGAAGGGAACAGAGGTGAGAGGACAGAAAGAACATGACTGTTTCCAGATTTCATTCTTCCTGAGGCTAAAGCTCTGCAGACCCTACAGATTCTAAGTTTTTAGCTATACAGGTGTAAATATATGACTTTTACTCCCAGATGAGCCACTAATCAGAGCCTTGAAGCTAAGATTCCTGTCACCCTATGAATGTGGAGAGCTAGCAGCAGACTTGTACCAACAGGGGGAGGAGGGGAGCAAAGTGCTTTTGGTTTTTCATTTTGTATTTTATTGGGCCTAGAAGCAGAATATGCATGGAAATGAGGCTGATTACTCAGAGGGTACAACAGCCAACATTGCCTCCTCTGTTACTCTCTGTGCTAAAAATTTACCTTTATTTTCCCTAGTGGTTCTGGGAACATCTCTAGCAATTCCCACCTCCTCTTTGTCTCCCCACCGCTCTGAAGTCACTGGGAGTTCTGTTCCCATTCCTATGCTTATTTTGGCAATAAATCATGATGTTAAAGAACTTCTTGTCCCTACGGAGAATGTGTTCAGAGAGCCTAAGTCATAGTTAAGGATAACCTTTACACAGATTATCCCCATAAGTAGTAATTAGGTTCTATAGTGTCCTATTGAATTTGAATTGAATGCAAATTTTTCAGTTTTATGTTTTGGAGGAATGGGGGTTTGGAGTAAGCTGTCATCATAAACATAAGGAAATGATGTAGTATACTAGAAAGAACAGTGTTTTGGGGTCAAGTATAGTTCTTATTACTTTGGACAAGTTATTAATCTCTCTAAGCCTCACTCTTCGCCCATCTGTGTAATGGAGTAATAATTTCTTCCTCTCAAGACCATTCATCAAGAAATAAGATAATGTATGTAATAACTATTCAGTAAGTATTACTTCCCAGCTACCTTACTTAATGGGATATGTTTCAAATTTCAAATAACCAATTAATATAGGAATGTTGGTTGGAAAGATTCTGATCCTTAGTTGGCAACTGCTTGTATTAACATGTCACAGCCCTGGATATAGTTTATCCTAGAGAAGTGTTCTAGTATTGCAAACTGTAGATCGTTGTCAAGTCAGTTTAATAAATTATGACTAGCTTATGTTTTTAATTAAACAATAGGGGCCTACCTGGTGGTTCAGTGGTTAAAAATCCACCTTGCAATGCAGGGGATGCCGGTAGATTCCACATGCTGCAACTAAACATTGGCATGCCAAAACTAAGACCCAGTGCAGCCAAATAATTTTTTTTAAAAAAAAGCTTTTAAAGAACAGATTTTAAAAATCAATGTGAGGATATTGCTTCATGAAACTTTTGTTTCAGCTTTCAGTTTTTTACCATCGAGTATAATGTTAGCTGTGTGTTTGCACATATGGACCTGAATATGTAGAGGTACATTCCTTCTATACCCACTTTATTGAGTTTATCATAAATCGGTGTTGAATCTTGTCAAACACTTTTTCTGCATCTAGTGAGATGATTATATGATTTTTATCCAGTCATTTTATTAATGTGGTATAGCACATTGGTTTGTGCATCCTAGAATCCCTTAATCCTTAATAATCCACTTAATCCTTTTAATATATTAATCCTTTTAATATATTGTATATTTGGTTTGCCAATATTTTGTTAAGGATTTTTGTGTCTATATTCAGTAGTAACACTTGTTTGTAATTTTCCTTTTTTGTGTGTTTTCTCTGTTTGCTTTTAGTGTAGGGTGTTGTGGGCCTTGTAAAATAGGAAGTATTCCTTCCTCTTCAGTTATTTGGAGTAGTTTGAGAAGGATATTAAGTCTTCTTTGAATGTTTGGTAGAATTCACCTGTAACCCCACCAGGCCCTGGACTTTTGTTTTGGGGGAAGTTTTTGATTACTGTTTCAGTCTCTACTAGTGATTAATCTATTAGGATTTTCTATTTCTTCATGATTCACTCTTGGAAGACCTTCCTTCTAGGTTGTCCAATTTGTTGATTTATAGCTGATCTAATCTTCTGTATTTCTGTCATATCCATTGTTATTTCTCCTCTTTCATTGCTGAGTTTATTGGTACCTCCTCTTTTTTTTTTCTTAGTGAATCTAACAGTTTTTCAGCTCTCAACTGATCTATAACTATCCTCATATCGCTAACCTAAATTTTTGTTTGAGGTGATGTAGTATGATTATTATTGTTATAAACAAAGTACAAGGTGTATTTTCCCTTTCAAAGCATTCCTCTGGGAGTCTACATATTTATTTCAGCTCTGCTGCTATGGCTCAGAATGGATATGGAAATCCTCTTTCAGAATTGCATTTTCTTCCTTTGAACAGTGTTCAAGTTCTAGAAATAGCCAGAAGTCATCTGAGGCCAAAATCAATAGCTAATTTGGTTTTGGTTTAAAAAGAGGATATCATTGGCTAATATTAAATATTATTAGGTTTTTAGACTAATTTAGTTGGCTCTGAGCAAAATAAGTATTTTTTGAGCACCTATTATGTCTAGGCACTGTGCTAAGTGCTGACCTCTAAGAACTTATGTGAAGACAGTTATCATCGTGGAGTTCCTAAAATATTTTGATGAAGGATAGCAACAATGAAATGAGGGTTCAGCATTAAAGGGCATCACACTGAAATGTCTGAGCCCATATATATTTGTAAGATTCCTACTATATTATTCTAACTTTGTATATAACTCACTAGAATGCACAACCAAATCAATTAATCTACAAAGTATATGTTTCTGAGTGTGGGGCACTGTGGCAGGCAGCAGAAACACGAAAATGTAAACTGAGGGAACTTAAAAATCTAAGAAACAGAGCTATTCATCTATCCATGAAAAAAAAATGTAAGTGCTATAACAGATATGAACAGAAAGCCATGGAGAAAAGAGGGTGCTGTCTTTTCCTTTAGAGCCAAATCATAGCAATGTGGACTTTTTTCATTTAACTTTAGAGTTAATGCATACCTGCAATATATATTGTTCTGCAAACTTCAAGAAGTTAGACCTGAGGTAAAGGTGGTCTGGTGCGCTGGCCGAGGAAGGGGCTGCTGCTGCTGCTGCTAAGTCGCTTCAGTCGTGTCCGACTCTGTGCAGCCTCATAGACGGCAGCCCACCAGGCTCCCCCGTCCCTGGGATTCTCCAGGCAAGAACACTGGAGTGGGTTGCCATTTCCTTCTCCAAGGCATGAAAGTGAAAAGTGAAAGTGAAGTCGCTCAGTCGTGTCTGACTCTTTATGACCCCATGGACCGCAGCCTACCAGGCTCCTCCATCCATGGGATTTTCCAGGCAAGAGTACTGGAGTGGAGTGCCACTGCCTTCAAGGAAGGGGCAGAATGAGCCAACGATCCTCTAGTACACCACCTGGAGGTGGAAAGTCCAGAGGCAGTGCTGCGAGCGTGACTTTTAGTGGGCCTGAGTTCTCTATGACGTGCCACTTGAGGGTTCCATACAGTTCTCTTTATTTCTGTTCAATCTGGATTTTAGAATATGAAACGTCCTTTGAATATCTTGAGTTTAGTATTTTTAGAGCTTAGGGAAAAGAAAACACATAATGAGATCCTGGAGGCCAGATGATGCCCTCAAGATGCCAATGTGTCTAATCTCTAAACAAAGCAAAAAGCATAAGTTTTAATTGTGAAAATAGAGAATATTAAGTTACAAAATCCTACACATAAATGGGGCAACAGAATTGCCCTGCCATCAGCTCTGCTCTACAGAGCCAGAGTCTATAAATGTAAGAAACCCATTAGTAAGCCCCACCTTACCCCTGGAGTCATTACATTCAGGCAGGACAAGGTGGAGGCTACACCAATCCTGAAGGGTTTCATTCATTTCCAAGGGACAAGCCTTAGTGCACCAGGTCACACAGCTGGTAACAGAACTAGAACTCAAACCCAGGCCAAGTTTAGCTTGGAAAAAAGTCTGTTCTGTATGATACAAACTATTGTCACCAAGGGATTCAGAATCCTGAATAAAGAGGAAGAAGTACAGGCCACTGGCCCGACTGTGGGTTGCTCTGGTTCAAGGCCACATGTATCTAGCACTGCACAACAGAGACAAGGAAAGATTCAGTGAGGGTGAGGCAAGGTTTGGCCCACCATGCTGGCAGAAACCCCACAGAGGCCAGTGGGAGCGGGTAGGGCTGTTTAATATCTTCAGGACCATGACCGAGGACATGCTGCCTTGCCCCACAGGGCATCTGGAAAGAAGATGTAGGAGAGTGACCACATCAGGCAGTAAAAAGCAGTTATAGAGAATGGACACAAAAACAGCATGATGACACCTAGAAGAAGGAAAAAGGCAAACACTCAATTTTTATGAAGCTGTCTTGTGTGTATTTTCCACCCTCTAAGTCCAATCCCCATCTTTTCAGCCTTCAGTTTTAACTCACACTAAAACCATTGACACATGAGCCTTACCTTTATGAAGTTTGTGTAACTAGATAATTACAATCTAATGCAATCTCTATTTCTTTGCATTGTTCACTTAAGAAGGCTTTCTTATCTCTCCCTGCTATTCTCTGGAATTCTGAAAGTGAAAGTGTTAATTGCTCAAAAATTCTGAAAAGTGTTAATTGCTCTATTGTGTCTGACTTGTTATAACCCCATGAACTGTAGCCCGCCAGGCTCCTCTGTCCATGGAATTCTCCAGGCAAGAATAGTGCAGTGGGTAGCTATTCCTTTCTCCAGGGGATCTTCCCTACCCAGGGATCAAACCGAGGTCCCCTACATTGCAGGCAGATTCTTTACTATCTGAGCCACGAGGGAAGCTCTGACTATTGAATATTCATTGGAAGGACTGATGCTGAAGCTAAAGTTCCCGTACTTGGCCACCTAATGCAAAGAGCAACTCATTGGAATAGACCATGATGCTGGGAACGATTGAGGGCAGGAGGAGAAGGGGGGGACAGTGGATAAGATGGTTGGATGGAATCACCAACTCAATGGACGAGTTTGAGCAAACTCCAGGAGTTAGTGAAGGACAGGGAAACCTGGCGTGCTACAGTCCATGGGGTCACAGAGTCAGACATGACTTAGCAATTGAACAACAACAATGCCATCTCAGATTCCGTGTTGTCAAATTCAGATCAGAAATCAGTCTTAGCCAAGAATACATTTGAGTTGCCTGGATCTCTTGTTAGAAAAAGAAAAGGAAAAAAAATGTATATTCATACTGTTTCAAGTTTAACATGTGATAGGGGTCAATACAGTATTATACACATGTGGAAAAGAGTTAACATAGCAGGCTCAGGACTGCTATCCTTAGAAAATCCTGCTTGCAAGATGGGCCAGGAGCCTAGAATCTTGAATAATAAAGTTTCCTACACTGATAAAAACTGGTGAGAGCAACTGGTTATACAAGTGAGGTAGTTAATGCAGAACATTGATTTCCTTCTATGGAAGTCTGGAATTTTGGTACATGCTAGGCAGAGGGGAGGGGCTTCCCTAGCAGCTCAGTGGTAAAGAATCCGCATGCCAATGCAGGAGACTCGGGTTCAATCCCTGGGTTGGCAAGATCCCCTGGAGAAGGAATGGCAACCCACTCCAGTATTCTTGCCTAGGAAATCCCATGGACAGAGGCGCCTGGAGAGCTACAGTCTATGGGGTCACAAGAGATGCACACGACTGAGCAACTAAACCACCGCCAGGCAGAGAGGACCTGTGTGTCCAGCCCCTGTAAATGCCTTCAGCACTGAGTCTCTAAAGACCCTCCTAGAGGACAGACCTTCACAAGCAGTGTCACAGTTCAGTGCTGGAGAATTGTGTCCTGCCTGACTCCACGGGGAGGGGATGCTTGGAAGCTTGGACCTGGTTCCCTCCAGACTTGGTTCCTTTCAATTTCCCCTTGACTGATTTTGCTTTATCCTTTTGCTATAACAAATCTGAGCTATATGTGTGACTCTGCAGAATCCTGTGAGTCCTCCTAGAGAAGCACTGACCCAGGGGTGGTCTTGAGGGAGCACCCTCCCCACTCCACTCCCACAACACAATTTCAATCTCAGATTTACCACCAAAGGGCACCAACATTTGTGGAGATCTATATTGCACTAGAGGCTTCCCAGGTGGCTCAGTGATAAAGAATCTGCCTGCCAATGCAGGAAACACATGTTCAATCCCTGGGTCAGGAAGATCCCCTGAAGGAGGAAATGGCAACCCACTCCAGTATTCTTGCCTTGGAAATCCCATGGACAGAGGAGCCCAGTGGGCTACAGTCCATAGCGTCACAAAGAACTGTACATAATAGAGCACAGGCACACACACTTTGCACTGGACAGTCTGCTAGGTAGGTTACAAAAAGTACTTTATGTGCATTTCAGAATTACCCTGTGATTTAGGATTAAGTCTGCTTTTCAGATAAGGAAACAGAGGAGATATAATTCGGACAAGATCCTGATTCAATCCCTCATCTGCCTGGATGTTAAAAACTAGACACACACACACACACACACACAAAAACTAGACACAGACTGCTTCAGAAAGCTCAAATGGAGGGAGGGAGTGTATCGTCTATGGCATTTCCCTGAGAGGAACCAGCATATATTCCTCAAGAGAAATCAGAACATGGGACCTGAAAAAGACCACTTCTAAGGATAAGAAGCAGTTACAGAAAGGTATTGGAACATTGGAATACTACATCTAGAGAACAGTCATTGATTTGTTGAGTTAATGAGATAAGATTTTAAACCAAAGCTGTCCTGGGAAAAGGTCTCAGTGGCCGTACAGCAGCTCCTCAGATGTACAGAGCTCTGTGGGGGAGAAGGGAACTCGGTCTAAAAAGATGACTGGCTGCACTCCAGTATCTACAGCAGGCATTTTGAAGTCTATCCAGCAGGGCTTCAGCATCAACTGGTGTCAGGGTTGTGAGGTTTAGCCCTCCTTTGCCCACACAGCACAGACAATCCAAGGAAGGCTGTCAAATGTGCCATCTATTTTGAGAAGAGGGGATCGATGGTGTCTACAAAGAACACTGTGGGAAACACTGCTGCAGTGAGATAAGAGAAGGGTGAGTGAAGGGAAGGAAGGGGCTAAGAAATTTCCATTTACAGGACACATCTGTGCCAGAGGATTTATATACATTACCTCATTTAACCTCAAGAATCTTGCAAGGTAGGGATTATCAGCTTCGTCTTATAGATGAAGAAAACTGCAGCAGGCTCAAATTCAGGCAACTAATATGTGCTGAAGTTAGAACTTGAACTCAGGTCTGTTTAGCTCCAAACCAGGTGTCTTCTCCCCTCATTGTGCCTCTGCCAACTGGGACACAGGAGGAGCCAGCACTTAGAACTTGGACAGGGCTGTGGGTGCTAATGCTACAGCAGAAAGGGTGTGAACTTAAAGGGGAGAGTCAGGATGGAACCCAGGACCCTTAAACCAAGTGAAAGTGTTAGTCACCCAGTCACGTCCGACTCTTTGTGTCCCCATGGACTGCAGCCTGCCAGGCTCTTCTGTCCATGGGGTTCTCCAGGCAAGAATACTGGAATGGTTGCCATGCCCTCCTCCAGACTCAAGGATTGAACCTGGGTCTCCTGTATTGCAGGCAGATTCTTTATCATCTGAGCCGCCACTTCAAACCAAGTGGACCCACATAGAAACTAAGCATAGATGTCATCCTGTTTACATGAGCGCATTTCAAAAGAAGAAAAATCGATGTTCCTTGAAGAAGACCATAAATCAGGGAAATCTTAGGGAGACATCTTCCAGGGCCCCAGTGTGACCAGGGCATCAGGGCCTGGCACCCTTTACTCAATTGCTATAGCCCAGAGCCTGCTTCCTCAATATCAGCTGTACAATATTTCCAACACTCATGTCACATCTCTCCATCTTTACCCCCACCATCACCTTTCATGTGACAGAAAGCTGGTTTTCCTACTTCCATTCTGAGTCTCCTACAATCTATTCTCTACACTACAGTCAAAGTGAACGTGTAAAACTGCTGCTCATAAATCCCTTCAGAGACTTCTCATTTGCCTCCAGGATCTAATCCCAATCCTGCCCGTCTGCTCGCTTCACTGGCCTCAGTCTGTTGCCAGCCCTCTCTCAGCAAGTCCAGCCACACTGCTGCTCAAATGCATCTGGCTGCTCCTTGCCTCAGAGCACTCACAAAGCTCTGTTTCATTTTCTGAACCACCCCTCCCACTACCTGGCAAATCATCTTGTAGTTTCCATGTGTTTTTAATTTTTTCCAGTTTTATTGAGATAGCATTGACATATAACGTGGTATTAGTCCCAGGTATACCAACAACTTTGATATTTGTGTATATTGCAACATGATATCCATAATAAATTTAGTTAGTATCCATCACCTCACAAAGTTACAAATTTTTTTTCTTGTGATGAGAACTTTTAAGATCTACTATCTTAGCAACTTTCAAATAGACAATACAGTATCATAGACACCATGATGTACATTACATGCACAGAACTTACTTATCTTGTAAGTGGAGTTTTTACCTTTTGACCAATTTCACCCAGGTTTCGTTCCCTCTAGGCATTCCCATCTAAACTAGGTCACCCTCTGATGCCCTCTGAGAACATGCTGTAGTGTCATAACACATCAAAACTATATATTTTTAGTTATTTCTGCCAAGATTCGTTTGGTGTCTGACTCCCCCATCGGGAGGAAGTATTTGTCTGGTTTACCAATTTGATTCTTAGTACCTGGTATATGGCAGGTGTTCCTAAATTCCTACTGAACTTAATAACATCCAACAAATATTTACTTGAGTATCTACTACTATCTACTATTGTGACTGGCACAATCCTAAGTACTAGGGATTATGGCACAAATAAAAAAAGAGTCCTCTATGGGTGGAGGGGGGCAGGTTTAGTATATATAGACAACAAACACATAAATACACTTCAGGGGATGATATCATAGGTTCTATGGAGAAAAATAGAGCAGGGTGAGAGAGAGAGGGAGGGTGGGGTGAGAAACAGGCTGGCAATGAGCAGCAATGATAATAAAGGATCACTAGTGACATTAAGAGCAATATATTTCACTTACCTCCCAGATAGACCATTTTTTTCCAGCTCTCAGACTCCAGGATTTCGTCATGTGGGTAGTAGCTCTGGTCCATCATGAACAGAATCATGAGTGAGGCCATGCAAGAGAGAATGAATGTGTTGCCTTTGGTCAGGAGGGAGGTGGAAGCCAAAACACAGGAAGCATAGGGGCAGGGTAGACCCTTGTATGTGAAAGGAATGCCTGCAGAGAAAGAAAAGATGGGGTTAGCTGCTTCCCACTGCTCTAAAGCATCCACAGGAGGAAGCCCTTCTCTCTTTGGGTCTTGCCTACCCCACATTCCAAATTCCCTTACTCTCAGGGCAGCGTCCAGCTGTAAAGAACTTAGTTATTCGGAGATGACATGTGGGTTTTGCACTGGATCCTCAAGGTAAAGCAAGCAGTTAGGACCAGGCCTGTGCCTTGGCCCCTACGAAGCCTCTGTAGAAGAGGCCTTTGAGATTTTTCCGTCTGCCTCTGCATCCCCTTACATTGTTACCTTAGGCAAGGCAATTACCCTCCCTGGAGTTCAGTTTCCCCATCTGTTTTGGGAAACTGGAGTATGACCTCTAGTTCTAGGGTCTGTGAAGCCATGTGCTCCATCCAAAGGTCACACAACAAGAAAAAACACAGCTGGTTCAAGAACCAAGGGTTCCCACCCCCTAGACCAGGATTCAGCCAAGGCAACCTGTAACCTCCAGTGGGCCTGGAGCAGGAGAGAAGGAAGGAAGAGGGTCTCCATAAAAGGAAGGAGAGGTGTCAATTACTGCTCCCTGGGTTTCTGACATCCAACAGTTTCTCCCCTCCACAGTTTCCTACCCTCAGTCATAAGTCTGGTTTCCACTCACCGGCTGAATAAAAACAGAGGCGGAATGAAATAGCTAACACATAGATGATGGCCAGGAACCCATTCAGAGGTCCATCCACGCCTAGAAGCAGGGCTGAGGCCAGGCCAAAGGTGGTGAAGACTGCAAAGTCATTCAGCTCAGTTCCTGCTCCAGAAGGCCAAAGTCAGAACTTTCACTCACATGTCTTGTATCTTAGTCCCCTCTGGTGGGGGAAGCTGGAGTGGTGACAAGCAGGATCCTGCTGTCAGGTCCCTGAGGGGCCAGAAGGCAATGCTGCTCCCTGGGGTGGTCTGTTGATCAAAGACTAGGGTCTCCTTCTGGCTCTGCCTCAAACTGACCATGTGGCCTTAGGCAAGTCTTTTCCTGTCTAGGTCTCAGTTTTCCTGTCCTTCAACATGCAAGGGTTGGACCACAATTGGAAACAAATCAATGATATGGAACCCTTTTTTTTTTTCAAGCAAAATCTTACTTGGGAATATTTTATTATATTTTAAGTGAGTTGCTCTGCTTGGGGTATTTTTCATTTCTCCACACCTCCATTACCACAACCACCGCTCCCACTCCCAGATCCGCCCTGACAGGGAGACAGGGCAGATAAGCCAAGTGAAGGCCAGGAGAAGGACAGCCAGAGATCCACAAGTGAACCGGCAGAGTAGCTAGATCTAGGCTGCAGGGCCCACAAACTCCTGTTCTAGGGCTGCTTCTGCTACGCTCAGAGGGACTGAACAGGGGTGGTGACTGCTGGAAGCCTGCTGGATATTATAGGACAGGGGAGCTGACTGAATGGGTGCTCCTTGGGTCAGGATGATGAATCTGAGGCCTGGACTCACCGGATCTGGAGCAGATGTTCAGGTGTCTAGTCGCTGACCCGATAGCCATGTCTAATAGAAAGCTGACCAAAACCATCCAGGAGGCGCAGGAGGATTTCCTAAAGTGCAGGCCCACAGGCCAAACAGGACAGCTCTCTCACAGTATCAAAGAGACTCCACCCCTACCCACCCCCGACTAAACCAATATGCTTCCTATGCTAGCCAGCACACATATACACACTCCTACATGTCCCTAACTCTCATCCTTTCTGATCTGTGCTGCCTTACACACCACACACACACACACACACAGACTTACATCCATTCTCAACCCACATTCTTAAAGGGCTGCCCTCTATAGGTAATCATTAAGAAACAAGGTCCCTTCCAATTCTAAACTCCAGGCGTATTCAATGGCGAGGGAGATCCTAGGTCCTAACCCAGCCTCCACAACCATCTCACTGTGGCCTCTGTTCCTCCATCTGTAAAATGAAAGGTTTGTATCAAATGATTTCTTTAACAGATACAAGCCTATTTAGATTATCTATTTCTCCAATGTGAGTTTTGTATCTTCGAAGGAGTTGATCTGTTTCATCTTAGGCTATCAAGTCTGTGGACACAGAGTTGTTCACAATATTCCTTTATTATACTTTTAATGTCCATGTAATGATTCCTCATTTTTCATTTCTGATATTGGTAATTTGTATCTTCTCTTTTTCTTGGATAGCCTGGCTAGACGTTTATCAATTATATTGATCTTTACAAAGAACTAGATTTTGGTTTCATTGATTTTCTTTATTGACTTCTTGTTTTCAATTTCATTGATTTCTATTCTAATTTTTATTATTTCTTTCCTTCTGCTTACTATGGATTTAATTTGCTCTTTTTTTCTAGTTTCCTAAGATGGAAGCCTACGTAACTGACTTTAGATCCTCCTTCTTTTCAATTTTTTCAAAGACTTTATTTTTTAGGGAAATTTTAGGTTTACAACAAAATTGAGAGTAATGCAGAGATCCATTACCCTTGTTCTCACATATGCATAGCCTCTCCCATTATCAATATCATTCAACAGAATGATACATTCTGGCCTTAGTATATGCCAAAAGTGACCCTACACTGACACATTGCAATCACTCAAAGTCCATAATTTACCTTAGGGTTCATTCTTGGTATTACATTCTACAGTTTTGGGCAAAAGTATAATGGCATATATCCATCATTATAACATCATACAGAATATTTTCACTGTCCTAAAATTCCTCTGTGCTCTACCTATTTATGTCCTCCCCGACCCTCCTGACAACTACGACCTTCTTATTGTCTCCATATATTTGGAGACATATTTCCTCCATATTTTCTTTTCCAGAATGTCATGTAGTAGAGGTCATATAATATGTAGCCTTTTTAGATTGGCCTCTTTCACTTGATTATATGCATTTAATGTTCCTCCACGTCTTCTTAGGGCTTAATAGCTCATTTGTTTTTAACACTGAGAGTGATAGTCCATTGTCTGGATGTACCACAATTTATTTATTCATTCATCTACTGAAGAATACCTTTGTTACTTTCAAGTTTTGGCAACTATGAGTAAAATATCATAATCATCTGAGTACAGGTTTTGAACATAGTTTTCAATTCACTTGCTTGATTGTACAGTAGGAGTTGGGCTTCCCTGGTGGCTCAGATGGTAAAGAATCTGCCTGGAATGCAGAAGACCTGGATTCAATCCCTGGGTCAGGAAGATCTCCTGAAAAAGGGAATGGCTACCCACTCCAGTATTCTTGCCTGGAGAATTCCGTGGACAGAGGAGCCTGGCAGGCTACAGTCCATGCGGTTGCAACAAGTTGGACATGACTGAGCAACTAACGCTGACACTCTGACTCATGCTAGGACTATGCTTAGTTTGTAAGAAGCCACCAAACCATCTTCCAAAGGGGCTGGACCGTCTTGTGTTCCCATCAGCGGTGAGTAAGTGCTCCTGTTGTTCCACATCTTCAGAAGCATTTGTTATCGTCAGTGTTCTGGATTCTAGTCATTTTAATAGGTGTGTAGTGATATCCCATTGTTATTTAATTTGCATTTCCATGATGACATTTGATGAGTATCTCTTCATATGCTAAAATGCCATCTGTATATCTTCTTTGGTGAGGTGTCTGTTAAATTCTTGGGCCATTTTCAAATTGAATTATTTTCTTATTGATGAATTTTAAGCTTTGTATATTTTGGACCATAATTCTCTATCAGATGTATCCTTTGTAAATATTTTCTCCCAGTCTGTGGCTTGTTTTCTAGTTCTCTTGACATAGACTTTGGCAGAGCAGATTTCTTTTCTAATATATGCATACAATGTGTAAATTTCCCTCTAAGTACTGCATTCACCGCATCTCACACATTTTGATAAGTTGTATTTTCACTTTCATTTAGTTCAAAATATTTTTTCATTTCTCTTGAGACTTTTTTGTCTATGTATTATTTAGAAATGAGTTGTTTAACCTCCATATATTTTGGAATTTTCTAGTTATCTTTCTGTGATTTCTAGTTTAACTCCATATGGTCTGAGAGCATACTTCATATGACATATATTCTTTCAAGTGTGTTAAAGTATGTCTTACAGACCAGAATGTGGTCTATCTGGGTCAGCTTGAGAATAACATATATTCTGCTATTGTTGGATCAAGTATTATATAAAATATCAATTAGATCCAGTGGGTCAAGGGTACTATTCAACTATATCCTTATTGATTTTCTGCCTGCTAAATATCAAATTATGATAATAGATCCATAAAATTCTGCTTGTAGTTCTATCAGTCTTCATCTCACGTATTTTCGACACTGTAAATTATTTCCAAGATATCTTTCATAACCTACCTTCAAGGATTCCTTCTTTTTTGGCTGTGCTGGATGTCCGTTGCAATGCACGGGCTTTCTCTAGTTGCAGTACTCAGTGGCATGCAGGCTCAGTAGTTGCGGGCAGCTGACTTCTCTAGTCGTGGCACATCAGCTTAGTTGCCCCATGCCATGGGGAATCTTAGTTCCCAGACCAGGGATCAAACCCACACCCTTGCACTGGAAGGTGTGTTCTTAACCACTGGACCACCAGGGAAATCCCACCTTCAAGGATTCTGTGTTTCTTTCCAGCACATGCTCCCAGACCCCCTCTGAAAGCAGCTATAACAATCTCAGGCCAGCTTGCCGCAGGAGGCCACACCCAAGTTCATGCACTGACTGCAATGCTTAGGTGGCCCAGCAAAAGCAAACAGAGAGCCTGACCCTAGACCTCAGCTGTCCCTAAACAATCTTAGAATTTCCTTTGTTTAGACCCACATTTCTGTGTCTAGAGGGGCTTCACTGGTGGCTGAGTTGGTAAGGAATCACCCTGTAATGTGGGAGACCTGAGTTTGATTCCTGGCTTGGGAAGATCCCCTGGAGAAGGAAAAGGCTACCCACTCCAGTACTCAGGCCTGGAGAATTCCATGGACTATACAGTCCATGGGGTCGCAAAGAGCCAGACACAACTGAGCAACTTTCACTTCACTATGTGTCTATAGGGAATTGGGCCCACCATCATGGCCTTAAATACTACATTCCCAGATTAGGTTGAACTAAGAAGATAGAGATTTTCTACTGCAGGTATGTCCCAATTCATGAAACCCCCAAACCTAGATTTAGAGAATTTTCAAACTGGAAGGGAACTTAGACATCATTAGGTAAAACCATCTCATTTTATGGATGAGAAACAGATCCAGAGAAGTTACTTGCTAATGGTTATAAAGAATCAAACAGATTAAGAGGATATTGCTTATATTATAAAGGACTTGTTTGTGTATGTGTATGTGCACTCAGTCGCTCAGTTGTGTCTGACTCTTTGCGACCCTCATTGACTATAGCCCTCCAGGCTCCTCTGTCCATGGGATTTTCCAGGCAAGAATACTGGAGTGGGTTGCCATTTCCTTCTCCAGGGAAATTTTCCTGACCCAAGGATCGAACCCACATTTCCTGCATCTCCTGCATTGGCAGGAGGATTCTTTACCACTGAGCCACCTAGGAAGCCAATAAAGAACGTATCTTTTTTAAAATATTTATTTATTTATTTGACTGTGCTGGGTCTTAGTTGTGGCATGTGGGATCTTTATGTGGGATCTTCAGTTGCAGCATGTAGGATCTAGTTCCCTGACCAGGGATGGAACCCAGTCCCCCTGCATTGGGAACTCAGAGTCTTAGCCACTGGACCACCAGGGAAGTCTCCATGAAGAGATTATCTTTAAAGATCTGATTTCACAAAGGCATTGAAATACAATTCAATTCATAGAAATACAATTTGCTTACAATTTTTGGGGTGACCCATACTCATGTCTCAGACTTTCCAGAACAGGGTTAACTTTAACTATTCTGCCAGGTCATATGCTCTAATTTAAGAATCAAAAAAATATGAATGGTAGCCTACCTACCCAAGGATTGTGCAAAGACTACAGGAATGGAATCTTGATTTTCTCATAGAAACCATTCTAGATTGCCATATCTGGAAAGATCTATAGAGGTCTTTAAAGATGGAGAGGGACTTCCCTGGCAGCCCAGTGGTTAAGACTATGTGCTCCCAATGCAAGGGACATGGGCTTGATTCTTGGTTGGAAAACTAAGACCCTGCATGCTGCACAGCATGACCAAAAAAAAAAAAAAGATGGGAGAAACTGAGGCTCAAGATGTGACCTAGCCAAGGTCATCTTCACCCCTTGACTCCTAACCCACTGCACTTTCTCCTGCCCCAAGTCAATCTGTATGCCTCAGTGCTTTGTTCTCTAGACAAACCCCTCCCTCCCTCATGCCATTGGCTCCAGCTCTTGGCAAAGAGCTTGCTGGGCCCCCAAACATACTTGCAGAAGCTGCAGAAGATGGAGAAGAGCCCCAGGATCATGTTGGCCAGGGACAAGGCATTGACAACATCCTTCCAGGTAAATTCATTCATCTGGGGATGGCTCTGCTCTTTGGTCAGGAAGAAACTGCTGCACTCACCTGGGGCCCAGGAGAGAGGGTCATGGGGTTGCCAAGGTCAAAGAGTCCCAAAAGAAGGTCCCAGGGACCAGGTGCCTCCTGTTCCCCTAGACCTCACCCCAGAACTGCACCCTCCCAACATCATTTCACTGGCTGGAATGAAGGAGACTACAGGTTGATGGAGGAGACCCAGGAGATGAGACAAAGTTGCTGAAGATGAATGCCTGGGAAAGTTCAATAACAAAATGAGTGAACCATAGCTATGAATCATGACCACAGCCTCCACCCGTCTCTGACTATACCTCTTGCCTTATACCACAGACCTCTCTTCAGCCCATACAGTGACCCTCCTGGCACTCCCACGGTGCAGGGTCCAAGGGGTATGGGCCATTCCCCAATCTGAGAGATAAGCCCCTTGTCATAAAGACCTTTATCATAAATGAGCCTCCTTTATTTTTACATTACAAAGTAAGTAAGTGTTAAGTGTTAGTCGAGCAGTCATGCCCGACTCTTTGCAACCCCATAGACTGCAGCCCATATTCCAGGCAAGGATACTGGAGTGGGTTGCCATTTCCTTCTCCAGGGGATCTTCCCAACCCAGGGATCGAACCCAGGTCTCCTGCACTGCAGGCAGATTCTTTACCGACTGAGCTACAAGGGAAGACAAAGCTACTTTTAATACTCTAGAGTGAGCCCGCAGGAATCAAAACACTGGGAAGAGGTAACCCCCTCACCCCTAGGAGTGGCCCAGGAGGCGAGAGGCTACCTGATGGGAGGGAAGCACAAATGGCCTGCTGCAGATTCAGGCTCCTTTGCCCCTCCCGGCACACTCCCTCCCTCAGAAGGAGAGGGTCTGGCCTAGGTGCCTCAGGGTCCTAGTTCAGACAGTCCCCAGCAGCAGGCCCAATACCAACAGCGGAAGGGATGAGAAACACAAAATGAAGACACACAGCACTGGATAGTTCACAGGACACTTTTACCACGTTCTCTCTCCTGATCCTGACAACCTGGGGAGATGCTACTATAGTTTCCCCCATTTCATGGTTGAGAAAACTGAGGTCCTGAGAAATGGACATACTTGCTCACAGTCACATATTAGGTAAGTAGAATCAATCCCACCTGTTTGATTCTAAATCTGCTGCTTCTTACTAGGGGCGTGATCTCAGCAGAAGGAGGTCTTTGAGGCAGGGGGTGATGAGGGAGCTCCGATGGCCAGCCCAGCGGGGCAGCTACAGCCTTACCATGCAGAAGCAGCCCCTGCCAGTCCTCCTCTCTCCCCCAGCCTCCTTTGGCAGCAGGGGTCAGCTGGCCCTGGCCATTTTCACAGTCCCACTGTGTCTGTGTTCACTCTGAGACCAAATACGTGCACTCCTTACACATAAACTGCATTGTGAACCTTGCTTTTGGAGAAAGAACCCCAGTGTTCTCTGAGACAGGGAGGCCCCACCGGTTGTAAACACACTACCCACATATAAAATCCTGCACTTGAGTAAAACATACAAGTTCCAAGGTGTTTCCACATCTGTTTTCTCACTTAATCCCCACTCATTTTCGAGGTGAGGAAGCAGAGACTCTGCTTCCATATAGCCCCTCTGTACAGCCCCAGGCGTTTCTGGTCTGGGCAAGAGCTAAAACAAGTCATGGTCCTTTCCCATAAATACTGCCACCAAAATGCAGAGGGTGAGAGGGGGCTGGACTTGGAGTTTAGAGCTAAGAGTTTATTAGGCAGCACAGCAGAGGTAACTGCTCCCATAGGCCAGCTTTATTCACCAAGGGGTATCAGTAGCTATAATGACAAAGTCACTGGGACTTCTGAGACCTTGTCATGCCAGATTCCCTCAAGACATAAGACAGGAAGCAATGCTAGCCAGACAAATCTGGGATGGGAAGGGGAGCAAAGGACTAGAGTTATGTTCCCTCTCTGTCAACCCTTCCCTCCTGGTCTGTCCTGAGTCTCAGGGCTGAGCTGGCAAGAACAAACACCTCTGTTCCAGTCTAGCCCACTGTTGCCTGGAAGAGCAGCATCCTAGCATCTCTGCCTCTTTGCAGAGATACCTGGGGTATGTCCAACAGTTACTAGACACACCTCATCTATACTGCTTCACAGTTTAATTAATGTTCAATTAATTGTCTACCAAATTATCTTGTTCATTCACAAAGCACGTTCATCTCTGTGGTTTCCAATGGCCCTGTGAGGTCTGCCAGATAAAGCAAAGAAGACTCAGAGAGGGGAAGAAACTTGTTCAAGGTCACACTGGAAGTGGCAGAACAAGACTTCCAACTTCACCTTAAGGGTTCTTTCCTGTGTACTCTGCTGTCTACCAACCAACAGCACTGATCATTTTGTATTTGTTGTAAGCTCAGATTGAGCAAGGTGCTGAGGAAAGTCCTTGGTACCTGCCTGGACCTTACCATCTATTCAGGAAAAGAAGACTCATGCATGCATGTGGAGACTTACAGACTGTTCATGGTGATAACTCATCTTACAGGTGGGGAAACTGAGGTTTCAGGACAGTTGAACAATTTGTCCCATTTACTAGCGGAGCCAGGACTGGAATTGGGCCTCCTCTTTCCCAATTAAAAGCCATCTGCAGCATAATGCACAGGCTCCAGGTATGAAAGGATGTGGACCCAAGAGTAAGGGCTGTTGAAATTTAGAGGAAAAAAGAACAATCCATTCATTCAGCAAACATTTGGTCTTGAGACAAAAAAGATTAAAACTTGGTCTTGTCCCTCAAAAACCTGGTCTGGCAGAGGCTTCAACCCTGCACAGAAAGGAAGAGGTGACAAGGCTGCTAAGGGAACATAGACGAGGGGTCCTGCCTGTCAGGGGGCTCAGAGAAGGCTCCTCACAGGAGGGGTCAGAGCCGAGGCCTTGCCCAGCAGTGGCCGGCAGGACTAGCTCGTGTCGCTCCCCAGCTCCTTGGAGGTGGCTCCAGCACCCTCAGGATGGAGCTCAACTCCTTCATTTGGTACGCAAGCCCTTTCTGCATTGCCCCTTGGCCCCTTCTCTGCCCGCTTCTGGTCTTGGGTTGGGTGGTGATCCTCTTTGGGAAGCCTGGCACGCCCTCAAGTCTTGAGGTGCTCCTCCTCTGCACTGCCACATGTCCTCGTGCTCACCGTGTGACAGCTGGCACTCTGCGTTGGCACCACCCATGTGGTCTTCCTTCTCTAGAACAGGAAAAGGAACTTGAGTGCCGACCGAGGTCCCCGGTGCCCAGCATGAGGCCTGACAACAGAAGTTGTTCGGTGATTGTTATAAACTGGTGGAGCACTCTCTGCTTGCCTGAGATCCTCTCCCTGCCCTCATTCGCTCAAAGCCTGTCCAGTCTGGCCCATGAGCCGCCTTCTCAAATGAACAATCCAGCCTCGTCAACGCACCCAAGCATCTACCCGATGCTTATGATCTTCCGTTTACTCATTTTTAAAAATGTGCTTGCTGATGCTTGCCCTGTGCCCAGCCTGCATGTTCTGGGCACACGGAGCATCCTCAGGAGGCTGGGAATCTGGGGGTGGGGGGGGTGGGGTGGGGAGGCAGATGTATGCAGGGACAGTGAAGGCAGTGTGACAAGTGTTGTTGGACAAAGGTTTGTCAGGTTGCTGAGTGTGTCCAGGGAAGACTAAGTCTGTGAGGGGGGCAGGGGAAGGCTCCACCAACATGACATTTACGACTCTATAAGCATAAACAAAAGGGATGGCGGTAGCGGGGAGGGCGGGGCGGTGGCGAGGGCAGCTTCTTGGCGAAGGAAATTGCAAGAAGGCAAGCACAATGAGGAGGCTGGATGCCAGGGAGAGAGGGGCGCCTGGAGGTAGAGCCTGCAGGGAGGTCACCGTTGTGATAGCTGGTGTGATCTTGCATTGTCCCCGTGGCTTGGCAGTAATGTTTATTTAGTAAGAGGGTGTAGGAGGGTGTCTTGCTCAGATGTGGGTTGCGAGTGGAGGGTGGTCTCGAGGGGAGAGGCTGAAGAAAAGGAAATCAGCCATGAGACTGGTGAGGAGAACGAAGTGAGCGAGCCGCTGCCGCTGGGGCTGCTCCTGGTAGGAGTGGGGAAGGTTGCGTGTGACTCAAGGCTTTCTCGGGAAAGGCAAGGGCGGTGGTGTCGGTTCTGTGCCCAGGAACCCGGCAGCATTGGTGCGAGAACGCTCCGGTGACACTTCCCCGCGGGCAGGCGGTGAGCCACGGGCCCAGCCACTTGTGTGAGAAACGACCTGCCTCCCCGCAGCCACCCCACTGCGCCCACTACTCTTGAGGCCAGCAGCCCAACAGAGAACTGGACTCCTCCTGACGCTGGTCCGTCCAAGCTGAAGACACCAACGTGCTCCTCCTCGTCCCTCCCCCTCTGCTATTCCGCGCGCCCTGCAGGATGACAGCAACGGCGAAGATGCCCAGGCTAAAAGATGGAAGAGACCAAGCCGGAGCTGGGCGCCAACACCTCGAGACAGCTTTCCCCGCTCCCCCCGCCCCCGCCCCCACCCCTGCCGTGATCACTGACAGCGTCTGGAGGAGGCACGTGCTGCTGCGGATGCTTACCTGGGGACCAGACATTCTTAGATGGGGTGGGGGCCCACACTCCTCCCCCGCTTCCTGTGCGGTGGAGGGGCCAGCCAAGGCGTGCGGGAGCTGCCGACCCAAGCCTCTCACCCCTGGCTCTTAGCTCACAATCCCCAGGAGGCAGGGGAGGGGCAACAGGGCTTTAGCTGGCAGGAAGAGGGGCCTCGTTTTGCAGGGGAGCCCGAGGTCTTGAAGCGGCAGCACCGGGGGGCGGGGTCTGAGAGGAGTGGACTAGTGTAACACGATGATTGTGGAAAGGCTCAGCAGGTGAAAAGACCAGCGTGTGCACGGTGCATGGGAGGTAGGCGGGGAGTTGGGGGGCGGGGGGGTAAAGCTGTAAAGGGACGCTGGGGTCCAGCCTATGAAGGGCCCCTGAAATATAATGCCCCTCCTCGTGGACAGGGCTTCGGCTCTGCTTGGATCACTGCTTTACCTTTGAGCCTGTATGAATGCTAGGCATATAGTACCCTCCCACACCCAGCCTCAGTATTTGTTGGATCAACGACAAGCTGAGTAATTTACACTCAGTCCTGAAAAATAGTACATTTTAAGGGAAATGACAAGGTCAAGTTCAGGTTTATAAAAGGTCAATTTTATCAACTCCCTACCCCCAATCTCTCACAACCCCCAACCAATACTCTTCACTTTAAACTAGCTCCAGTTCCCCAAATGTTATATTACGTCTTGTCAATGTCCCTCAAGTGCAATTTTTTTTGTCTAGAATTTTTTATCATCCTATTCATCTGCCTATCTCCTAGCTGTTAGAAGTAAGAGTGTTCTGGTCAGGAGTCACTCTTCGTGACTGGCAGGACTATTTTGGTTGATGTGGCTTGTTAAGTGGATATTCCTTTGTTCATTCACAATTCTATACAAAAATGAACCCGCCCCCTACCCTGAAAGACAGCCTTCCCATAGAGAGGACAGTTGGTACCTCCAGATAAACTCTAACTCTTGTTTTTCAGTTCCCAAGCAGGTGTCAGCTCCTCTAAGTCTTCTTAAATTCTCTAAGCTGAGTTAGGTAGCTCTCCTCGGTGCTCCATGCTATTCCACATGTACTTCCATCATAGCCCTTTTTATACTATGTTGTAATGGCTGACTTACTCTCCTCAGCTAGATTGTGCGCTTCCTGGAAATACGGGCCTGTCTTACTCAGCTGTCATTCTCCAGAATCTGGAAGCTAGAAGGCACTTAATACTTAGTAATTAAGTATTATTTACTTATTTATGGGTGGGTGGATGGGTAAATGAAAAATGGTTACTCTATATAATCACTGGGTCTTAGTCCCTCTAGATGTTACCTCCAAAATCACTTCGCAGTGTTCCTTTCTCTGAACTTGGTAACCGACTTAACCAGGAAATCACAATGGCACCACCTAGTGGTCAATGTAGGGAGTAGAGTGAAGTAAGCCAGACCTTATTAATTGTGCAGAAGTAACAGTCCATAGTGATGCTGGGAGGGGTTGGAGGCAGGAGGAGAAGGGGACGAGAGAGGATGAGATGGCTGGATGGCATCACCGACTCTATGGGCATGAGTTTGAGTAAACTCCGGGAGCTGGTAATGGACAGGGAGGCCTGGCGTGCTGCGATTCATGGGGTTGCAAAGAGTCGGACGCGACTGAGCGACTGAACTGAACTGAACAGTCCATAGGGTGGCAGAGTCAGACACGACTGAAGCAACTTAGTGCACACACACACCCACACACTGGAATTACACACTATCGCTAGCCAAGCCAGGCTGTTTATCATCCTCCAGTACCCAATACTCTGCTTCCCAGATGAATTTGAAGCTAGAATTGCACAAACTATTAAATAGCCTCAACACCAATCTTAAACACTTCTAGTTACAAGAGACTAAGTGTTTCTGGAAAATGACTCGCTGGCCTTTTTTGCAGGAAGAAGAAAACTTTCCTTCTTTAATGCTCTAACTTATGAGAGAACAGATGGAGATAAAGGAGAAGCAAAGTACACTGGCTGGTCCTGTGAAACTGACCGGTTGGGTACAGGTGACCCAGAGAGGATCCCAAGAGACTGATATGATTCTACCATCCCACCTAAAAGTAAGAACAACAGTGTTTCCATCCACACAGGATCACCTTCAAAGGAGTTCATGATTCACCCACACGACTTTAACTCTCTTGCTACCTCCCACCAAGGCAGAGGTTGGGGCAACAAGGAGGTGACAGGTCCATGTCCTAACAGCCTTTGTCAGAGTCCACTCTCAGTGGACCTGAACTCCTGGAAGCTGGGTTCAGTGCTTGGAGGCAGAGCCACTGGCTGGTTTAGCAACTTGTTCACGACACTGATTTTAGCATCCTGCTTCTCAATGTCCTCATACGGAGTCCAGGACAGGTCGGGCTGGAGCTTGTAGGCACCAAGGAAGTCATGTGGACGACTCATCCCCCATTCCTAGAGAAGGCAAAGGAGTCAGTTCTGATCAGCGTAGGAGGTAAAGAAGCTGAGTCCATTTCCTAATTATACCACAATTTTCTTTTTTGGCTTTTCACTTCAGACCAATCAGAATCATCCTTGGAAAGCAATGCATTACACATCAGGTACCTCCCTGAACAGAGATAATGATTAAGCGCATATATTTTTCAGAGTTATCTCTGGGCTCATGCCACCTCTAGTTTTCTAGAAAATCACTTACCAACCCCTATGCCTACGTTTTCTCACACATAACACATACACACACATACACACTACACCAAGAATTTCTTAAAGACGAGAGTAGGTTTTTGTAGCAACAATTAAATGTTCTTACCTCTGGAGAAATAATGGAAAAATACTGCTGACCACTCTCCCGTTTATAAAGGTAGTAAATGTTGCCAGGTTTTTTCACTATATTACAAGCTACATGGTGCAAGTCAGCATCTCTGCGAGCATCCTCCAACACCTAAAATCCACAGAGATGTAACCAATTAGGTATAAGAGGTAGCAGCACTCATACTCAATGATCACCCCACACAAAAGCTGGAACCTGTTCAACGCTTAGGGTCTTGCTCCCTCACATCAATGAATCATGACTGAGATCCAGATGACACTGAAGAGAAAAATTAGACTACATTATGCTACTATGTTATAAAAATGCCTTTGGAAAACTTACTTAACCTCTTAGGCTTATTCTATTTTGCTCAACACTTCTATATTTCTAGGAGGCACCGAAACAAGTAAGTTACAGTGATTATAAGCAAGTTCAGTCAATCCTGTGAACTAAATGAAGAAAATGAAAGCTTACCGAAAAGCTACTACTTACCTTCCTGGCTTGTTCTTGCAAATGTTCGATTTGCTCAGCTATGACTGTCAGCTTGTTGGTGGCATTTGCTCTGATGAATTCATTAGCCTAAGGGTGAGAAAAAACTGAACTGTGAGTCAGAAAAGAGTAAGACTTTATGATGCTCTTATTTAGATCCCAATGTGAAATTATGTCAACACGTTGGCTTTTGCCTATCATACCCTTCCCATTTTCACCATTCCCCCATGAAAACCCACTCATCCCAAGGCCTAGCTCAGAAGGCATTGCCTAGGAGAAGTCAATGCTGACACAACTCCATACCATAGAAATAAGTGCTCTTTTTCTATCTCCCAAAGCATCTGTCTTGTTCACTCTAGATTCTGGTCACACTTAAAATTTTCAGTCTTCCAATGTGCCCCAATCGCTTTTGCTTCCAAGTAATTTTGCATATGCTCTCTCTTCCATCTATTTCCCCTCTTGCTCTTTTGCCTGACTAACCCCACTTATTCCTCAGTTCTCCATCTATTTTCTCACACTTAAACATTTCTGAAATCAGGGATGGGTCTTACAATGAAAATCCAAAGACACTTGTGGTATGTCTCTTATGACCTGTGATATAGAAACCTGACTATATATAGAAGGTATCTGTTTTTTTTTTTAATTAATTAATTTATGTTAATTGGAGGTGAAATACTTTACAGTATTGTAGTGGTTTTTGCCATACATTGACATGAATCAGCCGTGGGTGTACATATGTTCCCCATCCTGAACCCCCCTCCCACCTCCCTCCCCATCCCATCCCTCAGGGTCATCCCAGTGCACCAGCCCTGAGCACCTTGTCTCATGCATCGAACCTGGACTGGCGATCTGTTTCACATATGATAATATACATGTTTCAATGCTATTAGAAGGTATGTGTTAAACTGACCATTATTCAGTTGAATTATTTACATCATACTTAATTATATTTAACTTATATTTGCATTCCTGTTACTTAAAATGTGTTTTTAAAAGACTGTAAGCTCAGTGGGTAAAGAATCTGCCTGAAAGGCAGGAGACCCGGATTCAATCCCTGGGTCAGAAAGATACCCTGGAGAAGGCAATGGCAACCCACTACAGTATTCTTGCCTGGAGAATCCCACGGACACAGGAGCCTGGCAGGCTACAGTCCATGGGGTCACAAGGGTCGGACACAACTTAGCAACTAAACCACCACCACTATGATGTAGACATGGAACAACTGTAATATACACAGAAGATTGTCATGTGCTAGGAAATTCAACTGAAGGCACTGGAAATCGCTTTAAAAAAAATAACTTTCAAAGCTAGGAGACACATATGTAACCAACTAATGTACTGGGAAGGATTATCATTCACACATCAGAAATCTGTCAAAAAACTTCCAGATTTCTTTTCACAAAAAGCTGATTAACTTTTTTTTTGGCTCTGTCCAACCAGAGATTGAATCAAGGCCCCAGCAATGAAAGCACAGAGTCCTAACCACTGGACCACCAGAGAGTCTCAAAAAAAAAAAAACGAAACTGATTAACTTTCAGTGGTATACAATTGTTAAGGAAAAGAAAGTAAGAGGTTACACTTGAACTAAGAAACATTAAGAGAATTTGCTGGTTAGTTGAAGAAGCTTATGATAAAGGTCAGGGATAAGTCATGTTATGAGTGAGGAGAAAACAACTGAGTAGGCTGAGTCAAGCCTTTATGTGTTTCACAGATACATACTTAGCAACTACCACAGGTCAGATGCCACGCTGGGCACTGCACTGGACACATTGGCAAACATGAGAAAGAGGTCACTGCCTTCATTAGGATTACAGTCTAATGCGACTATCCTTGAGGATAGAAACAAGTCACATATGAAATTGTATGCTTTCTAGTAACTGTGTTAAAAGTAATAATAAATAAGTAAAATTAATTGTAATAATATAGTGAATTACCTGGCAGTCCAGTGGTTAGGACTTGGCACTTTCACTGTGGTGGCCTGCGTTCAGTCCCTGGTTGGGGAACTAAGATTCCATAAGCCACATGGCACAGCCAAAAAAACCAAAAAACCAAAAACTACTAATACAGTTTATTTAACCCAACATATCAAAAAGCTGAGCGCTGAAGAATTGATGCTTTTGAACTGTGGTGTTGGAGAAGACTCTTGAGAGTCCCTTGGACTGCAAGGAGATCAAACCAGTCAATCCTAAAGGAAATCAGTCCTGAATATTCATTGAAAGGACTGACGCTGAAGCTGAAACTCCAATACTTTGGCCACCTGATGCGAAGAATTGACTCACTGGAACAAAGACCCTGACGCTGGGAAAGATTGAAGGCAGGAGGAGAAGGGGACGACAGAGGATGAGATGGTTGGATGGCATCACCGACTCGATGGACATGAGTTTGAGTAAACTCCGGGAGTTGGTGATGAACAGGGAAGCCTGGCGTGCTGCAGTCCATGGGGTCGCAAAGAGTCTGACGCAACTCAGTGACTGAACTGAACTGATTAGAAAATTTATCATTTCAACATGTAATCAAATAAAAATTGTTAAGAGACATTTTACATTTCATATTAAGTGTATATTTTATATTCACAACACCTATCAATTTGGATGCTATATTTTCATTGGAAAAACTTAATCTGTATTGAGACTTTATAAAATTTATAGTTGGGGGACTTCCCTGGTGGTCCAGTGGCTAAGGCTCCATGCTCCCAATGCAGGGGGCCCGGGGTTCGATCCCTGGTCAGGGAAGTAGATCCCACATGCTGCAACTAAGACCCAACACAGTCAAAGAAATAAATAAAAACAAATATTATTTTTTTAAAAAAAAATTTGTAGTTGGAAGAGTCAATTCACATACTCAAATTGTTCCAAATATACTTAAAAGTTTCCAGCCATTAACTCAATTACCAGGTTTTAAAATTTAAATTAAGATCACACTGAAATTTAAAATAGTTTCTCAATTGCACTAATAGATAAGAAAGTCTTACTGAGGTTGTGACATTTGACTTGGGTCTGAAGGAAAGGGCCAGCCATGCAAAAAACCAGAGAAGCAGCTTCCAGGCATTTCTGAAGCCAGTACAGCTTATGAATACTTAGTGACAGGAGATGTAAAAAGAGTGCAGGCATCAGATCATGTAAGACTTTATGACCCCTGATACAAGAACTTGCATTTTGTTCCAGGGACAGTAAGGTACCTTATGGCCAAGCAGAGAGGTGGTTCCTGAGCTAGGATAGTTCTGGTTAGGAGTGGCCTTGAAATAAATCTTTTTTCTTAAGGTGGCAACAAATCTGTTCTTTGTACACAAAAGAACCTAATTAAAACAGAAATAAGAGAAAGACTACCTCTAACGACTAAGCACAAACTCTGGCCCTAATCACTCTGAGGCCCTTTGCATATTATCTCATTTAATTCTCATAATACCTTATGAACTTGGAGATGATAACTTCACTTTCTCATTTTAGGATTAGACTCAGACAGGTGAAGTAGCCTGTCCAAGGTTTCAAGGCTTCCCTGATGGCTCAGTGGTAGAGAATCCGCACACCAATGCAGGAGATGGAGGAGAGGCTCCCTGGGTTGGGAAGATGCCCTGGAGAAGGAAATGGCCACACATGACAGTATTCTTGTATTCTTGCCAGGATAATCTCATGGACAGAGGAGGCTGGCAGGCTACAGTCCAAAGGGTCACAGTCGGTCACAACTAAGTACACACACACATCCACAAATCTCAAAACAGATCAGTCTGATTCTAAATTTCATGCCTTAGGGCTCTTGTGCTTTCCAACACACATGAATACCTAAATGGCATGTAAGAAGTCAGTCATGCTACAAAGTACATTTCAGTTCACAAACTGAAATGCGCTTGATTCTGTTTATCTTCAGAGTGCTTTTTCTTCAGTTTTTCAAAGACTAATGTTGGAAAAATGGAGGCAGCACAATAATTCATACTCTGTATTTCACTAGATTACAGACTGAAAGACAAAAACCATCTTCCTTCTTTCTTTTCCATGTCATTGTAATAAACATGCCACTCAATAACCTACTGAAAATGTTTGCCTAAGGTGTGACTCTGGGAGCTTCCCTGCCAATAAATGATTTGATTCAACAGACATATAAAGTCAAAGTGAAAGTCACTCAGTCATGTCCAACTCTTTGCGACCGGATGGACTATACAGTCCATGGAATTCTCCAGGCTGGAATACTGCAGTGGGTAGCCTTTCCCTTCTCCAGGGGATCTTCCCAACCCAGGAATCGAACTGGAGTCTCCTGCATTGCAGGCAGATTCTTTACCAACTGAGTTATCAGGGAAGCCCACATAATGTTTTCCTAATCCATAAAAGACATATTTTGCTTTTCACCTCTCTAGGAAAGAGAAAGCACACAATATATCAAAGGAGATTTCCTAAGCATTTGCAAACAAAACTGAGGTACCGAGTCATACACGTAACGGAACCTGAGCACATTATTAAAATTTTTGAGCAAAATGAAGGCCTTTGAATATAACCAAGGCCAAATGTGATCATATACACCAGGATGAGGGGATATCATAAACTTTAAAGTAGCAATGCCCTATATCTGTACATCTTAAAAGAGTGTTCTACAACTGGAAGTCTTGGTAAAAAAGATTAGAGGAAATCTGGATTTTCAAGAATTTCAGACCAAAGAGTTCTCCTAGTTCACAAAAGAAGCTGAGGTCCAGAGAATTACCTCAAGTCACAGTGCAAGTTAATATCAAAACTGGGATTAAAATTCATGTGTTCAAACTCCCAGTGACCCGGGGAGAACGGTTCAGATGAAGCAAGGGGAGAAGCCAGGTTTTGCAACAAAGGGCAGGTAGTCTGAACATCAAAAGACTATTGCTAATTAAAGAAAACCAGGTAATCCAAATTAAAGAATTAAGCGCTTTTCTATTTATGTGAAGATACAAGAGTCTGGACTCACTGAAATCATTCCTTTAATATGCACCACAGGTGTCTAAAGCAGCATCCTGTTTTCATCCTGAGCTTCCTCAGGGCTCACTATAGGGAGTGGCTGCAGTCTGATGGCTGCTAGATGACCGCTAGATGGGAGATATTCTTTCCTTCCTGAGTTCCCTCAGGGCTCACTACCTGTGAAGGCAGCAATTGCTAAGGACTATGACATCCTTATTTACTCATACAGCATGAAATATTCCATTTCTCAGAGATTATGGGCACTCAAGTTGCAGCTGAAGGGGTGTTTGGTCTCAGAAGATCAGCTGGAGTCAGGCCACCAACTGGCCATGAACATCAGTATTCCCCGAATGTAAAATGGAGACAAGAAAAAACACTACTCCACACTAAGTGGCTGGGAGGACCAAACATGCAAGAAGATAGTCATTCACTATCCCAGCCCCGCCCCCTCACCTTCTGCACCTGCTCTGCGAGCGCCACGAGGTCTAAAGGGTCCCCGGCCCGGTGGGTGTGGTAGGGGCTCACCAGGGCCAGGCCGCCGGGGTTCGGGATGAGCTCCACCAGGGCTCCTGCGACACATATCCAGGAACATAGGCCGTGAGCGCCCGCCCTCGGCCTCCCGTGGAGCCCGGCAGACCAGCTGCTCCGGAAGGGCTTCTTTTCCCCATCTGACTCCCGCTTACCTCCCCGACCTGCCGCCGAAAGAACTCCTTGGTTTTCTGTGACTCCCTGGGTCCCCCCGGGCGTTGCAGCATCTTCCATGACAGGACTTTGTTCTTCTCACTAACCAGGCGCCGCGAGGCTGCAGAGCATGCGCAAAAAGGCCCGTGGGCGGAGCTTCCGCGTCTTCCGACCACTAGGCGTCCGAACTGCCAGAAGTCCGGAGGCGGGGCTCCTGCGGACGCTCAGGGTTCCGCTGAGGGGCGGAGTCAAGGCTGGGGGAAGGCAGAAGAGGTGGTGCCTCCTGGGAGACGCCGCCGGGTTTGGGAGGAGGGGGTTCGTCTAGGGCGGGGCTTCCCTCGAGGGCGGGGCTTCCCGGAGGTGGGGCTCCAACCTCCCTGGCCGGTGACCAGGGGTCCCGTTAGGTCTGAGAGGCCATGGCGGCACGCGCGTTAAGGCTGCTGACCACATTGCTGGCGGTCGCCGCCACTGCCTCCCAGGCTGAGGCCGAGTCCGAGGCGGGATGGGACCTGACGGCGCCTGATCTGCTGTTCGCGGAGGGGACGGCGGCCTATGCTCGCGGGGACTGGGCCGGTGTGGTTCTGAGCATGGAGCGGGCGCTGCGCTCGCGGGCCGCCCTGCGCGCTCTCCGCCTGCGCTGCCGCACCCGGTGTGCCGCTGACCTCCCCTGGGAGGTGGACCCAGACTCGCCCCCCAGCCTGGCGCAGGCTTCAGGTGCCTCCGCCCTGCACGACCTGCGGTTCTTCGGGGGTTTGCTGCGCCGCGCCGCTTGCCTGCGCCGCTGCCTCGGGCCGTCGACCGCCCACTCGCTCAGCGAGGAGCTGGAGTTGGAGTTCCGCAAGCGGAGCCCCTACAACTACCTGCAGGTCGCCTACTTCAAGGTGCAGACCTGCCCGGGCCCCGGGCGGCTGGGGGTCCTTCTGGGCGTGGTTGTTTCGGGGAACTTGGGGGGCGAGAGACGTGTCCGCGGAGAGGGAAAGTGGCCTCTTGGACGAGAAACTTTTCCCGGATCCAGGGAGAGCAGGGACCCTGCCAGGAGACCAGCCTCTCCGGGTTCGCATAGGCAGATGGTGACCCCAAAAGTCCAGCCTGGGGTTAAGGCACATGCCAAGCAAAACTTTTTCTCGTGTTACTCAGGAAGCCGCTTATAGGGAACTACAGCGGCAGCTGTAAATCCTGATTTCATTGTAAGTTACCCAGTGAGAAGCTAAGACCTTTCTACAATATCTTCCTTCCGGTTTGCTTTTCAGTGATGCTCTTCCTGCCGCCCGAGTGCAGCAGCCTTCTTTCAGGATGTGAGGTTGCCACGTCGCCAGTAGGGGCTGTCTGGCCCCTCCCCGTGAGGGACCCTCTGGCTAGTGTCAGGTTTCCAAAGAAAATTAGCATTTTTAGGAATTCCAGAGTGCTTTAAGTCCAAGTGTACCCAGATTTGGAGTGCTTCTGATTTATGATGATAAAGATAGCCTAAACAGACTTCCAGGCTTTTTAAGTGCTTTGTGTTCGTTAGTTCATTTACCCAGATCCTGGCAATATCCTGTAAAGTAGATGCTATTAATAGCCCCATTTTATTGGGGGGACAATGGAAGGAGGAGCTCTGCGGGCTTATCTGTTATATCCATAGTTTTAACAGCCCTTCAGTTCAACTTACAGACTTACTAAGTCTTGGGGACCTCAGATTTCCACCTCTGCACAAGCATTCTGCTTACACAGTTCTGCTCCATTCCTCCTAGTTTCCCAGAGGAGTACCAGATTTGACACCAAAATAATTGGGCTGTGTCTTTGGTTATGTCACTCAACAATACTTTTAAAAGTTCTTTGACAAACATTTACTAAACACTTATACATTCCAGTTTTTGAACAGGTGACGTGCTTGACTTTGTATGTTTTTGTTTTACCTCGCTTTGTAGTTTAAGAGTCACTTTAGTAGTAAGGGCTACTAAAACAGTATGTATATTCTGCTGTGGAAAAACAACAGAGGAGGAATCTGTGGTTCAGAGAAGTTGGACTTGAAAGAAGAGGTGACATTTGAAGCTGATCCCAACTATTGCCAGAGGAGGGGAAGGATAGCCATTTCCAACAGAGTAGGGCCAGAGTAGGAAGAGAATTCTGCAGACTTCATGGACCCATCATCAGAACTGGGTTGTGGGTTGCTGATTCTGGAAACCATGTGGGATAAGCCTTGGGAGATGGAGAAAGTGGTGGCTGAGTGAACCATTAGGAGATGACTGCAGTTGTCCACATGAGAGGGAGAAATCAGGTCCCTTGCGCTCAGAGGGTAAAAAAGGGCTGGAGGTGGAGTGAAGAGTGTAGAGATGGAGGAGAATGGAGAAAGGCAAGAGTAGTGCTGAAAGATACAAGAGAGAGAGTCAGTCCATAAAAGGGACAGACTTGGGAGAATTTCTAGAGAAGGAAATGGCAACCCACTCCAGTACTCTTGCCTGGATAATCCCACTGATGCAGAATCCTGGTGCAGGCTACAGTCCATGGGGTCGCAAAGAGTCAGACACGACTGAGCGACTTCACTTTGAGAGAATTTCTGATTTTACAGTTAGGGGTACTGAGGGACAGAGATGGGGATTGTTGACCTTGGGTCACCTAGCTATTTGGGGGTCACAGTCAGGACTGACTCCTTGTCTAGTATGCATTTACTAGTACTAAAGTCAGAAAAGAAAAAAAATTTTCTTGGCATATTAGTCATGTGCTGGGAAGAACTGACACAGTGGAAAAGACCCTGATGCTGGGAAAGGTTGAAGGCAGGAGAAAAAGGGGACAACAGAGGATGAGATGTTTGGATGGCATCAGCGATTTCAATGGACATGAATTTGAGCAAGCTCCGGGAGTTGGTGATGGACAGGGAAGCCTGGCGTGCTGCAGTCCATGGGGTCGCAAAGAGTTGGACACGACTGAGCGACTGAACTGAACTGAGGATTTACATTCATTGAGCTGACATTTATTAAGCATTTAATATGTGCCCAGTGCCATGTGTTAGAAGCTGCGTATATATCCTCTCATTTAACTTTCCCTGCAATCCTGTGAGATTAGGGAATGTATTTATATATTTATTTATTCATTTTTGGCTGTGCTGGGTCTTCATTGCTGTTTGGGGGCTTTTCTCTAGTTACGATGAGCGGGGGGCTACTCTCTAGTTGTGGTGCCTGGGCTTCTCACTGTGGTGACTTCTCTTGTTGCAGAGCACAGGCTCTAGGGCTTCAGTAGCTGTGGTGCATAAGCTTAATTGCCTGCAGTATGTGAAATCTTCCCAGACCAGGGATCGAACACCTGTGCCCTGCATTGCCAGGCAGATTCTTAACCACTGGACCACTAGCAAAGTCCAGTGAATGAATTTAGAGAATAAACTTTAACTTGTCTAAAGCCCCAGCAAGAGAATAATTAAACCTACCATTGTTACCAGTCTGATATCACAACCCATGTTGTTAATCATTATATCATCAGTGATTTCTTCTGGATTCTATATATGAAGCTGTATAATTTTGGTATGCTGGAGTCCATTGCTCTAAGCATTACTGTGGCCTGTAGCACATCTCTTTCCCTCTCATATTTCTGTAAAGTCACTAGTTTTAACCTCATGAGCCCTGGGTTTTGAAAAGTCAGAAGATGTCATGTCTGGATTTTGAATAGGACCTTAAGACTTTTTGCCACCCACCTTTTCCTGAATGAGTCAAAAGGACATAAGCAAAAAAAAGCATTCTTTTTTCTAGGCAAATTCTTAGGCATGGTCTAATTGTTAACTGCGCTTTCTCCCCTACCCCTAAATCCTTGAGTTCTTGGACTTTTTCAGCTCAATCCCTACATCTGAATCTCGAGAGTGTATTATCTCAGGCAGTCAGTCTTCCATAGCATTCCCCCTACAATACCAGCTTTGTTTTAGAATAGAATGTTTATACTTTTGAAGCATGTAATTTGAGGAATCCCTAATCCTGATTTGAGAAATAGCTGAAAATCTGTTCAGGGCCCTGTGCTTCTAATCTCTGGTATGTAGTTTCTTACAATAGGTGTGTTTTCTGGGCTTGGGAGGGGCTGGGGCACACTGAGTGGAAGGCTCAGAAAGGCAGGGATTTCCTGTTTACTGTGACCTGCTTATTTGGACACCAAACTTCAGGGTTTTCATGTGACAACTATGTTTTTATTCTTCATCCTTAGATAAACAAGTTGGAGAAAGCTGTAGCAGCAGCCCATACCTTCTTCGTGGGCAACCCTGAGCACATGGAGATGCGACAGAACCTGGACTATTACCAGACCATGTCTGGGGTGAAGGAGGCTGACTTCAAGGATCTTGAGGCCAAACCCCATATGGTGAAAAAAAAACAACAAAAAGCATTATCCTCTTCTCTCACTCTTTATTATAGTGACATTCACTAGGGTTGTTTTCAGATTACAAAAGTAATGTATATTCATTGTACAACATTAGAAAAATGCAAATACATAAAAAAACAGGAATTAATTACCTCTAACAGTGCTACATTCAGAAAACCAGTGGTTGATATTTTGATCTATTTTTTAACTCTTCAGGACCTAATTTTTATGGACTTCCCTGATGGGCTAGTGGTAAAGAATCCGCCTATCAATGCAGGAGACAAAGTGTTTGATCAATGGGTCAGGAAAATCCCTGGAGAAGGAAATGGCAACCTACTCCCGTATTCTTGCCTGGGAAATCTCATGGACAGAGAAACCTGGTGGGCTACAGTCCATGGGGTAGCAAAAGAGTTGGACGAAACTTAGCGACCAAACAACAACAGCAGCAAACCTAATTTTTAAACCTAATTTGGTGTCATATTGTGTGTGTATTTTTTATCATCCTTTTGAACTAACATTTTATCATGCACTTTTTCTCGTGTCTTCGAATTTTTTTTGAAAACACAATTTTTAATAGCTGTGTGGTAATCCATCTTATGCATCAATTGTATTCATTTACTTATCGAATATTTTTGGTTGCGTAGATTTTTGCTTTTCACAGCAGTGAGTGGTACCATATTCCTCAGTGTTCTTATTCTATTTGTTTAGCAGCTGGTGGCTCAGACAGTAGAGAATCCTCATACAATGCAGAACCCAATCCTGGGTTCAATCCCTGGGTTGGGAAGATCCCCTAGAGAAGGGAAAGGCTACCCACTCCAGTATTTTGACCTGAAGAATTCCATGGACCGGGGAGCCTGGCAGGCTACTGTCCAGTGGCATAGTATTTTTATAAAGGGCTTATGTTCTGGTTTATTAATAGAAATAGACATATTAGAGACTATCAGAATAGCTTTTATAAGTAAAATGTGTACATATAGTACTTTATACAACTCTACACAGTTTAGGTTTTGGGTTTGTTTGTTTGTTTTTAGTGATTCTGAGGCAAATGAAAAAATGGTTACCGTCCACAAGAAGGGAGCTGGGTCCCACAGAGAGCAGAAGCAGGGTCTGTAATCAGCAGTCCTTGCTGCCAGAAAGACTGCTTTCATCACCTCAGACCACATTCTAACCTCTAAGAGTCCAATTTTTTAAATTAAATTTTATTTTGAAAACTTTCAGCCCTACCAAGAAAAAGTGCAGGAAAATGACAATGAGGGACTTCCCTGGTGGTCCAGTGACTAGGACTCTGAGCTCCCAATGCACGGGCCCCAGGTTTGATCCCTGGTCTAGGAACTAGATCCCACATGCTGCAGCTAAGAGTTTGCCTGCTGCAACTTTTACGATCCCACGTGCCGCAGCTAAGACCCCCGCACAGCCAAATAAATAAATATATATATATTTTTTAAGTAAATGACAATGAATTCCCATATAGCTTTCATCTAGATTGAGTTAAATGCTTTTACATTTCAAAAGAAACAAGGAAAGACCGTTTCTAGGAGGCCTTCATTATATAGCAGTCACTCTTTCCGTGGGTAACCAGCGAGGGTTAGGGGGACGCCCGCGGAGGCCGCCGCGGGATAGAGGGGAGAGCCGGCATCTGAGTACCTCTTCCTCCCAGTAGCACGAATTTCGGCTAGGAGTGCGCCTCTACTCCGAGGAGCAGCCGCAGGAAGCCGTGCCGCACCTGGAGGCGGCGCTGCGGGAGTACTTCGTGGCGGACGAGGAGTGCCGCGCGCTCTGCGAAGGGCCCTACGACTACGACGGCTACAACTACCTGGAGTACAACGCCGACCTCTTCCAGGCCATCACAGGTGCGCGGCCCGAGCCCCGCTCCGATCGGGCCTGCTGGGCTCTCGGGGCACCAACGTGCTTCTGCAGACAGGGCATCTTAGGCCTCATTCCTGAATCTCCTAGAGCTGGGAATCCGACTGAAAACTGCTTCCTCTTGATTTGTTCATCTTAAGCAGAATTGAAATCCTGGAAGTTGACCTTACGGTTCTCCCTCTCTTCGATTCCTTTCAGATCATTACATCCAGGTCCTCAGCTGTAAGCAGAACTGTGTTACGGAGCTTGCTTCCCACCCAAGTCGAGAGAAGCCCTTTGAAGACTTCCTGCCATCTCATTATAATTATCTGCAGTTTGCCTACTATAACAGTAAGGCCTACATCCCTCTTTCTCAGCTGCTTTTAACTGAGCCTAAAGCAAGGAAGGCAGGGATCGTGGCCACTGTGCTTCTTTGGCCTGTTTGGCTTCTCTCTGTGGCTCTGGGAGGCACTGTGCCAGGTGATCCCTGGGTGCCTGTTACAGGCCACCTCCTGGGAAGCCAGTAGCAGCAGCCTGAGAAGCTGGGAGAGGGAGATTCTAGGACCTCACTGGTCCTCTCTATAACATTTATAATCTGATTTTGCACTTGAGTTAAGTTATAGTAAGGGCTTCCCTGGTGGCTCAGATGGTAAAGAATCTGCCTGCAGTGCAGGAGACCCAGGTTCAACTCCTGGGTTGGGAATATTCCCTGGAGAAGGGATGGCTATCCACTCCAGTATTCTTGCCTGGGGAATTCTATGGACAGAGGAGCCTGGTGGGTTACAGTCCATGGAGTTGAAAAGAGTGGAACATAACTGACTGACTAATGCTTTCACTTTTTTCACTTTAAGTTATAGTAAAGGCAAGATATATTTCCATTTAAACCAGCTCACAGGACATTTCCCAGCCCTTCTCCTTCATAACAGCACTGATGCTCTGGAGTAGAGAGAGGGGCATGTCAATATCCAGAAAAATAAGTCATCAGGTCTTTACTGAGTTCCTCCGGTGTGCTGAAGTAAGCCTTATAGCATATTCAAGAATATATGCTTTTATAGTTGAGGAAACCAACACATACCAACAAAAACTCTGCCAAAGAGGCAATCTGCTATTATAATCTTCCCTTCCCTTCTGAAAGTCCTTAGGGGAAAAAAGATAGGAAGATGGGAATATTACTGATATTGGTCTAATGAGTGGGACTATTAAGGCCAATGTTTGAATTACCTGAGGACACTGAGCACCTTAAAATCAATTACATATTTTATGTGGATTCTGTCATTTCTCTCCACTAATCAGGCAGTTGTGTTATGTAGCTGGTGCCTCCTAGCCATGTCATTATCCCCTTGAGCTGTGCTGAGATTGAACTCTAGGTGGTTCGTGGTACCCAAAATGAGATGCTTTCTTTTCAGCCATTTTTTCCCCTTTGCAGTTGGGAATTACACACAGGCCATTGAATGTGCCAAGACTTATCTCCTCTTCTTCCCCAATGATGAGGTGATGAGCCAGAATCTGGCCTACTATACAGCCATACTTGGAGAAGAGCAAGCCAGATCCATTGGCCCCCGTGAGGTGAGAGACTTGCGTTACTTAGGGCAGCTGCCAGCTGAACCCAGACCAGAGAGCAGAGTGGGGTGGAGAAGGGGGAGCCAGCTGCTGCTTGGGCAGGGTAAGGCAGGGTTCCCAGGCAGGCGTGAATGCATGGGAGGCATAGGGAATAAGCCAGAGCCTTCATTAGCACAATCTGGGCCCAGAAGTCTGTTCTCTGAGTTGGCAAAGAAAAGCAGAATTGCAAAGCAGCCACGTTCTTTGCCTTTTTTAGCATCGCTACTTTAAGACTTTTTACTGTTTGGCCAAGATTAATCATTTTCTACTTCATGTTAACTTTTTTTTCACTCACCACTTTTCTGCCTCCATTTTCCTTCCTGTCCCCTCTTCTTTCTGCCATTGTCTGATCTGTCCCTGTTTCAGCATTAATCCCATATCCTTCCAAAACTGGAAGGAAAATCTATGTGATACAAAGACTAAAATGAAAAGTACTGAAGTGAAAGCACCTCCCATCCCTGCTCTGTTGGGAGGACTGTACATTGTGCTGTTAATTTAACAATAGCTATTTCAGGAATTACAGGTGATTTTTTTTAATTTTGTTCATTTGTATTTTCTAAATTCCCTGCAATGAATGAGTATTATTTTCGTATTAAAAACACGAAAAGAGAGGACTTTCCTAGATGTCCAGTGGTTAAGACTCCACACTTCTACTGAAGCAGGTGTAGGTTTGATCCCTGGTCAGGGAACTAAGATCACATGCCTCAGGGCATGACCAAAAAATAAATAATAAAATAAAATAGCCTTAAAAAAACACACATGAAAAGTTCTCTGTTTTAACTTCATGAAGTTTGGCACTGTGTACCTTCTTACTTGTGCATATGCCACACACAGGCCCTAGATCCTGTCCTTCTTGAGCCCAGAACAATGAGGTGGATTTGAAGTCACTAGTCTGGGCTCAAGTCCTGACTCCTCCACTTACTAGCCATGTGATTTTTGGCACATCGTGTGGGATCTTAGTCATGCTGCTTTGCCCTTCTGAGTCTCTCTCTTCTGCTATAAAATAGGACTGTGGTTCTTGCTCTGTCTTCAACACAGGATGAGTAGGAAGGTCAAATGAGATAGTGAGCTGGGACTTCCCTGACGATCCAGTGGTTAAGACTCAGCACTTTCACTGCTATGGGCCAGGGTTCAATCCCTGGTCAAGGAACCAAGATCCCACAAGCCTGAAGGTGCCATCACAAAAAGAGAGAAAGCCAATAGGCACTATACAACATGTTGTGTGGACAGGTAGCATCACAGGGGTCTGGATGATGGTACACGAGTAGCAGTTGGAGTGTTTTCTCACCTTGAACCTCAGTTACCTCCTGAAACCAGGGGGCTTATCACTGTGGCCCTCGATCACTTGTGTACTGCTGGCCTCACCCAAACCCCAGCCTGTAAAATTGGCTATAACTTTGGAATAACTTTTCACTTTGTCAACAACAGCAGAGATAAACAGCTCCAATTGCTCTGGAAGCCCCTCAGTTGTTAGTGCATCACATCTCTTGGACAAATGAAGGGGATGAGAAACCAGGTCCACCCCGGGCTGTTTAACCAATGATTCATCGGCGGGGGATTCACCCCACAGCTGTACTGAGCATTTATGCAAAGGTAATGTGCACAGCTGTGCATCAGAACACTGCTGCTGAAAGCAAAATAACTAGAAACAAGCTCAGTGCCATCAATTTGGAGACTGGTTGAATCAATTTTGGTACATTCATTCAGTGACATACAAGATAACTCATAAATTGCATGAGTAGATTACTATGCACCAATATGATATTGTCTCCATGATAATAATTTTAGGTAAAGAAAAAAATTTAACATAACTTCATGGAGAGTATTCCCCTACCCCCAACCCCCAGGCATGGGTCAGGGGTTGGAGGAAAGACCTGAATGTTTCTATTTATGTCTGTCAGCTCTCTATGGGTTTAGCTGTGTATGTTTTACCCTCATGTCTTTTTGAGTGCCATCTGAAACCACCTTGGAAAGGTATACAATATGACATTTGTAGGATACCGTGGTGAATATAATAAAAGAGGTGCAAGCAAGCTAGAGTGGACGCATGGGAGAGAAGGGAGTGCCTGGAGAGTCAGGGAGGGCTTTGCAAGAGGCAGTGGTGGTGACATTTGGTTTTAAAGCCTCCAGTAGGTGAATGAGACAGGGAAAGGCGAGCAACATGTACAACAGCTACACAACTATCCCATGCAAATGGAGGATGGTGCCAGGGAGTTGCAGGCAATGGGGCCTGGGAGGATCAGATTCTGAAGGGTCTTGAGTGCCTCTCTAGGACCTTGGACTCCACTCTGTGCGGCAGGGAGTGGTGAGTCCTGGAAGCAGCCTGATGAGCTATGATGGTACAGGGTTCAGAATGGGAGGTGCTGGGGGCCATGTGGCACCAAGAGAGCTGCCAAGGCCTGAGCGAGGCAGGGGAGCCAACCAGGTGGAGGAGGGAGGTGGAACTGGCAGCATGGGTTGGGGGGTGTTTTCACTCCTCCCTCCTCTCCATGTCTAATTAGGTACCCTGTTCCAGTCTGGGACCCACTCCAGTATTCTTGCCTGGAAAATTCCATGGGCAGAGGAGCCTGGCAGGCTAAAATCTATGGGGTTGCAAAGAGTAGGACACGACTTCAGACTGAGCAATAGAGCACACACCCCAAATTCCCAGTCTGGGAGACCTGTGCGTGGAACTGGCCACAGGGCTCCAGAGTGTACAGGTGGCAGGGTGGAAGGGACTCACAGCCTCCCTTCCTGCATGCACTCCAGCCCAGGGTGGCTAACTTTTCCTCTGTTCACTGGGGAAAGCAGGTAGATGATGCGGTAGCAATAGACTTCCCATTCTGGTTGTTGTGGCACTTCCTGTTGAAAATAAGCACCCTTTAAATGTGTGTGGCATTTTATAGTTTATAAAAATCTTTCATAGCTTTTCTTTCATTTGATTCTCATAGCAGCCCAGTGAGGTGGCATCACCAACCTACCCTGAAGTTAAAAACCAAGGTTCTTCCTTCCTAGATCTGGCATCCTGAGGGTCTCCAATAGAAGGAATCCTCATCTTGCCATCCCCTCCCATGTGGAGACTGGTTACCTTGTCATTGTCCTCTTTGGCTGCTAGATGATGACCACCTGGCTTTGAGATGGCACTTCTTCTGGCCTCTTTGCTCAATTAAGATCCCCTTCACCCTTACCCTTGATGGCCATATTAGTGAGTCTTGGGCAGAAAGAGAAGATGAGTGGTCAGCCTACCATTTCTAACTAGAAACGCCCTTCTGGTAAGAAGGTAACTAACATCTGTTGAGCTCCATCCCAGGCCAAGAACTGAGCTGGGTTTTTACACCCATCATCTCACTGAGCTGGGTGTTAACACCCATCATCTCATTCTGTCATCACGGGTGCCCTGTGAGGTGGGTGCTATTCTTCCTTTTTTAGAGATGAGGACATTTAGGCTCCAAGAAAGGAGTTCACCTGCACAATGGCCTGTTACTGCCTATGGTGACGAGAATCTCTGCTTCCCTGCTTTATCCCAGTGCCAGCATAGTTTTGACACAAAGCTGCCACTTGGAAAATCAGTGTTGAAAGAGTAAGTGGTAGAAGTGGGACTTGCAGCCTCATGGGGCTGCTGCAGAGGGTTAAAGGAGTTAACACATATCTAGCTTTGTGTCCAACACTTGGTGAGGGAGGCCAGTCATTTCAGTTCCTCAAGAGGGACTACCCTGGTGGTACAGTGGTTAAGACTCCATGTTCCCAATGCAGGGGGCCTGGGTTCCATCCCTGCTCAGGGAACTAGATCCCACATGTCATGACTAAGAGTTCGCATGCTGTAACTAAAGATCTTCCATAAAAAAAAAAAAAAGAAGAAGAAATCTCGCATGCACATTGAAGATCCTGAGTGTCACAACTAAGATCTGACACTAAGACCCAAATAAATAAATATTTTAAAAAATAATTTTATCCCTTAAAATATTTTTAAAAATGAACTCCCTCGGAAATTTCCATCTTCCTCTTGAGTAAATATAACAGGTGATTAGGTAGGCCTCATTGATGCCTTTAAAGTTTTCCTTATTGCCCTCATCTTTTATTTCAACTGATAGTGTCTTCTTTTTCTTTTCCTTCCTTCTTCTGCTGCTAGGAGACTAGCAGGGCACCTAGGGAAAGAGGGGGGCCGGAAGGTACTTAGTTTCCCTACCCTGGGTAAGCCCACCAGTGGGAAGGGCCGGGTGCTGGGCCCCATTGCTCTTTCTGCAGCTTCCTGGCTCTGGGGAGGGATACCCTCTGCTCCAAGTCTGAGGGGAGGCACATGACGCAGGATAAAGCACACGGACTTTAGGATTAGAGAGACCCAGCCCTGAACACAGGTCCCTGCTCTGCTGTTTCCTATTGTGTCACCCCGCAATAGGATACAATATTGTCCCTCTGTACCTCAGTGTCCCCATCTGTAAAATGGGGATAATCGGATCAGCCTCAAGCTGGCAGTAAAAAGATTGAATGAATAACACAGGAGTCACCTAACACCTAGTTTTAAAGTTGTTTGTTTTTTCCTGAGTACCAAACTCCTGCAAAGGTCGAGAAGGAGTTTTCCTCCTTTGAAGACTAGTTGTTCCTGAGAATCCTCAGATTTTCTGTCTCAGAGAGTAAGGCAGAGGAAGGAAGGGGGCGTTTTCCCTTCAAGGGAAGCCTGACTATGCCACCTTCAGACATGCTGCCTGTGTCAGGCGAGAGGAACCCTCGAGCACAAAAGTGAGGCTTTTGTCCCAAACTGGGGGACGGACACATGAATGGTGGGAGAGGAAGCCTCGGGTCACACTGGGAGCAGAAGTGTAGATGCAGGGTGGAGGGCAGGGGGGTGGGGGGCCAAGAGCTAGTGGCAGGGCTGAGTTCCAGAGCATCCTTCCCGCTGTGTGTCCTCAGAGTGCCCAGGAGTACCGCCAGCGGAGCCTGCTGGAGAAAGAACTGCTCTTCTTCGCTTATGATGTTTTTGGAATTCCCTTTGTTGACCCGGTGAGCCAGGGTGCGGGGGTAAGGGGTGGGCAAGGGATGGGGTGAGCTGTACACCAGGTGACTCCGGGGAGAAGCCCAGTGGAAGAGAGACAAGGGGGAATTCTGTGTAGCTAGTTATAGGTAACTTGGTCCCAAAGACGTCTCCCTTTGTCTCCTGGAAGGGGTCTGGTGAGAAGGTGGACTTCCTGTAGGCCCTAGTCTGAGCATAGAGACCCGGAGAATTCAGCACAGTGCCCCCGGCACTGTTCATTTCCTCCTGCTCTGCTTTTAGGATTCATGGACTCCAGTGGAGGTGATTCCTAAGAGACTGCAAGAGAAACAGAAGTGAGGCCCTTGAAGAAACTGCATGAGTGGATCGGTGTGATGAAGCACTTGAGGCTTCCTGAGCCCAGGCAGATGTGAACTCCTGGCAAGGGGTGGGCAGGTCCAGTCTGGGGAGCTAGGGTGGGAGCCTGGGTTGGCCCCAGGATGCAGCGCTCAGAGCGGCTGTGCCCACAGGTCAGAACGAGAAACAGCCGCCCGCATCTCCCAGGAGATCGGGAACCTTATGAAGGAGATCGAGACCCTCGTGGAGGAGAAGACCAAGGAGTCACTGGACATGAGCAGGCTGACCCGGGAAGGTGAGAGGATGGGCTCGGGGCCACCTTGGCCATCGTTGGGGGCAGCAGGGCCAGGGTCCCCATGTCAGCTGGGCAGCTCCCATGAGAGGGCAGCCTCAGGAGCCGAGCCAGCACAGGTCAGTCAGGGTCACCTTCCTCACTCACCCACGGGACTTCTGCCTGCAAAGAGCACTGAGAATTGGCCTTTGGTTAAGAAATAAGATGCCTGTGTCACGGGGCCACTAATTTAGTTCACTTTGGTAAGTATTTAGAGGAGAAAACTCTCCTTGCCCCCAGACCGTTTCCTCCCAACTGCCGTCATTCGTTCTGTCACCAAGCCTCAGAATCTTCAGGTGTCCTTTGGTCCCCCCTTGCCTGTCCCCTCCAGTCCACCGGCCAGGCCTGCCTAGTAGGACTCTGTTCTCTTTCTATCTCCCCAACCCTTTTCATGTCCCATTGCCTCAGGCCAATGACAGGCTCCCAGCCCCTCCTGTCTGCAACCTTCTTTCCTCTTCCTATCTGTCCTTGCCCCTTCCCATTGTGGGACAAGACCAGCCTCCAAACACCAGGACTCTGACACCATCCTCCTTGTCTCCTCTTTAAACGAAGGCTCCACTCTTGTCTTGTTTACGCCTTTTCCTCATCCTTGAGCCTCTCTCTGCCCACAAGTCCTTGTTCAGGTCTATCCCTCTTATACACTTCCTATCATCCCTGCCATGAGGCATCTCAGATACACCCCCACAGAGTCTTTCTTAAACTCCAGGCCAGTCAGGAGCCCCTGCCTATTATTTATTTGTTTGCGCTGGGTCTTAGTTGCGGCATGCAGGATCTTTAGTTGCAACATGTGGGATCTAGTTCCCTGACCAGGGATCGAACCCAGGGCCCCCTGCATTAGGAGCACAGGGTCTTAGCCACTGGCCCACCAGGGAATCCCTCCCTCCCTCTTTCTGTTGAATTTTCAGGCACTCTGTGCTTTCACAAGGTCTGCTTTGTGCTGCTTACCGTGTAATTACTGAAACAGATTCTGTCTTCAGGTGTTAACCCCTCACCTCTTCTAGCACAGTGCCTGGCACACGCTGAGGCTGGAGTAGATAGAGTTGAATTGGACTCTGGTATGTCCCCAGCACAAAGAGATACCAGGAGAAATTGAAGAGAGAAAGACTGGCATTTAAGATATTATTTTGCAGATGAAATAAGGTTCAGGGAGGTTAAGTAACTTGCCAAGGTCACACAGCTAGTAAGTGGAGGATCCGGGAGTCAAACCCAGTTCTTTCTGGTCTTAAGCTCATGTTATAGGAATGTCTGTGATGTTTCCCCAACAATGTGTGAAGGCCCAGGAGCCAGCAGCTGTGGAAATGCTTGGATCTCCTGTCCTAAGTTCCATCCTCTGGTTCAGCCCACCTTTGGAAGTGACTGAATGGAAGGTTTCTCTGGTGAACAGGAATCAACTGAATTTCTATTCCTTATAGGAAGGTAGTATCTGATGGAGAGTGTCTGAACTGCTGCTGGAGTTAGCCAGTTTTGTCATTGCTTTGCAGGTGGTCCCCTGCTGTATGACGGCATCAGACTCACCATGAACTCCAAAGTCCTGAATGGTTCCCAGCGGGTGGTGATGGACGGCGTCATCTCCGATGAGGAGTGCCAGGAGCTGCAGAGACTGACCAATGTGAGGGAGTGACCACACTGCCTCCCTAAGGGCCCAGCATCCCCCGACTAGGTGCCTCTTAGGTGCTGGACGATTGCCTGCCCCTTGCTCTGGGCAGTCGATCACCTCTTCCCGGGCTCTCAGCTGCCTGGCTAACTCTACCTGTTCTGGTGGCCTCATAGGCAGCAGCAACTTTAGGAGATGGCTACCGGGGTCAGACCTCCCCACACACCCCCAGCGAGAAGTTCTACGGTGTCACCGTCTTCAAGGCCCTCAAGGTAGGGTCAGTACTCTGTTCTAGGTCTGGAGAGGAGGGAGGGGGCGCCCAGGCTCTGAGGAGGAGTTGGAGATGGTGGCGGGAAGGGGAAAAGTATCTGCCTCTTAGCATTCCGGCTGCCACGGAGGCAGGATAAACCATGTGGGTGAGGCTGACTTTTGAACCATGGCTCTTAGTGTGATAAAATTGAGGCAAGCAAGTAAGACTAATACCCCGAGTTTGAGAGTCTTTCTGAAGAACAGCTATACTTTTTTTTTAATATTTATTTTTATTTATTTGGTGGCACTGGGCCTTAGTTGCAGCATGCGGGATCTTTAGCTGTGATACGTTAACTCCTATTTGCAGCGTGTGGGATCTAGTTCCCTGACCAGAGATCCAACCTGGGCTCCCTGCATTGGGAGCATAGAGTCTTAGCCACTGGACCACCAGGGAAGTCCCAGAATGGCTCTACTTCTGAGCAGGATGCATGAGTTATTTATAAAGAGAACTGTGAAGGGGAGGGGAGGGGGCAATGGCAGAGGGTCACGTGTGGAAAGCAGCGGGGCTGCTCCTTCACAAACACGAGGAGTGGGGCCTTGTGCCCCCCTGGTCTCTGTTGGCCTCCAGAGAGAGGGGTGCCCAGGGCCCCTGACCCAGGCTGACCACTGTTCTCCTCGGCAGCTGGGGCAGGAGGGGAAGGTTCCTCTGCAGAGCGCCCACCTGTACTACAACGTGACCGAGAAGGTGCGCCGCATCATGGAGTCGTACTTCCGCCTGGACACCCCCCTCTACTTCTCCTACTCCCATCTGGTGTGCCGCACGGCCATTGAAGGTGGGCCTCCCTCACCCCACAGCCCCCGCCCAGCAGACATCCCCCAGGCACTGGCTGGACGCCAGGATGAGGAGACGAGCAGGCACGGTCCCTTTCATCCTGCTGGGGGACCAGTGTAAACAAGTGCAGTCCGTTCTGTGGAGGAAGTTAGAGTCAGTCTTCCTGGGCAGTCAGGAGGGCTTCCCAGAGGAGGTGATGGCGGTTACACAGGATGAGTAGGGGTTGTGGAATATGTGGGGTGATGGGAGGATGTTCAAGCCAGAGGGAACAACAGCCATGTACAAAGGAGTGGAAGCATTGAGCAACCAGCAGTTGGGGGAACTAAGAAAGTTGCCATTTCTGGAGAGTAAGGTCAGGGAGGTGGGGAGGTGGGGTGGGGCAGCCAGGTGCGGCTGGCGAGGGCCTCAGAGGCCAAATTACAGAGTGCTACGAGTTGGACATGACTTAGAGAATAAGCAACAACCTTCAAGAGCATTTTTCATCCTGTAAGTCAGTGGTTCTCAGCTTCAGTGTTGGGCATATAGATGTCTTTAGATGAATCATGAGCTATGTTGTAAGTTCTCTGTCACTAATTTTTTTCCCCCATCTTTAGACCATCTTTATTTTAAAAAAATTTTTAAGAACTGATGTATAGGTGATGTACAATGTTATATTTAGACCACCTTACCTCAATGCCCTGGATATGATCTTTGCTTGAGAGCCATTAATTTTAGCATCTTCTGTCATCTTAAATTTTTAAATACCAAGTTTGTGAGAGAACTCCTTATTTTATAAGTTAGGGCAGACTGGAGGTCACTCGTTGTTCACTCTCCCTCTGTAGCATTCCCTTTTGCGTCCCTGCGGAGGGGTGAGGTGCGGCCAGTGTCCAGGACTCACATATGACCCACAGCCGGGTCTGTCCTGCCAGAGCCTTCGGTGGCCCCAATGCTGACGTACCACTGATGGTGGCAGAGGTTAGGGCTTTACTGTCCCTCAGAATGTCTGGAATCCTACCATAATCTGGGGACACCAAAGGAATAAGCCAGGTGCGACTGTGTGTCATGGTCTCCAAGTGGGGGCGCCCTGGGGCCTGGGCAGCAGGAAGCCAGTGGTCAGGCAGGGGAGTGCTGGGTGAGGCCTTGTCTTTATTCCACCAGTGTTGAGGATTTAAGGTTGGTCTTGCTGCTGTGTCAAAAGACTTGGTGGTGTGGATCAAACCAGAGGAAGGGAAGCTGGTCAGCAGTGACCCAAACCCACCCCCAGGCCAGCAGGAGAGATGCACGGCTGTCCCCCGAGAGCCCCGGTGCTAATGTGTGTCCCCTTGGCCGCAGAGGCACAGGCTGAGAGGAAGGATGGGAGCCACCCTGTCCATGTGGACAACTGTATCCTGAATGCCGAGGCCCTCGTGTGCATCAAGGAGCCCCCAGCCTACACCTTCCGGGACTTCAGGTGCCAGCGGTCCTCAGATCCCCAGGGCCCCATGCCTTGTTCCCTCCTCCAACACATGCATGCTTGGGACCAGGTCTTGCCGGAGTCCAAGACCCTCTGGGTTGGAAATCAAACAATACGGGAATGGTTACAGTGTATTGGGAGAACAGAATGGAGAAGGGAGGACGTGGTGCAGAAACAGCCCAGAGAAGGGCTTGGTGGGTGCTCAGGGTTGAGGGTGGGGAGGCGGGAAGATCAGGAGTCCTGTTTGTGAGCCTTCAGAGAAGGTTCTGGAAAGCTTTCTGCCTATGAAAGGCCCCCCTCCAGCTGCTGGCTGGGAGCACTTGGAGGTGAAGGCACCAGAGCTGCAGGTTTTCTCAGGGAAGGGAGGAGGAAGTTGGTGTCGAGATGTCCTCTGCCTTTCCCAGTGCCATTCTTTATCTGAACGGAGACTTCGATGGAGGAAACTTTTATTTCACTGAACTAGATGCCAAGACTGTGACGGTGAGTGCACCCATCCGTGGGAGACAGAAACCCTCAAGCTGCAGTGGGCAGAATGGCCTGCTGGCCTTCCTGGTAGCCAGCAGTCCCCTCCCCAAACCAGGAGGCCTCCGACCGATCATCTTTTCTCTTTAGCCCTGGGCTTTGGGCAGCCCGGCAGAGGAGCCATCCCCCCAGCCCGACCTGAATGACCCCATGTCCCTTCTGAAGGCAGGTTTCAGTCTCTGACCTGGGCACCCGCCTCACTGTCCCCTTTAGGCAGAGGTGCAGCCCCAGTGTGGAAGGGCCGTGGGATTCTCTTCTGGCACCGAAAACCCACATGGAGTAAAGGCCGTCACCAGAGGGCAGCGCTGTGCCATCGCCCTCTGGTTCACTTTGGATGCTCGACACAGCGAGAGGGTGAGAGCAGTTGGCGCTGCCATGACCTGTTCCTGGCAGGGCCCCTGTTCTGCTTCCTCCTTCCCCAGTCCCACTGCCGATGCTTAGACGGGAAGGAAACACTGGGCTTGGGAGTCCAGAGAGAATCTTCGCTCTGGCACTGTCACTGTGGTCCCCAGCCCTTCCTTCCTTGTCAGTAAGGCTCCAGGTAGGGGATTGGGGGGATAGGATGGGGGAGTGATCCTAGTTCTTGGTCCCTCACTGGGTACCACCTCTGCTACCTCTGCCCACGACCTGCTAGGAAGAGGATGAGCTCGGAAGCCGCAGAGGAAGAACCTTCTTGTTCTCCAAGACGTAGCACCTGGGCGATGGTGAGTACCTGGTCTAGAGGCCTCTCGGAACAGCTAGGGGTTTGTCCTTGCAGGACCGGGTGCAGGCGGATGACCTGGTAAAGATGCTGTTTAGCCCAGAAGAGATGGACCTCCCCCACGAGCAGCCCCAAGAAGCCCAGGAGGGGACCCCCAAGCCCCTACAGGAGCCCGTCTCCAGCAGTGAGTCAGGGCCCAAGGATGAGCTCTGACAACTCCCGTGGATGGTGATCAGACCCACACGAGGGACTCTGTCCTGCACCCTGGACTGGCCAGCGCCGGGCCAGGAGCAGAGGGAACCTAGGCCTGCCGCCCAGCTGAGGGGATTCTGCTCACGGCCGTCTGCATGGTGCTACTGCTCTTGGAGTGGACATGGCGGGATGGCCCACTCCCCTCTGGGCCTGACTGAGGGCTCAGGACGCAGGCCCAGAGCCACTCCGGGGGCCCGCACAGGCTGCCACGTGACAGCAATACAGTATTTAAGTGCCTGTGTGGACGACCAAAGAATAAATGATTTGAGGTTTTTTTTACCTGGTGGTTTGTTCAGAGTGGAAATATGCCCACTGGCCCCAGAGGTCTCACTTGATGGAAATTGTTCCAGGCAGGACGCAGTGGCAGGCCCGGTGCGAGGAGGCCGGGTGTGGCACCAGGCCTGGCCACTTCCTCTGCAGCCTCAGGCCAGACACTTAACCTCGGGGAACTCAGGGTTGTCTTATGTACAAGGGGGACCGTAATCCCCGCTCTGCCCACCTCCTGGGCAGCTGTGTGGCCCAGAGGCGATATCGGATGTGACAGCATTTTGTAAACTGGAACGCTCTGGGTGGATGGCAAGGATTATCATTAATCCTTCTCTGGCAGCCAGCATCGGTCAGCAGTGCTCTGGCATGGTGCCCCCGTGTCGGCCACATGCATCCTGCTCTGCTGTCTGGCCTCTGGGTCCTCAGACCTTAGGGCCTCCATGTGCAGGACAATACACACCGCTAGGAGACAGAGTAAGAAGAGAGCTACAGCTTCAGCTCCTCTGGCCTCAAGCTCATCTCCCATCCTGGGCTTGAGAGGCAGGGGGGTCGTGAGTTAGGAACCTGCACTCTGAGAGCCCATTTATTCATTTAACCGTGTTTATTTACTGAGCACCAGCTAAGTGCCTGGTGCTGGGAACATGGAACCCAACAAAACAAGTCCCTGCCCTGCAGAGCTTATACTTTAGTAAGGAGAACAGGTAACAAGCACATAAATGTGTGTGTGTGTGTGTGTGATCCTTTGAGGTAGATAAGAAAGCAGGTTAGGCCCCAAGTGGGGAGTAGCAGCAAGCAGGCTAACGTGGTGGCACAGAGCGGGCGAGGAGGGCAGCCAGTGAGGTCAGGGTCCCAGGGCCCTGTTGGCCACAGGGAGCACCTGGGCTTTGACTCACTGGGACAGGAGCCCTTGGGGGATTTTTGAGCAGGGGGTGGGGGCATCCGACTTACATTTTAAAGGCCTCAGTGAAGAATGTACATGGAAAACGGGCTACAAGAGCAAGTATGGAGACAAGGAGAGCATAGCAAAGGCTGCTGCATTGACCCTGGGGAAAGATGGAGGTGGTGTGGATTGGGTGTCGGCAGTGAGAAAGGTCAGGTTCTGAATCTCTTCAAAGTAGAACCAAAAGGGACTTCCCTGGTGGCCCAGTGGCTAAGACCCCGCATTCCCAACTTCGTAGGGGCCCCGAGTCTGATCCCTGAACAGGGAACTAAGATCCTACATGCCACAGCTAAAACCTGGCACAGCCAAATAGATAAATATTCTTAAAAAAATTTTAAAGTAGAGCCGAGAGGAGTCGCTGATGGGTTGGCTGGCATAAGAAGAAGGAACAGCAAGGATTTAGCCTGAGCAGCTGGGGAAGTGGAGCCACCCTTTCTCCCATGTCGGGCAGACTGCAGACGAGAGGGTTATGGGCATGGAAATGAGGAATCTGGTTTTGTGTGTTTTGCTCAAGTTTGAAGAGCCTGTTAAGCAGAAGATTCCTGAATCTGGAGTTCAGGGAGCGGTGGGCGTAGGAGTTGAAGTTTTGGAGGTTATCATCAGCACATGGCGGGGTGTTCAAATCCAGGAAACTGAGGTCAGTGTGGACAGAAGAGGAGTCGGAAGACTGGGCCGGGCTGCAGGCAACTGGAAGGCAGTGGGGTCCAACAGACGACATGAGGACCAGCCGTGAGCGGGGAGCCAGGATGTCTGGTCCTGGAAGCTGATGAGAGTGTTTCAGGAAGGAGGGGGTGAGCAGCGGAGTCTAAAGCTGCTGAGAGGTTGAACAAGCTCAGAACCGGGACCCCGCTTTTGAATTTGGGGATGGACGTGGAGATTACTGAGAACTTTGGCAAGAGATGTTTCAGTCGTCTTTCAAGTAAGGGGAGGAGATTGAGTGGTGCTGGTGGGTGCAGACCACTCTTCTCAGGAGTTTAACTCTACTCGGGGGCAGGATGAGCTGGAGGGAGTTATGTGGGAACAGTTGTTTTTCAAGTTGGGAGACAGTCTGCTCACGGGAACCGTCCTGTAGGGACAGTCATTATTTCTTTAGTAATTGGTGGTCTGTGTCCTGTTTGGATGACCCACTTGCCTTATGGAGAGAGGACCACATTAATGGAAAGAACACCAACTTCACCCACATGCTGAGCTAGACTAGACTTTCACTTCCCACCACTTCCGGCTGTGTGATCTCTTGAATGTGTTTCCTCACCAGTAATGTGAGATTATAGCCCTTACCTCCTGGGATGGCTGAGAGTATCAATGAGGGAATATTCATAGAGAGCCTGGCATGATGCTTGGCACATAGGAGATACTCAACATTACAGAAAACTAATCAGCCTGATTGTGGTCTTCCAGGAGCTTTCACCTCAAGGCAGATGACCTTCACAATTTCAAAGTATGCTAAACACATAGAGACAGCAGACTGTCTCAGTGTAGCTCACGAAAGGCCAGATGTTTTCAGTGGCAACAGAACTGGAATAAGTGCATATGATTATGGTGGGTGAGTCCTCCCAGCAGCAGGAGGTGATGGCAGAGTCCAAGCTAAGACTGCTTGGCCTGTGTCTGTGACAATTGCACACAAGCGGATCAGCACTGGGGAAGGCTGCTTGAAATGAAGCGAGAGCAGCCAACGGAGCATGAGAGGGGACGGAGGAAACTCATCAAACTCAGGGAAGATGTGGACATGGAAGATGTCTGTCTCGGCACTCTGGGCAACTGGCAGAGCTCTCAGCAGGGGTGCCAAAGAGAGCCAGTGCTCAGGATTGTTTGGGGAAGAGAAGAGGGCACTGCCAGTCACCCTCACCCTGGGTTAGTTGTTGTTCAGTCGTTAAGTCATGTCTGACTCTTTGCAACCTCATGGACTGCAGCTCACTAGGCTCCCCTGTCCCTCACTATTTCCCAGAGCTCGCTCAAACTCAATGAGTCAGTGATGCCATCCAACCATCTCATCCTCTGTCACCTCCTTCTCCTCCTGCCTTCAATCTTTCCCAGAATCAGGGTCTTTTCAGTGAGTCAACTCTTCACATCAGGTGGCCAAAGGATTGGAGCTTCAGTAGCAGTCCTTCCAATGAATATTCAGGGTTGATTTCCTTTAGGATGAATTGGTTGGATCTCCTTGCAGTCCAAGGGAGTCTCAGGAGTCTTCTCCAGCACCACAGTTCAAAAGCATCAATTCTTCAGCACTCAGCCTTCTTCATGGTCCAACTCTCACATCCACACATGACTACTGGAAAACCTATAGCTTTGACTGTATGGACCTTTGTTGGCAAAGTGTTGTCTCTGCTTTTTAATACACTGCCTAGGTTTGTCATAGCTTTTCTTTCAAGGAGAAAGCATCTTTTTTTTTTTTTATTTTTATTTTTTTTGAGAAAGCATCTTTTAAGTTCGTGGCTGCAATTACTTTCCAGTGATTTTGGAGCCCAAGAAAATAGTCTGTCACTGTTTCCACTCTTCCCCCATCTATTTGCCCTGGGTTAGTCGTGGGACACAAAAATGAGGCTGGTGGTAGGGCCAATGATCTTTCAGTCCTTGGAAAGGAGGCAAAGGAACGATGAGCCAAGTGCCGTGAAAGGAAATATGCAAAGAGCATGACGGATCCCAGATCGGAGCACCTGATCCTGCCAGAGCGGGTGAGACACTGGGGTGGCCACGCTGCTGGGTCACATTGGGGTGGCCACGCTGCTAGCTGCACTGCTTTCTAGCTGTGCCGCCTGGGGCAAGTCATCTCCATTTTGAGCCTGGGATTCCATGGGAAAGTCAGACTCCAAGCTGGGGGGAGTTTGGCCAGCACCACCTCCGGCGCCACCAGCATTTCAGATGGTGGCTGCAGAGAAAGTGCTGGACGGCAACCAACTGAGTCAGACCCTCTTAACTGGCAGGGGGAAAGGACCAGGGGAGGTGCTCCTGTGTTTCACTGGGAGGGAGGCAGAAATGTCATCTTCACGCCCATCAGTCAGTGGTCAGCACAGATCTACCTACTAAGCACCCGCCCCGCCAGGCACTGCCAGGCAGGAAGGGGCAGTGGGTCCTCAGTCACCCAGGGTGAAGAGGGCACCCAGCCTGCAGCCAGGGTGTGAGTGTACAAGTGGGAGATCGCCCAGGAGGGAACAGAGCATTCATTAGCCACAATTTTTCAGGCGTATTATGTTTTTCAAAAGCACTTCTCGCCCATTTTGATCCTTCTAAACCCCTCTGTGACCCAGACAGATGAATACTATTGTCTCTCTTTTTCAATTGGGGAACCAGGACCAGAGAAGCTAAAAGGGACTTGCCTAGCATCACACAGTTTTTCAATGGCAGAGATAAAGCTAGTAGTACCCCTAAGTATCTTGTAAGTGAAAGCACTTTTTAAACAGTGAAGTGTGATTCCCCAGGGAAGTTTCTAGTTAGTTCTTAATGGAGGCTGGGGTGGGTTCCTGAGCCTTGTTGCTCTCCCCACATGCCTGGGAGTTGCTGGACTGTAGGGGGCCATAGAGGCGGCAGAAGCCCTGGGTGGAGAAGCCGCGCCTGGCTAGGGAACTGGACTCCAGAAGCAGGATCTGGATTCCAAAGGGCTTTGGGACATGGGTGAGGGAAGGCCATTGGGGTAGGAGAGGATGTTTTGGTAGAACAGACTCAAGACCACAAGTAACAGAAGGGATAAGAGTTTCCAAGGGAGATGTGAGCATCATTCTGGACCTTGAAGTGGGTCTGGTCCAGTGTAGGGAGGGCTTGGGGTTGGGGGTGCCCAGCCAGGGTGGAGGAGTGAGCGTCCTGGGGGCAGCTGAGTGACCCTGAGCAGCTCGCTTCCCATCTTTGATTCTCAGCTTTTCATTTGTCAGTGGAGGGCCTTGCAGTCCCTGGTCTCCAGGGCTGTGTGGCTCTGACACTCTGTGTGGCCTTGAGGATCCTACGGCTCAGAGACCTGACTCAGGTGCTCCTTGGGATCAGAATGACTCCTGGATCCTTCTTACAGAGGAAGCCCTGCATGAGGCTGGGAGGGGGCTTCCCTGGTGGCTCAGCCATGAAGAATCCACCTGCCTTGCAGCAGACACAGTAGACACAGGTTCTGTCCCTGGGTCTGGAAGATTCCCTGGAGGAGGAAATGTCAACCCACTCCAGTATTCTTGCCTGGAAAATCCCATGGACAGAGACGCCTGGAGGACTACAATCCATGGAGTAGCAAAGAGCTGGACATGGCTTAGCAACTTATCTGGGAAAAGCCAAGCCCAACCTGGAGAGGGCAGTCAGTCCTTTGGGAATAACTGCTGAGTGGCCGCCCCCTGCAGGCAGCCTGCATTCTCTCAAACACTGGGCAGCTCTCTGGGTGATTCCATGAAGCTAATTAGAGTCCATGAATCTAATTCCATGATTTAGAGGTGAGGACACAGGCTCCACAGCCAGCCAGCTCAGGCCTGTCCCTCCCAGTGCTGCAAGAAAGGTGGGGCGTGGGCTAGACAGATCTGATAGGAAAGCACCCTGACCCCGGGCTTCCTAGCCTGGGGTAGGTCACCTCTCTCAATCTTGGTTCCTTATCCGTGAAGGGGCGCCCACCGTGAGGGGTTGTCTACGATTAGAGAGGGATAAAGCCTAGAAACCCTCGCCCGGAGTCTCTGCTCTGGGCGCCGGCAGTCGGAATTAGGGACTGGACTGTACCATGGCTCTAAGCCCGGCTAGCTTTGGGGGACTCGCAGGCGGCCCCAGGACAGCCAGATCCACGTGGCTCTGGACTTTCCAGCTCCGAGGACCGCGGTGGGCGGTGACGGGGTCGGGGGGAACAGTATCGGGAACCAGAGGGCCAGCAGCGCCCACCGCCCCCTTGAGTGCAGGCCCCTCCCCCAGCTGGCAGCCGCGGGGCCGCGGGCCATACCAGGGCCCACGCCCGAGCGGGCGCACAGGGCGGCATTGTCTGCAGCGCCTGGCACCCTCTCGTTTGCATAGCCACGTGAAGAATGCGAGGGAGCGGGCGGGGCTGCCCCCGCGGAGGGGTTCTGGGTGGAGGGTGCCTGGAGCCCAGGGTCTGCGGCAGGACCCTGCCTTCCCCCAGCGCAGCATGGGGAAAGGCGAGTGGGACGCTGGGGTAGGAGGGGGTGCGGGGGCGGGAGCGGGGGCTGGCGGGGGCTGGCGGGAGCGGGAACAGGATTTTGACATTCCCCGGCACCCACGCCTGGCGAGCCGAACTGAACGTGAGGGGATTGCTAATGAGGTCGACGAGAGTTAAACATTCCCTTGCTCCAGAGGGCTCAGCTGGGACTGGTGAGAGGAGGGGGTGGGCGCTAGGAGGGGGCAACCTGAACCCCAGGAATGTGCAGAGGCCACTGCTCCCCCCCAGGCTGTTCTGGAGCTGGGGGCCAGGGCCTGGTGCCTCAGGCCCCAGCAGGAGTGTTAAGCCAGCCAGCAGAGGGATTAGCAGCCTGAGCAGTCTGCCCTCCTTCAGGCTGATGCCAAAGGTTGGTGATATCTCCCACCTCCCTGCCAGGCTCCTGGCTGGCTGGCGGCCAGCTCTGTCCCAGCCTTCATGGGGTCCCTCTTCTGCCCCCCACCTCAGATCTCAAACAGACTCCTGTTTGAGGGAATCTGGCCCTCCCCTGTTTTGATACACATGGCCCCAGGGACCCAGGACCTCTCTCCCCAACACCCCCTCCCCAGCCCAGTCTCTCCATAGCTGACCTCAGAACCCTCTCCAAAAAGTTCTCCTTGATGTCTAACCCTAGTCTTAACCTCCTGCACATTGGAATCCCATTGTCTTTCCGTCCTGTAGGCAGGGGACAGAAAACCCCAAGGCTCAGATCAACTGTGCGGTGGCAACGTCCATCATCTCAGGGCTGATGCTTGGGGTAGGAATTAGAATTTTAGGGCACTTGTATCAGCTTCTAAAGGGGTTCCCCTAGGGGAAAGGCCCTGAGAGCCAGCCCAGGTCACTCCTCCCAGCCCCTCCTTTCTGTATCCCTGGGGAGGGGAACCCACCTTGGCCACGCCCCACCCCACCCCCCACCCCCAGGGGGCTGGGCAGGAGGAGCTTTGCTGGGGACCTTGCCCTGGCTTAGGCGGCTACTGTGGGCGGGCCCCTGGCCTTTCCAGCCTGGGCCTCCCCCTGCATTCTAGAGCCTGGAGCCGCTGCCTTTGCTGCTGCCACTGCAGGGCTGCCGCCTCTCCTCCTCAGCCTCTGACCACTTGCTGCACCCCACCCCCCACCCAGCTGCTCCTGTCACCTGGCCATGACCTCGGCCCCCCCAAGGATCCTGGCCCAGCCCTGAGCCCTGGAACCCCCAGTCCCCTCCCTTGGCCATGGCCAACTCTGGCCTTCAGCTCCTGGGCTACTTCCTGGCTATGGGTGGCTGGGTGGGCATCATCGCCAGCACAGCCCTGCCGCAATGGAAGCAGTCCTCCTACGCGGGCGACGCCATCATCACCGCCGTGGGCCTCTACGAAGGACTCTGGATGTCCTGCGCCTCCCAGAGCACCGGTCAGGTGCAGTGCAAGCTTTATGACTCGCTGCTCGCCCTGGAAGGTAGGCCTCATGCCCGCTGGGATGGGGAGGCGGGAAGTGGGGGTGAGGGACCCAGAGCAGGCTTTCCCACAGTCTGCCATCTGCCCTGGGCTGCACTCGCCAGCCCCTGCCCCCTTGCACTCTTGAAAAACCAGGTCAACCTGTCCCCTGACCGGGAACAGGGGCTCTAGGTTCTGGCAACTGTGGGTCCACATGCCAGCTCTGCCACTGTAACCTTGAAGGAGTCACTGACCCTCTATGTCCTCATCTGGAAAGGAGAGGACTAGGACTCTCGCAGGACTCTGGGAGGATCAGAGAGATGACTGCCAGCACTCAGAGGGGCTCAGTCAAGACCCTTCCCTCTGTTTCTCCCCACACCCTCTGCAGACATACTGTGTGCACATATCTACGTGACAGTCCTGCCACGTAGACAAGTATGTGGGCCCTTGGGTGCACCTACACACACACACACACACACACACACACACACACACACACACACACGCTGATTCAACAGATGTGAACTTGAGCAGACTCCAGGAGATGGTGAGGGACAGGGAAGCCTGGCATGCTGCAGTCCACGGGGTCTCGAAGAGTCGGACACGACTAACACATATGCACGTCCACACACAGGCACTTGAGTAGGCAGGTAGTCCTCCTCCTGAGGTGTGGGGCTGAGCCTGACAAGTTGGCTCGTAAACAGACACCACTTTAGCTCTACCCTGGCTGGGAGCCCACCCACCGCCCTCTGCCCAGGGCCCCACAGGCCTGAGCCAGGCTGCTGTCACATGGCCCCCGCCACTGCGGACCAGACAGGTCATCTGGCCTCCATCAGGGACCCAGATGCCCTGAGCTGCCCCTGGACCCAGGACTGGCCCCAGCAGCAGGCATCCAGCTGCCATGGGTGACTCAAGGGGCAGAGGGAAAGCTGACCAGCGTCAGATCCCTCAGCTCCTCCTTCCGCCGGATCTGAGAGGCCCCAGGAGAAGCTGCCTCCCAACCCCACTGCCTGCAAGGCCTGTGCCAGGCCCCAAAGGGAGTCGCCTGGCCAGAAAGCAGCAGATGGGAGAACTCATGCCCCCCGTCACCACACACTATCCAAAAGAACCCGCAAGCGAGGGTGTGGCTCAGCTCCACACCCTGCTCTCCCACCCTCCCCATCCCCTCTCACCTACGGCAAGTAGCACCTTCAGCTTCAGCTCCAGGCCCCCCATCTTGGGCTCCGGCTCAGTCCCTCCCACTCCACTCAGGTCACATCCAGTCGGCGCGAGCCCTGATGGTGGTGGCTGTGCTCCTGGGCTTCGTGGCCATGGTCCTCAGTGTTGTCGGTATGAAGTGCACTCGGGTCGGAGACAGCAACCCCATCGCCAAGGGCCGTGTCGCCATCGCTGGGGGTGCCCTCTTCCTCCTGGCGGGTAAGTGCCCAGCTCCTCCCCCCCATCTTGACCATAGCCAGCAGCCCCATGCTGGGTGGCCATCTGGGGGCCGGAGAGAGCTGAGACCTCCCTCCCCTGTCCTTAGGCCTCTGCACTTTGACAGCCGTCTCGTGGTATGCCACCCTGGTGACCCAGGAGTTCTTCAACCCCAGCACACCTGTCAATGCCAGGTGAGTGCCGGGGCATGGCTTGAGCCATGGCTGGGCCTCCCGCTCCACCTTCTCTGAGGCCACTGGCCTTCGTCCCGCAGGGCACCTGGCGGGGAAACTAGGGACAGGCCCCAGGGGCTGTTGCTGAGAAGTTCTTTGGTGTGGGGAGCAGACAGCATGTGGCTGGGCCCTCCAATGGGGCGGGAAGCTGATGGAAGCCACTCCAAGGGGTAATGCCCTGGCTCTGGATTTAAATCCCAGCTCCACACAGGCTGGCTGTGTGACTGGCAATTCCTTAATCTTTCTGTGCCTGGTTTCCTGCCCTGGAACATGCAGCTAGGACCAGGGATGCAGCTCAGTGTGATTGTGAGGGTTCTATGAGATGGTGCAAGTAAGGGCACCATCTCACTGGGTTGTTATTTCTTTTTTTTGTTTGTTTGTTTGTTTTTTGGGGGGGTTGTTATTTCTGTAGGAGGCACAGGGACTTGGAGCCAAAGAGATGAGGTTGGAAAAGTCTTAAGGGCAGATAGCAGAGGCCCTTGCAGCCATAGGAAGCTTTTTTTTCCCCATCTTCAGGTGGAAGGCAGGACAATCCCTCTGGCTGTGGTGTGAGAATGATGGGAAGTGGGCAAGGCCAGTAACGTTCTGTTGTAGAGGTCTGGAGCAGAGGGCTTGGGGCTGAGTGGCAGAGATATTTGGAGGCTAAAATGGTCAAGACTTGTAAGGTCAAGGTGTGGGGGCCAAATAAGGGGCTCTGTGAAGGGACTGACCCCTCCCCTTACCTCTCAGCTCTGCCAGGAGCAGAGAATGGGACAGTCTCAACCCCAGTTATCCCAACAGACCTTGAGGCCTGGGGTGGAGGGAGGATGAGGAGAGATGGCTGGGTGGTTGCAGTCTGGAAGGTTCCCTGGAGGAGGCAGCAATATGGAGAGGGGAGGAAAAGATTTCAGTAGTGAGGTTCATTCCCCGAGGCTGGCAGCTGTAACCACGAAAACCTGCCCAGCAAGAGGTAGCACAGCTCAGAGATGCCAGGCTGGCACTCACCCTGCCCCTTCAGCACTCCTCAAGGTTGCCCAAATTGCAGGCCCTGTGCTGGGTCCTGGGGACATGAACGAATCTGGTGCTGTCTGCCCTCAAGGTGCTCCCCGGGGAGCCAGACCAGCAAGAAATGATCAGCCACCATGTGAGAGTCAATGCCAGGTGGCGAGCAAAGAGGAGTCAGGGAAAGCTGCCGGAGGAGGTGGCATCTGCACTGGGTCCTAGAGGAGGAGGGGACGCAGGTAGCGGGACGCTCCAGCAGGGGGCGCCTCGGGCCCTAAGGTGGGGAGACCTGGGCGCTGCAGAGGGGACGCCGGGCTGCCCCGCCCCGCTTAGGGGTGGAGAGGCGGGAGTGCTAGGTGGAGCAGGCGAAGGAGTCTGGCCTTCTCCAGAGGGCGGTGAGAGCCCAGTGACGAGTTCCGTGGGCCAGACCATGACCAAGAGAGGTGGCTGGACTGCCCCATTCCTCCCGTCCCTGGCGGCCTGGCGGGGACCCCCCCCCCCACACACACACACACCCTTGCACTGGCCAGAGGAGGAAAGGGGCCCGAGGTTGCACGGAGCAGACCAGCTTGGACCTGGGTCGCTCTGAGCTGGTGGTGCTTATGTGCTGGGGCAGGGGCTGAAGAAAGGGTGTGTGTTCATCCCAACTTCCCCAGATGTGCGTTCATTCATCCCAGCTTCCCCAGAGAGCCCGAGGAGGCTTGTGAGGCCCCAGCCTCCGCTCCCCACGCCCTGCCCACCCTCTGCTCTGCCAGGCAGAGGCTGGGAGCCCCCCGGGGGAGATCGGGGCGGGGCAGGGTCGGCACAGTCACACCTGATGGTGTCCTCCACCCCTCGCAGGTACGAGTTCGGCCCAGCCCTGTTCGTGGGCTGGGCGGCCGCCGGCCTGGCCCTGCTGGGCGGCTCCTTCCTCTGCTGCACGTGTCCGGAGCCCGAACGAGCCAACAACAGCCCGCAGCCCTACCGGCCGGGTCCCTCCGCGGCTGCCCGAGAGTACGTCTGAGCTTGCCCAGCATCTGCTGGCCCGTGCAGCACCCCGGGTGGGGCCAGGAGGGCTCAGGGGGTCCCCCAGGTCGGCTAGGGCTCTGAGCAGCTTGTCCCCAACCTAGGCACCCAGTCTGCGTCCTGAGACTCAGACCCGGACATTCAGAGAGAGGCGGGAGGCCGGCCCCAGCCCTCCTGCGCCGCTGGGGCCAGGGCCAGGGCCAGGTACAGGCAGGGACCTGTCCACACCCCAGCCAGCTGCAGTTCCTTTCCTGGCCACTTATTTACTCTCTATGCTGGGCCTGGAGGACGCAGCAATAAAGACGCCCTGGGGGTGGCCAGAGCCCATTGTCCCTCTGCCCCACGGGGCTTCTCACAACCCCAGGAAGGAAGTAGCGCCAGGATGACACTTGTCCCGGATTACACACAAGGAAGTGGGTTCAGAGAGACCAGGAGGCGTGGCCCGGCTGCCTCTGAATTCAGGTCTTGCAGTATGCCTGGAGCTGCGTGGACACACACAGATGTCTGAGCCAGGCCATGTCACTCCTGCCCCAGAAATGAGCTCCTGCTGCAGGGCTGCTGTGAATTCCACTTGCCAGTCCCTGAGTCTGGGCCTGAATCCCACAGCCCCTGCCCCAGCCCCACTGCCCTCTGTTCACCCCACTAATTAGCTCTCCTCTCTTTTGACTTTCAGACCAGTTGTTAAATTGTCCGCCTCCACCAAGGGCCCCCTGGGTGTGTAATGTCCAGGTCCCCAGCCTGGCTCTGCCCCACCTTGCCACACCTAGACTATGTGCTTGATATTTTTTGGAAAGAAAAGTGAACATCCAGCTCTTGAGTGTGGTGTCATTTGATCCGTCTCTGGTATGGCAGAGCTGGACCCTGGGATCCTTGGGCACAAAGATGGGGAGACAGGTCCAGTAAGGGTTACACAGCACATCCAAGCTGGTCAGGATCCTCCCTGACCGTCCTTAGGTTGGCACCAGCACCTCCTTGGTCAGAGACGCAGCCCTGCTGCTCTGGCTGTCCTGGAGCCCTCCTGGGAAAGGGGGTGATCCCAGGGAGACCCTCTCACTTGGTGCTGGGGGCCAGAGCCGGGTGAGAGGACACGAAGGAGGAGTTGGCTGCCTGGAGAAGTGCCTGAGGGAAGGACGTTAGGGCATTGCAGGAGTGTCGGAAACTCTGCTCCCAGCCCAGTGCTGCGTCCTCTCCCACACCCACCCCTCTTGTCTCCAGTCTGCTGAGACCCCACTGTTTCTGCCCTGGAACCAGAGTAGGGAGGGGCAGCCTGAGGCTGCCTGAGTCAGCGGCTGGAGCTCTCACCTCACACAGGGCTGTGGGCAGAGCTGGAAGGACTTTAGGTCTTGAAGTACAGTTATCACCTCCTTCATACCGAAGCAAGTGTGTGTGCGGGCTTAGTCGCTCAGTCGTGTCCCAATCTTTGCTACCCTTTGGACTGTAGGCCGCCAGGCTCCTCTGTCCATAGGATTTTTCAGGCAAGAATATGGGAGTGGGTTGCCATTTCCTTTTCCAATAGAAGCGAGAGTCCTCAAAGGAATATAGGGAAAATTAACCCAGATGAGCCCCTGCTGTCATACTCAGGTGCTGCCCACCTGAGACATCCTCCCGGGACCCTCGGCCTCTCTCTGGCCTCTGCCCTCTGTCTCTCCCAACCAGAAGGAGCTGACCACAGCTCTTGGAAAGAACTGTCCCTTTCCTTCCCCTGCCCTCCTCAGCCAGTTCTCTTCTGGCTTCCTCCACCACCCGTCCAGTGACATCTCCTACCCAGTCACGGATCCCAAGGACGCAGCTCAACCGTCTCCCCCTGACGTGCCTCTGAGAGGTGAAGTCAGACGAGATGACCGTCCAGCTCCAGGAGAAGGGAGGGGAGAAGCAGACGGCAGAGCTGCTGTGGGATCATCCACGGGCGGCCTGGCCTGGCGGCAGCTGCGCATACATAGGGGCACCTGAGGGGCTAGAAGGGGTAGGTGGCTGCGCCTAAATGGGTTCACCAGAGCCCTGCGTCTCGAACGAGGTGAGAGGTGAACGAGAGCTACGGAAGAGCCTCTCTGGGTGCCTGACATGGTAACGTAGGGGTTCTTGGCTCTGCTCGCTCATTCAGGTCACCTGGGGAGCTGATGTCCAGCCCTCTCTGCCACCTCCAGGCATCCCAACCTAATGGTCTTGAGGTGGCCACGTGGTGGACCTGGGCACCAGAAGTCAGCACATGAGGGCACTTCTGTGAGGCCTGAAGCTTGGGGCTGTGGCAGCCACATTTCTTGCTCCTCTGAGGCAGTCTCGAAAGGCAGGTAAAACAAGAGGCGAGAAAGACGAAAGGAAGCCCCTCTTCCTCTGCCTTTCCCGAGACCAGGCCATTCCGTGAGGACACCACACCCTCCCAGTAAATAAATAAACCCCTTTCCGCTGAAACAGTTTTGAGTTTTGACTTCTGTCACACACAGCCATGTTCAGGGACCACCAGATGCTTAGGGCTTGGTAGGCAAATGTTGGGACAGCGTGTGCTGGCTGCTTCAGGGCTGGGCTGTGCGGGGGACAAGCGCCAGGCCAGCGGGTGGCCCCACAGCTGGGTGGGAGCAAACTTCTGTGTGATCCTTTGTGAAGGGACGCCTTTTGTGCCCATAGCCAAAGACTGGACAGGTGGAGAGTCAGGTGACCGCTCACAACCCAGTGGTTCCTGGCAATGGGAGGATGCCTGGGAAGAACTCAAGAGTTTGCAGCTAGAAGAGTTTGGGAAGCTAATCCCCCCAGGCCTCTTCTCTTTCAAATGTTTACATCACAGTCACCTTGTCTGCCAACCTGTGACAGGGTCAACTGTCCAGGCCTCCTGTTTCCTATCCTAGCCGCAAGGCCAGAGGACTGAGAGGAGACCCAGGTAGGTTGTGCTGTTATTATTTTACTAGCAGAGTTCTTTCAAGGATGAAATTAAGTGTTAGTTGCTCGGTTGTATCCAACTCTTTGCAACCCCATGGACTGAAGCCATCCAGGCTCTTCTATCCATGGAATTCTCCAGTCAAGAATTATTGGAGTGGGTGGCCATTCTCTTCTCCAGGGGATCTTCCTGAGGCAGGGATCAAACCCAGGTCTCCTGCATGGCAGGCAGGTTCTTGACCGTCTCAGCCATCAGAGAAGCTAAGAATGAAATTGGCGGGCCATAGAAGATGGTTTGGGGAGGGATATACCTGTGCCCTCAGCCTCGAAGGGAAGCCGGAGTACCAAGGTAACAGATGTTCAGCTGAGGGGTGTGAACCAGGTGCTGGAGTATCTGACCAGACACTCATCTATTGCCTGCATCTGAGAGTATAGATAGACTGAGTATTAGAGGATGTCAAGGAATTATGGTTAATTTTGTGTTATATGTATTATTCATCTTATGTGATAATGACACTGGTTATCATTTTTAAGCCTTGTCTGTCAGACATGCACGCTGAAACAATGCAATGGCTGGATTTTCTTTAAAAATACTCTAGGAATAGAAAAGTCAGGGGCAGGGAAAATTTTTTAAATAAGACTGGTAAATGCCAGTGGTACTTAGGGGTTCACTCTGTTTTTCTCTGTGTGTTTAAAAATGAAAAAAAAATCAAAATGTTAAAAATACATCTAAGTTTTGCTGGTTTGTAATTTTATATACTTCCCATTCGAATAAAGGTGATGAAGACTCTTGTCACTCAAAGCAGAGTCTTCCAGCCACAAGCATCACATCACCCCAAACCTTGTTAGAAGTGCAGAATTTCAGGCTCCACTCCAGACTAGGAGAAACAGATACAGCATTTTCAGGAGATCTCTGGGTGATTCTGGAGCATTTCGGAAAGGCAGGTGTAGGCTAGTGAGAGCTGTGTGTTGCTTCTCCTTTTCTGGATGAGAATTTCAACTGAGCTACCATTGACTAACTGGATATAATGAAAGTGGTTTAATTTAAGATTTTGTCTAGAGGTGGAAAGATTGTCAGGAACACAACTAAACCTGTTCCAGGCAAAATTGGACATGAAGAATGGACAACACCCATTAGTGCTTCCTGACCATCTCTCCTCAGAGAGCACATAAAACTAATACTTAGTTCAATTTATGAGAATATTGTAGGCAATTTTATTCTGGATACTATATAGTCTTGTTAAAAACAACAAGAAAAAAAAAAAAGAAAAAAAAACCAACAAGAAATGTGGAGGAAACAATCACTCTGCTGAACAGCAGAAATTAACATTATGTTGTAAATCAACTGTGAGTAAGTGAAGTTGCTCAGTCGTGTCCGACTCTTTGCGGCCCCATTGACTATACAGTCCATGGAATTCTCCTGGCCAGAATATTGGAGTGGGTATTATTAGTTCCTTCTCCAGGGTACTGTACTTCAGTAAAATTTTTTTAAAAAGCAAAAAAATGTTGAGGAAAGGGTAAACAATTCTTTTTTTTACCAATTTTAACAATTCTTTTTTCGAGCATCAGAGGACTGACTCAATGCTATGGAGTCACGGAGTCAAAACCTGAACCACTGTCTCTCCCTCTCTGTGTTGGTGGCCCATGTGGTTGCCACAAAGCTGGAGTCCTTGGTTGCTGGGTTTGGAGATTGGTTACATATAAGGGGATTGAACAAATAAGTAAATTTGTCGTTGTTTAGTCGCTCATTCATATCTGACTTGTGACCCCATGGCCTGTAGCCCTCCAGGCTCCTCTGTCCATGGGATTTCCCAGGCAAGAATGCTGGAGTGGGTTGTCATTTCCTTCTCCAGGGGACCTTCCTGACCCAGGGACCGAACCCTCATCCTCTGCATTGCAGGAGGATTCTTTACCAATCACCGGGGAAGCCCAAATAAGTATCTACACTGGAGGTAATTGAAGCGTCTTCTCACTGTCAGAGAATGGATTTACAGAGTTGGAAAGGGGGAAGACTAGAATAAATCTTGAGGTGTTGGATTGGAATTGGAGGTATGCGGATGAACATACAGCTTTCAATATATGTAGATAAATGTAGAAATACAGTTGTATATGTACATGTGTATAATATACATACACAGAGCCTTCTGTAACCACAGCCATGGAACTGGAGATATGGAGAGCCCACTGTACTACAGTATTTTATATAAAGGACTTGAGCATTCAGGGATTTTGGTATGGTTGTGGTTGGCAGGGGAGGGGGTGGACAGGTGTGGTTCTGGAACCAATCCCCCATGAGTACTGAGGGCTGACTGTACATCCCCTAGACAGGTCAAGAAGCAATGACCCCCAAGGGCAAGCTCATATCTTGATTTCTGAATACCATGCAGAACCCCAGGGAGATTCAAGGAAAGTACAAAATAATCTTGGAGCATCTTGTTCCAGAAAGTAAGAATGTGCTCAAGGAATGATGGAGATGTGTCTAAAGGATTCAGAAACCAGATTAAAGGGTTCCCTCTGATTTTATCTGGAATAGTTTGATCATCAAAATTCATAGTGACAGCAATGGATTTTATTTTTTTTTCAGTAATGGATTTTAACTGTGAATAAAAATAAGAATCCACTAGTTCCTAGAGATATGAATAATTAAATAAGTGGGGAAAAAGAAAAAGCTTTACAGTAAAATGGCAATACGTGTAATTTACTAACTAAGAAGTACAAAATACTTAATTTTGCAGTGATGAGCACAGCAGACATATCTTAATCAAGTGATAAGAGTTAATACCACCAGTAATGAAACAAGACAAATGTAGATGACTCCTAAGATAGAGATGGAAGCTTTGAACTCACGTATGATGAAAACAGAACCTTTCACTTCCATTTTTGAAAGATGTTTTTGCTGAGTATAGAATTTTAGGTTGACTCCTTCACCCTTTTTCAGCACTTTGTAGATGTCATGCTAGTGTTTGCTAGTGTTTTCTAGCTTACATAGTTTTAAAATCAATAGTCTGCTGTAGTTCATATTGTAGTTCCTTTGTTTCTCTCTGGCTGTTTGTCAGATTTTCTCTGTCTTTGGTTTCCTTAAATCTGACTATGATGTGCCTGGATGTATTTTTTCCTTTGTATTCATTTTGGTTCATGTTTTCTGAGTTTCCTGGATGTGTGATGTATTAACTTTCATTGACTTTGGAAAATTTGCAGCCATTATTTTTTCAAATGTTTCTTCTGCTACATTTTTCCTATGTTCAGCAGCTACTTCAGTCACATGCTGGATATTGTGTCACAGCTCTTCAATGGTCTGTTTTCCCCATGTTTTGGTTTGTACAATTTCTACAGACATATCTTTAAGATCGAGACGTTTTCCTCCACTGTGTCATCATTTGATGAGCACATCTAAGCAATTCTTCACTTCTGCCGATACCTTGTGCTTAGTTTGAGACCTGGAATCCAGAGTTTTTCTTCGTGCTACTGAGCTTTGGCATTCAACACTTCCTGCATGCTGGCACCAAAGGCAGCCTCTCCATGCTCTTGTTCCTTCCCCAGAAACAGCTTGCCATTGCTTGCTTTATGACACAAGGCGCATGGTGGCCGAGGTCTTCTCAGTTCTGCCCCAGCCTTACTCATAGACCAGCCCTGTGGACCTGAGCGTCTGACCTCTGCCTTGTGATGACAGTGGGTTTTGGGTGGGAGTTTCCTGCCCTCCCATCAGGAAGCAGATTTCTGTTTTGTATCAATTCAGGATCTTAGTAAGGAGTTTCCTATTTTTCTCTAGTGTTAGGCAGCTTTTGCTTCTACCCCAGCTCAGAGGTAGGCAACCTTGGTTTAGGACTTACTTCTTACTTAGCTTTTCATTCCTTTTTTATCTCCTAATATTTCAAATAGGATCATTATCTTCTGCTTGTTAATGCCTATCTGCTGCTTGTGAGTATTCTTCGTTATTATCTCTAAATGTCTGTTGTTTTTTTTTCACCTTCATATCCTACCGTGTATGGAATCCTAAGTTGGCAATTATTTTCTTTCAGGTCACTGAAGATATTTTTCTACTCTCAGACTATCATTTTACTATTTTCTGGCATCCATTGTTTCTGTTGAGAAATATCAGCTTAAATGTCACTCCTCTGAAAGTAACCTTTTTTTCTTCCTGTCTACTTGCAATATATTCTTTTGCCATTAAAAAAAAAGTGGTATAATTTTTGATGTGTTTAGATGTGGATTTCTTTTTATTTAACCTCTTTGGGACTCTTGACTCTTCTGGTATCTCCCCCTCTCCCCACCCCAGTCATTTCTGATTGAGTCTTAGTCATTATCTCTTCAATTTTCTCCTTTTTTCTTTCTTCTGTGGCTACAATTACAGACTGGTTGATTTTCTTACTATATTCTCTACCTCTTAGCTTTTCTCCTCTCTTTTCCACATTGTTTATTCTCTGTATTTCATTAGAAATGATTTCCTTCATCTATCTCTCAGTTAATATTTATTTTTATTTTTTGACTGCACTGCATGGCTTGTGGGATTTTCATTCTCTGACCAGGACTGAACCCAGGCCCTCAAAAGTGAAAGCATGGAGTCCTAATTCCTAGACCACCAGGGAATTCCCTTTTTATCTTCAGTTTTTAACTAGCTTCTGAACCTGTCTATTGATTTCTTTGGTGTACTGTATTTTTATAGTCTCAGATTCCCATCTGGTTAACTTAAAAAAATCTGCTGTCAATTTATAGTTTCTGGTTCCCTGCTTTATTAGTTTGCCAGGGATCCTATAACAGAATAATGTATGTTGGGTGGCTTAGACAATAGAAATTTATTTCCCCACATTCTTGCAGGCTGAAAGTTCAAGGTGTAGGCGTAGGCAGAGTTAGTTTCTCTCTGAACACTCCGTCTTTAGATTGTGGAAGCCTGTCCTCTTCTGGCGCCTTCGTGGTCCTTCTTTGTGTGTGTGTCTATGTCTTAATCCAGTAAACATAGTTGCTTTACATTCTACGTCTAATATTTTTGGCCTCTGGGCTACCTGTGGGTCTTTTTCCACTGTCTGCTGCTTCTACCTTCTACTAGTTCTTGTTCATGATGACTTGTCTCCTGTAGACCTAATAATCTTTGAACGTATGCTTGATTTGGCATTTGTAAAACATTTGTAGAAATAATTCAAAGCCTCAGATTATATTATTTTCCACAAATAATATTTTACTTGCTTTAGCTGGGTGCCTGGGGTTGGGGAGTGGAACCAGCATTTCAGGATCACCTTTAAGTCTAGGGCTTGAGATATGGGCCCCCATATGACTCCAAGTCAGGTGGCAATCTATGTGAGGGTTGGTTAATTTACTACCATGGTAACCATTCAAAGTCCTCAACTCAGAGCATGGGGTAATACACAAGGGTTCACATGCTTGCCGGCCCTCTAGCAGTTACAACTGCCTCTTCCAGGTCAGCAAACTTAAGCTTCCAGATAAGAACCCAGTCTCTGTTGTCTCTTCTAGATTTTCAAACATATCCAGGGAAAAGGAAGCCCTGAAAATCACTTACTTTTCTACACTTTCATCCTCTCCTGGACCTGGCCTAGTAGTTTGTATTTTAATCTCTTAAAGCTTAAAAAAATTACATATTTTGCCTAGTTTTTTTTTTTTTTTTTTGGTGGAAATTTTGCTTTATTTCAGTTGCCAGCAACTAGGGTGGGGGTGTGGAGGTCGATTAGAGAATATAGTCAGGCTCCTCTGTCCATGGGATTCTCCAGGCAGTAAAACTGGATTTGGTTGCCATTTCCTTCTACAGGGGATCTTCCTGACCCAGAGGTCGAACCTATGTCTCTTAAACATTGGCAGGTGGGTTCTTTACCACTAGCATCACTTCTGTTTATACGCTATTTTTTCATCTTTAGTCCTGTATCTTCAAACATTTGTTCTAAAAGCTGTCTAGATCTGCTACCAGGTCTGTCTCAGGTTGTAGTTTCTGTTGGTTTTCTTTCCTTTGATTGAGCCATATTTTCCTTTGTATGCCTTATGATTTGTTATTGTTGTCATTAAAAACTTGACATTGAAACTAATAATAACCCTAGAAATCACATTTCTCTCATCTCCAGGGTTTGGTGTATTTTTGTTTTCTTTTACTCTAGGCTGTATCTGTACCAAGGATCAGCTTAAGGTGTACATTCAAGGTATCTTCAGCTCATTTCTGAGCTGTCTCCCCCAACCACCCCCACCATCCTGGTATGTGCAGTGACTAACTCCCCCCTCCCTCGTATGTGGGTGCTTTTGATTGTCCTTTAGACTAAAATGAAGAGGGGGGAGGCACCAGCTTTTTATATTCCCTGAAAGTCCCTTCAGCTGAAGGGGATAGGCTTGCAACAATGAGGGTAGGTGAACAACAATGACTGCTGTCTCTGTGTTTGCACCTCCTTGATCAGAAACAGCTGACTGACTACAATCAGAACACAATCCCAGTATTTAGGGGACAGGGTCTTTACTGCTCTTTGGCTGCTGCAAGGTATGTGCAAGGTGCTCCAGGAACAACTGCATGCCTTAGGGCTGAGCTGGGTAGTCACTGCTGAATTAAGAGCCAAAATACCCAATTAATCTCAGTTTACTATATGTCTTCCCTGGATGTTGCAAGCCTTCAAAATAGTTTCAGTTCAGTTGCTCAGTTGTGTCTGACTCATTGTGACCCATGAATTGCAGCACACCAGGCCTCCCTGTCCATCACCAACTCCCGGAGTTTACTCAAACTCATGTCCATCGAATCGGTGATGCCATCCAGCCATCTCATCTTCTGTCATCCCCTTCTCCTCCTGCCCCCAGTCCCTCCCAGCATCAGGGTCACATCAGACCAATTCTACCAGTGTACTTGTTGAGATTACGAGGACAGATTCCTGGTGCTTCACACTCGGTCATCTTCCCAGAATCCTTTCTCACCTCCTTACTTTTCTGTGATGCTTATGTTAGTCTGGGTTCTCCAAGCAGTAGACCCCCACCCTCCCCACAATAGGATTAAAATGCAAGAATTTTACTATGGAAACACCTTTAAAAAATGGGTAGGGGGCTGGGGGAGCCATCAAGCCTAAGTGAAGGAATACTGGGTTGAAGAACCATAGACTGCCATGGAGTCTAAGTCAGTGAGCTGTCAGAGGAGTTCAACATCTTCCAGGAACAGGACTGTTTTAGAAACTGCTGAGCTTACTCATTGATTGGCTCGGTAGCACTTAGAAAGCACAGTCTCAAGGCAAACATGGTGGCAGATTTCACAGCAAAGCATCTTGGGTCAGTTATACTACCTGTAGTTAAGAGACTTGCAAGTCATACTCTCATGGCCACCACAATTTCAGTTTACAGTGTTCAGAGCTCCTATCTAGTTGATACTTAAAATTACTATAACAACAGCCTACATTTACTGAGCACTAACTGATGCTCCAATACTTTGGCCACCTGGTGACAAGAGCCAACTCACTGGAAAAGATCCTAATGCTGGCAAAGACTGAAGGCAAAAAGAGAAGGTGGGGTGGACAGGATGAGATGGTTAGATAGCATCACTGACTCAATGGACATGAATTTGACCAAACCCTGGGAGGTACTGCAGGACAGAGGAGCCTGGCCTGCTAGAGTCCATGGGGTTGCAAATAGGGCATGACTTAGCAGCTGAACAGGACTTCCCTGGTGGCTCAGATGATAAAGCATCTGAGAGACGGTCTGTGGGAGACCCGGGTTCAATCCCTGGGTGGGGAAGATCTCCTGGAAAAGGAAACGGCAACCCACTCCAGCATTCTTGCCTGGAAAATCCCATGGATGGAGGAGTCTGGAAGGTTATAGTCCATTGGGTCGCAAAGAGTTGGACACAACTGAGCGACTTCACTTCACTAGCAGCTGAACAACAAAACATAAGGTATTCTTAGTTAATCTTCACAAGAAACTTGGGAAGTAGGTACTATTTACCTCTACTTTCATTGTGGCAGGACTGGAACTCAGGTTTTCTGACTGCAAATCACTTTTCCATCCTGGTGTCTCAAAATGATCTATGAAAACTGAATTTTATGCATAGGGTAAGTGAGACATTTGGTAGCACCACAGAATCACAAAGCTCTTCTTGTCTGGCCCCTTCTTCCCCAACCCCACATAAACATGTTTCCTCATACTTCAAATTTGCTATCTCTGGAATGACCAGAACTCCCGGGCAGTCTTTTCATCCCAGTGTAATTGGCAATCAAATCTCTGTCACTCTCAAGAGCATCTATTTGGCTAACACATAAATTATACGGTCTAACATTACTTATTTTGCCCTTCCAGCAGCAGGCCTCGCTTCCGCCATCCCACTTCTTCCCAACGTAGTAACAGTTACTGAGCTTTCACTCTGTACCCTTGTAGATCTTCGGATGTATCAGGGAAAAAGCAAACACAAAACACAAACAAGAATATCTGCCCTTTACTTTCTGGTGAAGAGAATAGCTATTTTAAACTGAGTGGTCAGGGAAAGCCTTCCTAATCTTTCCCTGAAATAACAGAGGGAGAAAGGCATTTAGTTCCTGGAGGAAACAATCTTCCTGTCAAAAAGGGAAAGTAAGTGTAGAAGTCTTGATTTGGAATATGCTGGCACATTCACGTTAAAGAAATGTGAGGTTGGTGTAGACCAGAGAGAAAGCAGTAAAAGTGGGTGTGGGACACATTGTTAAGACTCCTGTAGGGTTTTGTTCAAAAGTGACACTGGAAGCTTCTGAACAGTTTTGAGCAGAGAAGTGACCCAGAGTCTGACCCAGTTTTTAAGAGGACTGGCTGGAGACAGGTGGGGCAGGAATTTGGTAGCTGAGAGCTCACCTTGCAGATACAACAATCCAAGTTGTTGTATCTTGACAAGAGGCCTGAATCCATGTGGACAGCGGTGGGGAGAAGTGGTCAGATGCTGGCTATATCAAAGACAGAATCAACAGGATTTGCAGACTCTCTGGATGTGGAGTGTTCTAAGAAGTGAGAAGTCAGGATAAACTTGAGGATTTTGGCTGGAACCTGTAAGGATGGACTGTTACTGAGAAGTGGAAGGTTGAGCATGCAGCAGCCCTTGTCGCCACTCAGCTGCTGGGTCTGGGGACACCATCACATTTCCACAAGCCTGCTCTCAACCTTCGTCTCCTTGCCACTGAGCCCAGGGGACACTTTTCAGTCTCCCGCTTCTTGGACTGTTTGGTTTTGGTGCCCACTGAACCACTTCTTGGTTCTCCATGATTCCATGATGCTCCTCTTCCTGGATCCCTCACATCTTTGAGCCTCCACTCTATTCTCCACAATCACAGCTTTCAACAGCCACCTGACGGGCGGCCAGCACCCCAAACCTTCCCTATGGATGCTCCAGACACTGCAAACGGACCCCTCCCCTTTGTGCAGCCCCTGTTCTAGCAAATAGCTCTTATCTTCATCACCATTCTATAATCATGCCAGATTCTTCCCTCTTCCTCATTCCACATTCAGCTTAGTCCCCTCAAACTGGCACCCCATTTCTGAGAACATCTCAGATTTGACCTTTTCCTACTGCCTTATCTATGGTCTCATCTCATCTGGGCTTCTACAACAATGTTCCCTTTTTCTGTCCCAGAGTAACTTAAAGTGGTAACTATCCTATTTAAAAATCATCCAGTGGAACTCCCTGGCAGTCCAGTGGTTAGGACTCTACATTTTCACTGCTGAGGGCTCAAGCCCGATCCCTGCTCAGGGAACCGAGATCCCACAAGCTACAGCCAGCCAAAAACATACAAACATCATTCAGACCCCTTATCACCAGCTTCTCAGCCCAGACAGAAGGGCTGTACAGCTGGCTGCCCCAAGCCAGTAAGAGGTGCTAAACATCACCTGGATAGGTATTTATGCAAGTTGACTTTTTATCATTTATAGCTTTTAAAGACAGCCAGCCAGACTGAAGGGATGTAAGCAGGCTCTCCAGTATCTGAGGCGCCATTCAGAGCAGGGAGAGGTGGAATTCCTAACAAATGCTCCTTCCCCAGCCAAAAAGCAGCCTTCCCAGGCTAAGTGCCACTACAGAACCTCAGAAATGAGCCTGTCATGAACTATACTTGCCTGTCTACTTCTGCCAGGTGCTCAATTCCCGTTCAGTGCCACTACCTTAATTCCTATCAGCTCTCCTCTACTGACTCAGTATCGCTTCTCAAACCCCCCACTGTGCCAGACCCTGTGGATTTAGTCACCAGCTGCTTTTCTGAATGTTCTTTTAGCCTACTTCTCAGTAGGCTTGTGCTGAGGACACTCTCTTTGAGCCTCCTGTAGTGGCTTTCTTTTTCTAAACCCAGAGTACTGTGGTGCCCGATGGTGGGTTAATTCTATTACCCCATTGCCACTTTTCAAACTTCCCTGAAGCCCATGCCTTCAAACTAAGCTCACTATCCAGCAGCATTCCCTGACATTCCAGGGCCTTCTCCACACCTACTTCTATCAACTGACCTGAGGGAATTTCAACACCCAGGATCCTTTTGAACACCATGGTCTATTTTTGACCCCTTTACCTCCAGTACCGTCTTCCACACACATGATCATAACCTGAACTGTCACGACCAGTGCCCCAGGTCTCCAAGCTTGTTGGTTTAAGGCCAGGACCTCATTCTTACAGCTTCCTTAAACTAGTGCTTTTACTCTACCAGATCACTTTGGAACGTCAATTCACACTCATTCCAATCACCAAAGCAAGCTATGTACTCTCGGCGACTTTCACTAGTAAGGATACACCTCCCAGATCTGGGGATGGGGGAAGTGGATGCTGAGCACAACAGCATCAGCTTTTAACCTTGCATTCACCTGAAAAAATTTTTTATTTGGCGGTGCTGGGTCAGCTTTTCTCTAGCTGTGGTGAGTGCACGGGCGTCTCACTGTGGTGGCTCATCCTGGGACAGAGCACAGGCTCTGGAGTGTTCAGGTATCAGTCATTTCAGCATGTGAGCGTCCTAGCTGTAGTTTCCCTGCAGCATGTGGGATCCTCCCAGATCAGGGAACGAACCCACTTCCTGCACTGGCAGGCAGATTCTTTACCACTGAGCCACCAGGGAAGCCCTCTGCATTTGCTTTCAATACCTTGACTCTTTCCCTTCTGTTGGATTCAGCTGGCCAAGCTCAGGTGAAACCCAACCCTCCATCTGCTGGCAGTTCTACTTCCTTCGTATATTTCTTTTCCTATTCTCCACGACAACTATTTTACATCTTTTTTCTCTCCTCTAATCTCCAATCTCTCATCTTTTCTAAAACCCAAAAATGCTATTTTTTAAGAAACTGAATTTGAATAGATGGATCGACATCATTTGCTTTAACGTCTTTCAATAGTTTTGCTTCCTCCCAGATATTTGGAAAATGCTACTTAGTTCTACATTTCCTTGATACTACTATATTTATTATATGAAATAAATTTTAGCTCTTTACTAATAAATTATCCATTCTTCACTACAAGCTCTTCTGGTTTGTTACCACTATCACCTATTCCTTAAGTATTACCTGACTGCCTGGGCCATCCAGAACAAGCTTCAACAGAAACGAAAAGCATCCTAACTTAACTTTACAGAACAAAACAGACAACAAACTTGATTTGACTGACTTGGCACTCAGCTCCTTGCCACGTCTGTGCTCACTGTGCTCCAGCCAGAGGTCTTCAGGAATATGAGGTATTCAAACTGTTACAGCAAGAAAACCAGACTCACGGGTAAGCAACTAGGGTAGAGCTGTCAGAGGAAAGCACTGCAGCAGAGGACTGCTGCCACCGCCCCTCTCTAGGCTATCCAGTCCTTGTACACAGTGAATTCAGCATAATGTGCTGGGTGACATGAGAAAAATACACATGAGAAAAACATTGTTCTGTTTGCAACACTGGCAAAAAGACTACAACACAAAAAGCGTTCTTCCTTGCCATGGTTTTCAAAATCACATTCTTACATTATTGGGTTATATAAGCAATGTTTAAATCATTCTCCACAACATATATCCCAAATCCAGAAAAAGCATTTCAAAGTGTTAACTGATATAAGCCCAGCTACTTGCCTATTTTTTCCTACTTTATTCACCAGTCCCCTGAACTAAAACTACCACTGCAATGCAACTCTCAGTTCTGTGAATGCCAAGCCCATTCTGGACAGGCACACGGCACTTCATGACTCCCAGATATGCCTCTCTAGCCAACTGTGTATCCCCAAGGTCTCAAAAACTGGCCAGAATGATCCAGAATATCTCCGGATAGCAATCATTAAATTACTCCATAAAGGAAAGTAAGACACTATAAAATATAGAACATGCTTAGGTTACAAGGGTGCCGAGAACAAAATGAAATGTCACTGACCTCTATATTCTTTAAGCAGCCTTCCCACAAGCATTTGTGGTTACCATCTCTAGTACCCAAGTAAAGCAGCTAAGCTGTGTTTACCGAGTATAGCAGTCTCTGTGGCAGACATCTGCTAACTAAGGTGGGTGTCCAACCTGCAGGCTGAAATAACTCATAGTCCTGTTAGTCTCCACTAGAGCATGCCCTCCCTTTACCACTGCCTCCCAGTAAAAGGAACTCACCGAAAGGAAAAAGGCTGGATTATCAGAGCAAATCTTTTCTAATTTTCAGTACAGGTATGCTACTCAACAAACGATCACACATTTTAAGAACATTTCCTTGAATAAATACCACTGAGTATCACCTATCTGCAGAGATTTAAGCTAATACCCAGCTGAGTACTTACACACTAAAATGAAGCAAGGCAGAAATATACAACAAAGACAATTATTTAAGACCTTTATTAACAGGTGCTTGCAGTTTGTTGACTTCTTTTTTTTTGAAAAAATCAAGCTGTAAACTTTTATTACAAATTAAAAATGAGGTTCTTAAAAATCTCAACTTGACCAGATATGAAACAATTTAAAAACCTTTAAAGGTGTATTGAGAAAAAACAGGCTTTTTTTTTTTTAAAAAACACGTTTGTCATTACCAAAAAGAGACGTCTTTAGGTAAAAATAATAAAAACCCCATGCTGCATAGATAATGCAGATAGTTCTAGTTATCTGGTCAACAGGCAAAAAGCAAGCACTTAAGGTCTTCAGCTCCAATCTTTTGTTCATTTCTTATTGCTGGAATTTCATATTCATTTCTTCTTGTTGGATGACTAAACTGCAAGAGAAAAAAAAAAAGTTTTTCAATTACCTTCCACAGTTCACTGCAATCTTTTAGTATATCAAATTGCTCCAGATCAAATGAGCTAGGTAGGGAAGGTATTAACACATCTCATATTGGTTTACCTTTACACAGCAGTTCATAACAGGAGTGGGCACTGCTATATAATAAGAATGGTTACTCGTAGATTCTGAATGACCCTTTGACACTCAAAATAGGGTGGGGGGGGAGTCTCACTGGCTGAAAATGGAATTCTAGACCCAAACAGAGACAAATGCATGTCTCCTAGAATCAAGTAAAAAGGGAATCCTCTTAATTTTAGAATTGATGATGTAATGCCAAAGTCACCACTTTCCTCAAACAGACCATACTGGTCACCATCACCTACGTTTTTAATCTGAGTAGCTATCCCACTGATTTTTGAAAATGAAGAATGTCACAATGTAATTACTTTGTTAGGGTAAGGTTAGCAAGACCTTCCTCAGCTCACTGGTGTTTGTGTGTGGACTCAGTCATGAGTCATGACTCTTAGTGACCCCCATGGACTACAGCCCACTAAGCTCCTCTGTCCATAGAATTTCCCAGGCAAGAATACTGGAGTGGGTTGCCATTTCCTTCTCCAACTTACTGGTAAAATCATACAAGAAAGTTGACAAAAAGCCCTAATACACAAGATACAATGTAAAGCTAGGCCAAAGTATGGCTCTGATATATAGTCCATTAACAAAATGACTTTCAAATCATCTTAAGATTAGTTTGGGTAGAAGACACGGGTAAGTTTAAGTGGCTTACTTTACCTGATGAACTGGGTTTTCCTCTCTTTCATTAACAGGTATCACTCATGACTGCCTAGAGGCCAGAAGGCCATCTTACTTACCCGGATGATGGTAGAGATGGTAAGCCGGCATTTACTCAGCCCCGCCCTGCTCAGCCTCGGGAGCGGACGAATTCTCAGCTGGTGGATCGGCTGCTTTTGTCTCTTTGCCATCTTGTGGTTTAGGGTTTTCTGGGCGTCTGCGTCGGTAATTGAAGTTGCGGCGGTACCGACGTTGAGGTGGTTGCTGACCTTGGGTCTCATCTCCTTGATTTTCCTTATCTTCTTCATTGCCGTCCTCTCTGGGCTGTCTTTGGCGAGGAGGGCCCCTGGAATGAACATTGCGGAAACTTGCAATGATAAAAGCTTCTTTCTTTAATCAAGTCACCAGGTTAACACACTTGCCCTTTCTGTGTATCAAGTGGTATGCAGGCAATTTATCAAAATTGAAAGAGTAAACTTGGTTTTTACTTCACAAATTGAGCACGATGACTTGGTAAAAGGATATGGAAATGTAAACTAAGGTGACCATTTAAAACTGATTTTAATAGTCTCATATTACCCAATACATCCATATATATACCCAATATATTCATAGATAGTGAAGTGAAGGTTGGGGACCCTGGAGTGCTGCAGTCCATGAGGGCACAAAGACTTGGACACAATTTAGTGACTGAACAACACCCTCATATTACTCAAAATGCCCATAGTATAACCTATTCCAAAGTTAGCCATGAAAGGACTAAAGGTGTACAACACCATCAATACCCTGATGCCTTTTAAAAACACGAGTATTAAAGTTACCAGGTTTGGAAACAAGTGCTAACCTTTATAGATGAACATTTTTTAAAAAAAAAGCAGAAATCAAAACCAGAGAAAAGGTATTACCTTCATATAAATCAAAGTACACAGCAACCATTAGTTTGGGAAAGGCAAATCAAAACTACTTCATACACACCAGGAAAGCCATAATCCCAAGGCTGAAAACAATCATATTGAGGAGGGTGTGGAGAAACCCCTCAATGCATTGCTGGCTGGTGTGAATATTAAATGGTGCAGCAGCTTTGGAAAACAGCTTGGCGACTAAATGACCTAGCAGTTCTACTTCTAGAACTGTATGCAAAACAATATCCATCATGCATTATTTTAACATTCACAAGATGTGAAAATAACCCAAATGCCCATCAACCAAGTTAACGAAGAACAAAATGTGATATCCATACAATGGAACCTGATTTGGTCATTAAAAAGAAATCAAGTACTAATGAGGGAGGCGGGATTGGGATGGGGAACACATGTAAATCTATGGCTTGATTCATGTGAGTGTATGGCAAAAACCACTACAATATTGTAAAGTAATTAGCCTCCAACTAATAAAAATATGAATACAGGGCCTTTTTTTTTTCTTTTGGAGGGGGAACATGATGAAAATGCCTGGAATTAGCCACTGGTTGGATAACTTTGTGAATACACTAAAAACCACTGAGTCACACACTTTAAACAGCAAGATTATTAGCATGCCTTTTATACCTGTATAGGTCATCCCAGCTCTAACTTCCTATTTAAGATTCCATTTTTCACCTCTAACCCCTCCAATCTTCCACCTACCCCTCCCAACCTCCCCCCACCTCCAGCCCCCGCCACCTCTTCTGAAATGGTTTTCCCATATTTTTGGGAACTCCTGACCAGTCCTTGGCAAAACTGCCCTGGCCCTCCCCTGTAGCCTTCCAGTGGTGGTTGTCCCACCCCTTATCACTGTGGCTTCTAAGTGAATTCTAAAACCCCACCTCTCATATCTTAATGTCATATTCCATTTTATTACCCTTTTCCTATTGTAATGATCACGACAGTTCCATATAACATGAGCTTTTAGATTCTTTACCTCCCACGCAATTCTTGTTTGCTACTTAGGTTCTCAAGTTTCAAGCAATCCACTCTCTAGTCACCCTTTACTTATTTTCCTGGTGTATTCCAGGAGTCTTGTTCTCCCACTCTCATTTCCACTAGGACCTATAATCCAACAATCCTATCACTCATTCTGTCCCTTAACTCTTCTTTAATCCTTTTCTCTCCTTCCTCTCCAAGTATAAGGTCTACTACTAAGGATTATCACTAAACCCAAACCCAGTATCTCTGAGTAGACAAATGCTGAATGAATCTAACCCTGCTTAACCTGAAGCTGCTGCTCAAAATGGCTGGAAAAACACAAGCGTGTTTGGTGGACCCACTTTAAATCTGTGATCACTGTTATTTGATTTCCCCTATTTCTCTTCTTGAGATAATTTCATGTATTTGTCCCAAACCTCTCACCCCTTTCCTTTTGACTTCACCAACACACTGGTGCCCATAAACTCTGGCTTTTTACACATGCAACATCCACGGTTCCCAGCCAAAGACCAACCCATTACGTGGACCAAACCCAATCCTAACTGAAGATAGCTGCAGCAGATAATTCTCTGACAAGTATCCTTTTTAAAAAATTGCACTTAAAAATAAATAAATAAAATTGCATTTTTCAGCCTATAAATAAGCTCTTACTTCTCAAACCAAAAAAAAAAAAAACCTTTCTTAATGATTCTTTTCACTTTACTGCCCCCTCATCTGTCTTCCTTTCAGCAAAACTCCTGCTATACTGATCTCAGATTTCCCACAATTTGCTCTTAGATCTGCATCAATCATTTCACCCCCTGGATTATAAGTAGCATATGTCATTTACTACCCAAAACAAAAAATTCCTGACTAAATATAGTTTGGAAAGCCCTGCATTCATTATAATAAACATATTCAAATGAGACCATGAAGTCTAACTTAAACCAAAAGGCAAACAGTAAAACTGAAGCACTCAACAAAAATTCATGTGCTGTTTTTAAACACACCAATGAAACTAGGTAGAAAATTGGAGAAGTTCTGCAACGTAACAAAAAGTAGACCAACGATACTGCCCTTGGGCTTTAAAGGGACAGAGCATGAAAGCCCATTTTAGGTCATTTATTACTATCACAGATAAACATTTATCACTATTTAAGAGCTGATACTGTGATTGTTTGCAGTATTTCAACGAGGTATCTACGTCTAGGTTTACAATAGTATGCTACCTGTTAGTTTTAGAGATCACATCTGGAGACTCAATATTCTAAGACCATTTACTACGTATATGCATTAAACCTGTCTGGCCTGTGAAGCTCTACCCTAATTCCTCTAATAATTAAACACCTTCCATTAAAAAGGTATGCTTACCTTTACTTTTCTCCCTCCCAATGAATCAGGTCTTAAAGTTATAATACAATGCAGTTTAAACTACTATTCTCTTACCTGTTAAAGGACAGAAATGGGAAATTCCATACCCTCATTAGAGTAAAACAACAACAAAACCAACTGCAAAAAGTAGACCACATCTATAAAGCTGTTTTTAACCAGTGCCAGCAAAGATGCAAAGAACACATTCTCAAAGATAACTGACTTCACGTTCACCTCTTAGGCATCTGATGAAAGAAAATGTGAAGTGTTAACAGACAAATGACTGAAAAAGCCTGCAGAAGAAGCATGCTGCTGCTGAGTCGTAATACATGCTTGAAAAAAATTTAAATGCAAACCATACCTGCGGAATCGTGGTCTATAACCCCGATACATATTCTGTCTCACTGGTCTACCTTGTTCTCCTGCACCCTGGTTGTCAGCACCCTGAAAAGGCAATGGAAATCAAGCCAAATTTTACTCAATTTACATTAGCACCAAAACTCAACCAGACAAAACTCTGAATACAGCAGCAGTTAAAAGTAAATAAAATCACGTTTACCTCCATCACTTCTCCCTGCACAGGAGGGTTGGAGTACTGTGGTCGACGCCCATAGGGTCTCCGCATGTAGTAAGGTGGGAACCTCCGCCTGCGGTAGGGCCGGCGCTGTTGGGCCTGGCCTTCGGGAGCACTCTCCGATCCCTCATTCTTTTCCCCACTCTCACTATTCTGGTAATTCTGCTGGTAATTGCGTGGAGGACCCCTGCGACGTGGATAGCGCCTATAATGGTTACGGTCTGCTGCGTATTTACTGCCTTGCACTGGAACTCCACCAGGGCCTGTAACATTTGCTGCCTCCGCACCCTACAAAAGCCATCATATAGTGATAGTGACAAAGGAATTAAGTACACTCAACAAAACTTACACACAAAAAACAAAAGGGTCTCTGTGGCCAGGGGTGCATAGAAACGATTAACTAGTTCCTCACTGTTCTGAAGAGGTAGCCCTCTAACTGCAGCCAGCACTTAGGGTTGGTGCGCCTGTGCTCAGTGGTCACCTAACCCATCCATCCACCTTAGAGCCACCATCCTAAAGGATGAGATCTCCAAAATATTTCCATACTGAAGTCAAACCTTTACACAAAAAGCATCCTCACCTTTTCTCCTTCAACAACATCAAACTCCACAGTCTCTCCATCTCCTACACTGCGAAGGTACTTCCTGGGGTTATTCTTCTTTATGGCAGTCTAGTAATATCACATTCCAAAAATAGATTAACAGGGGAGAATAATGTGCTTTTTCATTTAAAATGTACCAGAGTCAATATTATTTTAACTTGGATATACACGTAAAATTAGCTTTAAATAAGACCAAACCATCAATAAATTTAGGAAAACAAGGACCAGTGCTACCCCCAACCTCAATCAAAATACTCCAATCTTACAAGGCCCCGGCATTTTATCACTATTTTCCAAACTAAAACAAGTAATTTAACACGCAAGACAAACACAACTATAAACATATATTTTAAAATGCTTTTTGCAAAAGCATTATATGTAGCTTTGAACAAAATGAGGATATCCACCTATCCCCAAAGACTGCACTGAATAGTAGAAGCTAGCCCCACACAGGGCCAGTTTAGATGACAGGCGAGTGTAGTTTTGCATGCTTCTAAGTTGACCAAACCAACTTTGTCCCTGTGTTACCATATCAAACTGTTACAAATGTCAACCAAAATCCCTTCCAACCTGATTGTGGGAATACTTCAATGGAAATGCAATTCCCATGAATTAACTATGCCACTTTTAATATTCTGTTGGTTATTACCTCCCCAGAATACATTAAATCACTCATTGTTACTCATTCTCCAGACGTGCATAACAAAACTAAAGGGGAAGAATAACATCTCACATTTGTAATATTTCCATAAAGTACTTTCATGCATTATCCACTCAATCGCATTATGAAGATGATGTGAGGCATCATTATTCATTCCTCTTTTAAGGTAATAAAACAGGCTTTAAAAGTCAGGTGACTTGCCCAAGGTCACACAGTAAGTGGCAGAGTATGGACTTTCTAAATCCAGGTCTCGGGACTCCAAATCCCATGTTCATTCTACTATATCACAGCAGTATCCATTACGGGATCACCCATGCATTTCCATTCCAGAGGAGGGAGGACAACCAACAAATCTGAAGCCAATTAAGCTAAAGTTGCCCAGAACTGCAGTCTCCTTGTAACACCACCAAGACCTGAGCAGCCAAAGTCCTAAGAAACAACTAAATGTTGAAACCACCTCCAAAATAAAGAGGAAAGCATATTGGTGACAACTTGTGGGTTGGTACAAGTGGGTGACATGTGTTCAGCCAAATAATTGATCTCATCTGTCATCTAAACTGTCACAAAGTTTTCATACCTTTCATGTAACTCGCAATTATCTGCAGTCATAGGGGATAGCAGAAATATGGGTTAATTAAAATCCCAAACTCTTATTTTGGTCAGTATCAATTCGCTCCTGCACATTCCCAGATACTTCACTGTTGCCCACAGGGAGCAAGACTGGCAAGCCTTGCTGTCTGTCTCTTGTACCCAAGTATGCAAATTCCTTCAAATATGCACAAGGAAGTAAGAAACAGATTAAGTACTGGTATTCAATTTTATAAAACAAACATTTGTTTTTTAATATAATATTTTGCCTGAGCAGTCCTGTATTTGTTTAGAATTTAAATGTTTCCATACTTAATATTTGACCCTGTGATTACTCAACAGGGTTTTGGATATACCTTGAAACTGATCTGGTTTCCCCCTCAATTGCCACTGAGTGGTCTACAGGTCAATGCAGAGAGCTATACAACACCAACTTAAGGCAGCCTTTCCAAGGAAGTATGCTGCCAGCCAAGCACCTGCCTGAATAACGGCACCAGTGTGGAGACTGACTTTGTCTTTTGATGTCTACATTACTGTACAGTGGTTAAAAAGTTCTTAAAGAGTGATTTTCAACACAAGTCAATAAAATTTCAATAGTCTTAGTAAAAAAAGAAAACCACCCACCGCCCCCGCAGAATTCATAGAAGTATGCATTCCTAAACATTTTTCCTACCATTGCATTCCTCTGAAGAAAATTAAGTCCAATTAAGCCTATGATATACTTAAGGTCGAAATATTAGTGTTCATTTGGCACAAGCTTACTTAAACAATAAACTTCTTAATGTTTAAAGTTTCCCAAAATACTTTCCTTAAATAGTACTTGTGGAGGAAAGTTTGGCATGTAGCACCTATCCTGTCAGTTTTTTCCTCTCAAACACTGAGGCTAATCTAAAAACTATTTAATAAGTAATTACCAACCTTGCCATACCACCCTTTCACTTAACCTTAAACGAGCAAGGATTTCTAAATTTCCCAAGCTGGTAAAAATTCCCCTAACATAAAAACATCTTACCTAGTCAAAGTACTTTAGAATAAACAGAAGGATCTATGCTATAATGTCCAGTTTTTCAACATTTGTCTCAAATCAACATATTTTGCAGCTTTGGCCTATTTCCCCCATCATTACTGTCATCTGTCAGAGGTAATTCTAACAGCATTTGAGAACATGTCAAACTTTGTGTTATGGACAGCAACAGTATAGTTTGAATTTAGATTAATGGAGGTTTTCAGTTTGTCTGAAATAAGGTTTGAAAAGTCAGTGTAAGGAATCAAGTAGATTCAACATTTTTAAAAAGCTACAGCTAGTAACAAAACAAAATACCAACACGAAAGGCCTATTTTAGTTAAGTGAACTGCCAACACAATGTTTTAATGTACACATTTAAGCTGTACTAACCCTCTTCCTGTGGGAACTAAATTGTTTGGTAAGTGGACTTAATAAACCTTTTTTACAAGGAACAATAGTTCAGAAGACATACACCCTTTTCTTCTCACAAGCGTTAAGCCGGAAGTGTAAACAGCCACAGGAGCACTCACCTGGTGTACAAATACATCTTCCTTGGTGTCATTCCTACAAGACAGAACCAAGTAGAACAAGTTAGACAACTGAACACTACATTTCATGTTGTCAAAGATTAAGAATACACTTGATCCTCTGGGCCTTCCCCTCCCCTTTTTAGAGACTTTCCTGGCTGTCAACCAGCCATTAGGAAGTAAATTAAGAATAGAAACAAAAACACAACCAGTACCAATAAGTCACAATGGTTTTTACTAACAATTGTCTCACCACCTACCTTAGAAGGATTAAAAAAGGAAAAAGACAAATAAAAAGTGTGACCTACAAAACCATTAAGAGGACAAGAGTGACTAGCAACATATATTGTCACTTCTCATTCTACTAAACACTAAAAGTATTCCAGCACAAGCCATTCATACCTCTAACAGCATGGTTACTACCTTAAGGAGAAGAGATCATGAACATACTCTCATCAATTGCTAGCTTCCCTCCTACTTCATCTTCACCATTCCCAATTCTCAACTTTCACTGAGGGTCATAAGGATGACCTCAGAATATACAATACCAGGAGTGAGTCCTAAATATAAACTATGGACTTTGAGCAATAATGGTGTCAAATGTAGATTTATCAATTTTAACAAATGTATCACTTGGTACAGTATAGCAGAAGTGGTCATAGATACAATCTGTAGGCCTGGGGTACATGGGAACTATGTGTTTCCTGTTCGACTTTGCCATGAACAGACAGTGCTCTTAAAAATAAAGTACTGATTAAAATAAAGCGACAGATTATAGTGGAAGTACAAATACGAACACTACCAATACCAACATCATTCACATGGCAAGCATTGTTTGTGCCAGAAAACCAAGGGAAGTGAAGATGAACGCAACTTTTCACTAGCACACAACCCTCTTTTACTTCATTTCAAGACATCATTTTTACACCAATCTTTTTTGTTGTTTAGTTATCTCTTTTGTGACCCCCACCGACTGTAGCCCACCAGTCCATGGGATTTCCCAGGCAAGAATACTGGAGTGGGTTGTCATGTCCTTCTCCAGGGGATCTTCCGAATCAATCCAGAGATTGAACCTAGGTCTCCTGCACTGCAGGCAGATTGTTTACCACCCAACTACCAGGGAAACCCACACCAATCTTTAGTCCGTTGTTAAGCAAATATGGTTGAAATATTGCTTCAGGGCTTCACAAGTAAGTGTTAAAGGAAGCAACATTTGCCCTGAGTCTTGAATGAGTTCACTAAAAAAATGAGAATGATGTTCCCAGTGGAGAGGTCATGGACATGAGTAAAACCAACAACTAGCAAATTCAAGTTGAGTTCAAAGTGGCTGGAGAATATGACCCAGCTTTTGGGGCTGTGTGGGTGAGGGAGTAGATTTGAGATACTGTTCTTAACTCAATAGGGGAAAAACTGTGAATGAGTGGATGTTAGAAGTGAGGGGGCAGTGATGAATGATTTTACTTTCTAGAGATTGGGAATTAATGTGATGATACTGTTAGTAAAAAGAACCACTGGAGGAGCAACATTTCTAGACCTTTACCTACCCACCCTGTTTCCAGTAGGTCAGAGTTGAGAAAGGACTCAATATTCTAGTGTTTATGCACCAAAGACTCCATATAGCATGGGATTATCATAACACGAGGACATTTATGGAAACAGGATTAATTTAAAATCTTCAAACACACCCCCACCCCCCCACCCAAGGCAGGGTGAGTGAAAACTGACCTTATAAACTAGCTGAGTATTGCTGTTTGGTCACTAAGTCGTGTCTGACTCTGCAACCCCATGGACTGCAGCCTGCCAGGCTCTTGTGTCCATGCGATTTCTCAAGCAAGAGGACTCGAGTGGGCTCTCACTCCCTTCTCCAGGGGGTCTTCCCAACCCAGGGATCAAACCAGAGTCTCTACAATGGCAGGTAGATTCTTTACCACTGAGTCACCAGGGAAGCCCCACTGAGTATTAGAACACTTAGGAATTAACAGCCGGTTGGAGTATCCATCTGTCAAATAGGTCCACATACATCACACAATTCCATAGCTACCACTAGTTTTCAAATGCATCACGACTGAATTTCAAGCTCTAAGGTTGTTCCAAAGAGAGGGGGACAGTACTTTCACTAATGGAAGTAAAGGATATAAGACTTGCTAGATGACTAAGGATATTTAGTACTGGACGTTCATGTAAATAAATTTATTACTTGAGTTTTGGGGGGAAAAAGTACTTTATGGTTTTAATATGCATTAAAATTTCCTTAAAAAAAGAAAAAAAAGAAGGCAACTTTTAAGAGAGGGATTTTTCATTACCAACAATGCTGCTGCCCATGCATCTGGGTAGCCAATATATCATTTTTTCTAATGTAGCTGCAAAGAGGCATTTACAGACTGAAAATACACACCACAATAAAAAGAAAAGCAGTTGTCTATGAATTTTACTTTGGGTTGTAAAAAGAATTTAAAAAAATTCACCAAAAACTTCTCTAGTCAGTTGATCTAGTTGCAACTTGTTATACAGGGGGAAAGCTTAGATACGTTAATAGTTTATACTGTGAGGGTTTAAGTTCCAGATACTTTGGCAAGCATTTTACCATACCAATCCTCACAAGGCCAAGGTGGGTGCTTTTATTTCTATTACCACCCATCCTACAAATTAGGAAAATGAAGTTTGTGGTCATCTGCTTACAGTGGTAGAATCTGATTCTACAGGCCCTGGTCCTTATCATGTTGAGAACTCAAAAAGGACCTGTTTGGAAATCTTTACATATTTCTGCTTTAGAGGTAGATTACAGCATATGGTTTCTCTAATTTTGGGAGAGGACAGTAATAAATAACAAGCACCCCGTACACACCCTCACCTGCAGTACAGTTATATTCTGTGTAACTGGACCAGGATTCTGCTACATACTGCCCCCTCACCACCGTCAACACATGGAAAATGCAAACCCCATTCTTTGCTCACAAGCCACATAAAACCAGTTCTGTTCTGTGTGGGTTTGTTGATTCCCAATTACTGCCACTTTTAGCTTTTTTCCAAAGTTTATTCTTTCATATTATTAGTCCGCCTTATTAGTTCCTCCTCTGATCTACCACAAGCCACAGGACTGACAGTGAAGAACAGCAAACCCAAAGGGCCTCATCCAATTCTTTAATAACGCTGGGTATTTACCTGTGCTAGCTAACTGGGCATTGTGCTAAGCACCAGAAATAAAAATAAGACATGGTCTACCCTCAAGAATTTCCATCTAGAAGGCTGCCACCGTTCAGTCTAATATAGCAGCTGAATTACCAAACACAGCTGCATATTAGAGTATGTAAAGGCCTATCAATCAAAGGAGGAGGAGAGAGTGGCAAGATGGGATATAGAACACAACGGTTATGAGCTCCTTACCAAAATCAGTAGAGCCAAGGTTGGAATCCTGGCTACTCCCATTATTAACTACATAATCTTGGGTAAGCTGCGTTATTTGTGAAGTCAAATATCTAAGTTTGTTTCCTAGTGGCCTTTAAAAAAAGGAAAATAAAATGAATTTGATCATTTCAATATCATGGTCAACACTCACTACTGAAGTATTTTACATTCAATTTCTCAAACGCTCAACAGCCGCATGTGTCTACTACTGTATCGGACAACACAGATTTACAATATTCCAACAGCGTCATTCCATGCACCAGACACCAGTCCTTCCATTCCCCAGCAGTCAAGGGAGTGTGTACTGTGTTCTTCCACTCTATTTCTTGGTGTTCACGGAACAGTCACTACTGAAAAAAATTTCTAAATGAAATCACACAGACAGTACGAGACTGAAGAAAAGGGGATGCAGTTTTAAGTTAAGAGAATGCCAAAGAAAAAGGAAGTCCTGCAGGGATCTAAAGAAAATGAAAGGCTCTTCAAAGTCCCTAATGTAGCACAATGAAGGTAAAAAAGCATGTAGCCAACTTTTCAAATTTTAAGAAACATTCTTTTCACTAGGTGCCAATCCACAGTATTGCCTGAAAGGAGACATACCATATGTAAGCCTATCTAGCCACAATTGTCAACAAATGCTCTTATGCCATTATCTGAATGGCCACCACACCAAGCCATTAATAATTTAACATGCCCAAGAGCATAAATTAATTTATAATCCTATAGCTATAAAAACAAAAGTTTCAACTTAACAACTTGGTGAAATGACTTCTGGCCAACTCACGATCAGTGCCTAACAATCCAATCAGCACAGCAATCAATCCTAAAGCACTCTGCATACCAGCGACTGCCTTAAGAACCACAGTCTGTGTTTGAAAAGACTGCCAATGACACATCAGACTTTGGGGACCATTCAAGTGTCTTTTAATGCCTCCAGCCTCCTTAGCACACCATCAAATCTTCAAGTTTTCTCTAGTGCCACAGCATTTACTCATTTATGTTACAGACTACCTATGATTTCTTGGCTCTTCCCATGTGACCAAGCTATAATCAGTTTGACTTTAATAGCCTAAGAGGCTTGGCAATCATCTTTCTACAGGTCTACAAACTTTTAAAATTAACAGGCTTTGTGGGACTTCCCTGGTGGTCCAGTGGCCATGACACCACACTCCCAATGCAAGGGGACCTGGGTTCAATTCCTGGTCAAGGAACTAGATTTCCACATGAAAACTAAGACCCAGTGCAGCCAAGTAAATATTTAAAACAAAACAGGCTTTGTAGGGTCACAGACTGCTGTATATTTTCCTCTTTCTTAAACAACATTTAAAAGGCAAAACTGGTTCCTGATTCACAGATCACATAAAAACAGAATGAGTTTAAAGATAAAGCTTAGTACTCTCAATTCCTTAATTGCCTCCCAATATAAGATAAACAATCTGCACATTAAACTACAACTATCCTATGGCAATCCCTAACTACATGAAACAGGCAGTGAGAAGTAGAAAGCTTTTCAAATCTGGGGAACTAGCAGCATACAGAAGCCCTAGTGACAGGATAGATATCATTTAAGAACCTTTCAAATGGCCAAGAATACCACCCCCACCCCCAATCTGTAACCATATGGAAACAAACAAATTGAAGACTAGGCAGACAGCATAATAGCAATTAAGGCACATAAACTCCAATGTGAGAAAATAAGTTCAAATCCAAGCTCTGCTACTTACTAACCACATTTCTTGGAGCAAGTTTACTCTCTGGGCCATTGAATAGTACCTATACCTGAAACGTCGAGGATTAAATCCTATTAGTTGACTTTAAGCATTTACTATAGTTCCTGGCATAAATATCTGATAAACACTAGCTACTCTTACCACCACTGTAATGAAGAATCAGTTATATACACATGAAATCCCCAATAGGGAGGCGCCCTGAAGGGAGACCAAACCTGAGAGCCATGATACAGTATTTTTCTGGGGGGGGGCAGCTGAGCCTTTCCTATGCCCTGGGTAATAAGTAATAAACACAAATGCAGATTAACAGAGGCCAGGCAGGAAAGGAAGTCAACAACAGGAGAAAACTAAGCCTGAAAAATGTGGTAAAAGAGAATGCACACCCCAATCACAGGTGGTAACTCTCATGGCAAGCTGATTTTCATTTATATGGAACTAAAGGCCTCCAAACTAAAATAATAGCTCTTAAAAAACTCACAGATTAAGCACATTACCAGTTTGTGATCTCTTCTGTATTTTATTTTCTTCGCTCCAAATTTCTTGGCCACCCCTTACAATTAATTTAGCATTTTAACTACTCTGGATAACAGGAACATATTTCTATTCTGGTTACTAAAAGATGCATGTCCAACTGGAAAATAAATTGTTACTGATCCATGTCAATCTTTCTTAAATTTGGTGAGCATGGATTAATCCTCAACACCTGGAAGCAAAAGAGGGAACAGTTTCTAGATTCAAAATCAGAGAATCAAACCCTGAAACCACTGACCCCATGCCATCCTTCTAATGCTATGTCCAATAGTTTTGAGTCAAGTTTTTCATTATAAAATGAAAAATAATTCTGGGGGTTAATAAACCCCTTTAGCCACATAATCCAATTATCTTCCGCAGTCACAGAACACAAAGGAATAACAATGAATTCCTAGACTATATAGCCTAAGAAAACAAAGCCAAAAAATTTGCTGTGTTAAAATCAACATAGTCTTATTTGTTTGGCACCTTTCATACAATACAATCCTTAAAAAAATAATTCTAACAAGGCTTTAACAATTACACAAGCAATAACAGACTGAAAAAACTTTATAATGAAAATACATTCCTTTAAAGGGGACTTTTACATTAAAAATGTATTTTTAACAAACTGTAAAAACTTAAGAACCTACAATACATAATTCATAGAATTCCAAGGTTAAAATTAGAGCTATACCAATCATCCCATACATGGCATCCTCAAAAACAGCACACATCACACACACACTCTCTCTCTCTCTCTCAGGAAAGCCAGGTGCCTACAGCCCTGAACCACTTGCTATACATTTTCCCTGAAGCAAGGTAAACCTCTCCTGAACTTAACTTGTTAGGTTTTACAGTGTCTTGTTCAAGTCTCTGAATCCTTCAGACGATCAGTTTAGAAATGTGAAGCACATTTATTTGAACCAGTTAGTTTGACAAAACACTGTGGTTAAGACAATCCAAACAAAGGATCATTAAAAGCCAACTTACATTTAACTTGCCCTATCTGATGATCAAAAAGGATTGATGACAAGTTAGATGGATAAAGGAATGGTATCTCACAGAATAAACTTAGAACAGGAAGAACTGCTTTTATCTTGGACTATCAATTGATCACTTACAAATATAATCTAGATTTAACAAATGCAGCAAAACAGAAGGCACATACATGCTACAATCTTTAAAACACACACACAAATTACTTAAAAGGCTGCAAATTATAGATCACTCCTAATAGGCACACCTGTGATAGCTTATCACCACACTGGGTCAAAGGTCAAAAGCAGTGTTTCTCAAGCTAAGGCTCACAGGCTATAATCACCTGAAATTCGCCTTAAAAAATGTACCCCAGACCTAATGAATCTAAGCTGAAAACAAAGAACTCAGGAATGAGCACTTTTACCCTTTCAAAGCAAGCACACAAATTTGAAAACTACTGGTTTAAGGGTGAGGCCAGTAAGGAGAATCAGAGTAAGACTCAAATACTAACAAATTTAGAGATCACCTAAAAAGTGGTCAATCAAACACTGGCATCAAAGCAGTCCCTTCCTTCCTCACTAGTAACCCATTATCAAAAAACTGATGAGAAACTGTGGCCTTGGCCTGTCCCAAGGCAGTGCAAGAACAGATGGAAAATTCCTAAAGATTTTGGAAAAAACAAAATGTTTCCCTTCAACTGCAAACGTGGAAAACAGACCATCAAATGCTTACAATCTCTTTTGCTCCCTGAGCGTTTGAGTAACTAATGGGTTCTCGCCAGCCAATTGTGTGCCTAGGCTTGATCTTGCCCACTTGGTTTCCCCTCAGTAGTGTCCATTTCAGAAATATTTGGTATTACTTCCTACTCTTGAAGTTCTTTCAAACATCCAGTGTAACAGGGGTGTAAGAAAGAAAATGCTAAGATGACCGCATCATACCTGAAAGGCCAACACTGCTGTTAGCATGCACAGCGCTCTACACCCTCTAACTGCACTACCAGCCTGGGCAGCCATCTTGGAAAAGATGCCCGGCTGACAGGGACCACGAAGAGCACTGTGAGTGAACTGCCGTCACCATCACTACTGCTACAAACAACTCAAAGGATTACTCCTAAAGATGCAGTTTGCAGCTCTGCCTTCAAATACAAAGAAATAATGTTATCGTGGACTAACATCACTGTAAGCTACAACCAAAGCTTTAACAGGTACGATTTGGGGGGACAAGGAAGTAGGAGGAATAAGGCAGTAAGACCTTAGTCCAAATGACATACTTGCATTGTCAAATCACGTTACCTCCAAAGGTTAACAAGTTGTAAATAACCTACACAATAATCAACGGCTCACATTTTCAAATTCCATTTTCAGTAACATTGAAAATGACGGATAAAAATGCGAGGGGTCTAAGCCTAACAGAATCACACCAGATCTTAGCTTTCCCAGTTCCCCCTTACTGGTAAGAGATGGCTCATTCACTCGGCTTGCCTTTTAAATCGCTTTGCACCTTTCAAGTTAGCTAGAGATCAACATTTAGCTACAAAACAAAGACAATCTCTAGGTCTCCTAATCCTTTCGGTCACCAAGGAAAACAAAACCCCACTAGCACTACACCAGGGCTGGCAACCTACACAAGCGCCAACAACCCCAAGTTCGTAAAGCCTACAGATGGAGGAGAGCAATGCAAGAGGCAGGACAGGGCTTCAGCGGCGGTCACCTCACCTGTTGATGAAACCATATCCGTTCCTTACATTGAACCATTTTACTGTTCCCAAAACCTTCGTTGCTGAAGGAGAGAGAAAAAAAAAACCCACAATTACTAGACGTCCTTTATTAAAACCGCCACGCTTCAGCATCCGGTGGCTCACGCATTCCCTGGCAGCGGCCCGCGGCCACCTGACAGCCTTTTTCCCCAGAGCCCGCCGGCCATCCGCGCGGTCCACGTGGGTGAACCCACCGCAGCAGAGGCTCCGGGGCAGGCCCGGGGCGCGGGCCCGAGCTGGGTGTGCGCGGGGACCGCGGGCGGCGGCGAGCACGTGAGAAGGGGGAAGCCGCCCAGCCCACTCCGGCCTGCGTAGGCGGCGCGCCGCGCCCTCAGGGTACACGCGGAAGGGAGCGGGTGGGGGACGGAACAACGGCGTGCGGGCCCGGGCGCACGCGGCCGGCGGGCACGGAGGGGAGGGACCCCGCCGCACACGCGGCCGGCGGCGCGCGGCCGCACAGGGGGAGGGGCGCGCGGCCGCGCGGGGTCCGCAGGGGGCGCGGAGGCGGCGCGCGCGCGCTTGCCGGGCACGCGGACCGGGCGGGCCAGCGTCCGCGAGGGCGCGAGTGGGGGGGCCTGGGGGAGGGGCGGCCGCGCGCCGCCGAGTCGGCCCCCGCCGGCCGCGCGCCCGCCGGCTCGCCCCGCTTCGGGTAACGGTTCCGCCGCCAGACTTCCCTCCTTGCCCCACCCCCGTCCACGTCCGGTCCTCACCGATGACCTTCTTGTCCCCGCCGGCAGGCGCCGCCGATGTGAGGCCGCCCGGGCCGCCGCTCCCTGCGCCGCTGCCCGTCGTGCCGGGCTTGGTGTCGGCAGCGCTGAGGGCGGGGGCGGCGGGGGGGGCGGCGGGCGGCTGCTGGGTCTCGGCCTCGCTGCTCATGGTTGCGGTGATGGTGACTGGGGCCGGCTGCGGCAGCTGCGGCTCCTCCCGGGGTGTGATGGTAACTAGGCCGGCGGCGGCGGTGGGGCTGCTCAGGGCTCTCTGGGGTCCGCTCTCCGCTCCCGCTACCGATCGAACTAGCGAGAATGGCGGGACGGGCGGGATAAGCCCTGAGATCGACCCGCCCTAAGCATCATTCACTGGTCAGTAGTGTTGTCAATCTCACCACCTGACCACAACTCCTAGTTTCTATTGGCTAATACTCTTTCACTCCTCCACTCTCATTGGCCTTTAGGCGGCTAATTCGGCCGACCTACAACCGTTCCTGCCTCTGCTGCCGCCATAGAGACCGGAACTAGAATTAGAGTAGAGTCACCACGAGAACCATAGAGAACCCGAGAGGACGGGCAAGAGGGGATGTGACTTTCACGAGGCTGCAGCCGGGGAGGGCCGGCTCCAAGTCCAGGGTTGTGTCCTGGCCGAAGGAAAGGTACGGCCAGATGCCTGCCCCGGGATTACCCGGCCTGACCTGGGGGCTTGGAACGGGGCCCGACGACACCGTAGCTGCATGTGGAGAAGGCCTCCCTCCCGTCCTGCTCCAAATATGGTCCCTGTGACCTCAGACCATTACTGCAGATAGAGCCGTCTTTTCTACAATGGCCGTGTACTCGCGGCATAGCCGAGAGTTTCTGGAACAGACTTAAACGTCTGCATTCAAAAAGCGTCGGTTTACGGCGAACCGGTCACTGCGGGGGGGTGGGGGGATCACGCTAGCTATTAGGAAGCCCCTGTTAAAAATATTGAGGGCGGAGGGCGGGGGTGTACTCCATGGGGACCTGCCTTCCAAGCACAGGAGGACTGTCTTGTCAAGTATTCACGTCTTTTTGTATTGGCCACAAAAAAGATTTAATTTCAACTCACGTTTATTGAGCAAGCTAGGCATTTTATTCTTACATCAGCCATAACTGAAGTTGCTACATGATGTAGATGAAACCCTTCACCTTCGTTCTTTATTAGGCGTCTGCTATCTCCTGGGGATGAACAAGTTCGCCAGTTGCAGCCTTCTTAAACTCAGCCTAGGGGTGAAGGCACAAATTCAAAATGCGACATACCAAACATCCCAGCGCTGTTAATGCACAAAGCGTTTTGGGAGTGGCCGTGGGAAAAAGGTAGGGTCGACTTAAAGCACATGGAGGTTTATGCAAAGGCATAGAGGGAAGAAGAGAACGGGGTCTGGGGGAAATGCAAGTAGTTACATAGGACCAGAATGAAGACGCTGGGTTATACAGGAAGGCAGAGTTAAATTAGGAACATTTTATCTGAAACTTAGGGGCAATAGTGAGAAGGGTAATTTTAGAATTGAAATAGGGACTGGAATGAGGGGGTTTTTTTTTTTTGTAATGCTAGGGAGTAAAGAATGGGTTGGAAACTTGGAAGTAGGGAAGCCAACTAGGAGGCTAGTGTGGTAGTCCTTACCCCATCCGTATCATTTATCCTGTCAATTCCACCTCCTAAACGCCTCCCTGAATCAGTCATAGAAAATCTCTAAATACCAATCTAGTCTTTACTCCTACTGCTGCTACTCTACTGTAGGCCATTATCATCTAGTGCTCATTGCAGGGGTGGTTGTTTAGTTGCTAAGTCGTGTCCGACTCTCTGTGACCTCTATGGATTGCAGCCCATGTTGCTCTGTCTGTGGGATTTCCCAGGCAACAACACTGGAGTGGGTTGCCATTTCCTTCTCCAGGTGATCTTTCCAACCCAGGGATTGAACTCATGTCTCCTGCATTGACAGGCAGGTTCTTTACCACTGAGCCACCTGGGAAGCCCCAGAGCAGGGGTAGGCACACTTTTTCTCTAGGGGTCAGATGATTCTGTCTCAACCGCTCAACTTTATAGAGCCTGAAAGTAACCACAGGCAATCAGTAAACAAGTGCATCTATGTTCCGCCCAAAAAGTAACTTACGGACACTGAAATTTGAATATCATGCAATTTTTTGTCACAAAATATTTAGATTTTCCAACTGTTTAAACCCTTTCCCCCCAGCTATTTAAACATCCTTAGCTCATGAATCACTGAAAAATAGAAAATACCTGGCCTGCCAAACCCTGGCTTAGAGCACTGCTGTGGCCTAGGCAGTGTCGCTCTTTCTTACTCTAATAGTCCCCACACCAACATCCAGTGTTCTTTTGAAACCACCAATCATGACACTGTCTTATTAAAATCTTTCAGTGACCACACCACACACAGGATTGTCCAGATTCCTTCACGTGGTTGGCAGGACCTTGCATGACCTCTAAACTCCACTCTTCTTTCACATCCCCTGCCCAAGCTTCCAGGTGACCTTACAATCGCTTCCTTTGAATCACTGCATACTATTCCTCTGTTCTTCCTTTCTCTGCCTGCTTAATTCTTCATCCTCTACATCTTGCCTCAGGTGTTACTAGATTAGGAGACCCTTCCTCTCCTCACACACAGTACTGCACTCACTACATCTTCCCTCTAGGACTAGGAGTTCCTGAGACATCCAGCATAGTCCTTGACACATGGTATCTTAATGCATTAAACACGGTGTGACGTAGAAGATGGATCGGAGGTGGCGGCACTGGCAGCAGTGCCAGTAATCCAGGAGGAAAAGGTCTGCGGCCCCGGAGCTGCTATTCATCTGTTCCAGCTCCAGGTGACTTTTGACTGTTAAAAAGAAAATGTTTCCTCAGAGGCAATTCTGCCAACACTGAGGACATTTAAAAGTGTGCCCTATAGACTTGAGAGCTTTTTTGCAAAGTGGAGTTACAAAGTCACTTAGAATAATGGCAGCAGCACCTCTGAGAATAAGTGAGCAACCTTCCCTATAACTGCTTTGAAGGGATGGCTTCTCAAGCAGAAAAATAAATTCTGTAATGTTTGTCTTTAAACTGTTACTTAAAAGTATCTTTACTTACTCATCCAATTACTTTACTAAGCTCTCTCTTCATGCTCAATGCACATGAAGATAGATGAACGATTTAAGAAATAAGAAACTAGTTTTCCTCGTAACTACATCTCTACCACTGCAGATGGTACTGAAGCACTGAGGAGAAAGTTCATGTCAAAATTCATCTCCTGTTTCAAGGTGGGAGCTCTCCACACCATAGTTCTGCTAGTCCCCCTGTCACCCTGAGAGCCCAGTGGAGTGACCACAGCTCTGGTGTGTACCTTTAAGAGATGTGAAAAGCCAGTGGGTTCATTCCAAGAATCTCCTCTGCAAAACTCACTGGGTCCCCATCTCTAATAGACTCTGGCCCAAGAACATAGTTCCCTTTTCCTAGAAAGCCTTCCCCACCATTGGGTTCAGTTCAGTCGCTCAGTCGTGTCTGACTCTTTGCAACCCCATTAATCGCAGCACACCAGGCCTCCCTGTCCATGACCGACTCCTGGAGTTTACTCAAACTCATGCCCATCCAGTCGGTGATGCCATCCAGCCATCTCATCCTGTTGTCCCCTTCTCCTCCTGCCCCCAATCCCTCCCAGCATCAGGGTCTTTCCCAATGAGGCAACTCTTCGCATCAGGTGGCCAAAGTATTATCTCCAGGTTAATTCCAACCAATCTGCCAATACTTACCTCAAATGTTGTCTCTTCCTTTCACCCTGATCTCTCCACTCTGCTTCCATAGCACCTTAAACATAACACTGTCATTCATGGAACAAGTATTTATTGAGCACTTACTGGCTACTGGGTGCTTACCTCTTCTAGTGCTGGAGACAGCAGTAAAAAAAGACAAGACCAAATTTCCTGCCCTCATAAGGGTTCACATTCTAACACCGCACTGAATCCAAACCATGCCTAGTCCCTGTCACAAGCATGGGTCACATCTTATTCATTTTTACAGCTCCAGTGCCCAGGACAGACACTGGCATAGAATATAGGTGCCAAGTGTAGTTTAATTCAATTCAGTGTCCCATCAGGAGACTGTCAACTCAGGATCCCAGCTGCTCATCTTCCGTCCTGTCTCTTTATAATCCTACTCCTTTTAGTTACTTGAAGATTTCTCCTCCACTGGATCACAGCCCCTTCTTTCCTGTGTTCCCTGAATCCTGTTTACTTAACCAGAGAGAGCTGGGAATATCCACACAACAGAGGCCCTTGATTATCTCACCATCTTCCTTGTCCCCTAGTACAGTGAAATGGCACTTTTAAGCTGGTTCTATTGTGTCAGAGAATTTAGCTCTCTGCTACTGTGCTGCTACAGCAGCCTGCTGCTAGTAGTTATGAGTCATCCCTGCCATGAGCCAAGAGAACGTAGGAATGGGATAACACACACGTTGCCTCATGAAAGCAATACCAGGGAGTTCCCTTCATCTCTTGAACATGATACTCAAAGGGATCTTTTTATGCTGGGCTATTTCCTTTCAAAACAAGTATCTTCCAACGCATGTTACTGTTTACAAGTTACTCTTATATTCATTCTCTTGTTTGACCCTTTCAACAATACTGCAAAATGGTAATATTATCCCCATTTTACAGATGAGGAAACCAAGGTTCTGAAAGGGGAAGGTCTCAAGACCTCAACTTTAAAAAATGACTTCAGATTCAAACCAAGATTTTTAACTAAATTATTCCCACTTCATCATGATTAAGACACATTCTACCAAATGGTCTTCCATCCCCAAATATCTCAAGCTAGTGACCTTTCACCTACAGGCTCTAAAACTAACCAAATGGAACCTACTGGAAACATCTTTGGAAGTGCTAGAAGGGCCCTGGAATTTTGTCTTCTTTGCCTGATTAGCTTTAACCTAAGAGGGGACTGCTACAACTGCTTATAAATCTGAGGCATCAACTCTGCATAGCAAAAGCCTGCCTCTGGTCCATGCTGGTCTCTGGGGAGAGCCAGTTCTCCTAGCTGGAGCTAAGGCATGAGGAGGTAGGGCTATCATTACAACCATTCAAGAAGAACACAACATACAAAGAAAAAAAAACTTTATTTACAGTTTAAAACTTAAACACAAAATTTTGGGTTTTGAATCTGTGATGCTTCCAAGGTCTCTTTCTTGATCAAATGGGGCAGCAGCCAGCAGGGAAGCCAACACAGGGGCCAATCCAGGTTATCTTACTCAAGAGTATCCCATCGAGCAAGGGAAGGCCTGCAGTGGCAGAGGTGGAGGGTCTGCGAGGGATGGAAGAGAGAAGCCGCTCAGAGGGGACAGGCCACGAGAGAAAACACTCGCAGCTCTCTGCACCCCAAACCCTCCTATCCCCAAAAAGCAGAACCACTCTGATTCTTGCCACCGGACAGACCTTTGGTGCCCTACAGCAGAGTGGAGAGGGATATTACATAAGAACCAAGAAAGAAGCTATTAATAATATTTACAGCCAATACACTATCTCATTTATTATTTACCCCTCACAGTTCTGTGTAGTATATATAATTAAGCAAAGGGCAAAACTAGGGTTCCCAGGGGTTTAATGGCCTGACAGTGATGGGGCTTCCTGGTCTACTTGGCTCCAAAGTCTGTGTGCTTTCTGCCAGACCTTGATGGCTCTCTGGAGCACTAGAACAAAGAGCAATCCCTTTTCCTTGAAGCTTTTGGGCCCAGGGCTATAAAGAAACGAAAGTCCACACCCTCTGTTTATGGCCTTGGAGTTGGCTGTAGTACAAGAATGGGGTGAGTACACTCAGTTGCCACTGCCCCCTCCCCCCAAACATGGCTAACGCTCCTCCTCCTCCAGAGCACAGTGGGTCCTGGCGTCACAGCACAGGCTCAGACAGAAGTCTAATCCCAGGTCCTCAAGGAGAATGTACAAAAATGTATGATTGCACTTTACAAGTTGCATGGTGCTCCGGGACCTAAGCTCTAATCCCTGACCAGGCACTGTGTGAGTAGGCATGGTCCCTGCCTCAAGGAATTCTGAGTCTAGAGAAAACCAGACCAACACATTCGTGATACACTGTGTTAAATGTGGGACTAGAGATGTGAACCAAGTACTGCAGGTAGACCCAGGAGGGGACCAGGGAATGATTCACAAACTGATGTTAGCCACATGCCCCTGAAGTACTGGAGGAACTAGGATTAGTTAAAACTGCAGATACACAGTATGCATTTCTGTGTATCTGAATTGTATATTATAAAATACATGCCCAATGTAGAAAATTCAAGCACATACATAAACTGAAAAGAACATCTTCAGCTACCTTTACCCTGCAGAGGTAACCATTACCACCACTCAGCAATCCATCGCTACACTAATTTCTGAAAGAGTAATTCTAAAATAAACAGCATCATGTTTGTATAATGTGATCTATCTTGACTTTGTCCCTTAATGTATCTTAGAAATCTGCCAACACATACAGATCTACTTCTTTCTCTTTACAGCTATATAGTATTCCATGGACATGACGGATCACTCTGTATACCGGGTTTCAGGGCAGGGAGCTTTGCCTTTGTACTGGAGGAGCTGGAATAGAGCCTTTCTCTCCTCCCTGCCCTTTATAGCTGGCAGGGCTTCTGACTTTCAGGGCAGGGAACAAACAGTGTTACACACCCAGCAGGTATACAGATATTTGCTGCCCTGCTCCCTAGACCCGTATTTCCATGTGGAACCTCTCCTCTGGCCAGACTGCTGCAGTGGACATCTCACTGGCCTCTAGCCTATCCTCCACACTTCTGAATAAAAAAAAGTCAGTTACAGTGTTCTTCTGCTCAAAAACCTTGAGTGGCTCCTACTGGCCTGGTTCTTTTTGGACAGCCAGGCCACCGTTTGGAATCTCAGAAGCATGGTGGACTCTCACCCTGGGGTAGGAGGGGGCTGGGGGGAGTTGTACATACTGCCTTAAAGCTCACCCCCACCATGAGGTTAACAAAGGAATGCGTCAGCCCGCGCTGGATCTCACATCTGTCCTGGCCTCCTCTAGCCTCGCCTTTATTTGCTTTTCACACCTTGCTTTGGCTGTACTGAATTACTTGCAGTCTCCCAAACACTTCCTGCTGTTTCCTGCGGTTTGCACCTTTGCTCATGCTATTCCCTGTGCCTGGAATGCTCTCCCATTTTAGCTACCTGACAAGCTCCATTCTTGTACTCAGGTGAAACATCTCTCCTGCAGTCTTCCTGAACACTCCAGGCAGACACGAGCATTCATTTTCCTTCATCTTAAAATCTCCAGTCCGGTGCTTTATTGTACTGTAATTTTCAGTTTCCCTAAGAGACTGTGAGCTCCTTGAAGGCAAGAACTGGGCTTTCCAAGTTTGTAGCCTCATCTGCAGCATGGAGCCTATCTTAATTATTTAGTTCTTAGTTGTGAAATGAATGAAGGGTTAGCCAAGGTGTCTTTCAGCATCTTCCTCTACAGGAATGTATCAAATCTACAGGAAATCCCAGGTTGGGATGTGCACTCAAGTTTGAGAAATACTGCCTGGGAGGACTTAAACTCAGTCATCACAACAGCAGCTTCACATCTCTTATCATAGCCACCATCCACAGATGCAATTAATTTTTAACCTACTGACTATTTGAACTTGAATAACACCTCATTGTAAGCTATGATAGCTGTAAAATTATGTGCTATGCTAATTATATTTTCTCTTAAAAGACAAATATTAAAAAACATTCATCCAGCACCACCTAAAACAGGGTTACCCACATTTCTCTGGTAAGAAGCCTCTGAGATGCTTGTAACAAACATGGCGTCCTGGATCCTACTCAAATTCACTCAGACTCTTGAGGGATGGCGGAGGGGACTGGGAATTAGTAGGCTTAACAAATGCTCCTATGTGATTCTTATCTTCAGGGGAATTTGGGGACCAATGAATGTAAAGAAAGACCTCTATTGCTTGACAGCACCAGATCTGGGGATCACAGAGAGACTAGCAGGGCTGTCAGAGGGCACAGCCACTCCTTTCCAAGAGACTCTCAGGCTTTCAAAACAGAGGTTCCACCGCCCTCACACTTCCACCATGTGGCTGTAAGTAGCCAAGAACCCAGTTCACTCTATAGCAGGAGAATCCTGTTTTGAAAGCCTGAGAGTCTCTTGGAAAAGAGTGGCTGTGCGCTCTGACAGCCCTGCTAGTCTCTCTGTGATCCCCAGATCTGGTGTTGTCAAGCAGTAGAGATCTTTCTTTAAATTCACTGGTCCCCAAATTCCCCTGAAGATAAGACTCATGCTTCCCTGATAGCTCAGTTGGTAATGAATCCGCCTGCAATGCAGGAGACCCCAGTTCTATTCCTGGGTCGGGAAGATCTGCTAGAGAAGGGATAGGCTACCCACTCCAGTATTCTTGGGATTCTATTGTGGCTTAGCTGGTAAGGAATCCGCCCGCAATGCGGGAGACCTGGGTTTGATCCCTGGGTTGGGAAGATCCCCTAGAGAAGGGAAAGGCTACCCACTCCAGTATTCTGGCCTGGAGAATTTCAAGGACTGTTTAGTCCCTGGGGTCGCAAAGAGCCGGACATGACGGAGCAACTTTCACTTTCAAACAAATTCATAATAAAAAGCTTTCAAAGGACCCACTGAGATAAAACCTAGGTTTCTGCATCTAGAGTTGTATATTAACAGAAAACTTCGTTTTCACTACAACCAAGGTCAGGACCTAAGGTAAGGCACAAAAGTTGTGAAAGGAAGGGCTTCATAGGAGGTACAGCTGATTGAGTGACTTCACCTGTCTTCTGTCTCCTTCCTACATTCCTCTATTTCCAGTGCCTAGGCACAAGGCCTCAAATGCCTGATAAGTGAATTATTGATTTGAATGCAGTAGATTCCTGCTGGACTGATAGCAACAAAAGATTATCTCCTCCTGTGTCTTTTCTGATTGGAACATGGTGAGTTCGCAATTAAAAGACAGGCTGTTATTTCCCTGTGGCCTTGCTACTCCAGGTCAGCGTCAGCATCACCTGAGAGCTGGTCAGAAATGCAAAACCTCAGGTCCCATCCAGACCGACTGAGTCAGAACCAGCACCCTAACAAGACCTCCCGGTGACTCATATGTGCACTAAAGTTTGAGAAATACTGCCTAGGAGGACTTAAAAACATCTATGCTGGCTGTGAAACATTACTCCACCCAGACACTACCTGAGGGATCTGAAATACTCCTTTAGAAATTGAGAGATATTTGTAACTTTACAGCTGGGGAGAAAACATGATGGAAGGAAACCATACTTCTGGGGGAATTACTCACCTCTTTTCCTCACTTTCTCCCAAATCCATTACTCAGAAACCCAAAGTGAGGACCCATCTGTGGAATGCCTTAAGGTCAGACTACCACTTAGATTCCCTACACCTTAAAACCTACCAGTTTTCAATTTGGTAAAGTTAAATGAGATAATTAAAGTAAGGTTCTTAGCTCAGAATTTGAGCACCAGAAATATTCACTAAGTGACAGAATTGCTTTTACTCTATTATCTCTAAATATAAGCTAAGAAAGATTTAATTTTGGGCAAGTCAAGGTTAGAAGACTAAGTTGAAGGTATCATGTGTGGCTCTTTAAATTTAATGAAAGTTACATAAAGATAAAAATTGAGTCCCTCAGTCACAGCAGCCACATTTCCAATGCTCAAAGGTCACATGTAGCTGGAAGCTACCATAATGGATAACACAGATGCAAAACATTTCCACCATCACAGAAAGGAATACCTCCTGGACAGTATGGATGTAGAGGACCTCTGGAGCATCAAAGGGCACCCCTGGGATTTGTCCTGCTTGGGGTTGTATAGGCTGAAAAGAACGGCTTTCATAGAGGCAAAGGTTTACATGACGTTCGCTCATAGCAGTGAGGAGAGGAGGGTTGATGATTGCCACCTTTAGAAGACAAATTTCTAACATGGATTTCCAGTAACTTTTTGTAAGGGACTCAGAAAAATGTAGAGAAAAGGCTGCAAACATAAAAGGATTTCTAAACTTCACTGTTTTTAATGATCTGTCCTCCAGTGGTGATCAGTGGTCAGTCTTTAGAAGGAAAAGGACCAGTGAGTTCAACTTTAGTTCAGCCCAGAAAAGAGGGGCAGAGGGAATGAAGAGCAGTGAGAGCATGGGGATGGCAGGTTGAGCCTGGGACCCCAGCGCCAGCAGAAAAGACAGTTCAGCATATCAACTGGGCCTGAGGAGGAAGCATTTGGCTGGACAAGGGTCCACGTGAGCTTTCAGCACACACTTGTGCATTCCTGCCCTGGCACTTGCTCACACCAGATCCATGCCCAAAATGCCTAACATTCTCCCTCTCTATTAACTCATGTAATAAATTTTAACTGAATGCCTTTAAGTGCCAGATGTTGTGAACACAAAGTAAGTCACAGATGGAGGTATGCACAGTCATTCATGTGCATATTAATGCTCTGGTATTTGACTAGATCTCCATTTGAAAAAAAGGCAGAATCCAGAAAAATAAATTCTAGATACTTTTGTAAGAAAAACTACAGAAACATTAGGCATTATGACTGAGGTAGTAAGGGCCTTCTTAAACAAGATTAAAACACAACACAAGGGAAAAGATTAAAAATTCTGATCTCATCAAAATTAACAACTTCTCTTTAACAAAGGATATCACCAAAGTTAAAATAAGCAACCCACTGCCAATTTTTTTTAATATATATTTGGGACAAAATGGCCACAACATAAAAAATAAGAACTAAGACACAGAAATGTACACTTAATTCAAGTCTAATTGTATAATTAAAAATTTGTAATTACTCAGATATATGCTACAAATATATTGCATATCAGTTTTGTTTTAAATACTATATAGTTTTACATGAATCATATAGGAAAAGTCTTCCAGACATATGTCAAATGGAAATAAAATGATGAACAAATATTGGGTTGGCCCAAAAGTTCATATGGTTTTTCCGTAACATCATATGACATACCTGAACAAACTTTTTGGCCAACTCAATAGTATAATGCCATTTAGGAAAAAACAAAACCTCCCCAAATTAGATTGGCAAAGAAAAGGCCCTATGGACATACATCAGACTGATATAGCAGTTACCTCTGAGAGCAGTGGGATGGGGATGCAGATGAGGGTGGGGGGCGAACTGTCAAGGAGAAGGGGGGTTTTAGCTGTTCTGTGTGAAAATTTTCACGTGTTGCTTTCCTAACTAAAAATAAATAACCAAACGAAATACGTGAATCGTGATTGGATTTCTTTAAGAGCTTAGAAAATTTACTTTGTGGATAACTGGGGAAGTTTGAATTTGTATATCAGACAATATTATTGTGGTTATGCACGATGTTCTTATTTTTAGCAGTCACTTGCTGAAGTATTTAGGGGTAAGGTGTCAAGAAGTCCTCGAAACTTCCAGATGGGAAAGAAATGAAGTAAGGGAAAGAAAGGAAAGAAGAGGAATAGGAGAGGAACAGAGGGAATGGGAATGGGAGGAGAGGGGAGAAGACAAAAAAGTCTCAGCAAAATGCTAAAACAAGAATGCTAAATATTGGCAAATTTAGGGGAAAAGTATACAGGTGTTCAATGTACTATTCTTCCAATTATCCTGCAGGTTTGAAAATTTAAGGAAAAAAAAGAGGAAAGAAAGGCAGAGCACTACCATTCTTTACCTAGCTGGAAGTGCTCAATTTCTTTCTTGAACTCATACTAACACTTAACAACATCACTCATATTACTAGTGATCACTTCTGAGAATGTGTTTTTATTCCCCACAAGTTCCTAAAAGGTGGAGGCATCTTTCAATGTTTTTTTCCCATTCTCCATGTCCAATGTCCAGCACAGACTGGGAGGTGAGTAGTAAACCTGGGTAGGAAGTGAGTCTTTGTGGACTGAAAAACGTGTCACATTCACCTCTGAGTCTGGCAAACACAAAGTCAGGGCCTGGGACTGCAGCATCAGTTCTGATGAGAGGCTTGACAAGAGAGTCTCCTGGCTGCCCAGGCTGCTCCCAATCACCCAGGGCTGCAGCCAGAGCTTTCTAAATGGGACTACTGAATGAAACGAGTGTCTAACAGTGCTGTCAGAAAGTGCCTGATGGTTTTCAGGTTGATAGTTTGTAAACTATAAAGTGTTAGAAAAATAAAGTGTCCCACTCAACCGTCCTCTTTTGATCCTTACAGTGACCCTGGGAGACAGGCATTATCACCATTGGACAGATGAGAAAAACAGGCTCAGGGAAGGGAATCTACTTCTCTTTAGGTCACACAGAGAGAAAATGAGCTCAATCCCGCATCTTCAGGTCTAAAGTTCTTTCCACCAGACCGTGCTGCCCTCTCTGGGATCCTGACTCCTGATCAGGAAAGACACACTTACCTGATTCAGTCTCCCTCTGGACTACATCTCCCCACACTGTGAGATCACCACAGGCAGCTTGGGTTTATTGTTGGGGCCTGTGGGAACATTCTAGGAGAGAAAGCACAGTGGTGATTACGCCACTCTGACACCCCTCACCCCACACTTACTGATGCCTCCCAGCCCCTGTGCTAAGGACTGACGACTCATGGGCTGATCTGACAGGAATATAATACAGATCAAAGAGAAAATGTACAATCTCAAAAAAAAAAACAAAAAAAAAACACCATCACACTCATGACATATAAAAATGCAGTAAGTTGTAAGACAGAGTAGAGGAAACAGCATGAGCAAAGACTCAGGGCAGGAAGGAGCAAGAGGCAGGGATGTGTATGCATATTTAAGGAAGGGCTAGTAGTCTGATGTGACTAGAACACGGAAGTGGCAGCAGCAGACGGGGCAAAAGAGGTCACGGAGAGGAAGGCAGGGACTCAGTCATGAAGAACCTTGAATACAACGCTGAGGAGGATTGCATCAAGTAGGTCAAAGAGTCAGCAGAGGCGAAAGCTCAGTTCGCACAAGAGAGGCTAACTTAGGGCCCAGAACCCTTCGGAGGCACACAGTGTCTCCTCCCTGTGAAGCCTGGCCGAACAGGTTCTCCCGCTCCTCAATACTAGTCAGGTAGTACGAGGCCAGAGTGGCTGAGACAGAGGAGATCAACACCACGGGACTCACCTCAATCTTTCTCATCACCAAAAGTCCATCAATGATTTTTCCTGCGGGAAGAGTATGAGCTGGACTTGACTACTCTCATTTGCATAGTATCTTCCAGCCCCCCACGGCCCATTCTCAGCCATCATCTTATGTGAACCTCAGATTAACGTTACAAAATTAATATTCAGTGGAAATGAAATGTTTCCCAGGTCATAGGTAGTAAGGAACAGAATTAGGGCTCATACCTAGGTCGGAGCAATTGCAAAGCCCCACTGTACCATGCTGCCTGTGTGGTACTTCTTAATGCTGCCATCCCCCGCAGACACACCTACACCCACACAGACACATTGCCCAGGTGGCTACTCACTACATCATCTGGCCCTTTCGTCATCCCCTCTAACCACATATCCTCCCCACCCACCACGGCTTCCACCTTCCTAACTACTACCCAGGGCAGTTACACCCTTCGAGCACAAGAGTTGGGGGACCAGTTCCTTTAGAAGCTCCACGCTGGGTGAGGGGACCTGGACTAGGACAGGAACAGGACTCACCAAACACCACGTGCTTCCCATCTAGCCAATCACACTTAGAGCAGGTGATGAAAAACTGGCAGCCATTTGTGCTGGGACCGCTGTTTGCCTGATGGAAACCAAACAGAAACACTGTGAGTTCTCCTGGCCACATTAGCTAAAGGACCAAACTCCCTAAAAGAGACTGTAGCCCTGACTCCTCCGTGCTATTTCAGCAAATCTGACTGAGCATCGACTGTAAGCCAGGGTCTGATCTAGGACCCAAGGACACAGAGAGGAACAGAATACACAATTTCTGCCCTCAAAGAGCTAGACCCTTCAATAACTACACATGTCTCCTACAGTGTGAATTTTTATAATGGAAAAAATTGTTTACGGAATCTGATTTGCTGTATTTAGGCCAATACTGGTAATAACTGGATTACATTTAACGAATTAGCTACCAGCTCACAAAAAGCCTGTCACTTGTGCCGTAAACTGTTTTTTGTCTGAATGGCTCTGTACTGTCCCAAAATAACAGTAATAAAAAAATTTAAGGTGCAAGAAGTTGCCATACTAGTGCTATGCTACAAAAAAGATTCCGTTTAATTAACGACGTGCTTTTTACAGCTACACCCCAAATCCTTTATTATTGAATTTTATAGGAAAAATTATCTTTTAAAATTGAGGATCTGAAATTCTCCAGCCATATCCCTTTCCTTTTCCTCTCTTGAAGTTGTTTTTGTATCATCACACTTCACAATGCATTATATAATGACAACACAAAGCAATCAGCAAACCCATGTCATGTTTCAGCAGCACCACCTTACCACAGCGTCTGTGTAACTATGTGAATATATCACTGCATACTTCCCTTGTTTTGAAAACTGAGTAGAAAACGGAAAACTGAAAGCGCTAGTACTATTAAAAGCACAGGTCTCACAAAAGTAATACTATGGAAACACTGGAAATCATCAGATAGGTCACTAGCCTTAACTGGATGTTTAGTGGATTTAAATTATTTGAGTCTGTGTTTAACATTGAAGGAATGAAAATGTGTATGAAATACATTAAAGACTTTGTCTAGAAGGGATTTCACATTATATTTTAGAAATTCCCCATGTGAGATGAGACTATTTTTGGTTTTTGTTCATGTATGCAGGAACATCTCACATTAGCAAGGACTGCCTGAGCCAGTGGGAACACAGCTAACTCTGGAATGAGGGCAGACTCCTCAGTGGTCCCACTTCTTCTTCCTTCTTTTCTTTTCCTCCCTCCCTCCCTCCCTCCCTCTTGTTTTTCCTATCTACCTACCTTGCTGCTCAATGTATAAACATTTATCAGTAGGCAGGCAGAAAAACAGCCATACAACATGTGTTTTTCGTCTGTCATTTATCCAGTCTTCCAGGCAGAATAGCTTACTGCTTCAGAGAACAAGCTCTGGAGCCAGATGATCTATCTTGAATCCCAGCCCCACTACTGCCTGTGATCTAGTTTAGCTGCATAACCTCTCTGCATAGAGAGGTTTTTTGCACTCTCTTAAAGGGATGCTAAAGATTAAAATGAATTAATGCAAACAAGTTTTTGGTGAGAATATGCTCAACATTAGCCTTTATTCTGATTATCTTTCAGTCATTCATCAGTATCTGCTCAGCACCTTTCTGTATCAGGTAGTCAGACTAGGAGATCAATGCAACTCAGTCTCTGCTCTTGAGGAGCAAAACAATTGTGCTACAAAGTGGGTGACAGCACAACCAGTGTCAGCCTGAAAGCAGCAGAAAGCAAAGTTTCCTTCCACCTTTTTTCTGACCCCTCCCCAGATGCTGACATATCGGCACACACCTGGAAGGGTTCTAATTCTCATGACGATGACCCAAGCCCACCTGAGCCCCTTCAGCACGGTACAGTGCTTGCCCAGCCTGACTTTTCTAAAAGGAGGTTTGTACATTGTCTGTTACGCTAGGCTCACCCGAGTGTTATAGCAGCCTCCTAATTGGCTTCTCTGCCCTATCCTCTTCATTCTTATCTGCCACTCAAACACTGTAGCCAGGATCTTCGTTTTAAAACACAAAGTCGATCAGCCCTGCTCAAAAAAGTGTATGGCTTTCCACATTCCATGAAACCAAGTCCACATAACCTCATCCTTATTCTGGCATTTAGAGCCTTTCAGGAGCTAGACCCGCCTGTCTCTCCAGTGGTCTCTACTAGTTCACTCCCTTCCCTATCCACAATCTATGTTCTGGTCACACGTCTTCTGTCTAGGCTGTTTTATCTTGTAGAGAACTTCTCTGGATCTTCGCAGCAATTACTCTCATTCTTTGGGGCCCTCATAGTACTCTTACATACACTGAGGTGACCTCCCCTTAGTACACTGATGGCGGGAATTATACACTGGACTCATCATTCAGCAACGTGTGCTACCCGCCTAGAGGGCAGGGATCAGGTCTGTATCCTCAGGCCTTACCACAAGGCCTAAAATAGTGGATATCAACAATTTTTACTTGACGGATGCCTGAGTGGAAGAATGGGCAAGCAGACAAAGAATGTGCATGTAAACAGTGGATCTGGGGGAACTAATAGAGGAAAATAGGTGATGACAAGAGGGAGGGAGAGGGTTGGACAGTGAGAAGGAAGCAAGGTGAGAGGGGTAAGGGAAAATGAGGAGTGAGGGGTAAGAAAGAAGTGAAGGGGGAATAAGCAGGGATGTGTAGATGGGGGAGCTAAAGGAGGTGGGCAGGGGGACAGAGAGAGGAGCGAGATGTTTGAGTGGGGTTGTAAATGGGCAGAGAGGGTCCTGGGAGTGAGGAGTGGTCTGTGACCTGAACAGGGCGACCAGCCAGCAGGCAATGTGAGGGAGGGTCAGGGGTGAGTGGCGTGACGGGTGTGTGAACACTGGGTCTTGACAGCACAGCTGGCTGCATTCTAAGCAGCAAGGCCGAGTGCCCAGCCACAAGTCCTGGCTCACACAAAGTAAGAAAACACACAGCAGAGTTCGATTTTGGTTCCCTGGCTGGCTAGTGGGTTCAGCCCCCCAAAACCAAACCGGACTGAGGAAAGAGGTGGGCAGGGCAGAGCTGAGTCCTGGGTCAAGCAAGGCTAGGAGAGCATTTCCTTTCGTCCCGAGAGACTGCGCTGGGCCTCCAGAGGGCCCAGAATCCAGCTGGCTGCAAACCTAGCTCCATACATTGACTGGTCCTCACTTACCATGGAAAGAAGGCCTGGAGCTGAGTGTCTAAGCTTAAAATTTTCATCTGCGAATGGCCCCCGGTAGATACTGGCAACTCCGGTACCATCTCCCTGAGCAGAGAGAAGGAACTGTTAGTGACTTGTGAGTGTTGGCTCTCAGAGCTCACAGGAAGCAGCTGCTGCACCCGAAGCCTTGAAGCCTCGCTACTTTAAAGTCCTCTTATTCCTGCAGGTCACTTTGGGAGCCACACCTCTTTAACCCTATCCTGTAATCAAAACAAGCCCCATCCAAGGCACATGCAGCCCACAATTCAGCTAGGGCACCTCACTGAGAAAAAAACAACAGGTCACATAGCTGGGCCTCTAGAAAGGTGGATTAAGACACAAGCAAAGCAGAGGATAGGAAACAGTAATTGCATATGTAATCAATGCCCTTTCCAAAGACTCTTTTGCCTGCAGTCATATATGAGAATCCATTTAACTGACTACTTCCCCTCTCCTCTCAACTATGCAGGTGGGTGGGCTCTTGGAAGTCTAGTCTGTACGATAAGATACCATCCTTCTGGCTAAAGTTGAGGTGAGGGGAAGTTGAGGGGAGAATGTAGGGCCAGAGTTCCTTCTCTGGGAAGCATGAAATAGAACATATGCCCTCTGGAGGCTGAATTTGTACTGTGTAAACCTGGAAGTTGGAGGTGACTACCTTCGGCAAGGTGGATTGGATAAGAAAAAGACAATGCAATACACATGTATAGAGAGCTCTAGAGAAACATAAAAAAAGGACTGCTTGGTTCTGTGACTCTCCAGTTCCTAGACCTATTTCTTCCTTTGGCTTCCACGAAACACCTGTCATAAATCCCCAATTTCTGCTTAAACTAGCTCTATTTGTGTTATCCCTTTGCTCTTCTAACAACTCCATGGAACATGCATGGAGTTTATCTTCCCCATTTTCCAGGTGAGCGAACTTAAGTCAGGATAATAAAGCCACCTGACCAAGGCTTTGCTGTAGTACCTTAAACAGAACCCCAGGGGTTTAAAGTTAATATTGAGAGACTACCAAAGACCAATCTCTCCCAGCCAGTTAGTAAACAAAAAGAATATTCGGTACATGATGGGATGTGAAAACACTGACTCAGTGCAGAATCAAGGGGCCCTTACTGGAGCAAAGACCACTAAAGGGGATTAACATAAGCCAGGGAAGGAAAAAAACTCTCAAACTGTTTGATTAAAAGTTATTGGTACAACCAAGCTCTGTATAGTGGAAAAATGGGCTTTGAGTTCCAGATCTATCATTTATGAGCTGGGGAAGTCACTTCCTATCTCTGAGCCCCAGTTTCCTCAACTATCAAGTGAAAATGAAATCACCTACTCCTTACAACATTGCCAAAAAGATGCAATAATAGTGTCTATGACAAAAACTTTTTGCGATCCACATAGCTCTGTGTAAATGTGAGCTACTGTATCTTTGTTGTTATTGTTGTTCAGTCACTAAGTCATGTCTGACTCTTGTGACCCCATGGATGTAGCCCACCAGGCTCCTCTGTCCATGGGATTTCTTTAAGTACACATAAATACACACATACATATAGAAGAGAAAACATGTCCCTTTCCAATTTCAAAAAAAACCTAGAGAAAAGATCAGTTATTGCATCATTCTCTATAATCACACTGTCTACTGTGCTCCAGAAGCCAGAATAGGGAAAATGACCAAATTAATTTGCAGGACAAGAAACAGAAAGCAACTTAAATCTTCAATGATAGTGGACTGATCAAATAAATTCACTGTGAACAAATCAGTGAAGAAATACTGTTCACTAAGGGAACAGTAGGGAGTAATTAGCAAGAATGTTTTGGAAGAAGACAGTGACAAGGAAAAACACAATGATTGAGCACAAATTTTTAAAAGTTTAAGTCTGTTAAAAGATATCTGACACACAAATGTACACAACAATAAGATGGGCAACTGTAAAGTAAAATGCCAAGAGTATATTCCTTGAGACGATTTATTTTCATTTTTGTACTCTTCTTTTGCAACCAGAAAAAAAATTATTTAAAAAATTTTAAAACACATTATTAAAACAAACAAGCAAGCAAATATTCTTAGTCCAACTTTAGAAGGTCTCAAATTCCGCTTCTACCTGTTGCTCATTCTATTTTTTCTGCCCTAAGGGTGGCTCTGAGTAATTTATTCTCTCTGACAGCCTTCTGGCTGACTAACTGCTAACTCTAGAACTATCAGCAAGTGAGCACATGTGCCTGGCACAAGTGAGCACATATGACCCATAAGAAGTTGGTCCTATCCCTGCTAAGACAATATAGCAGTATAGAAGCCTTTGGGAAGAAAAGAAAGAACGCAGAGAATAGCATCTTAGCCCTTCTTACCTGTCAATGAAAAAGGATTATGGTCACCCCAAGCCCTACTCCAATCAGTTGTGGCCAGGGGTTGCAAACTTAAATGCCTATAGGAGTAGGTGACATAAAGAAGGGAAGCAAGTAGTGGGAACTGTGGTGAAATAATAAGGACATACCCATCTAAAGGCAGTTGTTACTTGACTCAACCAATTGTTGCTGCATGAGAAACACAGACCAAGTGCACCCCTACTTTTCATTTGTAACAGAGAAAACAAAACTCCAGAACTTTCCAGTAAAATTTCCCAGTTTTACAACATTATACAGATGAAACAAAGCATATCTGTTTCTGATTCAGCCCCAAATCTGCCACTTTGTAAACTTACCTGGGGAGGAAAGACAGAGATCTTAAAAACTCCTAAGAGTCAAACTAAATATACATGTAAAGGATAAAGAATGTCTCCCAGATCCAAGAAAACAGCAACATGACTAACCAAATGATATTAATAAGAAAGATCATGCACAGAAATGGGTGGGTTAGGACAAATGTAGCTTTAAGAAAGCATAAATTTGGTTTATTCAGAAGCCTGCAAGGTTGGTGGAAGTGAAGGAGGCTTGAAATGGGGATGCATACAGTCTCATTGCAAGAAAAGTCATACTTAGCAATGAAGGATTAATTCAATGGGTTCTCCTAGTGAATAGGGAAAATATCCTTCCAGAACTGTCTCTGATGCCTTGCCCACTAATGAACTTGATTAAAAAAATAATAACTCACCTTTCCAGGCACTGGGATACCAGAAGCGGATGGGAAATCAGGGCATAAGCATTTAGCTCACTGGAAAGGGACTTGACCCCATTTAGAAAAAAATAACTGTAACTGATTTCCAGCTAAATTCCATGCGACCAATTAATTTGGGTCTGTCATGGATCACCTATAGGTATGCTGCGAAAGTCAGTTCGAAGCCCTAAAAGGCTGAGATTTGGAAGTCAGTGACTTAATCAAAGTACTGATGTCATCTAGTGATGCAGTGAGTAGCAGCCATCACAGGACATTCCCATTCCCACCTCCTCCCCCAGCAAATTGGCTATTGTTCTCAGGTCCCTGAGAAGCAGCTTCAATAACAACAACAACAACAAAACCTATAGGTCCTTAATAGGAAAGGAATAATACTTACATTAACAAAATCTCCACCCTGAATCATGAAATCTTTTATGACCCTGAAACAGAGAACAAAGGATCCTGGGAGAAGATTCTGTGGTTTGGAATAACATTAATTTCAAAATATAATGTTTACCACTTTGGTTTTAAGTAAGTCTTCAAATCAATGGTTGAGTTCACAAAAACATCCCTTCTCAAGAACTAAGAATTATGCTATGGTTTTGTTTTCCTCTGAAGAGACTAATCACTCAAGGAAGTAATTCTAAACAATACTAATAGTAATTCTAAAAGTCCCCCAGGATGGCTTGCCGAAAGTCTTACCTGTGGAAGGTGCTCCCCTTGTATCCTATCGGAACCCCATCTTTTCTATAAGCAAAAAGAAAGAGACTTGAAATGACAACAGGTAAACACGGCTTTTCAAGCTTACCACACAGTCGAGCCAGAGATACTCTTCTAAAGACGGTCGGGAGGAGAGAGACGAAGAAGGCAAATGAACTGAGGACAGACCCACAGTAATACCTTCTATTACCCACAGTAATACCTTCTATTACTATCACCAGCAAACATTCAAGGCCTGCCGGTGATTCCCCAATACCCTCACTGCATACTCAGGACACCCCTCAGGAGCAAGCAAAGAAATCAACCACGTCTGAGACTGACCTGAATTCTCCTGTGCAGAACTGCCTGAAAAGGAAGAGTGAACGATTCAGTCGCCATGGCATCACAACTCTGAGCGCCCCTAGCCTCGGCGGGAAGGGGAGACGTCGGCGCTAGCCAGCCCACCAATCGGCTGGTAAGACGTCCAGGCATACAGATTAATAACATAAACTGAAAGGGAACTACTATTCAGAGCGATACCCAGAGAAGTCAGATCTCGAGGATGGTGAATGAACGGATAGAGGTAGGCCGAAGATTTCACAGACAGGCCCAGCTTTCTCGTTTGGTTTATCCTGCAAAGCTGGAACATCTCCTTACCTAAAATTCTCCGCCGTCTTAGGCACAACGTCTGCAAAGAGCTCAATCTTCATACGACCAACTTCCTGCAACCGGCGAGAGACGTTCAGAAAGCCCAGTCCAAGCCCGTGAAGGCCTCACCGAACAGGGAACCCTCGGGCCCCCATGCCGCTAGGTCTGTCCTACCTCCGCCTCCATAGCCTACTCTTCCTTTCCACTCGGTCCCTCCACCAGCGCGGCGCTAGGCTGCGCAAGACTCCTCCTCTTCCTCCTCCCTCACCCCCGCCCCGCAGGTCGGTAGGTGCTGGTTCAATTTCACTTTTTGGCTCCCCGAGTTTGCTACACCTGAGGAGGTGAGATCTGCCTGCCAGACCGCGTGCACGTTCCCTTTGGCATCGGGCTGGCTGGCTGCCAAGACCTCACCTGGCCGCCAATGCTGACATCAAAGAATACCACGGGATTGACAGGGCTTGAATTTGCCACCGCCATGCCTCTGACCCGGAAGCAGAAATCGGGAGCGCGGAGTTCCGGCGATTCTTTGCCCCTGCTCGGTCGGGAGGTGTTTATTTCCGGCGCAGGCGCAGGCGCAGGCGCAGGAAGAGACGGGGACGGCCGGCCCCGCCCCCGGAAGCTCTCCGCCTTCGACGCCAAACTGGGCGCTGCGTGGGTGGCCGGCGCTTCCTTGTTTTGACAACTAGTGTTACCTCACCTGAGTCTCCTTGAGCGCTGAGTTCGGAGTGAGAAATACGAAACCCAAACAACTCCATTTTAGGATAGCACCGCCATTTTGAGTAAAACCCCCTCCCGCGGAGAGAAAACGAAATTTAAAGAGAAAGAAACTCAACGAGCCAATCAAGGGAGGGCAGGAAAGTTCCTCAAGAAAGCCCCTCACCTCCCACCAATCAGTAGCTTACAAGACCTCCTTAGTTAAAGAATTAACCAATCTCCTTAAGCTTCCCGCTTCCCCCACTATACCATATAAAAATAGATCGCCGCCATCACTCAGGGCCCTGTCCGCATGGCCGTTAGGTTGTGTGGAGGGAGTCCCTGCCCGAGCTTGTAATAAAGTTCCTCACCGCTTTTGCATCAATCCGCGGCTCCTGTGGTGTTTGGTGGGATTCCGCGATCCGGGTACAACATTTTGGGGGCTTGTCCGGGATCCCCCGGGCCTTCCAGGACCCGCGCTTCAGAGGACGAACGGCCGGTAAGCAGTAGCAGCAGCTGCATCTGTATCTGTAACGGGGCCCCTCTGTGTAGCTGGACTTAAACCTAGGCGGACGCTCCGATACGGTCTCCAGCAGTGAGCAGGAAGAGACGTCTTCCAGCTCCCACTCTGTAGTCCCGTGTATATATATATACACCTCTGATATACATCTGATATACTCTGTACCTTTTGTTCTTGGAATTGTGCTCTCTGTTATTTGTCTGGTGTGTTGTCTTGTTTGTTCATTGTGTTGTTAGAGCCACGCGTTTCGGGAAACAAACTCACTCAGAAGGACAATGCAGATAGTGGAGTGCAGTTTATTACACTGCACCAAGGCAGAGTCTCCTCTTAGCCAAGGACCCCGACCAGCATTTGTGAAAATCTTTTATACCCCATGTGTACGTGTCCAAACCCACCACCCCGAATTCCTTGAAACTTACATAAACAAAGGAAGGGTAAATACAACTACAATAACCCCATCATTCACGTGTTATGTGTTCAAACAGTTAATAATCAATAAGCCCCGCAGTTACATTCCGAACAGTTAATAATCAATAAGCCCGTGGTCACGTTCCAACCAGTTAATAATCGATAAACCTGTGATTACATCCTGATAGATACGGAAAAAATTTATGACCTGTCCAGAGGCAGGGGTGATTATGGTATGTTTTCTCTTAGGTGATGAGTAACCTGGATACGATCTTCAAGGTTCTCCTGTCCGGAGGGGGTCTTCTCCTTCCATTGTCGTTCCCACAGGCATTAAGCAGAGAGTTCATGGTCCACTGGAGAGGTGGCCGAGCATGATCAGCACGGACAGGCCTGAGATGGAGTCCAGGCCCTATGAATTCCTTCTTCATTCCCCCCTCTTGATGCTCTTAACTCATATTATGAGCATCATTCATAGGGATATATTGCACCCTGGCTCTCCAACTGCCAATTAGGGAGAATGACATCAACCTTCGGGTTATGAAGTTCATAATACATTGTAAAATTCAGGGTCCACAAAGCAGAACTATCAAGGCAACTATGACAGTGGTAAATATAGTTTTCTACCAATCGCCCTTCACCCAAGATAGGACCAAAGTCCAGAAAGGAATGTTTTCATTTGACATTGCTTTTACCTGGTTTTTCATGTCATCTAAAGGAGTTGATACATTGTCAGATAAGTCAGGAATGTATACACAACATTCAACCTTAATTATAGCACAGGTCCCTCCGTGAGCAGCTGTATGTCCAAAGCCATTTTATTATGAATTACTGCTTTTCTCATTTAGATTTGCTCTTCATTTAAGGCTTGGATGGCTTCTGTTTTATCTATGAGGGCCTGTTTGTGAAATTAGTCAAGGCCTCTACTTTAATCATAATATTTGTTGTCCCTATAGAGGGTACGAAAAAGGCAGCAATATACTCATACCATTGAAACACAGATCTTGTCCACCTAGCATGTAAATAAGGTAGATTTACTGGGGCTTGCTGTAGGTTAGGCTTTTGTTACACTGGCGTTTATATCAAATGTAGCCCCATGACCCGAGTCTATTGACTGTAGGTCTTACACCAAGAGAGCAAGGAGAGGTTATGATTGACAAAAGAGAGGAAAGTTTCTTTTTATCATCCCAGAAAAGAGCAGAGTGGTTTAAAATCTCCTTGGCAGAGCGGTGTCACCCACCAAGGAAGTCCATCCATCACAGACAGAGGCATAGCCCCACATACCTAGCAGTTGTAGGTGTTCTGGAAGTCCGCGTAGGAATGTGCCCATGAGACGAAAACATTGTCGGAAGTTAAATTCAAAATCACGTTGATGAGGCCAAGCAGCAGGAGTTGATTGTGTGACTTCATCCTGAGGAGGGGCTCATCCGGGATCTTCTTTTCCTTCTTCTTAAGGATAGTCTTAGTCTCTCGAGGGTCAGTGGGGTCCCTGTGTGCAGTCCACTCAGCGTTTTCTGGGTCTGCGTGGTATGCTCTCTTCACCCTCCTATGATGGATCCAAGGGACAATACCTGCAACTTTAACTGCAGTAGGGGTAGTTAGAATAACATAAGGACCCTTTCACCAAGGGGCTAGCAAATCATATTTCTAATCTTTGACCCATATTTGGTCACCAAGTGTAAACTCATGAATCTGTTCCCCAAGGAGGAACGGCACCCTTTCTTGTACAAACTTTGTTACCCAATTTATTACCTTACCCAGTTCCATCTGCTGTGAAATCCTATCCCCCCCCTTACCTGAGGCAAATTTGTTGACACCTGTTTTATTATGGGAGGAGGCCTCCCATACACAATTTCATATGGAGAATGGCCTTGGGACTGTGGGGTCATCCTGAGTCTGAGCAGAGCCGTTGGAAGAAAGTCCACTCAGGAGCAGCCAGTCTCTCTGATCCACTTGGAGAGTCTCTTTAAGTGTCTGGTTGGTTCATTCCACCATCTCACAACTCTGGGCCTATATGCAGTATGCAGTTGTTATTTGATGTTTAAAGTTTTGCTTACTTGTTGTACTAAATCAGCCACAAAAGCCGGGCCATTGTCCGATCCAGTGCTGGGAGGGAACCCAAATCTGGAAACTATCTCCCTAAGCAGGCTCTTAGGGAGCTGATGCTCTTTCAGTTCAGGTAGGAAAAGCTTTTACCCATCCCGAGAATGTACATACCATGACCAGCAGGTAATGGTAGTATTGGTGAGGTTTCATGTCAGTGATGTCCACTCCCAGGTGTTCAAGGGGCAGCGTGCCTTTCAGCTGAATACCCGGAGGTTTTTGTCTGAATACCCGAGAGGCAGCATTAACCTGTGAGCAGGCAGCATGGCCTAGGTGGGTCGCTTCATGTGTTTGGCTTACCAGAGTGTGTGCCAGCTCCTCCGGTACCAATAATTTGCCACTTGGCAATTCCCACCATCCCTTTTTAGTCTTGATGGCCCCTTCTGCTCTGGCTAACCTTACAGCAGTTGTCCCTGTTTTATCAGGCTAGTGCCATCAGTATATAGGACCCAATTAGGGTCTGGAACCTTGAGCCCTTCTTTAAAACAAAACCCAGATACCTTACCTCCTCTTTGTAGATCTGTGCCTTCTTCTACACCCTGTAACCTGCTTCCATCAACAGCTGGAGCAGTGCATTTGTCCCTTTCCAGCATTTTTCCTTGGTCTCATGCAGCCAGCAGCAGGTCATCCCCGTATTGTAGGAGCCGACATCCACACTCTTCCAGATGGAATGAGTCCAGGTCAGAAGCCAAGGCTTCCCCAAAGATGGCTGGGGAGTTCTTAAACCTTTGTGGGGGAGTCCAGATGAGCTGTTGTTTGGTGCTCCCGACTGGATCTTCCCATTCAAAGGCAAAGATGGGCTGTGACACTGGGGTGAGGCGTATGCAGAAGAAGGCATCCTAGAGATCTAGGTGCGGGGAGCGGCCTGAACCAAAAGGCTGACTCTGGGAGCTGCCTTGATCCTCAAGGGTCTGTTCGCAGACATAGCTCTCTGTCCCGCCACCCTTCTCTGGAATTTATTATCCAAGTTAAATCTTAACAGAACATTAGCAAGCCTTGAATGCACACATGACACAGATGGATAAGCCTTTCACGACCACCCTTAAGATAAACGGGATGCCCTTCTTATCCCTTGACGTTATCAGAGAGTTCTGGTGATTGTTATCTCAAAGTGATGTTTATGGAAAAATATTTTCTCTTCTTAAGATTCTCTTCTTGGTTTAGTATAAATGTAACCCTGAGAAATAAAGAATCATCGCTGACTGAAGCAATCCTCTTGACCCCATCTGTTCTGTGTCTTTATTTCTTAGCTTAAAGGAACGCGTCGTGTTGCTCGCTGAAATCTTCCGGCTGGCCCGGCAAGTGGCGCCCAGCGTGGGGCTCGACGAAAGTTCCTTGCGGCCGCTGCCTGTTGAAACTATTAAGGTGAGTAAGAGTGTATATACTTGTATATTGAGGGGCAGGAAGGAATATTGTCGAGAGTATAAACCATGGGACAAGATCATAGCCGTCAGTTGTTTGTGCATATGTTACAGATAATGTTGAAGGATCGGGGAATACAAGTTACTAAATCAAAATTGCAGACTTTTCTCAGTTTTGTTGAGGAAGTATGTCCTTGGTTTCCAGAGGAAGGGACTATGAGTTTAGAGATATGGGAAAAGATAGGGAAACAGATTCAAACATATTATACTCTCCACGGACCTAATAAGATTCCTGTGGAAACATTTTCATTATGGACTTTAATAAGAGACTGCCTTCATTTTGAACATGAGGAAGGGAGTAAATTAAAACACATGCTCCCACCCAAAGAACCAATTTATGCTACTCCTGAAGGGAAAGGACCCACAACCTTTGAATTAGAATCTGCCAAACCTTTGAAGGAAAATGAGGGAACGTTGACTCCAAAGGATGAGGAAAGTTTAGAGGAACAGGCAGCTGCTTACCATAAGGATGATCATTGGGAATTACTTGTAACTGACGATTTGAATGTGCAGGCAGCAGCTGCCCCTCTGACAAAGAGTCTGGAGGCACTCATGCAGCAATTATTAATAACAATAAAGGAAGAAATAAAAAGGGAAGGTAGGGATGAAGGTGCTGGTGCAATCCCTACTGTGCCTCCTGCCTATGCACCCTCAATTATTGCTGGATTAGATCCTCCGCCTATTTCTAAACCTGAAAATTCATTGAATATAACTCGTGAATCACACAACTTGTCCCCCTTGCAAAAGGCTATGCAACAGGCCCAAAGAGCGGGAGAAACTGTTCAGGGATTCTCCGCTGCTTTCCCGGTATTCGAACATGAAAACCAACGGTATTATGAGGCCCTACCTTTCAAACAACTAAAGGAATTAAAAATTGCCTGTGCTCAATATGGACCTACGGCTCCTTTTACCCAGGCCATGATAGAGAATCTAGGAGGTCAAAATTTGCCACCAAGTGACTGGAAACAAATAGCGAGAGCTTGCTTATCGGGCAGGGACTATTTATTATGGAAATCAGAATTTACAGAACAATGTAGTCATATAGCTGAATTGAATCAGCGACAAGGGATTAATACTACATATGAGATGTTGATAGGGGAAGGAGCTTATCAGAATACGAATGCTCAATTAAATTATCTGCCTGGGGCATATGCTCAAATTTCTAATGCTGCTCGGCAGGCTTGGAAAAAGCTCCCTTGCTCTAGTAATAAGACTGAGGAGCTTTCAAAAATTCGTCAGGGGCCTGATGAACCATATCAAGATTTTGTGGCTCGTCTTCTTGAAGCAGTAGGTAAGATTATGGCTGATGAGCAGGCTGGAATGGTGCTTACTAAACAGTTAGCCTATGAAAATGCAAATTCTGCCTGTCAGGCTGCGCTTAGACCGCACAGAAAAAAGGGGGGTCTATCAGATTACATTCGTATATGTGCTGATATCGGACCTTCCTATATGCAGGGTATTACCCTGGCTGCAGCTTTACAAGGTAAAAGTATAAAAGAAGTATTATATCAACAGCAAATGAAAAATAAACGAGGATTACCTAGTAGGGGAAATGCTGGCTGTTTTGTTTGTGGCCAGCCCGGACATCGTGCTGCCTTTTGCCCCCAACGAGCCAATTTGGGGAATATTAAAACTCCTAATTTATGCCCTAGGTGTAAAAAAGGAAGACATTGGGCAAAAGATTGTAAATCCAAAATTGATGTCCAGGGCAACCCACTTCCCTCGCAGTCGGGAAACTGGGTGAGGGGCCAGCCCCTGGCCCCGAAACAATGTTATGGGGCAATCCAGGGAAATCAGATGGTAGAAGGCGAGTCACAGACTTGTTCAGAGCCACCTCAAGGAGCGCAGGCTTGGACCTCTGTTCCTCCTCCTACACAGTATTAACTCCCGAAATGGGAATGCAAGCTCTGCCCACTGGGGTATACAGCCCTTTGCCTGATGGAACCGTGGGCCTTTTGCTCGGACGCAGTAGCTCTACCATAAAAGGGCTGCTCATAGCTCCTGGAGTAATTGATGCTGACTATACAGGAGAAATCAAAATTATGGCCCATTCCCCAAGATGCATTACCACCATAGCTAGCGGACAGCGTATAGCTCAATTGATATTGGTCCCTGCGGTGCAGACCGGAAAAGCACTGGCTTCCAGGAGAGGGGAAGGTGCCTTCGGATCCTATGATGCCTATTGGGTCCAGGCAATAACTAATAATCGTCCTGAGTTAACGTTAAGAATAAATGGAAAGTTGTTTACAGGTATTTTGGACACACGAGCTGATGTTTCTGTTATTGCCGAGAGACACTGGCCCCTAGAATGGCCTAAACAGATAGCTATATCAACATTGCAAGGAATTGGTCAAACTAATAACCCTGAACAAAGTACAGAACTGTTACATTGGACTGACCATGAGTCACGAAGGGGACATTAGGCCTTATATCCTCCCAAACCTCCCTGTAAATTTGTGGGGACGAGATGTTATGACTCATATGGGAGTATACCTGTATAGCCCCAGTGAACAGGTTAGCAATCAACTCTTGGATCAGGGACTTCTTCCTACTTCTGGGCTTGGGAAATATAACCAGGGAAATGTTATACCCATCCAGCCTAGGAGATTGCCTGATAAAAGTGGACTTGGGTATTTTTAGAAGGGACCTCTGATCCTCCTGTAATTCACGCAGATCCTATTACTTGGAAATCTGAGGAGCCTGTGTGGGTTGATCAGTGGCCCCTTTCCAAAGAGAAAAGACGCTGCCCAACAACTGGTGCAGGAACAGTTGGAATTGGGACATATTGAACAGTCTAATTCACCTTGGAATTTGCCCATTTTTGTTATTAAGAAAAAATCTGGGAAATGGAGGCTTTTGCAGGATCTGCGAAAGGTTAATGAAACTATGGAAGTCATGGGAACTTTACAACCAGGATTGCCTTCTCCCATGGCTATTCCTAGGAACGCCCACATAATAATCTTAGATTTAAAGGATTGCTTCTATACTATTCCCCTAGCACCTCAAGATTGCCCTCGATTTGCTTTTAGTGTTCCTTCTGTTAATTTTTCCCAAGCAATGCGTAGGTATCATTGGAAGGTTTTGCCACAGGGTATGGCTAATAGCCCGACCTTGTGCCAGAAATTTGTTGCAGCAGCGTTACAGGAAACTCGGGTGAAATTCTCCGATGCTTATATTCTGCATTACATGGATGATATACTGCTAGCGCATATTGATAAAGAGTATTTGTTAGCAGCTTATGCCTTCATGGAACCTGCCTTAAAAGCAGTAGGGCTAATAATAGCCAAAGAAAAGGTACAAACCTTTCCTCTTTATTCCTATCTTGGCTTTCCTTTAGAAAGGGAAACATTTGGAGTTCAGCCCATTGCTTTACGAAGGGATAATCTGAAAACACTTAATGATTTTCAAAAGTTGCTCGGGGACATTAATTGGATTAGACCCTATCTACATCTTGCTACATACGAATTAAAGCCTCTTTTTGATATCTTAAAGGGAGATAATAATCCTACCTCCCCACGCAGCCTCACAGAAGCTGGAGAGTGAGCTCTTCAGAAAGTGGAAACTGCCTTATCACAGCAGCATTCCAGTTACTGTGATTATGAAAGGCCTTGGGGACTTTATATCCTTGCCTCAGAACATTCACCTACCGGTGTCCTGTTTCAAGATAACCCTCTAAGGTGGGTCTACTTACCAGTTTCTCCCTTACGGGTGTTAAGTCCTTACCATGTTCTTGTAGCCAAAGTAATAGCAAAAGGAAGACAGGAATCTGTGACCTATTTGGGAAGAGATCCCCACTTTATTTGTGTTCCTTTTTCAACTGAACAGCAACTATGGCTCTCTCAATTTTCTGATGATTGGGCAATTGCGCTTGCACAGTATGCAGGGGAGATTAAACAACATTATCCTGCTAATAAATTGTTACAATTTGCACAGCTGCATCAGTTTATTTTTCCAAAAGTCGTGCAGCAATGCCCTTTGAAAAAGGGGACAACCGTCTTTACTGATGGATCTTCCAATGGCATAGCCAGCTTGGTAATCGAAAATGAATCTTATTATTGTCAAACCTCATATTCATCAGCTCAGGAAGTAGAGCTTTTTGCAGTACTCCAAGCTCTGCAACGTGTTCCTCAAAGTTTTAATTTATACTCTGACAGTCATTATGTTGTCAGAGCTCTCTCAGTCATTGAGACAGTACCCCTCATTGGAGCCGCAAAGGCCTCTATTCAAACCTTGTTTTTGAAAATTCAGAATCTCATTCGAGCCCGAACTCATCCTTGCTTTTTTGGGTACATACGCGCTCACACTGCCCTTCCTGGGCCCTTAGCGGCCGGGAATGCTCTGGCGGATGAAGCCACCCGTATGGTATGTTATTCTTCCTTAACCCCTATCTCTGCGGCACAGGCCTCTCATGCAATACACCATCAGAATAGCAATTCTTTATGGTTACAATTTGGAATTTCCGGAGAGGCCGCTCGTCACATTGTAAAAACTTGTCCTACCTGCCCGCAGTTTTTTGTTCTTCCCACTTATGGAGTCAATCCTCGGGGTTTACTCCCCAACGATTTGTGGCAAATGGATGTTACACATATTTCTGATTTTGGAAAATTGAAATATGTGCCTGTTACTATTGATACCTTCTCTGGTTTTATCATGGCCACACTTCAATCTGGAGAAGCCAGTAAACATTGTATTCAGCATTGCTTACGGAGTTTTTCTGCTATGGGCCTACCTAAATGCATCAAAACAGACAATGGCCCTGGATATGTTGGCCGCAATTTTCAAACCTTCTGTGCCCAGCTGCGCATCGTACACAAGACTGGAATCCCATATAATCCACAGGGTCAAGGAATTGTTGAGCGGGCACATCAAACCCTTCAGCACCAATTGAAAAAATTAAAAGGGGGGAGTTTGTATGCTATTACGCCTAACAATCTTCTTAGTCATGCTTTGTTTGTTTTAAATTTTCTGAGCCTCGATAAAAATGGCAAATCAGCAGCTCAACGTTTTTGGCACTATGATAATAAAAAGGCTCGGCCATTGGTCAGGTGGAAAGACCCGCTGGAAGGCAGATGGCATGGGCCGGATCCAGTTCTAATATGGGGAAGAGGTCATGTTTGTGTTTTCCCACAGAATGCCGAAGCGCCGCGTTGGCTCCCGGAAAGGTTGGTACGCGCGGCGGAGGCGATCGCTGGTGGAACAAATGAGATGACTTACGATCCAGGAGACAGCCCCGCTACCAACAGCCCAGCAGATATAGGCGCTGTTAGAAATGGTGTGTGAGAATTCTCCGAATCTTCCCACCGCTTCGCCTACTAATATATTGATTTCTCTATTACTTCTTTTAAACCAGATAAGTTCCATGGAAGCCAGTGTCTTCTGGGCATATGTTCCTGATCCCCCTCTTTTGCAGCCTGTTGGATGGGAAATGAGTTCCGTTCCTGTGTATGTGAATGACACAATACTTTTCGGGGGGTTTTCTGATAAGCATATTTTTCCGCAGAATGCCAGCATTTCTTATACGGGATCCTCTTCACAATTACCAATGTGCTTTTTCCAAAATCATAATGTTTCAGGATGTCTTACTGTTACAGATGCAGGATACTTTGCTTATGATGATGACCATGGCAGTAGTTGGATAATGGATATTCCTAGCATTACGAAATCCACAGGATACGCATGACGAGTCAATGGAACTGGACCTAAAGACATTCCATTTTGTGGCCTGGGGGTAAAAGGACGATATATAGCTGTGCCATGGAAACTTTGTAGAGATGAGACTGCTACTGTATATTCTATTACTAATGACACACATTCCCTTTGGGATTGGTCGCCAAACTCCAACAGGGACCCCGGAAAGGAAGGCAGCAGACAATTTGCAGCCAGAATTTGGAATCTTGGCGGTACCATGGTGTACCAGACAGAGATATGGAAGCTGTTGGCCGCTTTCGGAAGAGATGGGTCCCTTTCTCAGGCCGGAGGGAAGACCAAAGGAGTACGATCCTGGAGAGCGCATTGGTGGAATGAGACTTGGAGATATCCTCGGGCCTGTGTACCCTATCCCTTTATGATCCTTGTTGGCTCTGTGACTCTTTCTAAAAATGCTAGCCTATATCATGCTCATTGTTTTAATTGTACCCTGACTAATTGTATAAGAGGTATGAAAAATAATTTTGGGGCTCTGATAGTCAAACAGCCGCCCTTCGTCATGATGCCTGTGAACCTCACTGAACCTTGGTATGAGGAGTCAGGGCTTGAGCTGTGGAATAAGATGCGTACAGCCCTTGCTAGGCCACGAAGGGGGATAGGATTAATAATTCTAGGAATAGTAACGCTTGTAACTTTAATTGCTTCTGCTGTTACTGCTTCTGTATCTTTAGCTCAATCTGTGCATACTGCTAGCATTGTAGACGATTTAGCAAAAAATACTTCTAAAGCTTTAGGAATTCAAGAAGATATAGATAGAAAGTTGGAGGATAGACTAAACGCGCTTTATGATGCAGTAAGATTTTTGGGGGAGGAGGTGCAAGGGTTAAAGCTAAGAACCAAAATTAGATGTCATGCTAACTATCGTTGGATTTGTGTTACGCCAAAAATTTATAATAATACCGAGACCCCTTGGAATAAGATAAAATTACATTTAGATGGTATTTGGCATAATGAAAACATTTCCTTGGATCTATTACAGCTTCATCAGGAAATTCTTGATATAGAAAATGCTCCTCGGGCTAGTAGGGATTTGGCAAAAAATGCTGAAGAGTTTGTTAACAATTTGTTTTCTAATTTTCCCTCGATAACCTCACTTTGGCATCTTTTTTTGGGGGGTCGTGGCCGCGCTTCTGGTATTAGCGCTTTTTGTGTGCATTGCTCCTTGTATCATAAAGAAATTTGTCAAAGAGCTGTGGGACATCAAGGCTGTCCTACACAGTGAGTACTTACGCCAAAAAAATCAGGCGTTTCCTCTTATTAAATAAAAGAGGGGGAGCTGCGGGGAGCGGCCTGAACCAAAAGGCTGACTCTGGGAGCTGCCTTGATCCTCAAGGGTCTGTTCGCAGACATAGCTCTCTGTCCCGCCACCCCTCTCTGGAATTTATTATCCAAGTTAAATCTTAACAGAACATTAGCAAGCCTTGAATGCACACATGACGCAGATGGATAAGCCTTTCACGACCACCCTTAAGATAAACGGGATGCCCTTCTTATCCCTTGACGTTATCAGAGAGTTCTGGTGATTGTTATCTCAAAGTGATGTTTATGGAAAAATATTTTCTCTTCTTAAGATTCTCTTCTTGGTTTAGTATAAATGTAACCCTGAGAAATAAAGAATCCTCTCGACCCCATCTGTTCTGTGTCTTTATTTCTTAGCTTAAAGGAACGCGTCGTGTTGCTCGCTGAAATCTTCCGGCTGGCCCGGCATCTAGGCAGGTGTAAACTTTTTAGTCCTCGGCGGGAGGAGGCTAAGTAAGGTATAGGGGTTTGGAACAGTGGGTTGTAAAGTCAGAGTAACCATGGTTTACTAGCCTGAGATCTTGTCCAGGCCTATAGTCCTGTCCTCCTTCCTTTTTGAGTGGTAGGCTCGGCATATTCCAAGCCGACTGGCACTCTATTAGAATACCTGCTTGTTTCAATCTACTGATGTGGGGCAGTATGCCGGCCCAGGCCTCTGTCGGTAGCGGGGTCTGGTTTGAGTTCTGTTATCACTGGGGCTTGATGTTTAGCCAGCCTGGGGGGAGGGGTGTTGTCTTCTGCCCAGACCTCAGGGAATAATTGAGTTAGCTCTCTCATGCTCTTTTTGCCCACCCGGTTCTTCCTTCAGAGCTCATGCAACCTCCACTGATCTTGGGGGGGGGGGGCGGTATTGAGAGAGAGGGCAAATAAGTCATAGAGTCCATCCAGAAGGTGGGCCTCTCCTCAGGGGAGAAAGTCACCTGTGCTCCTAGTTTGGAGAGCGAGTCTCTTCCCAACAGGGGTACTGGGCACTCAGGAATGTAGAGGAATTCATGAATCACTTGGTGCCCCCCGCCCGCCATCTGGCATTTTCTGGACTGGCAAAACGATTTAATCATTCTCCCGATACCCCAGTTACATCGGTAGTCTTTGGATAGTGGTGCCACAGGTTTTGTTACCACCGACAGTTCTGCTCCTGTATCCACCATGAAGTCAATGTTTTGGTCCCCCACCTGTAAGGTTACCATGGGCTCTCAGGGACATGATATCTCTGAGCCCCAGCAGCCCTAGTTAATTTCCAGGTCAGCAAGCCCCACAACTGCGGGAGCTTCCTCTTCCTTCCTTGCCTTAGGGCATTCATTCTTCCAGTGGCCAAAAGCTCGGGCACACTGGTTTGGCTGTAATGGGCCCAGGGCCTCCCTTGGGACCAGTTGAAGGACTGTCATGTCCCTGGGGCAGATGAGGTTTTCCGGAGGGCCCGAGATAGACTCCCAGAGTAGCAGCTTGCACTGTAAGTCTCTTGTCTGTTCTCTTTCGTTCCCTCTGGCTCTCTGACAGAGCGCAGTCTCTGCTTAATTCCAGCGTCTCCCTCCCTTTCTTGTCAATACTCACCGGGAGAGGGGTGTATAGCTTGGTGGTTCGGCTGGAGCTGTCTCCTGAAAGTGTTGGCCAGAGGCTTCTGTCACCGGGATCGGAGCCTGCCAAAACAGCGGCTCTACGACCTCCAGGAGAGCTGGTGGAAGAGCAGCGGCTGCTGCAGGAACTTCACCTGGCCCTGGATCGGGCATTAAGGCGGCCTCCGGTCCTGGTGCTGCACTGAGAGGCAGGCGCCTCATTATCCAGCATGGGGGAGGAGTCAGGTCATCCCTGTCCAAATCCTGTAGAATTTCCTTTTTTATCATCAGTCAATTTTTGTGCCATTAATATCTTTTCCTTTCCCTTCTGGATATAGAAGCTTGTCCAAGTAGGAGGGTCTCGAGCTAACTCTAGCCATGAGTCAATAGATGGATATTGATGCAGGTGTCCTGGCTCTCCTGTGACTACTGTATAGACTGCTTCCACTATTTTTGAGTTCATGGTGGCCATCCTACTCCTATAGGGGGCCATTCGACCTCACAGAGTATGTGGAGGCAGTTAGGCTTCATCTTCACCCCATAGTCTCCTCCTAATCCCTTCTTTAAATTTTTAATCATGTACTCCAATACAGTTGCCTTAGATTCACTTCCCCCCATCTTGCTTACCTTCTCGAACCTTCTTCTACTTTTTTTTTTTTCGTTCTGTCTACGAAGTTCTCAGTACCCTATGTACTTCTGATATTTCCACTCAATGACACTTAAATTGCCATTCTGCCTCCTTCCTAATTGGGGTGAGAAGAGCCTTACCTGCCAGATCCCAGAGGGAGAAGGGGGATCAGCGTGTCTTCACCTGCCAGTCAGCACAGTTGAACCAGAACATCACATGGTCCAAGATTGTTTCTCCCTTAAAGTCCATTCTGCCTTGGTGGGCCTGATCAGGTGAGGATGAAAACACAGATGGGTTAAATATCCCATGTCCCAGGCCATCTCCAGAAAAACCAATTTATACTCACTTCTGTATCCCCCCTCTTTCTAGCCTAACAATTCCGAGGGGGTCAAGAATTTCACAGCAGACTGGACACCTCCTGGGGGAGGGCAGAATACGAGCATACAAGGACCAGTTTCCTATCCTAAAAATCCCCTGGCGATCACTTGGTAATAATTTTCCCCTAGACGGCGGGGACACACCTCCTAAATGACCTTCACAAATTTCCTTCCTAAACCCTAGCACACTCGTCGACCTGTGTACCAAGCAATCACTGCCGCATGCCTATTCCAGGCTCCTGTGGGTCCCCGCTCCTTCTAGTCCCTCCCAGGGGGGTGATCAGGCCCCCTCTTCCACCCTGCCGGGTGGGTTCCTCCTCACCTGAGCGCTCAGTTCCCTGCTGCCGTTCACTACCTGCCAAAGCGAAGAAACTGGGAGTTGAAAGGCCGAATTCTTCCAGAGGGGCGAGGTGCCTTCCCCCCTCTAGGAGATTCAAACTACAAAGCTTTGGGGTGGCCTCAAATGAGACCTGTCTCCTCAAAGTGAGGAGTTTCCCGGCCAACGCACCAAATGTTATAGCCACGCGTTCCAGGAAACAAACTCACTCAGAAGGACAATGCAGATAGTGGAGTGCAGTTTATTACGCCGGCGGGCCCAAGGCAGAGTCTCCTCTTAGCCAAGGACCCCAACCAGCATTTGTGAAAATCTTTTATACCCCATGTGTATGTGTCCAAACCCACCACCCCAAATTCCTTGAAACTTACATAAACAAAGGAAGGGTAAATACAACTACAATAACCCCATCATTCACGTGTTATGTGTTCAAACAGTTAATAATCAATAAGCCCGCAGTTACATTCCAAACAGTTAATAATCAATAAGCCCATGGTCACGTTCCAACCAGTTAATAATCGATAAGCCTGTGATTACATCCTGATAGATACGGAAAAAATTTATGACCTGTCCAGAGGCAGGGGTGATTATGGTATGTTTTCTCTTAGGTGATGAGTAACCTGGATACGATCTTCAAGGTTCCCCTGTCTGGAGGGGGTCTTCTCCTTCCATTGTCGTTCCCACAGGCACTAAGCAGAGAGTTCAGGGTCCACTGGAGAGGTGGCCGAGCATGATCAGCACGGACAGGCCTGAGATGGAGTCCAGGCCCTATGAATTCCTTCTTCAGTGTGACTGACTGACGATGGGACAGACCCAATCTGGATGCTCTCTGCTTACCTTAATAACTGACCATTTCAAAGAAGTTAGAGCTCGAGCTCATAATCTGAGTGTAGAAATTAAAAAATCTCGGATGGTTATCTTTTGCAGTGCTGAATGGCCCAGCTTTAACATAGGCTGGCCTCCTGAAGGGACTTTTGACTTAAGGACTGTCCAGAGAGCCCGAGAAATCATCCTTAGACCTTGAAGCGGACATCCAGACCAGGTCCCATATATCCTGGTTTGGGAAGATTTAATAGTCAGCCCAACCCCTTGGATCCAACCCTTTTTACCTCCACAGACAGCAGCAGCCACGGAGATCCTAGTGGCTGAAGAAAAGAAAAAGCCTCCGGCTGCCCCCTCTGCCCCTGTTTTACAGGAAGAGTCGACTCTTGATCTTATCACACCTCCACCATATTCTCTCCCTCCTCCTATTCAGCTCGAACCCCCACTCCCCCAACCTTCCCCAGAAGCAGCTGGGGGAGGACCTGCAATGAACACCCGAAATCGTAGGGCCGCCTCCCCCGGGGGGCCTGCCGACTCTACTTCAGCAGCTATTCTTCCTCTCAGGGCTCTGGGTCCCCCTGATGCTGATGGAAATCAGCCCCTTCAATATTGGCCCTTTTTTACTAGTGATTTATACAATTGGAGGACCCAGAACGCCCCATTTTCAGAGAGACCTAAAGAGCTTATTAATTTGTTAGAAACTGTTCTGTTTACTCATCAACCTACGTGGGACGATTGTCAGCAGCTACTCCAGATATTATTCATCACAGAAGAAAGAGAAAGGATCCAGCTAGAGGCGCGGAAACTGGTGCCAGGAGATAATGGGCAACCCACGGCTAACCCTGCGACGATTAACTCTTCCTTCCCTTTGTCTAGGCCACAGTGGGACTATAACACGGCGGAAGGTAAGGAGCGGCTCCGGGTCTACCGCCAGGCTCTGTTGGGGGGGTCTCAAAGCGGCCGCTCGCAGGCCCACTAATTTGGCTAAGGTAGGTAATGTACAGCAAGGGAGAGAAGAGAGTCCTGCGGCGTTCCTGGAGAGGCTGATTGACGCATTCCGTCAGTACACTCTCATGGACCCTGAGGCGGAGGACACTAGGTCAGCCTTAATGATGCATTTTATTAATCAGTCAGCCCCAGATATAAGGAAGAAGTTACAGAAGATAGATAGATTAGGTGAAAGATCTATTCAAGATCTGATGGCAGTAGCAGAGAAAGTTTATAATAACCGAGAGACACCTGAAGAGAAGCAGACTAGAGCCGCCGACCGGCAGACCCGAAATATGGCTCGCATTCTCCTGGCCGCCACCCGCGCCCAGCCGAATGAACGAGAGAAGAGACTGAGACAACTGGCAGAAGGTAAGCCGAAACCTAACCCCCAGGGAAAACCAAAGTTAGGACGGAACCAGTGTGCATATTGTAAAAAAGAAGGACATTGGGTTAAGGATTGCCCTAAAAAGTTCAAACAAGGAACCAACGTTTTGGCTCTGGGGGACCTGAGCAACTAGGGGAGACGGGGCCCGGAACCCCTCCCCGAGCCCAGGGTAACCTTAAAAGTGGAGGGGACCCCAATTGAGTTTTTAGTGGACACTGGGGCTGAACATTCTGTCCTGCTTGACCCACAGGGAAAACTCTATTCAAAGACTTCATGGGTGCAGGGGGCCACTGGTATGAACAAATATTCATGGACTACCCGAAGAAACCTAGATCTGAGCACGGGCCAGGTATCCCACTCTTTCATGGTCATACCAGACTGCCCCTACCCACTGCTTGGCCGAGACTTGCTAACCAAAATAGGAGCCCAGATCCATTTCTCACCTGAGGGGGTGAATGTTATGGATCCGGCCGGCCGGTACAAGTTCTAACCATGCAAATAGAAGATGAGTACAGATTACACCAAGGCCCCTCCGAAGTAGCCCCTGAGGCTGATATGCATCAGTGGCTTAATGAATACCCACAAGCCTGGGCAGAAACTGGAGGTCCAGGCTTAGCCAAACATCGGCCCCCAATCTATATTGAATTAAAACCAGGAGCAGAGGCTGTCAGAGTCAAGCAATATCAGATGCCACAAGAGGCTCAAAGGGGTATTCGCCCTCAACATACGCAGGCTGTTGGCTCAGGGCATCTTACGCCCATGCCAATCCAATTGGAATACCCCCCTTCTCCCAGTTAGAAAGCCGGGGTCCAAAGACTACAGGCCAGTGCAGGATTTGAGACAAGTTAACCAACGGGTGATGGACATCCACCCCACAGTACCAAGCCCCTATACTCTTTTGAGCCCCTTGAACCCCAATCATCAGTGGTATACAGTACTGGACTTAAAAGATGCTTTTTTTTAGCCTCCCCCTGGCACCCAAAAGCCAGAATATTTTCGCCTTCGAATGGTCAGATCCAGAGGAAGGCATTCATGGGCAACTAACTTGGACGAGACTACCACAACGATTCAAGAACTCGCCCATGATCTTTGATGAAGCATTACATGAGGACCTGGGTGAGTACAGTATCCAACACCCACGGGTTACCTTGCTACAGTATGTGGACTACCTTTTGTTGGCCACAGAATCCCAACAAACCTGTCTGGAGGCAACCAGAGACTTGCTGTATACTTTAGGTGAGCTGGGATATCGGGCTTCCACAAAAAAAGCACAAATTGGCAGACAAGAAGTTCATTACCTGGGATACATATTAAAAGAAGGACAGCGGTGGCTGTCCAAAGCTAGAAAAGAGACTGTGTTAAAAGATCCCTAAGCCCCAGAGTCAACGCAGAATTAGAGAATTTCTGGGGTCTGCTGGATTCTGTAGATTATGGATCCCAGGTTTTGCTGAAATGGCAAAACCTCTATACCAGGCAACAAAAGAGACTATACCATTTGCCTGAACAGAGGAAATGGATAAAGGCTTCCAGGACATTAAGGCAGCCCTCCTGTCAGCCCCTGCCCTAGGTCTACCTGACATCACTAAGCCCTTCCTTCTCTATGTAGATGAGAACAGAGGGGTAGCCAAAGGGGTGTTACTCCAGAAACTGGGACCTTGGAAAAGACCAGTGGCATATCTTTCAAAAAAACTGGACCCAGTGGCTAGTGGATGGCCCCCCTGCTTGCGTATGGTGGCTGCAGTGGCCTTGTTAGTAAAAGACGCTGGCAAATTAACCCTGGGACAAGAACTGCAAATAACAACCCCTCATGCCATAGAGGGTATATTGAGACAGCCTCCAGATCGATGGATCAGTAACGCTAGACTGACCCATTACCAGGGACTACTACTAAACCCTACCAAGATCATTTTTCAGCCGCCAACTACTTTGAACCCAGCCTCACTCCTGCTGGATCTAGATGTGGACGCTCCACTACATGACTGTGCTGACATCCTGGCTCAAGTATGTGGGATCCGGGCTGATCTGAAAGACGTCCCCCTTCCGGATGCTGAACTGACTTGGTACGTGGATGGGAGCAGCTTCGTACAAAATGGACAAAGGGACAAAAAAAAAAAATGCAGGATCTCATCAAAACTGCAAAGATTGTCATCAAAGACTACCGGGCGAAAATAGAGAAAATTGCCTCTGATTGTAAGGCTTGCCTGCTAACAAACCCAACCAAGACTTCAGGAGCAACTAAAGGAGCCAGAGAAAGGGGAACACACCCTGGAGCCTACTGGGAAGTAGACTTTACTGAGGTAAAACCGGGACAATAGGGATATAGATACCTGCTAGTCTTCACTGATACTTTTTCTGGATGGGTAGAGGCCTACTACCTGAGACAGCCCAGGTAGTAACAAAAAAACTCTTAGAAGAGATCCTGCTGCGGTTCGGATTCCCTGCACAGGTAGGTTCCGATAACGGTCCCGCCTTTGTCTCCAAGGTAAGTCAGGGACTGGCGGTGGTTCTGGGGACAAATTGGAAATTACATTGTGCCTATCGACCCCAGAGTTCAGGACAAGTAGAAAGAATGAACAGAACTTTTAAAAGAGACCTTGACCAAATTAACCCTAGAGACTGGCGGAGACTGGGTGGTGCTCCTCCCCTTTGCCTTGTTCTGGGTGCGGAACTCACCTTACGTGTTGGGGTTAACCCCCTTTGAAATTATGTTTGGGAGACCTCCTCCTATTGCACCTAGTTTAAAGACTGATTTAATAGCTGACTTACCTGTTGATGCTCTGTTTTCCTCTCTCAGACTCCTCCAATGGGTGCACAAGGACATTTGGAAACGGCTAGAAGCCCTATACCTCACCAAGCCACTGCCTGAACCACATCGTTTTTGGCCAGGAGATTGGGTCTATGTGCAAAGACACCACTCAGGCACCCTCGAACCACGCTGGAAAGGACCCTACTCCATCATCTTAGTCACACCAACGGCCCTCAAGGTAGACGGTATCTCAACGAGGGTCCACTTCTCGCGTGTGAAGCCTGCTGATCCTTTCACCGACATCCATGAGGTTCTGCCACAATGGAGAGTCTCCAAGCATCCAGACAATCCACTCAAGCTAAAACTTCAGAAACGCCCCAAAAGAGTATCTCCCTCTTAAGGTACTTTGTGCTCTGGGCAGCCATCCAGGGGCTTACCTCAGCCAATCCCTATCATCCGGTTAACATGACTTGGATGGTCTACAACCCTGAGACCGGAGAAATACTTAATTCGAGTTCCAACGTAGCCCCCAAAGGGACATGGTGGCCCATATTGACCTTTGATTTATGCATCCTGGCGGCCAACGGTAACGGCTTTGGTCCCCACCAACTGACCGACTTTTTTGCTCATGGCTCCTACGGCTTATTCACCCGTAATTGTGAGGGTAAGGGCCTACATTATTACGAACAAGCGCCTGTCTATGTCTGCCCTGGGGGAGGAAGGGATCAGAACCAAATTGATAAATGTGGGGGAGTTGATTCTTTTTATTGTGCCGCTTGGGGATGTGAAACTACAGGAACGGTCCATTGGCTCACCAACTCTGACGAAGACCTCATTCAGGTAAAATCACCCCCGAACACCCAAAAATGCCCCTCTCAGGGAGTATCATCTAAACCTGGACAATGTTTTCCATTACAGATTGAGTTCACAGATAAAGGGAAAAAGTTTACCAGGTGGGATTTTGGCCGAGCCTGGGGCCTCCGTCTCTACAAGACTGGATATGACACTGGAGTCCGGTTTGAGCTTAAATTAAAGCTGGGACCAAACCAGGTGATAGCCCCAAAGCCTTCTTCCCAAGAGATAACCCCAAAACCTCCCTCCCAGAACCAAAGTCGGGATACTGGACCTACTCCACACGCTCATCCCATAGCCGACATGTCTCCACATACAGACCCCCTTATAAAGATGATATAGTTGACTCTGTAGAAGACCCATGATTGGGCCTTCCATAGGAACTAGAAGAGGGGGAAATGTGAAATGTGAAACCCAAACAACTCCATTTTAGGATAGCACCACCATTTTGAGTAAAATCCCCTCCGGAGGAGAGAAAACGAAATTTAAAGAGAAAGAAACTCAACGAGCCAATCAAGGGAGGGCAGGAAAGTTCCTCAAGAAAGCCCCTCACCTCCCACCAATCAGTAGCTTACAAGACCTCCTTAGTTAAAGAATTAACCAATCCCTTTAAGCTTTCCGCTTCCCCCACTATTCGGTATAAAAATAGATCGCTGCCATCACTCGGGGCCCTGTCCGCATGGCCATTAGGTTGTGTGGAGGGAGTCCCTGCCCGAGCTTGTAATAAAGTTCCTCACTGCTTTTGCATCGATCCGCGGCTCCTGTGGTGTTTGGTGGGATTCCGTGATCCGGGTACAACAGGAGGAAGTCCTCGGCCTTTTTTTGCTCGAGGCCCACGGGCATCCCATTCACTTGGATACAGTAAGTGCAGTACAGATTATTCTTGCTCAGGCTACGGGACTTGGACTAGGCCCTTCAGGATCCTTATCAGCCTTTGCAACCAAGACCTATCTGAACCATCATATGTGCAGCTTCTTATCCCTTTTCACTAGTCTGGAGGCCCATGGAAGCAAAAACCATGTTTATATTCAGAGCTTAAAACAGCCTGGCTTATAAGGCTCGTTCAGTAAATTCGGCACTTTCCTGAAGTCAGGCACTAGACTTTTAATTCCAGTTCCCCCACAAGCTTCCGCTTTCATCATCTCCAAGTCACTTACTGCAGAGCAGCTAGAGCTTTTAAATGAATCTGCTTATAGATCACTCCTGGCTTCCCTTATTTAGAATAAAATCCAGTTCCTTACATAAAAGACCTACATTACATTATCTGGCCACCTACCTGGGACTCTAGCCTGTTCCTGTAGGTCATGGAGACTCGAATTCTATTTAGGGCCTGTTAACTGACTTTAATATTCTTCTAGATCTTCATGAGGGTGGGGAGTGGCCTAGTAGGTCAAGTCTCAGCTCAGGTTATCAGTCAGGAACATTGCACCCAATCTAAAGTAGCCCTCTGCCACTCTTTTGGACAGATTACTGCTTGTCTTCATGCCACTCACCATCCAAAATTATATGGTTTCCCCACCTCACCAGCTGCTTCACACTTGTTTTAACTCCATGAAAATGAAACGGGGTCCTTCCTAAAAACCAGGTTCCTTTGCAAAGCCTATGAATAACCTATCTAAAACGTTCCCTTTCTTGTCCACCTGTTTCCCTCGAGGTTGTGGAGTACCAAAGAAAAAGGGATTGAGACAACAGGCCCTTGCAGGATACTACTGTGTATAAAACCCTTTCTTCGGTACCTGATTCCTTGTTTGTAGAAAGACTTGAGCCTCCTGGACTTTGTTCCAAAGAGCAGATCCAAACAGTTCCTAATGAGGGACATGAGGGAATGCAAAAACAAAGGAAAAGCAGTCACGGAATTACAGTTCAGGGACTTCCCTGATGGGCCAGCGGTTAAGACTATGCTTCCAGCACATGCATGGGTTTGATCTCTGGTCAGAGAACTATGATCCTGTCTGCTGCACAGCAATAAATAAATAAAATTTTAGTTGACTTTGTTGTACACCTGAAACTAACAACACTGTTAATCAACTACAATTAAATGTAAAAAAAAATGTATTTCAGTGATGAAACAGAGCCTCAGTCCCTCCTCATGGGATATATGTAATAATCTGATACAGATCTTTGAGTGCTGCAGGAACTAAAGCCCTCACCCAGGTGGAGGATGGTAAGTACCTTTTGAGAAGCCAGACTGGTGGGAACTGGAAGGTTGATGATTGAGATTCCTGGAAGGTCACCCTGTTACCTCACCACCAACCAGTCAGAAGAAAGTCATACACCTTACAGTCATCACCCCCAAATGATGCCTTTAAAAACTATTCCCTGAAAACTCATGGAAAGTTTGGGTCTTTCCAGCAGGAACCACCTGTTCTTGCATGGCCCATGCAATAAAACTTTCTCTCCTCCAAATTCTAATTTTTCTATTTGTTTGTTCTCACTGTTCTGCAGGCACTGCGACTTGGGTTTGTCAACAAAAAATGACACTTTCCGCGTCTGTCTTCACAGGTGTGCCCACTATTCAATAAATAGATTCAATGACTTGAATGAGTTGGGTAAGGCTTGGATTTAATATCACAGCTATTATTTCCTATATCCTATGACCACCCTTTTGGTCTGAGGAAGCAAAGCTTACATATAAAAATTCAGTGTGTCTCAACTTAGTTCAGTTCTGTTCAGTCATGTTCGACTCTTTGCAACCCCATGAACTGCAGCATGCCAGGCCTCCCTGTCCATCACCAACTCCAAGAGTTCACCCAAACCCAAGTCCATTGAGTTGGTGATGCCATCCAACCATCTCATCCTCTGTCGTCCCCTTCTCCTCCTGCCCTCAATCTTTCCCAGCATCAGGGTCTTTTCAAATGAGTCAGCTCTTCACATGAGGTGGCCAAAGTATTGGAGTTTCAGTGTCAGCATCCGTCCTACCAATGAACACCCAGGACTGATCTTCTTTAGGATGAACTGGTTGGATCTCCTTGTAGTCCAAGGGACTCTCAAGAGTCTTCTCCAACACCACAGTTCAAAAGCATCAATTCTTCGGTGCTCAGCTTTCTTTATAGTCCAACTCTCACATCCACACATGACCACTGGAAAAACCATAGCCTTGACTAGACGGGCCTTTGTTGACAAAGTAATGTCTCTGCTTTCCAATATGCTGCCTAGGTTGGTCATAACTTTCTTTCCAAGGAGTAAGCATCTTTTAATTTCATGGCTGCAATCACCATCTGCAGTGATTTTGGAGCCCCTCCCCCCCAAAAAGTCAGCCACTGTTTCCCCATCTATTTGCCATGAAGTGATGGGACTGGATGCCATGATCTTAGTTTTCTGAATGTTGAGCTTTAAGCCAACTTTTTCACTCTCTTTCACTTTCATCAAGAGGCTTTTTAGTTCCTCTTCACTTTCTGCCATAAGAGTGGTGTCGTCTGCATATCTGAGGTTATTGATATTTCTCCCGACAATCTTGATTCCAGCTTGTGCTTCCTCCAGCCCAGCGTTTCTCATGATGTACTCTGCATGTTAAGTTAAATAAGCAGGGTGACATATACAGCCTTGACGTACTCCTTTTCCTATTTGGAACCAGTCTGTTGTTCCATGTTCAGTTCTAACTGTTGCTTCTTGACCTGCATACAGGTTTCTCAAGAGGCAGGTTAGGTGGTCTGGTATTCCCATCTCTTTCAGAATTTTCCAGTTTATTGTGATCCACACAGTCAAAGGCTTTGGCATAGTCAATAAGGCAGAAATAGATGTTTTTCTGGAACTGTCTTGCTTTTTCGATGATCCATCGGATGTTGGCAATTTGATCTCAACTTAAGGGGTCTTTTAAAATAACTTCTGGTTACTTTCTCTCTCCATTTGGTACTCCCTCCGTACTTCCAATTGAAGGTATAGAAGAAAGAGGAGAAGGAGCAGCAGAAATCGTCCTTCAGTATAGTTTTATACCAACTATTTAGAATAATTTTTTTATATTGATAATATCCTATGTTGATGAGGTTACAGAAAAACTAGTACACCCAAACAGCTATTGAAAATAAATAATGATGTCTAAGTGTTTATTAAGCTGTTACTAAGTGCTGCATACATGGTTCATTTCATTTGGTCCTCACAGCTCTATAGGATAGGAACTACTATTGCTCCCATTTTATGGATCAAGAAATTGAGGCTTAAAGAGTTAAACTATAGAAAGAATATGTTGACACAATCTTTTTAAAACAATTTAGCAAGTGATGTATCAAAACTATATATCATTTATATCCTTTAACCCAATTATGCCCATCTTGTAAATGCGTTTTCTGGATAACTCAAGAAAAGAGCTACATTTACAAAGACTTTCATCACAGCAATAATCTTAAATAGTAAAAAAGTAGAAACAAATGTCAAACAACAGGCCAGTTTGTAGGACAACATGATAGGATACCATATGGTTACTAAAAGAATAATTATGAAGACTGATGAAATATGGGGAAATGTTTTATGATATATTAAATTTAAAATCAGACTGAAAATGAATATACAGTATAATCATTTAAAATATATACATTTGAATAAGAACCAGGAAAGGATAAATGAAAGTAGTTGTGTCAAAAATGTGGGCTTTATAGGTTTTTCTTCTTTCTCAAATATTTGCTTTAAGGTGATTACATTATTTTTTTGTTTTAAATTAAAAAATAATACCCATGATAATAAGAATAGATAGAATGCTGAATTAGCCGTATATGTGCTCTGCTGAACAACAATCTTATTAAACCACTGAATTTATGTCATGACATTGATCAATACAAGGCATTAGAGGATATGAAAAAAACTTGAGAAATCCATTTGTAGAACAGGTTTAATGAATTTGTCAACAATTTTGAAGATTCCTGGTTGATGTCCAGTGAGGATCTGCCTGAACTCTTCTCCATGTCATGTTCCACCTGCATACCCAAGCTTCAGGTTAGTAGCTTTGATCAGTCTATTTTAGACACCGATGATTTTCTAGATCTGACTTCGTCTTACTTTTGAATGAGATGTGTTTCTTTCAGAGAAGCCATGTTTATGTATCCAGCTCCAGAATTCTGTGAACACGAAAGGGACTTGAGGGACTTGGGGTCTGCCACTGTTTCTTCTAACCTCTGTTCTTCAGTCTCTTGAAGACTTTCAGCGGACTCTACTGAGCCCATTCCTGAAAAACTAAGAAGGGCCTTATGTGAGGACCACATAAAATGGATTCTTTTCTACCTTAAGTCAGGATTCTGTCAAGTGTGAAGGTGAAGTGGTAGCAAGGGGAGGAGGAGCTACAAGAAGATTTAGATACTAAATATAGAGAAAATTACCTCTAAATACTATGCTTTCTCAGGCCAGCAACTAGAACTAGCTAGGCAGCCATGACTCTCAGGCATGCAAATGATGGTCTTGATTTTACTAACCTGGAGTTTGGTAAGTACATGATTTTATTCAATACTTCAGATTCACGGATGTCACAAACTGTTGTTTCCTTAAAAGAAAGGATGAGTATTAAATTATAATCATAGACCATTGGTGATATGTATTTTTTTATACATATTTTTGGTTAAAAGTGTAATCCCCTCACCTCATACCTATTAGACTAACTATCACCAAAAAAACAAGAGATAACAAACGCTGGAGAAGATATGGAAAAAAGGGAACCCTTCTGCACTGTTCATGGGAATGTAAATTGGTACAGCCACTGTGGAAGACATATGGAGGTTCCTAAAAAAATTAAAAAGAGATCTACCATATGATCCAGCTGTCTTACTTCTGGGTATGCACCTGGCAGAAGTGAAATCACTGTCCCAAAGAGATATCTATATTCCATGTTTAGAGGAGCTTTATTTACAATAGCCAAAATATGGACAACTTAGGTGTCCATGATGGATGCATGGATAAAGAATATGTGTACAATATAATACTATTCAGCAAAATGAAAAATTTTAAATAAGGAAATCCTGCCATTTGTGACAACATGAATGGACCTTGAGGTCATTGTGCTGAGTAAAATAAGTCAGAGAGAAAAACAAATATTGTATGATCTTAAATACACTTGGGATTTAAAAAAAAAAAAAAAAACTAACCTTCTTGAAATAGAGACCAGATTTATGGTTGTCAGAGATGGGGGAATTAGGTGAATGTGATCAGTGGTATGAACTTTCTCTTGTAAGAGAAATAAGTTCTTGGGATGTAATGTAAAACATGATGACTACTTAACAGCACTGCACTGTATATATTGACAGTTGCTAAGAGAGTAGAACTTAAAAGTTCTCGTCATGAGGGAAAAAAAATTGTACCTATATGAGATGATGGATGTTAACTAATCTTACAGTGGTGATCATTTTGTAATAAATACATATAATAAATCATTATATTGTATACTTTAAACTTAAATGTTATATGTAATTTATATCATCAAAATTGGGGGGATTTAATCCCTAATATCTATGGAATATTTGACAATTCTACATCTCATACTTTTAACAACAAAAGACCAAACAACTGGATTTAAAAAATGGGCAGAAGAGCTAAAGAAACATTTTTCCCCAGGAAGACATATAGATGGCCAACAGGCACATGAAAAGATGTTGAACAACACTTAAATTACTAGGGAAATGCAAATCAAAACCACAATGAGATATTACCTCATACCCGTTAAAACGGCTGTTATTAAAAAGGCAAGAAATAACAAGTGCTGGCAAGATGTGGAGGAAAGCAAACCCTCGTACACTGTTGGTGGGATTGTAAATTGGTACAGCCACCGTGGAAAACAGTATGGAGACTCCTGAAAAAACTAAAAGCTACCACATGTTCCAGTCCCACTTCTGGGTATTTCTCTGAAGAATATGACAACAGTAATTTGAAGAGTATATGTGGACTTCCTTGGTGGTCCAGTGGTTAAGAATCTGCCTGCTAATGCAGAGGACACAGACTCAGTCCCTGATCAGGGAAGACTGTATATGCTGGGGGGCAACTAAGCCTGTGCGCCCCAGCTACTGAGCTCATGTGCCACAACTACCGAAGCCCACACTCTAGAGCCCCTGCTCTTCAACAAGAGAAGCCACTGCAGTAAGAAGTCTGTGCATCACAACTAGAGAACAGCCCCCCTCACTGCAACTAGAGAAGTCCTTGCACAGCAATGAAGACCCAGGGTAGCCTATATAAATATTAATAAATAAAATTTTTTAAAAAGAAAAACTATGGTATTAATAACAATAGTCAAGATATGGAGACACCCTAAGTGCCCTTCAATGCATGAATGGTGGATAAAGAAGACTATAAATATATAAAGATGAAATCTTGCCATTTGTAACAACGTGGATGAACAACAAGGTATTATGCTAAGTGAAGTAAGTCAGAGAGAAAGACAAATACCATATGGTTGCTTCCCTCACACCTCAGTTGTTAAAGAATCTGCCTGCAATGCAGGAGACCTGGGTTCAACTTCTGGGTCAGGAAAATCCCCCGGAGAAGGAAATGGCAACCCACTTCAGTTTTCTTGCCTGGAGAATCCCATGGACAGAGAAGCCTGGCAGGCTACAGCCCATGAGTCTCAAGAGTCTAACAGGACTTGGTGACTAAACCTACCTTAATTCACTTAATGTGGAATAATATGTGGAATATGTGGCATATATTGCATATGTGGAATAATATGCAAACAAAAATAAACAGTGGAATATATGTGGAATAATAAGCAAACAAAAATAAACAGATTAGATACAGAGAACAGAGTAGTGGTTACCAGAGGGGAAACTGGGTGAGGGTGAAATGGGCAGAAGTGTTCTACTGTTATGGTGGTGAATAGAAACTATAAATTTTTGGTGGTGAGCATGCTGTAGTGTATACAGAAGTCAAGGTATAATTGTTATATACCTGAGACCTATATAATGTTATAAACCAATGTTAGGGTAGGGTAGGTAGGTTTAGTTGCTAAGTCATGTCCAACTCTTGCGACCCCATGGACTGTAGCCTGCCAGGCTCCTCTGTGCATGGGATCTCCAGGCAAGAATACTGTAGTGGGTTGCCATTTCCTTCTCCAGATCTTCCTGACTGAGGAATTGAACCTAGATATCCTGCATTGCAGGCAGATTCATCACCAACTGAGCTACAAGGGAAGAAACCAATGTTACCTCAATAAATAAAATTATTTTTAAAATAATAAATAAATGCCAGACTTTCTATATTAGTGCTTTTCACTGCTAGCCTGATTTTATTTTTTTTAATTATGAAATTATGATAACACATTTATAGGAGACTTGGAAAATACAGAAAAAGTTACACATAACTGCTAGCCTGTTTATTATGTCTGCTTTTCTACATGAATAACCTCATATTAGCTGATGTAATCATTCCAATATATTTACCTAGGTAAGCTTTTACTTAATACTCTGGTAAACATTTTCTGTCCCTTTATAACGTAAAAAAAGTTACCTGTTTTGAGCTCCATGATCTTTTAAATTTTCATTTATTTATTTGTTTACTTTTGGCTGCACTGGGTCTTCATTGGTTTTTGTGTGGGCTTTCTCTAGTTGTGCCAAGCGAGGGCTACTTTTCATTGTAGTGAATGGGCTTCTCACTGCAGTGGCTTCTCTTGTTGTGGAGAACAGGCTCTAGGCTTCAGTAGTTGCAGTGTTCCCTACACTGGCAGGCAGATTTTATCCACTGCGCCACCAGGGAAGTCCTCCATGACTTTAAAAACCAAATATTCTTTCTCAGGAAAATATAGACCAAAACAGACCAGAGACGAGGTCACAGAGCATATAAAGACCATGTCAGAAACTGGGAGTTTTACCCTGAAGACTGCAGGAAGTTCTTGCGCAGCACTGAGTCTTCTGCTCAGACTACATGTATTTTCCAAAGACCCCTTCAGCTACAGACTAAGAACAACAGGACTTATAAGACAAAGGCTGGGAAGATGGCAGAGGGTAGATGAGACATGTCTTTCCATGGGCCCTAAACCAATAAGCAGGATCTACTGTGAAGTATCCTGGGAAGAAAGGCCTAGCAGATGATATAAGCCAGGGAAGAAAGCAAGTAGGCTCCATCCTGGATTCAGAATTCAGCTCTGCTTACTGAAGTCCCTCTGGCTGACTTGGTCACCAGCCAGACCCTGGATTTCATCTGAATGTAGACTATTTGCTGCGTCTCTCTGGACTTGGCTACTTGCCTGCCAGGACTTTTGTAACATAATTGCATTTCTCTGACTCAGATGTTCTCCTTAGACTTAACTCCTTGCCAGACCAGACTAGCTTCACTTTACCTTTCTGAGCCTCAGATGGGCTCATCTCTCAAGATGGGGACGGAATAATACAAGGCAAACAGGGTAACTGAGAAGGAGGCATATGTGTGAGGACATTTAACATCCTTTCATTCTCAAATATCTATGGAGCACCTGTTCATAGATATAGCAAGGTATGAGATGTAACCCTTTTCCTTCAGGATGTCACTGCTGAGATGATGAGAGAGAGAAGTGAAAAGGCAATGACAGTACAGTGTGTTAAGGAAGAAGCTGGGAGGCATACACAGAGTGCTCTGGGATCACACTGGAGGAGCCAGTCGAACAAAAGCTGACCCGATGAAGAGCAAGTTGGTCAAGAGCTATCTCAAGGCCTGCTCCCTGGGTGTGCAGCCAGTGAACCTCTGCCGTAGTCCACCAAGGCCAAGTTCAGGCTACAGCTTCATGCAGAAGGTGAAGGGAAGAGAAGACAGCAGCCTTACCTCCCCTCTGTGGATCTGGATGCTCTTTATGATATGCTCTAGGAGATCAACCTCTTGTGTGAGCTGGAGACTGTTTTTCTGTAGCTGCTTATTTTCTTCATCCAGGACAAGTACTCTAAGGATGGCATAGATCAGAGGCATAACTCAACATTTCTGGATCATCCAAAAAACGCTCTTCCACTTCCCACTAGCTCTGGGTCTTAGCCCACTGCCAAATTTTAGAACAGACTTTGCCAGAATAATTCCCACCATATTCCAAAACCAAGTGAAAATGAGTAAGCTTCTGGCTTATACACAGTCATTAAATAGAGAATAGAGACACACTCTATGCAAGAATAGGAAAGGCACAGTTCCAGCCCTTGAGAAACCTAAGAAATGATATGATCGCATTTAGGGGCAGGACTCTGCATCCCTTCTAACATTGTAGCCACACGGCCTGCATCTGGTTCTGATCTCAGTCACCCCATGCTTTTATTTCAGTAGTAGTAGAAGTAAAAACAGTAGCAGCAGCAGCCATTTTACCAAGTACTTACCGTGTATGCGGCCACTGTGAACCATCTATACAGCACATGCATGCTAAGTGGCTTCAGTCATGTCCAACCGTTTGCGATCCTATGGACCATAGCCGCCAGGCTTCTCTGTCCATGGGATTCTCCAGACAAGAATACTGGAGTGGGCTGTCATGCCCTCCTCCAGGGGATCTTCCTGACCCAGGGATCGAACCAGCATCTCTTATATCTCCTGCACTGACAGATGAGTTCTTTACCACTAGTGCCACCTGGGAAGCCCATCTATCCAGTAAACACTTAAAACTTTTCATGTATTAGCTCCTTTAATCCTCACAACGAGCCCATGAAATAGATACTGTTATGAAGCCTATTTTGCAGGTAAGGAAACTGAGGCTCAGAGTGGGGAAAGTAACTTATGTAAAAAGATAAAACCAGAAAGTCATACAGCTGAGATACCAGCCTTATTCTCTCTCAGTCTACCTTGATTCCACAGATGCCAAAACATGAACATGAGTGTCAACACACATAAATGGGATGGACCAGGATGAACACAGCTGGGTCCTTGGGAGGCAATCCTGCCATGAAAGAGCCTATCTGAATGCCCAGCTCACCTTCTCCATGATACTGTTCTCTTTAATTTTACAACTTCTACCACTTGTATGAACTGCTGAAAACACCCAAATGGCAGAGAAACAGTTATGAGACAAGTCTGCAAACTCAAAGGACCACCTCTGGAATGATCTCTTTGTGGAGGGAGAAATATCCTCTTTGTGGAGCTCACAGGCCACTGGGGCAGGCACCTACCTGCTCTGGACAGAAGATATCATCCACTTGTTGCTGTTAATCAATGTTTCTTGTTCTGTGACCTGCTCCAGAAGTTTCCTTTTTTCTAGGAGCAGGATATCATTTTGGGTGGTGATTTGGTGCTGGAATGCCTTTTCCTAGAGATAGTAAGTCCTCATAATTACCCCAGCAGGAGAAAGAATTACACATTTAAGAGCATCAGCCTGTTTCTAAACTCAACAGTAAATTGTCTTGCAAACATCTTTTTCTCCTGTCTTCTTAGTCTGTCTTTACCTGTTTGCTGACATTGTCAGCTAGACCATTCTCCTATTTATCTTGGTTATTTTATGCTATGTATTTGTTTTGACATTTATTCATTCTTTTGGGTTAAAATTTTTTAATGTCTGAACACTCAACTTCCAATAAGGTCCCAGTGCTCTCATCTGTATTCTAATTATATAGGCATCAAGTCACTAACAAATACAACTAAATTCTCTGAAGCTCCATACTGAGAAAGATTTCCATATAACACATTTCCATCTGCCTTGTAGTTACAGTCTTTTTAAGGCGAAGGAAGATGGGAATCTAGCCACCTCACTTGAAAACCAGCATCAGGGTTTCGGTTGCTTGGCATGTCAGCCAGGTATCAAGAGTACTCTTGCAGTGATGATGCTGAAATGATTTCTAGCTTGACATCATGTTTCATTTTCTACCAACATCTTCCCTGAAAGCAATAGCTAGTGAAGTTATAGCTAAAATAATACAGGATTACATTTTGTGAAAAAACACTAACATCCTTACCTTGAGTCAGCAGATATTAGTAAATATCACAGTTGGTGAAGAGCTCAGAAGCTCACAAGTGTAGAACTGCCCTTCTCCCTTCACCAAGGACCTGTTAGTGGTAACAGGTAAGTGCCTTCTCCTATTTGTGTTGGTTCCCACCTTCCTTTGTGGGATTGGCATGAATGGGAGTGGCAGGAGAGTAAGGACCTCTGGCAGATGGGTGAATCACATGGTTAGGAGGGGCAACTTTCTTTCTTTCAATAAGGCACTATTAATAATATAGATCATTCAGAAAAGACTGTCCACATATGTGGTATTTAAAAAAACTCAAACAACAACAAAAAAACAGACTCATAGATACAGAGAACAGATTGCATTGTTGGCTGCCAGAGGTGAAGTCCACGGGGTTGCAAAGAGTCAGACATGACTAACTGAACAACAAGAGGTGGAGAGGGGTGAGCAAAATGGGTGAAGGTAGTCAAAGGTATAAACTCCAGTTATTAAAGAGTTATAAGGATGTAATGTACAGCATAGGGCTATAGCTAGTAATACTGTATTGCATGTGACAAAGTTGCTAAGACGGGAGATCTTAAAAGTTATCATTGCAAGAAAAAACATTTGTAACTATGGGTAGTGATGGATGTTAATTAGACTTATTGTGGTGGACATATATACAAATATTGAATCATTGTGCTATATAACTAAATAATGTAATAATGCTGTAAACATAATATTATGTCAATTATAATTCAAAATAGAAAGAAGGGAAGGAAGAAAAGAGAGCGAGGAAGGAAGGGAGGGAGAGAAGAAGGAAGGCTGTTCATCTATCAGTCTATTATTAAGGAATTGTAAGGAAGGAGATCACGGCATGTTTTGGAACAACTCTTCCATATTTTAAAGTCCTTCATCCAGGACCCTTCAGTGTCTAACAACAGTCTCACCTGTTACTCTTTAAATACATTATGGTAAGGATTGACAGTGGAAGCAGCCACCCGACAAATAATCTCTGCAGTTATAACTGGATTAGAAAGGAAACTGAGTGGGACCAGCTACTGACACCCTGTCCATTGAAAACACTGTATTTTTTAGGAACCAGGACACCTGCTGTAATAATAGGATAAAATATCTGTGGAAACCTGGTTTGGGTGGTCACACACCCAAACTGGACTCAACTGGCTCATTGAATAAGAGAATGCTGAAGGAATGAAGCACCCCAAAAGTGGCATTATTTTCTGGAGACTTTGTGCTTAGAAAGTGAGTCCAGGATTTGTATGCTTGGGGCTCTGGTTCACAGGCCCTAAAATAAGTAGAATCAAGAGCTCCAGGTTTGTACCTCTGTGGTACATCTACTGATTAACATGCTTCTAAGAGATTTTATCATACCTCAGTCAGTGAAGAATCTGCCTACAATGCAGGAGACCGGGGTTTGATTCCTGGGGCCAGGAAGATCCCCTGGAGAAGGGAATGTCAACCCACTCCAGTATTCTTGCCTGGAAAAAATTCCATGGGGAGAGGAACCTGATGGGCTATAGTCCATGGGGTCACAAAAGCTGGACATGACTTAGCGACTAAGCCGCCACCACCACCAAGAGACTTTACACTAAGAAGAAAGGAACATCTATGAAGATTTGTATGTGCCAGGAGGTCCCACTTTAGGCATTTTGTATTTTAATCCTCACAGAAGCCTTGTGAGGTAGGGATTCATATTTTCACAAGAAAATGATGCAAAGGGGCTCGGGAAAGGTCACAGAACTATTAAGTGGCAGGGCTAGCCTTTGCATCCAAGCCTGTCCAAGGCCAACCGCAAACACTCTTTCCTCGCCTCTGGTTACTTGCAGCCTCCAGTAAATTTCATGGAGACCTGTACTCGGGGTATATGTTCTAGTTCCCCAGGGCTGCTGTAACAGATTACCACAAACTGGGCAGCTTAAAACAACAGGAATTTGTTGTTTGAATTCCTAGAAGTCTAAAATCAAGTTGTTGACAGGGTTAGTTCTGGGGGCACTGAGGGAGAGTCTGTTCCATGTCTCCCTCCTAACTGATGAATGCTACCAGTCCTTGGTGCTCCTTGGTTTGTGGCTTCATTGCTCCAATCTGTGCCTCATCATCACATGGCCTTTCTCCCCTGTGTACATCTTTTCCTCTTCGTATAACGATACTAGTCATATTGGATTTGGGGTTCACGCTAATCTAGTATGACCTCATCTTGACTGTTTATACCAGCAAACTTTCAAATTAGGTCACATTCTGGGGTTCCGGGTGGCCATGAACTTGGGGGGTATACTCTTCAACACAGTACAGTCAGGAAACATGCCTGCTGAAAGCAGGAGGGTGGTTTTGCCATGTAAGCTTGGAAGTGGAAGGCAGGCACCACCAGGAAGAATGGGTAGTGCAGAATAGGCTGATGGTATTTCTGGTGGGCCCGTGCACAAGAGCTGCTACTTTCTTCTGTTATACTTTCTGCGTTGCCTTGCTAACCTGGATCTGACCCTAAGTCTAACCTGGATCTGAGTCTTCCAAAGTTTGGTGAGTTAGTGCCACAATAGGAGGGTACTGCAAAATCTAACTTGTTTTCCATTCTCACTACAGTTTAAAGTAACAGAAGGATTTAAAAAAAAAAAAAACTTAAAAACACAACATTGGTGACCCATCTCTTATAATCCTCACATGTTTTATTACAGTCACCGAGGGAGCCTTCTTGTGGAGTCCTATAATAGCCCGTGGAGTAACTGAATTTATATCAATTGTTTTGGTATCCTTGGCATATAGTGGTGATATGATAAAAATTTGGTGGGTGTAGAAAGGAGTAATTTAGGACTGAGGACAATGTTTTCAAAATTCTGAAATGGGTTGGGTATCTTCAGAAGGGAAATATTTCTGGCCAAATCAGTTGCTCTCCCCTTTGAATTGATGTAGTTTATTGCTTTCAAGGCCATTCTGCATTGGGTCCCGTTCATCTGTTCCATTTACTTTCTGCCAACACCAGAAAGTCACAGGGGCAACAAGACAAAGAAACCAGAGAGATTTAGAAAACAGCCTGAAGGTGCTAGTCAGATAGAAGAATAGGGGTCACCTGTTTTCATTGTCATTTAAAATGGACAGAAATGTGAGGCGAAATGAGGGCTACATAAAGCAGGAATGAGTTGTGAAGACTGGTTTGGAAGTCTCAGCTAAAGCGTGATTAACATACACACTACCATATGTAAACTCCGGGAGTTGGTGATGGACAGGGAGGCCTGGCGTGCTGCGATTCATGGGGTCTCAAACAGTCAGACACAACTGAGCGACTGAACTGACTGACCGACTGACCATATGTAAAACAGATAACCAGTGGGAATTTGCTGGATGATGCAGGGAGCTCAAACTGGTGCTCTGTGACAAGCTAGAGGGGTGGGATCAAGTGGGAGGTGGGAGGAGGTTCAAGAGGGAGGGAGCATATTTATACACCTATGACTGATTCACGTTGATGTATGGCAGAAACCAACACAATATTGTAAAAGCAATTATCCTCCCATTAAAAATAAATTTAAAATTTTTTAATTAAAAAAATATATATGTATGAAAAGGCACTTTCATTTGAAGGCAAGATGCTAGCCCTAAGCAGCAGTGCAGAGTATTTTCAGTGTCCAGTTTGATCTAGCATCACTATGAGTCTTACATACTTTTGGGCAGGGCTTAAACAATTATTCAAACTGAAAAAGGGTGCAAAGAAAAGAAATGGAAACCTGGGCTCTGAAGAGGCCACAAACACATTAAACATCAAGTGGGCTTCCCCAGATGCCCAGCACCAGCAGGACCAGTGAATGCTCCACCTTCCCCCTCACCTTTTCCATTTGCTGCCGCAGGGCTCCAACCTCATTTTCGAGTTGTTTGATTCTCTCATCTCGGAGTTCTACTTCATCAACTAAACGATCCTTGACTCTGTGCAGCTTGACTTTGTAGTACTGATATTTCTGATTATAGTTTCTACAAAAGTAAATTTAAATATAGATGCACCTAAACACAGTGAAAATTTACTTTGCTCCTCGATTAGCACCTTTCTTGGGGCTCCTCTTCTTGCTTTGTCAGGGTGGGTCCCAGAGACGAAGACTTATCCTGCCTCACATCCATAGGACTTCTCACCCAAGTGGGGGAAATGGACCAAGGAGAACCTCCCCCATGACACCAGATTCAGTCATCCCCAACACAGGAAACTCCTTGACTTCTGATCCCTGACATCTAAAAATTTTGAATCCTACTCCACTGAGCTAGTCATTATTTTAAAATTTTCTGATTCTGGGCTATACCCTTGGACAGTGATAGAACCCACTCTGTCTTGTCGATTTTCCAGACAACTGGGTTTGCTTTCACTCTTGAGTTTAGACTTCTAAATGCCAATTCTATCTAGATCTTTGCTCAAGACTTTTATTCTGATTCTGACATAAATTTAACTTACCACCAATAAATACATGAAAAGATGTTCAACATTATTAGTATTAAGAAAATGCAAATAAAAAATACAGTGAGATACCTCTTCACACAGGAGAATGGCTGAAATAAAAAATAAAAGGTAGTGAAGTACTGGAAGGACTTCCCTGGTGATCCAGTGGCTAAGACTCTGCTATGTAGGGGCGCCAGGCTGGGTCCCTGGTCAGGGAACTAGATCCCACATACCACAACTAAGAGTTTGCATACTGCAACAAAGATCAAAGATCCCACAAGATGCAACCAAGACCTGGTACAGACGAACAAATAAATAAATACATGTATTTTTAAAAAGTACTGGCAAGGAAGTGGAGAAATTGGAATACTCATATACTGCTGGTTAGACTGTCAAATGGAAAAAGCCTAGCAGTTCCTCAAATGGTTAAATATAGAGAGCCATATGACCTAGCAATTCCATTCCTAGGTATATACCTAAGAGAAGTGAAAATGTACACTCACACAAAAACTTGTACATGAATATTCATAGTAGCACTATTCATAACAGTCAAAAGTTGAAAACGGCCTAAATTTCCATTAACTGATGAACAAATAAACACAGTATGGAGTATCTGTATAATGGAACACTATATAGCTATAAAAAGGAATGAAGTACAAATACATGCTACAACATGAATGAACTTTGAAGGCACTATGCTAGGTGAATGAAGCCGGTCACAAAGGACGACATGTTATACAATTCCATTCATATGAAATGTCCAGAAGGGACAAATATAGAGTGAAACAAAGTACATTAGTGGTTGCCTGGGGCTGGGAGTAAGGAGAGAAACCAGGAATGGAGGGTATACCTAAAGGATTTCTTTAGGTAATGAAATGTTCTAAAATTGATTGCAGTGATGGACTATAACTAAAGCCTCTGAATTGTACACTTTCAATGAGTGAATTGTACAGTATGTGAATTATATCTTAATAACCTATTATAAGGGCTTCCCTAGTGGCTCAGATGGTTTAAAAAATCTGCTTGCAATGTTGGAGATCCAGGTTCAATCCCTGGGTTGGGAAGATCCCCTGGAGAAGGGAATGGCTGCCCACTCCAGTATTCTTGCTTGGGGAAGTCCATGGACAGAGGAGCCTGGCAGGCTACAGTCCATGGGATTGCAAAGAGTTGGACACAACTGAGCGATTAACACTTTTTTTAAGAACTAGGAGCTGGATGGCAGGGGAAGAGCAAAGGAGACTTATTTAGATGGTAATTTAGTCTAGCGACTCCAGGAGAGTCTTCTGCTCTGGTTAAGCTATTATCTTACCTCTAAGTGTGTTTTGCAAGACTCTTCCATTTTCCAAAATAGTGCCCCTCTCTCTCCTAACTGTTGATTGTAAACAAAAGAATCATTTTGCATATTTTTCCCTTAGAAGATTAATTCAGCTGTTGGCCAGATACCAAGCAGAGAAGTTTGAATTCCTGTAGGTCAGAGACATGCACACTGGCCCTTGTCACCCAGTCAGTTTGGGTGGCAGTGACTGACTGTGGGGATGGGTCCTCAGTACACCTTCTCCTTCTTATATCATTATAGACCTCCTGGTTTTAGCTTGGCACTTGGTTGCTCAAACATGAACTACAAGAAAATGTAGTTTTTTTGTAGTTAAATGAGGCAGCTAGATGAGGCCATGTGAGTAAGTTCCGGCCAGTAGCTGGGGTGGAAGTAATGTGCCTTAAAGGAAAACAGAATGCCCTTGCCTTCCCCTTTTTTCCCCTTCTTGTTGGATAAAATGTGAATATAGTAATGAACTGCCTTGGACTATGTGGATAAGTGCTAAAGATGTTGGAGCGACAACAAGAAAGGAGTCTAGACTTTGGAAACATTGAGCTCCCTGCACTTTTAGGTAAGAGAGAAACCCCCTCCCTTTCTAAAGACATTCTTATTCAATGTCTCTGCTACAGCAACTCAACAGAGTTACTCTAGATACTGAGGTTTATAAAACTGCTTTAGGCTTGTTCAGTTCTGTGGCCCTTGTAGCACCCACTATATAATAGGAAATATATATTCTTATGAATTGACTAAGGTTCTATACAGGAAGATATTTTCATCTCACAAATGTTCTCATTTTCCCTTATTCTGGGAAGAGTCTGTCAAAAGATATCACTGGGTTTCAGCATCTCCCAGTCCATAGCTTCAGCGGTTTAAACACTAATGGTACACCTGTTGTTCTCTGAGTTTCCCAGCTGTTCACCGTTTCTCTGATGTTTTGACATCATTTGAAATACAACATGGATTTCTAGAATTTCTTTTACACATTCTGCCCTGAGTTATTAAAACCCACATCTGCAGCTTCCATGCCAGACAGCTGCTGTCTCTCTTATTCTGCCATTTGGACTATTAAAAATTTTAATAAAAATTAAAAAATTATTTATTTTTTAAATGATAAATTATAGAAAACTTGGGGAAAAAATCCAACTCCCATATGATCTATTTTATGATATTGTTGTCTTTCCTTTCACTCTTTCTGTAAGTATCTTCTGTTTAAACACTGTCTAGGTTAAAATTATTTTATGCTCTTTTTATTTATTGTATCAGAAGCATTTTCCCACATCGCTTCTAATGTTCATGGCCACCATCTTTTACAGCTGTATAATATTCCATCAAGTGAATGTACAATACTTGACCTAACTAGCTCCTATTGCTAGATATTCAGGCTTCTTCCAGTAGTACTACATGGTATGAAAAGTACACGGATGCAGTAAAGCTGATGGGAGTTTAGACCTTCCCAAATAGCTCGCTGGCTATTTGGCACACCTATCAGTTTGGTCAGAAGTTCTGCTGGCCAACTTGCCAAAGAACATGTGGATTTTCTAAGTTTATGGTTGGCTTGGTTAACTGCATGCATGATAAGGCAGCACAATACTCATGTTCTAAAATTTCAGGACAACTTTGGGTTATGTTTAAGTAAAACCAGATGGTTTTTCCTTGATTTTTATTTAAAAATGGCAAGGAATTTGTTCCTCTGGAAGAGTAGCTGGGAAAATATGAGGAAAAAATTAAGCATTGTTTGTAAAGGTCAGGAGTAGGATCAGGGGAATGAAAAAAATGAACCTAGAGTTTTGACAATTTCTTCCATTTTCTTTCTTTTTTTTTTTTCATTTTCTTTCTTAAAGCTATAATTTTCCTAGGCGCCCATCAGAATCACATGGGCATGATTTTAGAAAAATATTGATCCCTAAGCCCTATCCTCACAGATTCTGATTTAATTAATCTATGTTGGGGCCCACATATGTGAATCTAGGGTTAGGATTCACTGTTCTAAAGGCTATGGACTAATAATATGGAAAACTATTCGGACTCACTAGCCATCAAAGAAATTCAAAATAAAATAACAAGTAATTTATGACTATAACTGATCATTGAAAACAACGGAAGGGAATTATTCCAAAATAAAAATTAATGGAAGAATCTGAGCAAAAGAAGTCAGACACAAAAGATTACATGTAGTATAATTCCATTCTAGTAGAGACAGAAATCAGAAGAGTAGATTCCTGGGAAGAGGTGAGGGATCAGGAGATACAGACTGACTGTAAAAAGGAACAAACTCTAAGGGATAAAGGAAATGTTCTGTATCTTTGATTGGGGTTGTGCTTAGTGGGCAAATACATTTGTCAAAACTCATCAAATTGTACATTTAAAAATCTGTGTACATGTAAATTATACCTCAGTTAAAAGAAAGAGCATTGGGAAAAATTTCATCAGAGCCCTCCCCCCACAAAGGTAGCACCCAATGCAAATACAGATGTAGTGAAATTTCTACTCTCACACAATAATGGCAGAAAATTTTGGTAGGATGCTTCTGAATGTTTGATAGTACATTTTGAGATCCATAGCTCCAGCTTTTGGATTAGTAATTCCACACCTAGGAATTTATAAAGATAATTTTTTAAAATGAAAAATATATGTACAAAAGCAGTTTTAAGTTATTTTGCATAAAAATATCAATTGCAGGACCAGTGGGTAATTCTTAACTAAATCGGGGCTGTGTTAGAGGGTTGAGTCCAGCAGGCCTAGAATCAGGCCTGAACTGTTTTGTGAAAGTTCTTGCTTGGCACTGACCAGTGGTCCAGGAACGAAATATACCAATTAAAACTGTGTTGCTTTGCAACCACAGGTCTGGAGTTTCATGGCAGTTCGCACCAACTATCAGCATTGTTTATTGATAACAATGAGATTAATGATTTATACCTGATCTGACTGAGACCCCAAGAAGGCTGTGCTCCCGAGGCTGGTTAAAGAGCAGGAATATGCTTACACGATCAGCAGAACGTAAGACATCTCCACTGAGAATCTGTCTTGGGATCCCTGGCTCTGAGGTGGTCAGTGCACATGCTGGGGGTTCCTGATCCAGGATGGGAGGGTGCATCCTGGTCCTGACAGAGGGAGGGCCTGGAGCTCCTGCCTGGCCTTCCTGGACTCACTGCTGTGAGACACCATGGGCTCTGTGGATGCCCTCTCCTCCCTCTAACGGCAGATACAAAGTGGGAAGAGCTCTGTGCAGGTTAGTAGAGGGCTGAGTTCTAGTCTTAGATTTGTCATTTTAATATGAGCTGAGCCATACATGTTCCTTTCCATGTTTCTATACTTCTCAGTGATATGATAATCAAAGCAAGATACTGAATATCAATGACTGAAGAATTTTCCACTGTACAGCAGAAAGTGGTTTTCAAATCATTATTACTACCATCAACATAGGAAGTGAGTGAGAACATAAGAGAATAAGAAACTTCAACTTAAACAATAGAGATGAGAGGTGCAGAGCTAGAAGCAGAGAGGTGTGTCATACAGGAAAACTGAAAATAAGTAGATATAGTAACAGCTTTGTGCTAGACACTGTTCTATTACATGTATTCATTCATCATTTAATTCTCCCAATAACTTTATGCAAAAGGAATGGCTATTTTGCCCATTTTAAAGATGAGATACCTCAGGCACAGAGAAGTTACTTAACTTGCCCAAGGTCACACAGCTAGTTCCTAGTAGAACCAGGAATTGTACCCAGGCAATATGGCTCCAGAGTCCATACTCTAAACTACCATGCTACACTTCAGAGAGGAGGAGAGTGGGAGGAATCTGGTGGAATGATGACCAGTGAATGAAAGAAAGAGTAGGAAGTCTGGGAACATAGATTTCTATTGAGCACCTTCTATATACCAGGGACTGTGGATAAAAAGATGAATAAGACTGTGGCTCATGTCCTTTAAAACCTATAGTCTGGTGAGGAAGATAGGTGTGAATCACATTATTTCAGAACAACATGGTGAGTTCTTAAATAATCACAGTCACGTATAGAAGGCTATAGGGACACAAAGAGTGAGCACCTCATCCAGCCCAGGCTGAAGGTGTCAAGGAAGGCTTGTCTGAGAAGGAAGAGTTGAAATGGGGAGAGCATGGTTCAGACTGAGGACAGCATGTGAGGGGAAAGAGCCTGAAGGCAAGTCAGAGGGATGTATTTGGGGAAGAGCAAGATGTTAGATACCACTAGAGCTCAATAAATAGCATTTCCCTTCCCCCTCCCTCTCCTGAGAAGAAATAAGGCCCCACACCTCCCTAGGAAAAGCCCGATAGATAGAACTTCTGGGAAGGAAGAACAATGGTGTTGGCGTTCTTGAAAAGTCACCTCAGCGAGCATCCCCTGCTGAGCTCCGGAGCTGGTTCTGTAAGAAGGGGCGTTACTCTATGCAGTGTTCTTCTAAAGGGAACTTATATTCATTGATTAGCTCTAGTAATTTTCTGGTAGAGTCTTTAGGGTTTTCTATGTAGAGGATCATGTCATCTGCAAACAGTGAGAGTTTTACTTCTTCTTTTCCTATCTGGATTCCTTTTACTTCTTTTTCTGCTCTGATTGCTGTGGCCAGAACTTCCAACACTATGTTGAATAGTAGTGGTGAGAGTGGGCACCCTTGTCTTGTTCCTGATTTCAGGGGAAATGCCTTCAATTTTTCGCCATTGAGGGTGATGCTTGCTGTGGGTTTGTCATATATAGCTTTTATTATGTTGAGGTATGTTCCTTCTATTCCTGCTTTTTGGAGAGTTTTAATCATAAATGAGTGTTGAATTTTGTCAAAGGCTTTCTCTGCATCTATTGAGATAATCATATGGTTTTTATCTTTCAATTTGTTAATGTGGTGTATTACATTGATTGATTTGCGGATATTAAAGAATCCTTGCATTCCTGGGATAAAGCCCACTTGGTCATGGTGTATGATTTTTTTAATATGTTGTTGGATTCTGTTTGCTAGAATTTTGTTAAGGATTTTTGCATCTATGTTCATCAGTGATATTGGCCTATAGTTTTCTTTTTTTGTGGCATCTTTGTCTGGTTTTGGAATTAGGGTGATGGTGGCCTCATAGAATGAGTTTGGAAGCTTACCTTCTTCTGCAATTTTCTGGAAGAGTTTGAGTAAGATAGGTGTTAGCTCTTCTCTAAATTTTTGGTAGAATTCAGCTGTGAAGCCTAATCAATGAATATAGTAAAGTTGCAGGATATAAAATTAACACACAGAAATCCCTTGCATTCCTATATACTAACAATGAAAAAACAGACAGAGAAATTAAGGAAACAATACCATTCACCATTGCAACAAAAAGAATAAAATACTTAGGAGTATATCTACCTAAAGAAACAAAGGACCTATACATAGAAAACTATAAAACACTGATGAAAGAAATCAAAGAGGACACAAACAGATGGAGAAACATACCATGTTCATGGATTGGAAGAATCAATATTGTCAAAATGGCTATTCTACCTAAAGCAGTCTATAGATTCAATGCAATCCCTATCAAGCTACCAACGGTATTTTTCACAGAACTAGACCAAAGAATTTCACAATTTGTATGGAAATACAAAAAACCTCGAATAGCCAAAGTAATCTTGAGAAAGAAGAATGGAGCTGGAGGAATCAACCTGCCTGACTTCAGACTCTACTACAAAGCCACAGTCATCAAGACAGTATGGTACTGGCACAAAGACAGAAATATAGATCAATGGAACAGAATAGAAAGCCCAGAGATAAATCCACGAACCTATGGACACCTTATCTTTGACAAAGGAGGCAAGGATATACAATGGAAAAAAGACAACCTCTTTAACAAGTGGTGCTGGGAAAACTGGTCAACCACTTGTAAAAGAATGAAACTAGAACACTTTCTAACACCATACACAAAAATAAACTCAAAATGGATTAAAGATCTAAATGTAAGACCAGAAACTATAAAACTCCTAGAGGAGAACATAGGCAAAACACTCTCCGACATAAATCAAAGCAAGATCCTCTATGACCCACCTCCCAGAATATTGGAAATAAAAGCAAAAATAAACAAATGGGACCTAATGAAACTTAAAAGCTTTTGCACTACAAAGGAAACTATAAGTAAGGTGAAAAGACAGCCCTCAGATTGGGAGAAAATAATAGCAAATGAAGAAACAGACAAAGGATTAATCTCAAAAATATACAAGCAACTCCTGCAGCTCAATTCCAGAAAAATAAATGACCCAATCAAAAAATGGGCCAAAGAACTAAACAGACATTTCTCCAAAGAAGACATACAGATGGCTAACAAACACATGAAAAGATGCTCAACATCACTCATTATTAGAGAAATGCAAATCAAAACCACAATGAGGTACCATTACACGCCAGTCAGGATGGCTGCTATCCAAAAGTCTACAAGCAATAAATGCTGGAGAGGGTGTGGAGAAAAGGGAACCCTCTTACACTGTTGGTGGGAATGCAAACTAGTACAGCCGCTATGGAAAACAGTGTGGAGATTTCTTAAAAAACTGGAAATAGAACTGCCATATGACCCAGCAATCCCACTTCTGGGCATACACACTGAGGAAACCAGATCTGAAAGAGGCACGTGCACCCCAATGTTCATCGCAGCACTGTTTATAATAGCCAGGACATGGAAGCAACCTAGATGCCCATCAGCAGATGAATGGATAAGGAAGCTGTGGTACATATACACCATGGAATATTACTCAGCCATTAAAAAGAATTCATTTGAACCAGTCCTAATGAGATGGATGAAGCTGGAGCCCCTTATACAGAGTGAAGTAAGCCAGAACGATAAAGAACATTACAGCATACTGACACATGTATATGGAATTTAGAAAGGTGATAACGATAACCCTATATGCAGAACAGAAAAAGAGACACAGAAATACAGAACAGACTTTTGAACTTTGTGGGAGAATGTGAGGGTGGGATATTTCAAAAGAACAGCATGTATACTATCTATGGTGAAACAGATCACCAGCCCAGGTGGGATGCACGAGACAAGTGCTCCGGCCTGGTGCACTGGGAAGACCCAGAGGAATCGGGTGGAGAGGGAGGTGGGAGGGGGGATCGGGATTGGGAATACATGTAAATCCATGGCTGATTCATATCAATGTATGACAAAACCCACTGGAAAAAAAAATAATAAAAAAAAATATATATAAAAAAAAAAATAAAAAAAATAAAGGGAACTTATTTTTGTTTACCTCACATAGAGGTCAAACTGCTTCAAAAGCTGCTCATTTTCTTCACATAGAGCTTCCTTCTCCTGCTGCAACACAGACAGCTTCTTTGACAATTCCTGGTTGCTCTTGAGATGCTGAAAAACATTTAAAAAAATGAGAATACACTGGTGAAGAAAGGCGTGATGTTGAGAGAATGTAAACGGGCAAAGCCTCTCTGCTAAAAAAGGCTTACAGAATCCATAGCAGCTTCCTGTGATTTTTGCACCTCCAGAATTTCTGAAAGCTAGTAGCTCCTTTTCCTTACTTGTGATTCCTCAACCCTTCCAACAGTTGTGTAAGCCTATATAAAAAGTCTGAGAACTCTAAGGTGTGTGGGGTGGTTAGCTACATCTGATCAAGTTAACGAGCCCTAGAGGAGAAAATGGCCAACTCAGGGTTTGTTTACTGGAACAAGGCATACTCAGAGACTCAGGGCACTTCCTTCATGTAGGCAGCAGGTCAATATATCCAAAATCCAAATCCAAAGTTCATCAAGTAGGTTGCAGAACTGCAAGCACAAGTTGACTTCATAGCCTTGCTAGATCTCTTATATGAAAAATAGTGTTTTATTTGGAAAACATGCAAATCTGAGAACTGGGAACAAGAACATCTGACAGGATCCAATAACTTTGAGCACCCTGGGCCTCAAAACCCTACTGAGCCCCTCTTATCAGCATAAGCAGTCTTACTGTCTCAGGACATTAGGCACCCTTGTCTCCAGGACTCTACTGACTCCACCTGGGGCATTTATCTGTGCAATGATGCCCGTTGTTCTTAAGAGCCACCCCTCCACTATCACCACCACTTCTCTTTGCCTCGAATCCTACAACAAGAGTCAGATCCCAGCACATCCCAGGGAAAAGGAGTTGAGTATAGTCACTGACCTAGGAGGACTGCCATACTGAAAGAATGGAAAGATTTTATGAAGTTAAATTGGCAGAAACCTGAGGAATATACATAGGACTGTATTCCTACTGTGTTTATACTAGGGAGAAAGGAACATAATGTTGAATAGGCTGAATTTATTGACCTGATGGATACACTTACAGAGATTCAGGGTTTAATATGTTAATTTAAACATCTCAAGTGACTTTAATAGTTTGCTTGGTTGGTGGACTCAACAGTGACCAGGGTTAAATGATATTAAAACGCCATACTGGGTTCAGGATGGGGAACACATGTAAATCCATGGCTGATTCATGTCAATGTATGGCAAAAACCACTACAATATTGTAAAGTAATTAGCCTCCAACTAATAAAAATAAATGGAAAAAAAAAAAATAAAACACCATGCTAAGTGAGAGGAAAGAATCCAGAGTCTTAAGTAGATAGGAAGTTTGGAGTAGATTTATCATAGGTGACCTGCTCATCCAACTCATCATGACCCTTGCATGACTCAGAAGACATTCCTTTCACAAAGGCTTTGCCAAATACTCTGGTGAGCACCAGATTCCTTGAAATGTTCCATAATGCTCTCCTATGAGGATGATGGTGGGAGATGCCAACATTGGAATTGAGCCCTGATTTTATGACGGGAGGTGATGCTACTGCAGAGTGTCAAAAGTCAAGCACAATGCTTAATCCCCGATACAAGGTGGGCATTAGTACTGCTATTAGACAATAGGGCCAGAGATAAAACCAAATGGCTAGACTAGTAGCAATCATTGGTTGTAGTTAACTGATCACAGTGATTAAAGAACTAAAATAGATGAACAGCCTATTAAAGTTTTACTTGAGTCGTATTTTTAAATAAATAAACGCACCTGGGTCTGGTGAACAGAGGTCCAGTTTGAATGACAACACAGAGAGTAGTGGCCCCTTACTCAGTCCTCAGACCTGAATCAGTTCAGACCCAGGGTCCTTTTAGCCAGGTTTTCTTCAGGAAGAACCTTGTGTGTGACTCTGCCATAAGCATGTGATCTTCTCCCAAGCCTTTCCCAAAGAGATCTGTGGCCTTTTACCCAGGTGACAGGGCATTGGAGAAAGGGGATTATGTAGATTTGGGGGGAATTCCATACAGTCCAGTGGTTCTGCATCCAGCACTAGCACCATGGAGCCCAAAGTGCAACTGAGGTTCAGAATTTAGAGTGGAGACTTGAGGAAGGAGGGTGGAAAATGGAGTTTGAATACACAGTGTCTTATAGTGTGTCTGCAGAGACTCATCGGCTCAGTATAGGTTTCACGATGGGTCTAGTGGGTTTATAAAGCTCCTTAGGTTGTGAATTTCCCAGTTCTTGAGTGTGCAGTCAGCTTAGACAATATGGAAGAGCAGACTCTTCTTGCTGGTTTTCCAACCTGAGGCATGAGGGCTATTGATGATAGAAAATGCCAAGTTCTTAGAAAGCCTCTTCTGAGTCTAAAATCAAATTATACCACCTTTGTTCCTTCAGCCCATTTATCAAGCAACCATCAGGGTTGTATGGTTTTAGTGGTGCCCAAAGCAAGACAAAGAGCTGCGCTATGCCAGGCTGTGGTGCAGACTGCTCTGCCATTTGGGCTTTAGGATCCAGCAGACCCAAATTTGCCCCAAGTTTCTGTGGCAGAGGAGGAAACAACACAGAGCCTCTGGAAACCTTTAGTTGAATCTTAGGATTTGGGAGGAGAGTCATCTCTCCTCTCAATCATCTCTCATGGTTGGCCACGAGAAAGAAAGGGTTGAGTAACCTGAGCTGCCCTCCCTGAAACGAGGTGTTCTATTCTCCACTGAGCATTGAGTTGGGCATGTGCAGTAGTACTCCGTCCTCAAACAGAACTGCTATGGAAAATACTGAGCAAGCTGCATGGGCAAGTGACACTTACCTCTATTGTAATCACCACCTCTCTCAACCCAAACCTATGGCCTCACGGGGAGTTGTGTATCACTAGTTAGCCGAGAAAGATTAATTTGGGCCTGATGTACTTATGATTCTGTACCAAATATGGCAACCACTTGAAATAGGGCTGCTGAGGCCTGATAGCCCCAACTGAGGGGTGGTCCTTCAGACCAGTGGGAAGGGAAATCTCAGCGGGCAAAGTTTATGTTCACTTTGCCCGGAAAGAGAGATGTCCAGAGGCATGGACCGATGCTAACTCATAGAAAGTTTCTAATAGTCTGGCCAGATGATCAGGGATTTGGAAAGAATAATATTGGAAGACTGATGAAATGTGTCCTACTGGTGGAAGTGTTCTATGCCTGCACTCACCAGCAGGGTGGTCACTAGCTACATGCGGCTACTGAGCACATGAAACGTGCCTAGTATGTCTCAGGAACTAAAATTTCAATTTAATTTAAATTTAGATAGCCACAGTGGCTAGTTGACACAATATTAGACAGCACAGCCTAGAGTGTGAACATATATGTGCCTCATAGGCTTTTCCACAGCAGAGGGCTTCCACAGAAGAGGTGGCCTTCAATAATCAAGTGGAAAAAACCAGTACATTCTGTAGATGGCACTTAGCCTCTTTTTCTGTCCTTTATGTGCTCACTCACTTGGGCTCATGTACAAAGTGGACAAGGGGTCACCAAGGCTAATCTACTCAACTTGCCAAAAGCAAAGATCAATGTTGAGCTACTGATATGGGACCATCTACTAGGCAGGGGGCCCAACAGTCACCGGATAGCAGGTTTATTATACTGGACCTCTTCTACCATGGAGAGAACAACAATGCGTCCTCAGTGAAAAAGACACTCATTTTAGACCTGGATTTTCTTTCTCTGTCCATAGTGCTTTTGCCAGGACTACCATCTGTGGGCTTTCCAAATTCTTTATTTCCTGTCATGATATACTACTACTCAACATAGTTCCTGAACAAGAAAATCATTTTAAAGTAAGAGAGGTGAAACAAAGTCTCAGTCATTGCTCTCATCATATATCCTACTATCCAGAAAAAAAAAAAAAAAAGAATCCTGCAAAACAGTGAAAAGACCTATGGAAGATGTAGGTATGATGCTGGCCAGGTAACATCTTTTGAGGTTCTGTGTTGTCCTATAAGATGATGTCTAAACTTTCAACCAGTGATTGATATATGCTGTGGTCTCTCTCAGAGCCAGAATATGGGAAAGAAACCAAGAGCTGGAATGGGAATGGCTTTTCAAACCTATATCCCAAAACATGTTTATCGGTAGTTAATTTATTGTATTATTGGTAGTTAATTTATAATTAAGTTTTAAAGTTAGTATATCCGTGTGGATTGAGACTGAAGAAGTAGCAATTACATTATCCATAAATGACCACAGATGCTGCTGGGACTTTCAGAAGTTAAGTGAATCAATGAAACAGGAAGCAGAGCACCACCTTTCAAAGAATGACATAACTGTTGAAGATATGACAAAAACTGGTTGAAACTATTAGGGTCAAGATGGCAGAAGATATAATTTCCACTAGACCTTGAGCTTCATTATATGCTCACTGTAATTAGGTAAGTGATACACCCACAGGTGCCAGACAGTTCCAAGGCCAATCATAAAAGGCCCAAAAGTAGTTAGTGGGTATGGCCCAATTCTGCCCCTTCTCCAAAACAGTTGGACTAATCCTCCCATCATTAGCCTATGAAATTACTCAGTCCATAAAAACTAACTATGCCTTATTTCTGGACTTCTTGCCTTCTGAGATGGTCCATCCTCTGTCTGTGGAGTGTGTTTCCTTCAGAGCCACTCTGGCCTTTTGAGTCGGACCACAATCTACCTATGGAATGTGTATCTCTCTAAATAAATCCACTTCTTACCTATCACTTTGTCTCTCACTGAATTCTTTCTGAGACAAGACAGAAGAACCTGAGCTTCATTAAGTCCTGAGAACAGGTGTGTGATCTCAATTAAGACAACGGGTTCAAGCCCCAATCTGAGTTGTGCTGCTTCATCGTCATTTGTATGAGTGACAGGGCATTCGACTCAGCGGAAGCATACTATTCTTCTTGTAGTTTATAAGGTTGAATATGGGTAAAAGGGTTTGGATGGAAGCTGCTTATACAAAGTAGACTGTGACATTGCTCACCAGGACCCTTACTTTTCTAAGCTCTCCCCTGTGCTGCAAGATTGGAAGTCTGAAAATGACATTTCCTAAACTCCCTTGACAGCAGAGTTCCAGTTCGGTTTCTGCAAATCAGAGGCACTTGCACACAGTTTGGAAAGCATGGGGGAAAGCACAGGAGAGGCCACCATGCTCCTCTTGTGCTACTGTAAGCAGACAGGGTAGGGAGTCTCCAGAGAAAGAACCAGGCATGATTTCTTGACATAAAAGAAGACATTTTGGGCTTAATCCATTTTGTGATCTAAACCTGGCCACAGTGCTTGTCCTTGAACAGGTCTCAGTAGTTAATGATTTTAAGGGAAGTGAAGAAGTGCAGGAAAAAGCAAAAGCAGTCAAGAAACAATAGTTCAGTGATAAAATTAGCCCCAGTTCCTCCTCAAGGGAAATATATAGCAATCTGATACATGTCTTTGAGTTCGGCAGGAACTAAGGCCCCCACTTAGGTGGAGGACAGGATGATGTTGACCCTCATGACTTCTATCAACTAAAGCCTGGACTCTGGACCTTTGCCCCACTTCTATGCTAAATTCTCCTTTGCTCAAGCTCCTTCATGAATATGCAGGTATCCTTAGCTTAAAACTTCCCCAGTTTTGCTGTTTGAGGAGACACTGCTTTGGGAAAGATCCCTGGTGTTTTCACTTGCTGCAAATAGATCCTTTTTTCTCCTGATCTATTGACTTGGCTGTGTCTCTTGGCTTGACATCCACCAAGAGGCAAATCCAGTTTCTGGTAACACTATCAGGTAGATCAAAGAGGGAAACTTTTGAAAGGGCTTTGGGAGAGTTCCTGCTAATCTTTTACAAGGGTTGGTTTCCCTGTGGTTTCTGAACTTCTGGATTTATTGAAAGCTAGCAACAGTTCTTTCTGACCTACTCACCCCTACCTCTCCCTTCCAACAGTTTTGTAAGCATGTTATTCCCTGTGTTAAATTCCTTCTTGCCTGAAATATCTAGAGTAGATTCTGCTTCCCTGTCTGAATCCTAACTAAACTTTATGGGTAAAGTGCTAGGCATTCAAGAATTATTAGCTCTTATTAACTATTACTTCGGTCTAAGGGAATAGGAAAACTGAGAAGCATACCTATTTGTCTTCTTACCTCATCAGATTTTTTTTTTTCATTTTCCAGTTCTTTAAGTTGGGCCTTTTGTTGCTGAAGTTTGATTTGTTGCTGAGAACTGGTCATCTCCAGTAGACTCTCTTTTTCCTGTAAGATTTTCACTTGCTTCTGTAGCTCATTCATATGCTGATCTAGGAGTTTCCTTAAGGCAATTAATGTATATTAAATCACACTGTGAATTGCAAAGCTTTGCAAAAGAAACTCTTTGACCTAAAATTGTTAGACTGGGCACAGGGGAATTTTTTTGTTCAGTGAGATAAAGTAGCGGTCCGTAATGGGCCAACATCAAAGCAACCTCCTTTGTGATGGAAGCTTTTCTTAGCTTTCTCTTTCCCGAAAACTACCCTAAGAAGAAATAACTGTCCTTATTTCACAGAGAAGGGAATTCGCCAACAACCAACTCATTGGAAAAGACCCTGATGCTAGGAAAGACTGAAGGCAAAAAGGAGAAGAGGGTGGCACAGGATGAGAAGGTTGGATAGCATCACCAACTCAATGGACATGAACTTGGGCAAACTCCAGAAGATAGTGAACGACAGGGAGGCCTGGTATGCTGCAGTCCATGGGGTCACAAAGAGTAGGGCACAACTTAGTGACTGAACAACAACAACAACACAGAGGAAGCTGCGGCACTGAGAGGCTTAATTAACTTGCTCCAGGTCACACAGCCACAGCAAGAGGGAGGCAGGGCTCTCATTCTGAATTCTATAGTCCTTGTGCTTGTCCACACTGCTTTATGAGTTGAATCCCTTCATCTCCTTGCTTTAATAAAGGGCTGTCAGTTAAAAACACTTGATACGAATGCACATGTGTTAACACTGCTGTAACGTTCTCCTTCACTCTTAAGAAAAAGTCCAAATTCTTTTTTTGGACTTGTGGGATCTTAGTTCTCCAACCAGGGATTGAACCTGGGTCCTTGGCAGTGAAAGCATGGAGTTCTAACCACCGGACCACCAGGGAATTCCCCCAAATTCTTTAATATGACTTGTGAGCTAACTTACCTTTCTAGCTCCACTTTCTTGCCACTTCCTCTACCCCCAAACATTTTGTTCCAGGCAAAATGAAAATTTTTCACTTCCCCAAACAAGTCATCCTCCACATTAATTAATCCCCTGCGACTCCAGCCTTGTCCCTATCCTCTTCCAGGTCTTCCTTTATCTGGTATTTTCTACTTAGCTTTCCCGTAACAACTACTTTACTCTCAACTTACATAGCTTTCTTTGAGGAAAGCTTTCTTGAGCTTCCTGGACCTAACTAGGTGTCCCTGCTGAGTGTTACCTGAGCATACTAAATCTCCCTTAGTATAACCCTTCTCATACTTCGTTATAGTTGCAAAGTCTTAACGTGTCAGGATGGTGGTGGCGGTGGTTAAGTCGCTGAGATGTGTCCGACTCTCTGTGACCCCACGCACTGCAGCCCACCAGGCTCCTCTGTCAGTGGGATTTCCCAGGCAAGACTGCAGTGGGCTGCCGTTTCTCCGTGGGATCTTCCTGACCCAGAGATCTAACTCACGTCTCCTGCATTGGCAGGTGGATCCTTTACTGTTGAGCCACCAGGGAAGCCCCATGTGTCAGGATGTTAATTACAAAATATTTTATATCAGCAAAAAGTCTAAAAACATTTTATACAAATTATGATATGGCTATGTAACAAAATGCTATATGACTATTTAATATTATGAAACCATAAATCCATAACAGAAAAATAGACGGAAAAGCACAATATTTGGATATTAAACATATTTCTATTTAAACAGTAGGTGTCAAAGATAAATTTTAAAATTACTGTAAACTACATGTATTTTACAGGGCTTCCCAGGTGGCATAGCAGTGAAAAAAAATCCACCTACCAATGCAGGAGACCTAAGAGAGGAAGGTTCAATCCCTGGGTCGAGAAGATTCCCTGGAGTAGGAAATGGCAACCCACTCCAGTATTCTTGCCTGGAAAATTCCATGGACAGGGGAGCTGGGCGGGCTACAGTTCACAGGGTTGCAAAGAATCAGACACGACTGAGCGAGTGAGCGCACACACCTGTGGCAAACTTCCTCGGGTTCTCTTGAACCTGGAGCTGATCGTGTTATTTGTCCCTTGACTTAGAAGTTTGTTTACCATTCATTATTTTTGTTTTCCCGCATTGTATGTTTGTCCTAGGGCTTTCTCTAACTTTGTGAGCAGTGCTTTAAAAGGTGTGCTTATTGTAATTTATTCAGGAACTAGCTGTATTAAAACAGGAGAAGGGTGTCATCTTGGTAGAAGCGGCAGTGAGACAAGTATTTTTCTATCGGACCTGAGTGAATCCATTATTCACTCAAACATTCATTTATTCGCTTACTCAAACAGTCATTTATTTACAACATATTTGCTAAGCACCTACTGAGTGTCAGGCTCTATGCTAGAGGTTTCTTTTCTCTTTGAAATGTGCTGAGGAGCAGCATGTGGGATCTTCGTTCCCAGACCAGGGATCTAACCTGCGACCCCTGCAGTGGAAGCATGGAGTCTTAACTGTTGTTACCTCCAGGGAAGTCTTATACTAGAGGTTTCAATTAGAGCTGAAAGTAAAGCTTCTGAGCTTAACAGTTTATGTGAATGGCTATATATCTTTTCAGTAGTTAAAACTACTAAGTAGTTTCTTAAGACACATGTTCTGAATGCCACAGAAGTGCCAATATTTATATTGTCTAAATTTTAAAATTTTACTAATCTTTATCAATTTTGCCAGCTACATTTTTTATGGAGTAGTAACATACATATGACAATATGCCCATGACTTGAAGTTTAGGGTATATAAGATCATTTTAGTAAGAATCCTAATAATAATCAAAACCCTTCTAGAAAAAAACATGACAGCTCTTAACTACTATCAACATGTGAATGATTAAGATGCCTATAAAGTACTTGGACCTTCTTTAAAGAAAATCAGCTGATAAATACAAAACAGCAACCGCATTCTACTCTGCATTTTGTGCCAATTGTGTTAAGAGTTAGAAAAGCAGATCCCAGGGGATCATATTTCATAGATAATCCATTCATTCAAGAAGATTTACTGGTGTACCAAGCATGTTCCAGAACAAGAAATAATCCCTGCCCTTGAAAATTCCACACTATAGTATGAAAGGCAAGCAAGAAAATAAGCAATCAGAATATAGTGATACACACACACACACACACACACACACACACACACACATATATATCATCATGTATAGATGTGGGGCTTCCCAGGTGGTGCCAGTAGCAAAGAACCCACCTACCAAAGCAGGAGATGTAAGAGATGCAGGTTCAGTCCCTGGGTCGGGAAGATGCCCTGGAGGAGGGCACGGTAACCCACTCCAGTATTCTTGCCTAGAGAATCCCATGGACAGAGAAGCCTGGCAGGCTACAGCCCATAGGGTCACAAAGAGTCGGACACAATTGAAGCCATTTAGCACGTACATACACACACACACATATATATACATATATCTATATATATATATGCAGTTTTGTAATTGAGTTTACTTCAGTGGGGACACAGAGGAAATGCAGTGGTAAATTGACACTGCTCATAAACTCAGAGGTGGTTAGCCCACAGAAAAATGACGTCTTTGCTCCTCTTACCTCTTCTGTTGTTCTTCCTGATACTGTTGCTTTATTTTAGCTTCATTTTCTATTGCTTCTTTTATCCTTTCCTCTAATTGCTTCTTCTCCAAAATACAAGCGTCTGTCAGATTGACTTTATGAGCATGTTCTAACTTCTCCTGCAGATCCAAAATCTTAAGTGAAAAGAGTTTACAAATAAAACTTTAAGTGTGACTTACTTTCCAATTAGGGAAATACCATATAGATAGCAAACAATAGTACTAACATAAAAATCTCATCTGAAGAGTGTGACTAGATTTAATTTTTAAATTAAATTACTTAATTGTTGCAATATGCAATAGGTTCACATGATTTAGTGTGTGTGGGTAAACTAAGCTACAAAATCTTTCCAATCTTATATTGTCTTCTTTCCAGTTTTCCTCCACCAAATAGGTAATCACTGGTATTAGTTTCTTGTCCACCCTTTTAGAGGTTGATTTATGTTTATATAAACAAATACTGGGGCTTCCCAGGTGACTCAGTGGTAAAGAATCTGCCTGCAATGCAGGAGACACAGGAGACTTGGGTTTGATCCCTGGGTTGGGAAGATCCCCTGGAAGAGGAAATGGTAACCCACTCCAGTATTTTTGCCTGGAAAATCCCATGGACAGAAGAACCAAGAGGGCTACAGTCCATGGAATTGCAAAGAGTCGGACATGACTGAAGTGACTGAGCACGCATGATGCCTCCTGATACACGTGTGCAGCAGAATGCAGCAGAATTCCCCTACTTTTTATGCCTAGTAGTAGAAGTGTTGGGTTGGTTGTATGGTATATATACAACTTTAACTTAACTAGATACTAATGCCAAATTGCTTTCTGAAGTGTCTATACTAGTTTACTCTTCCAACTGCAGTCAGAATATGTGATCCTGTTGCACAAAATCCAGTACCAATATTTATATTGTCTAAATTTCAAAATTTTACTAATCTTTATCAATTTTGCCAGTTACTTTTTTAATGGAGTAATAACAGACATATGACAATATGCCCATAACTTGCACATACTCAGTGAAGTTTTACTTACATAACCACCACCTTAGACCAAGATAAAGAATCCTTCCAGCACCATAGACGATTTCCTCATGTTCCCCTCATAAGGATATCCACTATTCTATCACCATAGCTTAGTTTTGTCTATTCTTAAACCTCATATAAATGAAATTACATAGTATGAACTCTTTTGTGCTGGCTTCTTTAGCTCAACATTGAGTTTTTGAGTTTAAGACAGATTGCTATCATCTAATTTTGATGTTTGCTTTATGTGGTTTGATGAAATGATTTATTTTTTACATGAGATTTGACTCTCAGACAAACCCACCAAGAAATTGTGCAAGTGTTACATACTTCTGCCACCTGGTGTTAGGCAGGCTAAAATGCAGGGGTAACATTTCAAAAGGGTTCATTTCTTAACACCTATCCCTCCAAAAATTACAAACTAAAAATCATAGACAATCCAAGTGACAGGAGACTAAGTCCTTTAAAATTTGAAAGTATACAATGAAAGTAATTTTATCTCAGATTTACTGGAACCATAGGAACAGGTGACATCAAAAGAGGAAAGCATGGGAGAGTAAAAAACCCCTAGAATTTTATCATTTGCACTGTATCTATTTCTTAAAATCCTCAGGGAAACAGAATTTCAGTAGTAGTATCCAGGGCATGATATTTATTAAGTGTGAGGATAATTACCTTGTCCTCTGCATCAGCAACTTTAGATTTCTCCTGAGCCAGCATTTCCTGTAGGTTGTTCTGTGATTTAATGCTCTGAGCCTGTTTAAGTACTTCCAGCTCCAGTTCCCTGATTTTCTGCTGACAGTGCTTCCACTCAGCCGTGAGCGAACAGCACATCTTTGAGCTGTCTAATAACTTTTCCTGGGCCTGCTTGAGTTCAATTTTGATCTAGAGGTGGGTAATAAAGACAAGTGACAAAAATAAGCATGGGATGAATGTGAATGTGAGCCAGAATAAGCAGCTTTCAAAGAAGTGTAGTCTCCCCCAAGAGCTGACAAATACCAATGTCATGTGGCTGGTTACCTCTCTGGAGCTTCTGGCAGCTTGACAAAGGAATTTTCCTAAGAGTTTCTATACATGCGTGGTCTAAATAGTTTCCATCCTTCCCCCCCCGCCCCCCGCCCCCTCGAACCCCAGTCTACTCCAAGCTGGCTTTCAATCCCACTACTTCACGAAACTATTTTTGCTAAGGGCACTACTGACTTTCCCATTGCCAGAATTTAAGTCCCGTGGGCAACTGACCTGTGAGTAGCAGTTCCTTCCTCCACCTCAGAAAGTTCTCCTCTCTTAGTCTGTGATACCCACCTCTCCTGGTTTTCATTTACCACTGCTGTTTCTTCTTGGTTTCTTTCATAGACTATTCTAGTGAATTCAACTTCTGAATATTAGTGGACTGTTCTAGGCCTTCCTTGTAAGTGATGCTTTCTCTCTCTAGATTCATTCTCATGATTTAAAAATACCACATTTACGCCAATATATGCCAAAGTGGAACACCTGGATTCTGCCCATATCTCCAAAACTGTCCTCTCAGTCTCCCTGATTTCAGTAAAGGATGCCACCACCCAAGCTTTTGTTCAGGCTACTGACCTGAGAGTCACCCTTGAGCCTTCCTCCTCCACCGCCGTACATCTGTTCAGCATGTGCTATCACTCTACCCCTACAACACACCTCGCGTCCATTTCTGTCATCTGTGTCACCACCTCTGCTAGATCATCATCATCTCCAGCCTGGACCACAGCAATAGCACTGGTTGCACCACCTCCATTTTTAGTCCCTTCTAATCTGTTATCCACACTGCAGCCACTGTTCTTTTAAAAACAGAAGTTGAACTGTACTTCCTGAGTGGTATGTGCATGTGTGCTCATGCCCGGTCGTGTCTGACTCTTTGCAACCCCATGGACTATAGCCCACCAGGCTCCTCCACCCATGGGATTCTCCAGGCAAGAGTAGTGGAGTGGGTTGCCACTCCCTTCTCCAGGGGATCTTCCCAACCCAGAGATCGAACCCATGTCTCCTGCATTGCAGGCAGATTCTTTATTTCTGAGCCACTGGGGAAGCCTTCTGAGTGGTTCATTTCACAATAAGATGGTTTAAAAGCAACACATTTGCATTCTGGTTCCTTAGCCAGTCTTATAAGTATGACGAATATTAGCCAGAGGCCCAGAGTTCAAACATCTCTGAGTGGATTTTTAAAGTTCTATGTTTGCAAAGCCGAGTTTCTAAAGTGCCCCAAACTGAAGAGAAGGAAAGACAGAAATAGGCCTGGTACTAAATTCTGACTCTGCAATTTGTCAGCTTTGCCACCTTGAACAATTTTCTCATCCATAAAATGCTGACCCTTCAGGACCGGGAGGTTTATAATAGATAAAGTGGACAAACTGTCACTATAAGGTAGTTGGCTATTGCATATAACTCTGCTTAGGTGCCTGGGCTAAGGCATCAGCCCAAAGACTGAAGTCTTATCAATGAAATGGCCAAAATTTTACTCTATCATGAAGGAGATTCAAAACAAGAAAAAGTACCTTCTCATTTTATCAAGCTATCATTTACCCATCCCTGAAGGACCTGTTCATTAATCAACAAATACTGATATTTATAGAGTGCCAACCATATTTAAGATGTTATGATCTGTTGCTCTGGTCATTGTACCTTGACAAAGATGTAGTCAGAGTGGACAATTAAAATGATCTAAGAGAGGTGTTCGAAGGGAAAGGTAAAAGGCTGTCTTGAAATGTGAGAAAGATTTGGAATTTGATTTCAAACTACAAAGGCTTGAGAGAATATGATATTTAGTATTCTAAAAACTGAATGAAGAGGATAGGGAAGAAGTGTATCCAAACAATTATGGAATTCTAGACCTCTCTAGAAGGGCTTTTCTAGAAGTTTGAGATAAATGACTGTTTCCCTCTATATCACCCCTACTAGACTGTAAGCTCTTAAAAAGTAGGGACCTTTCTTAATCCATTTTTATGTCACTTTTTTAAATAAGGTTATTGATCCTGCCACATGAGGGGTGGCAAGCTTTTTATATAAAGAGCCAGACAGTAAATATTTTAGCCTCTGTGGGCCACATGGTCTCTTGTCAGAACTACTTATATTTGCTGTTGCAATGCAAAGGCAGCCATCAATAATATGTGAAAGAACAGGTATGGCTGTGTGCCAATAAAACTTTATTTACAGAAATAAAAGGCAAGTCAAATCCTGCCTACGGATTTTACCTATAGGCCAAAGTTTGCTGACCCCTGCACCAGGGGATAAGAATTGTGTCAATTTTGCCTATCATTAAATCCTCAGTATTGACGAGATGGCCTGCCTTGTGTTAAGACTGATGCTCAATAAATATTTGTTAATGTTGAACTCCAGAATCTTAAATAGGGGCTTACAGAAACTAGGTCCCTAATATATGTTTACAGAATTGAACCATAATTAAAAGAAAATACCATTTTACATGGTGGTTCAGTCTGAACATTTTGTAGTTCATAAAATTTAGATGAATCTGTGGGTGGCAGTTCTATACAGGTCATTGTAAAATAAGTGAGTTTGGGGGATGTTCCTCTAACTTTTTGATACACTCACGTCAAGAAGAACAGCTTTGCTCTCTCATGGTTTGTACCTTGGGGCAGTTGATATTTGATTTAACCAATAATAATGAATGCACCTAGGGGCTCCCCTGGAGGTCCAGTGGTTAAGACTTTGCCTTCCAATGCAGGGAGTACAGGTTCGATCTCTGGTCGAGGAGCTAAGATCCTACATGCCTTGGGGCCAAGAAACCAAAGGTAAAACAGAAGCAATACTGTAACAAATTCAATAAAGGCATTTTAAATGGTCCACATAAAAGTAATCTTTTAAAAAATGAATGCACCTACTAGGAATAAATATGTCCAGAGAGAGAACCAGGGAAGTGCTATCAGAGATTTGGTTCAGGTCATCGAAATTATTAAGTGCTAAATATCCTAGGTAATGATTTCAAAAAACTTAAAAGTTTTTCACATTTATAGCACACACCTTTTAGCAGCAGAGAAACAACTGAAGTGTGCATCTACTTGGTAAAGAGAAGTTGAAGGATGGAGTTACCAGATCGCTGATGCTGTCTACCCATCTGGGGACTCAGTCATGAATTACCAAGTTGCAGAAGTTAGATTCCTTCATTCCTGGGGTCAGTTGAGCAACTGAGACCCTTAAATGAAGGATACCCCCACTTGAATTACCTTAATGCTTTCTTCCTGAAGTAAGCTATTATGTTGCTTTAAGTCAGAGTTCTTTCCTCGCTCATATCGAAGCTCTTTTTCTGCTGAGCTGCATAGAGTTTGGAGCCGGTGCAAATTCTGGTGAAGTTGTTGTACCTCCTCTTGCTGGTATTTCAGTTTTTCTCCAAATGATGGATACTAAAAGAAACATTTTACCAGGGAAACATGGACAATTTGAAAGAATGTTGGTAAAACATTCCAGCTGTCAGAATGTGATTAGTCACAAGTAAATGTTTTTGGAGTTAGCTTCACTATAACCAATTATTCTTTTTACATGTGTGGCTAGTTGTACGCGTTCATATAATTTAACTCAGAGTGAAAATATTGAAGAAGTTATGTGAACAAAAGCAATTAAGAATAGAAAATTAAATTTCTTATTTTTCACATTAATGAAGGGGAACAGAAGTGTGGACAGTTTTAGAGCAAAACATGCTTTAAACGGGGAGTACAGGGCTTCACTGGTGGCTCAGAAGTAAAGAATCTGCCTGCCACTGCAGGAGACACAGGTTCGACCTCTGCTCTGAGAAGATCCCACATGCCTGGAGCAACTATTGAGCCTGTGTTCTAGAACCCAGGAGCCACGACTACTGAAGCCCACACACCCTAGAGCCCGTGTTCCTCAACAAGAGAAGCCACTGCATGAGAAACCCGCACACCACAACTAAAGTGTATCCCCTACTTGCCACAACCAGAGAAAAGCCCTCACAGCAACGAAGACCCAACACAGTCAAAAATAAAGAAATAAATAAAATTCTAAAAATACAGGGAGTACAAACTATCAATATATGAAGGAGTGTGAATGTGTGTGTGGAAGCTATGTGCGTGTGTGCACGTGCATGTGCACACGTTTGCTTGTGTGTAGTGTCTGTTGGTAAAGGGAAAAAGGATATTTAGCAAGAGATACTAAATTCCTAGGCTTCCTTATCGCTTTCCTTTTACTCCATGATGATTCCCCTTTAGTTACTTTTGAACAACACACTCTCCTGCCAGGCCTCTCTGGCACAATAAAACTCGTGACCAAAGGAGGAATTATTTAGATTTTCTAAAAGGTAGGCACATATAGGCATGCTGAGTAGATAAAGAATTCGACCTTATTCAGTTCAATTGATAAGATACTAACTGTTTCCTGAGTCCTGGTCCAGTGTGTTTCCTGTTCAAGACTTTCTGATAAGGTCACATCATTATTCTAGTTTATCTTGCTATAACAGAATTGCCACAGTGAATTCCCCAAGTCCTTGTTAGCCTTTTGGTTCTGGTCTTGGGTTAGTCAAAAAGGCAATCTGGATCCAACTTGTTTGTCTTAGAGCTGCAAGTGTCTAAGATCCCTAGTTAGCTTGCTATGGATAAATGCACTGTTATCTAAACATGGTCAAGTGATATTTATTCATTGTTACAGAAGAATAACTGATGGACATTCTAATTTTATCTAGTAGTCTAGAAGATTTGGTTTAATGTAAATGTATCCCCACGACTCAGATCTATTCTAGGGGAGCTATTACATTAAAGTTTTGAACAGGGCAAGCCTAAGGGTCAATTCCAGATAAATTCACCACAATAATCTAAGAGAGGGTTTCCTTGGCTCAGATGGTAAAGAATCTGCCAGCAATGCAGGAGACCTGGGTCGAACCTTGGGTCGGGAAGTTCCCCTGGAAAAGGGAATGGGTAACCACTCCAGTATTCTTTTTTTTTTTTTTCACTCCAATATTATTGCCTGAAAAATTCCATGGACAGAGGAGCCTGACAGGCTACAGTCCATGGGATCGAAAAGAGTCAGACATGACTGAGTGACTAACACTTTTATTTTCAACCTAAGACAGACACCTTGGGAAGGCTTTTTGGAGCCAGCTTGCCAGCCTTCCTTAGAAAATTAGCTTGATGTGAGAACTATATGCTTTCTGTGAGTCTGTCAGCAAGAGGAAGCAGATGACAAAACAGTTAAAAGGTCAGGCTGTAATGGAGACAGACCCAGGTTCCACCACAAAGTGTCATACTAGGCCAATTATTTAACCTCTTTAAAGCCTCAGTTTCTTCATCTATAAAGTGGCAACAATAATATTACTGCCTCATTGTATTGCTTAATACCCACAGAGTACTAAGTACAGTGCCTAGGGCATAGTGAAAAATGCGAAACTACATATTAAATCTACAAAATTAAGACAATTAACAGTGGTTCAAATGTGTTTCAAGAATAGTGGGAAAGTAATATCTAGAACTCAGCTATTGCAACCTCACCTGGAATACTGTTGAACAACAGAAATTAAGCCCTAAAGGTCATTAGCAGCCACAAATGATGTCACAAAAGACACATGAGCAATATAGCTCACATACTCATAATAGAAACGCTCACAATTTTTTTTACTATGTATTTGCCACTTATAAGCATTCTTTAAAGTTTAGGTGTTTATAGCTGCCTAAATTTGCATCTTATGAGATTAATAAACTGCAGCACACAGGGAAAGTAGCAAAGTACCAGCACCATAATCTTGCAACATCAGTGAAGTCTAAAAACCACACACACACACACACACACACACACACACACAAGAACTAAAAAGTAGAACAATCTATAGCTATCATATGCTCAAAGAGCTACATACACAGAAAGAGGTTCTGAAATTATCACTGCACAGTGCACTGTAGACAAAAATCTGACTAAAATATATTTTCTGGGACTTTACCGGTAGTTCAGTGGATAAGACTCTATGCTCCCAATACAGGGGGCCCAGGTTCGATCCCTGGTTGAGGAACTAAGATTCCACATATTGCAACTAGAGAGGCTGCATGCTGCAATGAAGACCAGTGCAGGCAAACAAACAAACAAAAATAATTTAAAAAATGGTAAATATTAAAAATGTATTTTCTTCCTTGCTTGCTTAAAGAAGTAAATAAAATATTATGTGCGTGAATGTTTTGGGAAATGTGAATCTTAAAACACAAATATGTTATTTTTTTCCCATGAGGCCCATATCTACCTCATGTACCTTAACGTGGGGCCTGGCACATCATGGATACTCAGTTAATACTGGCTGAATAAATGAATGAGAAAAATGTACACTTCTTTCAATACCAGATTCACTGTTATGGAAGAAAATTACTGTTTCTGTGGCTATACGGTATATAGATTTCTTCATTCACAAAATGGCTATTTCCCCAGATTTCTCATAGAATTCTTATACATTTAATAGTTTTTCACACACACCCCCACCAAGTATTGAGAAAAGATTCTTCAAGTAATGGGAAAGGGTAAATTAGAGAAAATTAATAAATTAAGCTTCACGGCAAATAGATGGGGAAACAATGGAAACAGTGACAGACTTTATTTTTTGGGGGGGGCCCAAAATCACTGCAGATGATGACTGCAGCCATGAAATTAAAAGACACTTGCTCCTTGGAGGAAAAGCTATGACACACCTAGACAGTGTATTAAAAAGCAGAGACATTACTTTGCTGACAAAGGTCCGTCTAGTCAAAGCTATAGTTTTTCCAGTAGTCATGTAAGGATGTGAGAGTTGGACCATAAAGAAGGCTGAGCGCTGAAGAATTGATGTTTTTGAACTGTGATGTTGGAGAAGACTCTTGAGCGTCCCTTGGACTGCAAGGAGATCCAACCAATGAATCCTAAAGGAAATCAATCATGAATATTCATTGGAAGGACTGATGCTGAAGCTGAAACTCCAATACTTTGGCCATCTGATGCGAAAAACTGACTCCTTGGAAAAGACCCTGATGCTGGGAAAGACTGAAGGCGGGAGGAGAAGGGGGCGACAGAGGATAAGATGGTTGGATGGCCTCACCTACTCAATGGACATGAGTTTGAGCAAGCTCTGGGAGTTGGTGATGGACAGGGAAGCCTGGTGTGCTGCAGTCTACAGAGTCGCAAAGAGTCAGACACAACTGAACTGAACTGAATAAATTAACCAAGGTGTTAGTTCTCATATTCTAGATTTTATTATTCTAAAAGTTCACTGATCATTTTAAGCTCATAAGTAAACTTTAATCATCTTTGTGACCACAGTGTTCAGCCTCCACTCAAGCCTCCTACACTGGCCCACTGTCCAATAAAAGGATTGTCTGGGTATGAAAATTCAACTTCTTTTTGACTATGTGATGTCATACTTCCTTGTGGCCTTCTGAACAAATCCAGTGACTTCCTTCTCATTCAAAGGTATCTGAATCTCCTTTTCAGGTATATATTTTCCTGGTTTACGATGACTTGACTGTTTTTCACTTTATAGCCAAACCTCTTTCCAAGTATGTTTTTGACTTCTTTTATTAATACGCTTCCTTGTTTTCTTGGACGTCCCTGGTGGCTCAGACAGTAAAGTGTCTGTCTACAAGGTGGGAGACCCAGGTTCAATCCCTTGGGTGGGAAGATCTCCTTGAAAAGGAAATGGCAACCCACTCCAGTACTCTTGCCCGGGAAATCCCATGGACAGAGAAGCCTACAGTCCATGGGGTCACAAAGTGTCTGACACAACTGAGAGACTTCACTTTCTTTCTTTCTTGTTTTCTAAATGTATACTGAATCACTCCTCAAATGTATATTATCAGTTTTTTGAAGTTGGTTTACTTATGAGTTGGTTTACTTTTGAGATACTCCTTCTGTGGATCTCAAAATAATTCCTAGAAAGGTGTGTGTAGGGAAATCTTAATTTGTACAAGAGGCAATCAGTAGAACTGAGGTAAAAGAATTGAGATATAGCCACTCCTTTTATTTCTCCTGCAAGCAGACTGTTAATAAATAGCAATTGTTTATTGTTCCGTTGCTCAATCATGTCTGACTCTTTGCAACCCCATGGACTGCAGCATGCCAGGCTTCCCTGTCCTTCAGTATCTCCCAGAGTCTGCTCAAATTCATGTCCACTGAGTCAGTGATGCCATCCAACCATCTCATCCTCTGTCACCCCCTTCTCCTCCTGCCCTCAATCTTTCCCAGCATAAGGTCTTTTCCAATGAGTTGGCTCTTCACATCAGGCAGCCAATTATTGGAACTTCAGCTTCAGCATCAGTCTTTCCAATGAATATTAAGGGTTGGTTTCCTTTAGGATTTACTGGTTTGGTCTCCTTGCTGTTCAAAGGACTCTCAAGAGTCTTCTCTAGCACCACAGTTCGAAAGCGTCAATTCTTTGGCACTCAGCCTTCTTTATGGTCCAACTCTCACATCTGTGTATGACTACTGGAAAAACCATAGCTTTGGCTATATGGACCTTTGTTGGCAAAGTGATATCTCTGCTTTTTAATACACTGTCTAGGTTTGTCTAGGTTTTCTTCCAAGGAGCAAGCATCTTTTGATTTCAGGGCTGCAGTCATCGCCCACAGTGACTTTGGAGCCTAAGAAAATAGTCTGTAACTGTTTTCATTGTTTCTCCATTTATTTGCCATGAAGTGATGGGACTGGATGCCATGATCTTAGTTTTCTGAATGTTGAGTTTTAAGCCAGCTTTTTCACTCTCCTCTTTAAATAGCTATAGCCATATTTCAAAGAATTTCAAGTCTGTGGCCTTTCCCCCACCAAAACAATGTATTTTGTATACCAAGCTAGGTACCAGGAACACAAAATGTGGCACAAATCCTGCTGTCCCCTATTCCACTTGCCTAGTGCCGACAAGGACAATCAATCAGCATTCTTTCCTGCTGAGAATTGGCGGAGCCTAAGAACCCTTTATAATGAAATGCATCAATGAATGGGCTCAGCTGAGATTTTGATTGCTACTTTATTAACATTCGGGGCATGGTTATGATATTGCTCAACAGATATGTGCTAACAGTGATATTAAAAATTAAACCTCTATCCACAGCTGATCAGAGGAAATGGAGCCAGTCAGACCTCATGTTTATCACACCTACCTGGGCACTACTGTCTTCTGAGGTATCCCCAGAGCTCTGAGACTGAAGAAGGCTCTGATTCATAAGGCTCAGCTCTTCTCTGAGCCTCATAACTTCCTCAGGCTGCAAGGTCAACTGCTGTTCTTCGCCTCTCATTTCTTGGTTCTGCTGTGAGTCCTCCTCCTTCTGTCCCTCTCTTGGAAAAGTGCCCTCCTTTACTGCCTTCTCTGGAACTTCCTTCTGCTTATTTTCTCCTAGTTCGGGACTTAGCACAAATATAATAATAAAAAAACTATCAAAATGCTCCTTATAGTAGCAGAATATGGAGGAAAAATATGTACCAGTGAAGAAAGTGCTGCAAGCAAGATTTCTGACCTGAATTCTACAGCGGAGCAGTTGCCTTATGCTTGGAAATACACTTTTAAAACAAATCAGTCGTATCCTTTTTACTCATATTCAGGGAAACGACCCATCATAGGTTTTTGTCTACAGGTGTAGACAAATAACCAGTTTAGTGAATTTTTCACTTTTTCAACTTTTAGTATGGCACTGGGCAGATATAGCTTATAAAGATTTTTTTTTTAATCACTCAATAAGCACCAGGCACTTTGGCAGGCATTAGGGCTACAATAGGACAAAATCCTGTCCCTAAGGAGCTTACAATTTAGTGAGAAATAAGGACAAGTTAACAAGTGATTATATTAAGCTGCTGCTGCTGCTGCTAAGTCACGTCAGTTGTGTCCGACTCTGTGCGACCCCAGAGATGGCAGCCCACCAGGCTCTGCCGTCCCTGGGATTCTCCAGGCAAGAACACTGGAGTGGGTTGCCATTTCCTTCTCCAATGCATGAAAGTGAAAACTGAAAGTGAAGTGTCTGACTCTTCGAGACCCCATGGACTGCATGAGGTTCTCCATGCAGGCTCCTCCATCCATGGGATTTTCCAGGCAAGAGTACTGGAGTGGGTTGCCATTGCCTTCTCCTATATTAAGCTAGTAATAAGTAATTGGAGGCCTGATGGATGAGCTGGTACAGGCTAGGCAGATGTAAAGGTAGGGATGTGTGCATACTTGCCTGTGTGTATATATATATGTTGAAGATGGGGGATGTTGGAAGACTTCATAAATAAGAGAAGTAAAAGCCCAGAGGCAAAAGAGAGTGTGCTTTAGGAAGATTATTTGGAGTCTGTGTGTCAGGGAAGTCAGTTCAGAGATTGTTGTGATCTGCCTACTAACCAACAGTGACTAGAATAGGATGGTGAGGATGAAAAGGCAGAATGGGTCTTAGAGAGATATTTAGAAGATGATATTGATAAGATCTGTCATTTATTGGGTGTGGCAGGTGAGGGAGAAAAGGGAACAATGAGTGACACCTGGATTTCTGACAGGAACAAATGAGCAAGTGGATGGTAGCCCAAGAAGACAGAATGTAGGTATACACTGGAGAGATGCTTGGGGTGAAGATACAGATACAGAGAAATGTGAGCAGAAACCCTGGGATTAAATGAGCCAGGGAGAAGGAGGAAAGTAAGAGGAAGAGGATCAATCTAAACAGAAGCCTAAAGACTTGTGAGGAACAAGCAGAGGAAAGGGGCCTGAAGAGAAAGCTCAGAAGCCAGAGTAGTGGGAGGAAAACCAAAAGGCTGTGAGCCACTGAAGCCAAGAGAGGGAACATACCTTCCATGGTTAGTGTGAATGAAAAGTGAACACAAACAAGTCCATTTTGTTTTTATTCCATTAATCTTAAATTTGTTTCCAGTACCTCGGGGTCTAGCACAAGATGCTTCACAAGTTATAGCTGGCGCTCAAATTCTCTAGGAAGGCAATTTGGCAATGCAGATCGAGAGCCATAAACATGTTCGGATCTTTTGGCTGAATAATGGCATTCCATTGAATTTACTGGTATAAAATAGTTGGCAAGAAGAAAAAAGCTGAATATATAATAATGCTCATGACCACAGTATTTAAAACAGTGATTAAGTGGAGACACAGAAATGGCTAAGATGATTAAAGATAAACCAACTTGAAAGTGGTACGTAGACTATTCATCAACATTAAATACTTATTAAAGTAAAATGGTGAAACAATGAATAATATATATGTATTGTGTGTAAACATCATACATATGGGAAAGGTATATACAGAAAAAAACTGGAAAAGAATACAGGAAAAATTGTATCTATGGAGTTTTTTTCCCTTTTAAAATTCACTTAATATTGTATGGAAAAGAATTAAATAATTTACCTTGAACTCAGCAGTTTTTTTAAAGGTAATATATGCAAATGATTAAAAACATGAGATAAAGAGTAAAACGTTTTAAAAATAAATTTCTGATAAAATAATGATTCCTTTCATCCTCTGTAAACTCTTTTCTTTTTCTTACTCTCAAAGGAAGCTGAAGACTGGGAAAATGCAAACATATACCTAATATTTTCTAAAAATGGAAAGACTAACTTCTGCATTCAGGAAGATAAAGTAGACATACTTTTCCCTATTTTTCCCAACAAGTACAACTAAAAACTCTGGACATTATATATAAAACAAATATAAGAAGACTCTGAAAAGTAGGAAGAAGTAGAATCAGCTAGGGAACTCAGGACTTGAAGAATGACATGTCTATGAGTTTCCTGGGTTTTATTGTAGCTGTGTATATTCAAGATTTAGTGCTGAAGAAGCTGGCAACCCAGACAACACCAAGAAGCATAGATGAAAGGCTTTTTACTCTGTACAGAGGGCCAGGAAACAGATATGCAAGCAAGAAAGAAAACTTTTGGACATTATCCACTTTACCCCAGCCAAATGTCATTAAAAAACAAACAAACAAAAAAACTGTGGTTTACCTCACTCATGTCAGCAAAGGTCAAGATGGGAGCCCAAATTTCTACCTTCACCAGGTATAAGAAGGTACCTCAACTCCTCTGCTGGGGATAGTGTCAGAGCCAGTGGGAAGCAGGGGTTTTCATCCCTTCCAGGTAGTACTAGACATGGGGAATATGGACTTCCAACCATACCTGGAAGTAAGGAGGTACCTTTCTGTCTATTGGGGTAGTTTCAGAGGAGGCCTAGTTGAGGGTTAGGACTGTCACAACTGTCCTGCTCATGATATCATGATATCATGGGGGCCAAGTAGAGAGCATTAACAGGACATCCCTCCCATCACAGTCACTGCAGTACAAGTACGGGCCTAGTGAGGAGCAGCAGTTTCTAGCATTACCAGCACTAATGAGGAGTCCTTCTTTCCTTGGGTGTTCATAGAGGCTGAGTGGGGAACCTAGGCTTCTACTGTAACCTGGGGTAGTGATGAGACAATATACTCCTCCATGTCACCTGCCCCAGGGTGGCATCAGAAGAAACCAGCTAAACAGAAGGTTAAATAAAACAAGATGTAGAGTTTTATAATATAATACCCAAAATATTCACATTTCATTCTAAAATTATTCATCATGCCAAGAACCAGAAATCTCAACTTGAATGAGACAAGGCAACAATAGATGACAAACCAAGATATCAGGATTATGTAACAAATATTTTAAATCAGATCTCATAAAATAATCCAAAGAGCAATTATGAAGCATTTGAAACAAGTGAAAAGGTAGAAAGTGTGAACAGAATTAGAAAGTCTCAGTAAAGAAATAGAAGATATAGGAAAAAAACAAAATGGAAATTTAAAACTGAAAAATACAATAGCCAAAAATTAAAAACTCATTGGATAGAATCTATAGCAGAATGGAGGAGGCAGAGAAAAGAATCAGTGAGCTTGAAAACAGAACAATACAAATTACCCAATCTGAAAAACAGAGAGAAAATAGCCTGGTAGGAAAAGGGGAAAAAAAAGTGCCTCTGGGAACTGTGAGACTATAGCAAATGATCTAATGCATTTGTTATTGGATCTTGGAAAGAGAGAATAGGTAGGGCTGAAAACGTACATAGAGAAATAATGGCTACAGCCTTCCCCAGACATAAGCTGAGATTCAAGAAGCTGAGTGAGGTCCAAACAAGATAAACCTAAAGAAATCCATACCAAAATGCATCAAAGTCAAATTTCTGAGAAACCAAGACAACAGAAACTTGAAAGGAACAGGAGAGAAACACTAGGGAAAGACAGTTCAAATGACAGCAGGCTTCTCATCAGAAATCACAGAGATCAGGAAGGAATTTGCATAACATTTTTCAAATGCTGAAAGAGAAAGGAAGTGCTGATCCAGAATTCTATACCTAGGGAAAATATTATTCAGGAATGAAGAGGAAATCAAGACGTTCTCAGATGAAGAAAAATGAAAACAGTTTGCCACTAGCATAAGTACTCTAAAAGAATGGCTAAAGGAAACTCTCTATACACATAAGAAATAATTTAAAAAGGTACACTGGAACATCAGGAAGGAAGGAAGTATAGAAAGAGTAAAAATCTGGATAAATACATTTTCCTTCTCCTTTTGAGGGGCTTCTCTGGTGGCTCAGATGCTAAAGAATCTGCCTGCAGTGCAGGAGACACAGGTTCAATCCCCGGTTTGGGAAGATCCCCAGGAGAAGGGCATGGCAACCCACTCCAGTATCCTTGCCTGGAGAATTCCATGGACAGAGGAGCCTAGTGGGCTCCTCACAAAGAGTCAGAAATGACTGAGCAACTTTCACTTTCACTTTTTCCACTTCTGAGTTTCCTGAATTCTGTATAATGGATGAAGCAAAAGTTATAGCACTGTTTGATGTGGTTCTAAACGTGTGTAGAGAAAAATTTTAAGACAATTATAAATAGGGGAGGGTAAAGGGACATGACTGTGACTCAGATCATGAACTCCTTATTGCCAAATTCAGACTTAAACTGAAGAAAGTAGGGATAACCACTAGACCATTCAGGTATGATCTAAATCAAATCCCTTATGAATATACAGTGGAAGTGAGAAATAGATTTAAGGGACTAGATCTGATAGACAGAGAGCCTGATGAACTATGGACAGAGGTTCGTGACATTGTACAGGAGACAGGGATCAAGACCATCCCCATGGAAAAGAAATGCAAAAAGGCAAAATGGTTGTCTGAGGAGGGCTTACAAATAGCTGTGAAATGAAGAGAAGCTAAAAGTAAAGGAGAAAAGGAAAGATATTCCCATTTGAATGCAGAGTTCCAAAGCATAGCCAGGAGAGATAAGAAAGCCTTGCTCAGCGATCAATGCAAAGAAATAGAGGAAAACAACAGAATGGGAAAGACTAGAGATCTCTTCAAGAAAATTAGAGATGCCAAGGGAACATTTCATGCAAAGATGGATTTGATAAAGGACAGAAATGGTATGGACCTAACAGAAGCAGAAGATACTAAGAAGAGGTGGCAAGAATACACAGAAGAACTGTACAAAAAAGATCTTCACGACTCAGATAATCACAATGGTGTGATCACTCACCTAGAGCCAGACATCCTGGGATGTGAAGTCAAGTGGGCCTTAGACAGCATCACTACGAGCAAAGTTAGTGGATGTGATGGAATTCCAGTTGAGCTATTTCAAATTCTGAAAGTTGATGCTGTGAAAGTGCTGCACTCAATATGCCAGCAAATTTGGAAAACTCAGCAGTGGCCACAGGGATGGAAAAGGTCCGTTTTCATTCCAATCCCTAAGAAAGGCAATCCCAAAGAATGCTCAAACTACCGCACAATTGCACTCATCTCACACACTAGTAAAGTAATGCTCAAAATTCTCCAAGCCAGGCTTCAGCAATATGTGAACCGAGAACTTCCAGATGTTCAAGCTGGTATTAGAAAAGGCAGAGGAACCAGAGATCAAATTGCCAATATCCGCTGGATCATTGAAAAAGCAAGAGAGTTTCAGGAAAACACCTATTTCTGCTTTATTGACTACACCAAAGCCTTCAATTGTGTGGATCACAATAAACTGTGGAAAATTCTGAAGGAGATGGGAATACCAGACCATCTGACCTGCCTCTTGAGAAACCTGTATGCAGGTCAGGAAGCAAGAGTTAGAACTGGACATGGAACAACAGACTGGTTCCAAATAGGAAAAGGAGTACATCAAGGCTGTATATTGTCACCCTGCCTATTTAACTTCTATGCAGAGTACATCATGAGAAACGCTGGGCTGGAAGAAGCACAAGCTGTAATCAAGATTGCCGGGAGAAATATCAATAACCTCAGACATGCAGATGACACCACCCTTATGGCAGAAAGTGAAGAGGAACTAAAAAGCCTCTTGATGAAAGTGAAAGAGGAGAGTGAAAAAGTTGGCTTAAAGCTTAACATTCAGAAAACTAAGATCATGGCATCTGGTCCCATCACCTCATGGGAAATAGATGGGGAGACAGTGGAAACAGTGTCAGACTTTATTTTTTTGGGCTCCAAAATCACTGCAGATGGTGACTGTATACATGAAATTAAAAGACACTTACTCCGTGGAAGGAAAGTTATGACCAACCTAGACAGCATATTGAAAAGCAGAGACATTACTTTGCCAACAAAGGTCTGTCTGGTCAAGGCTATGGTTTTTCCAGTGGTCATGTATGGATGTGAGAGTTGGACTGTGAAGAAAACTGAGGGCTAAAAAATTAATGCTTTTGAACTATGGTGTTGGAGAAGACTCTTGAGAGTCTCTTGGACTGCAAGGAGATCCAACCAGTCCATCCTGAAGGAGATAAGTCCTGGGTGTTCATTGAAAGGACTGATTCTGAAGCTGAAACTCCAGTACTTTGGCCACCTGATGCGAAGAGCTGATTCATTGGAAAAGACCCTGATGCTGGGAGGGATTGGGGGCAGGAGGAGAAAGGGACAACAGAGGATGAGATGGCTGGATGGCATCACCAACTCGATGGGCATGAGTTTGAATAAACTCCGGGGGTTTGTGATGGACAGGGAGGCCTGGAGTGCTGCGATTCATGGGGTCGCAAAGAGCTGGACACGACTGAGCGGCTGAACTGAACTGAACTAAAAGGGACATAAAGGGAAGTAAAGTTTCTACATTTCATTCAAACTGGTAAAATTGTGTGTGTGTGTGTGTAAAACACACAAACTGGTATGTATGTGTGTGTAAAACAAACTACCTAGAGCAACCAATGTAAAGCTATGAAAAGAAGTACACTCAAGAACACTATAAAAATCAAAGTAGAATTATTAAAAAGTGTTCAAATAACTCATAGGAAGGCAGAAAACAGAAAATTGATACAAACAACAGAGAGAACAAATAGAGAACCAAAAATGAAATAATAGCTAACTTAAGCTCTAATAGATCAATAATTATATTACATGTAAATAGCCTAACCACACCAATTAAAACAGACTGGCTGAGTGGATTAAAAAATAAGACCTAACTGTATGATGTTTACAAAAACTCATCTCAAATGTAGTAATAAAAGCAAGTGGAAGGCAAAAAGATGAAAAAGATATATCATGCAAATGTTAATAAAAAGAAAACAAGAAAACAAGAGAATCTATATTAACATCAGATAAAATGGATTTCAAAAATAAGAAAATTAAAAGAAAGAGAGGAGGACATTATTTACACATAAAAGGGTTAGTCCACCAAGAAGACATAGCAATAAAATGTGTATGCACCAAACAACAAAGCTACAAAAGTAAAAACTGAAAGGAGAAATAAACAAATCACAATTACAGTTGGAGATTTTAACAATCCTTTTGCAAAAATTGATAGGACAACTAGATAGAAAATCAGCTATATCAGTTGACACCGAAAAAGCATTTGATAAAATGTAAAAATTTATGATAAAATCTTAAAGAAACAGAAATATAACTTCTTTAATTTGACCAAAATCCAACAGCTAATGTTATACTAATGTTGAAAACCAAATGCCTTCCTGATAAGATTGGAAACAAGACAGAGAAACTCATATTCACTACTTTTATTCAACATATTGCTGCAAGTCCTAGCTAATGTAAGTTGGCTAAAAAGGAAATAAAAGGCATACAGATTGGAAAAGATGAAATAATCTGAAATGTCATGATTTTCAGATAACATAATTGTCTATGAAGGAAATTCTAAGGAATCTTAAAAAAAAACAAAAACCTAGAACAAATAAGCAAGTTCAGCGAGGTCACAGAATGCAATATAAATAATTGTTATTTCTGTATATTAGCAATGAACACATAAACACTGAAATTTCAAGTACTATTTACAACTGGTCAGAAAAGTATAAAATAATTAGATATATACACAAAACATGTATGGATCTCGTCTGATGAAAACTATAATATACTGATAAAAAAAAAAGAAAAGAATACATCTAAATCTAAACATAAATGTAGGAAATACTGTGTCCACGGATTGCAGGATTATTCATAGGAAAGATGTCAATTCTCCCTACATTGATATGCAGATTTTAAACAATTTGTATCAAAATTCCAGTCAGACGTTTTACAGCTACAGATAAGATTATTCCAGCATTATATGAAAAGGCAAAGGAACTAGAAAGCTAAACGATTTTGAAAAGGAATAAACATAATTAGTCTATCCAATTTCAAAATTTGTTATATAGCTATAGTAATCAAGATTGTGTGATATTAGTGGAGGAACAGACACACAGATCAATGGAATAGAATTAGAGAAACCAGAAACAGAAGCTCACAATCATGTCTAACTCATTTTTGTCAAAGATGTGAAAGCAATTCAATGAAGACAGTATTTTTAAGAAATGATGCTAAAGCAATTGAATATCTATAGGCAAAAAAAGAGAATCCCATCTAAGTCTCATACCTTATACAGAAATTAACTCAAAATAGATCATGAGCTTAAATGCAAACTATAAAACATAGGAGAAAATATTCAAGATTTAAGGTGAGGCAAAGAATTCTTAGATTTAACATCAAAAGTATGATCTGTAAAAGGGAAATTTGATACCTCATCAAAATTAAAATTTTTTTGCTCTGAGAAAACCTTGTTAAGAGGATGAAAAGACAGGGCATAGACTGGGAAAAATATTTGCAAGTCACATAACCAACAAAGAAGCTAGAATCTAGAATTTAAAAAGAACTCTCAAAATTTAACATTAACAAAACAAATCCGGTTAGAAAATAGGCAAAACATATCAAAGGAGACTTCACTAAAGAGGAAACACAGATGCACATAAAAAGATGTTACACACTAGGAAAATGCAAATTAAAACTACAATCGGGATGGGGAATACATGTAAATCCATGGCTGATTCATGTCAATGTATGACAAAAACCACTACAATATTGTAAAGTAATTAGCCTCCAACTAGTAAAAACAAATGAAAAAAAAAAAAAACTACAATGGGATATTACTACATGCCTATTAGAATGGCTAAAATTTAAAAGTGATAACACAAAATGCTAGTGAGGATACAGAGAAACTGGGTCACTTATACATACCTAGTGGGAATGTAAAATGATACAGTCATTCCAGAAAAAGTTTAGCAATTTATTTTAAAAAGACTAATTAAAGCTAAATATGTGAGTACCAGGTTATCCAAAATTGCACTGCTGGGGATTTATCCCAGGGGAAAAAATAATATATTCCCATAAAACTTGAATATTTACAGCAGCTTTATTAATAATAGCCAGAACTGGAAATAACCCAGGTGTCCTTCAATGGATGAAAGCTTAAAAAAGAATCTGTGATATAGCCATACCAAGGATATACTACTCAGCAATGAAAAGTATCCAACTATTGATATATGCAATAACCTAGATGAATCTCTAGAGAATTATGTTGAGTGAAAAAAGTCAACCCTAAAATACTACTTATTATATAGTTACATTTATATAACAGTCTTGAAAAGAAAAACTTACAGAAATGGAGAATAGACTAGTTAGAATTAGAATAGAATAGGGCCAGGGGTTAAGGAAGGGATGAAGTAGGAGGGAAGTGGGGGTGGCTATAAAAGGACAACATGAGGTATCCTTGGAGTGATGGAAACGCTCTGTATCTTGACTGTATCAGTGTCAATATCCAGATTATGATACTGTACTACAGTTTTGTAAGAGGTTACCATTGGTGGAAATTGGTAAAGCATAAACGGGGATTGTTATTATTTTTTACAACTGCATGTGGATACACAATTGTCTCAAAAGTTTAGTTTAAAAAATGAAAAATCTATAAACTGGCCATTTATTATTTATGAAGGTGCTTGATTTGTCATATAATAATTTAATAATATATCATAATAATTTATTTACTATGAATAATAAACAGTAAATTTAGCCAGACCTAATATGGTTTCTGGAGAAGGCAATGGCACCGCACTCCAGTACTCCTGCCTGGAAAATCCCATGGACGGAGGAGCCTGGTAGGCTGCAGTCCATGGGGTCGCTAAGAGTCGGACACGACTGAGTGACTTCACTTTCATGCATTGGAGAAGGAAATGGCAACCCACTCCAGTATTCTTGCCTGGAGAATCCCAGGGACCAGGGAGCCTGGTGGGCTGCCGTCTATGGGGTTGCACAGAGTCGGACAGGACTGAAGTGACTTAGCAGAATATGGTTTCCTTCTAAATTACATTGTGGCCATGCAGTCACAGGAGGAGAGAAGCTGCCTCATTGTATTTCCATAGTTTAAAGTTTAGATGGTCCTCCTCTTAGGTAGGTCCGTAAGACGTGCCTGTAAACCCTTATTTTGAGCACAGCAGACAGTGAGTCTTCTCTGACTTGGAGGAAATGAGCAGTTCTTTCCCAGGGACAATCTTGGGATAATGCCATTTTACATCTTTATGAATAGTCTGGATAAATGATTTACATTCATATGAATTAATTAAGGAGAACTGCAATACCCAAGAATATGGGAATTTAATTTAAAGTAATCTTAATATATTAAGACAAAGATTCATTAAAATAAATACTCTCCAAAAAGAAAAGGCTTTATCTTTTTAAAAGGTATAAGAGAAAATATGACTTGGAAATCAAAAGAAAACTGAACAGGTTTTTGAAAGTAATACAGGAACTTCCCTGCTGGCCCAGGGGTTGACTCTGTGCTTCCACTGCAGGTAAGCAGGGGTTCAGTCCTTGGTTGGGGAACTAAGATCAAGATCCCACATTCCTTGTGGCCAAAAAACAAAATTAAAAAACAAACAAACAAGCAAAAAACTTTATTCAAATACTACTATGTATACTGTATTATTTTTATATGATAATAATAATGTAAAAGTTGCATGGGTAAAAGTAGACTACCACTCAAAAATGACATGGAACTGAGAACATGTCCTGCAGTCAGTATACCTACAGCTTAGGGACTAGAAAACCCACCATGACTTTCAAATTTCTCCTCCCCTCTAACACAGCTCTTAATATTTATTTACTGGGTTCTGACTGAAACCAACCCCCTGTTACTTTTACTCCATTCTATAATTTTGTAATTGCCTCCGCTCTTCACCTGGAAGGAGGTGCCTAGGCAGCATCCTTATCCTGTTCCTTTTCTAGTAGCCCTGATACATGGCAGTCTTGAATGTGAATAGAGATTCAAGAAAGAAACTAAAATAGTATGAGTCATGAGGTCCAGTCCTGAATCTTCCACCTACCATTTGTACAATGTTTGGTAAGGCAAAATCTCTCAGAGTCTCAGTTTCTTGCCTTACTCATAAGATTGCTGGGATTTTATGAAGTAAAATGTGAAAGAATTTTGATAACCTACAAGGACAGGGTACAGTTAAAATGAACTAAAGCCTAATGAAAGTGAAAAGTAAAAGTCGCTCAGTCATGTCTGACTCTTTGTGACCCCACGGACTGTACAGTCCATGGAATTCTCCAATTCAGAATACTGGAGTGGGTAGCCTTTTCCTTTTCCAGGTGGTCTTCCCAACCCAGGGATCAAACTCAGGTATCCCGCATTGTGGGCAGATTCTTTACCAAGCTTAGCCACAAGGGAAGCCTAATAGGACAGTAGAAAAACAAGACACAGTCCATTACCTTAAATGGAGCTTAAAATCTAGTAGAGGAGATATACTATAAGAATCGATCAATTTGGCTTACTGAGCAGCTTTTATGTGCTTGGGGCCATGCTAGGTGTGCTGTGACACCTCCTACTTCTCTTCAATTGAAGATCTGGGTTCATGGCTTTCTGGCATCTTCTTCACCGCAAGTCCTGCCATCATCCTGGAAGATTCCAAGGTCCATAGAGATCACCCACCAATGTCTTGACATCTCACTTCCTCAGTCTCCTTATCTCTAATGACTGTCTCATCTCTCTCACCTTGCCAACTACTTGTATCATGACACCGTGGGTAGTGTCATCAATAACTGCTCCACTTCTGAAATACTAAAATTAAACATCTGGATTCCAGCTTCTCCTTTTTACACAATTTGTACTCAATGCAGTCATAAGTACCTTAAATTACTTGCCCAGCTCCCTTTACTTTGCTTCTTTATTCAATGCAGTCTATAGAGTTCCTTATTTTAATCACTGTCTAAATAAAATATTTAATTCTCTTGCCCCATTGTTCTTCCACTCCACTCCTGTGGCAAAACCTCAACCCTGGATAAATTCAACCATCTTCTCATGTCTATACTAAATGTTAATAAACATAAATGTGGGGTCTCTGGCCTTGATTGGGCTCTCCATACCACCTGCTCTTCCCAGTCAGTTTTCTTTTCCATTTTCCACCATGATTATTTCAAACATTTTTCATTCTCTTGCAAACGCTGCTCTTTCTCTTTCTCTCTCACTTTCAGCAGATAACTTTGCTTCCTGCTTCAGAGGACACAGAAACCACCAAACAAGTCCTTTGATTTCCTCTCAAGTTATAAACCCATTTGGGACTTCCCTGATGGTCCAGTGGTTAAGAATCTGTCTGCTGATGCAGGAGACACAGGTTTGATCCCTGGTCTGGGATGCCGTGGGGCAACTAAGCCCATGGGCCATAACTACTGAAGAGCCAGCACTCTGCAACAAGAGAAATCATGCCAAAACTGCACACGGCACCAAAACCCAGCACAGCCAAAAAAAAAAACCATTTGGATCTCTGTTCATCCTCCCTTTCTTCCTCCTGTTACAGTGGACAAGGCCAATCTCCTGACTAATGCCAGCCATTTTCTGAGTCCTAAACCTGCCCTTTTGGAGACTTTCCCACCAGTATTCAAACATACATGAATTTCCTCTTAACTCGGTTCCATATTCTCTTCTATTTGAAACCAGACTTTTTGGAAAGTGTTATCTACAGTCACCATTTGCTCATCTCATATGCCCTCCTCAACTCACTCCCATTCACCATCCCATGGCATGTTATCTAGGAAGCAATGTGTTTTCTGCCCTTCATCGGAACTACTCTTATTAAAGTCTCCAATCACCTTAAGGTTGCTAAATTTAGCAGTCATTTGTTATCCCTTATTTGGTTTGACTCACTGGTAGCATATGATACTCTTGACTACTTCTTTCTTGAAACACTCTTTAATCTGGCTTCTGTAACACATGCTTTTGACTTTTCTTCTACTTCTCTAGCTGTTTTGTCTCAGTTACCTGTTGGAAGTACTCATTTTGTCCATATAGAGAGGTTTTCCTTAGGTTTCTGCCTTTGAGTGTTTTTATCAAGCAACATATGGGAATATATCCATCATATGACTTGTATTACCATCTACCTATTGATGATCCTCAAATTTGTCTCCAGCCCAGGCCTCCAAACCCATCAGCCAAACTATTTGTTGAAAATACACACATGGTTGTTCCAAAGACACTTGAAAGTCATTGTCTCAAAAACTGAACTTCTCTCTTCTCTCTCAAAATTATGTGAATGATTCCATCAAACCAGAAAATGAAATCTTCCTTAACCTGTCCTCATACTTAAACTTCTGCCTAGAGGACCTTCTTCCTTACTTCCTATACTCATTAACCCCTGAGTTTCATTGATTCTGCCTCCTCTCAATTTCATCCACTTTTCTCCATCCTCACAAACACCATTTCAGTAACAGCCTCCTAATTGGTCTTGCTACTTTCATTCTGGTACCAACCATCTACTCTCCACACAGCAGGGAGAGTGATTTTTCTAAAGCACAAATCTATTTGTGTCTCTGCCATGTTACTAAATCCTGCGGGAGTTTCCTACTGTCCAAATTCCCTAGGGTAGGCATTCATATTCCCTCAAGATCAGATCCCTGACTTCCTCTTCATTCTCATCTCCTTCCTCATTTCCTTTCTACATGCTCTATGCTATGGCACCACTGATGTCACTTTTAGTTCCTCAAACAAATCAAGCTTTTTCTTGCAATGTCATATCTTCCCTGAAAATTATTCTCCCGACTTTTTGCTTTGCCCTTGATTACTCATACTTCAGGACTCAATTTATCAGTTCCCTTTAAGAATATTTTCTGGTTCATTAGCTAGGCCAGAGCCTCTCCTTTGTGCTCCCATCCAAGACTTCCTTGTTTAGTGATTTATATTCCCCTATCAGGCAATATGCACCGTAACTCCTCTAACGATAGGACCTGTGTCTGTCTTACTTTGTAGCCTCAGCATCTACCCATAGTACCTGACACATGATAGATAAGCAATTTATTGTTGAATGTGATTGTGTAATGGATCTGAGATAAGTGGGGGCTGTGAAGTGTGGCACAGAAGATAAGCAAACAGGGAAACATTATGAGAAGAGGAGAGAAGAAAACATACGGCAGATAAGTGGACTTCTTACCATCCCAGCAATGGCAAGCAGTTTCAACCTAGCTACGGAAACAAGTGGCAGTAAGAAGTTGTTTACAAAGAAGTCCAGAGGCTTTTTCATGGCCAGGTTCTCCACCTCCAAATGAATTAAGGCCACAGCCTTGTTCCCTATGGCAAGTATCTCTGCCAATTATCCCAAATCAGCTGGGTGGATTTTCGTCAGCTTTGACTACTGATATCAAATTATACTCTGAGAACAGCATCAAAACATGTACATTATCAAGTGTGAAACAGATAGTGCTCGGGGCTGGTGCACTGGGAAGACCCAGAGGGATGGGATGGGGAGGGAGGTGGGAGGGGGGTTCAGGATGGGGAACACATGTAAATCCATGGCTGATTCATGTCAATGTATGGCAAAATCCACTACAATATTGTAAAGTAATTAGCCTCCAACTAATAAAAATAAAGGGAAAAAAAAGACTAAAAAAAGCTAAACAAAAAAAAAAATTACACTCTGAAAGCATTCAGATTGGCCATTTCATCTCCATTGTTACTTATTCATTCTGAATTACCATCTCTTCATCTGTGGCTAATATCTAGATTAACTCATCTTTCCTCTCAATTCATCTAATAGAATTACTAGGCCTATATCCCTCAAAAGTCTTGTAACACACTATTTTAGTGCTCAAAACTAGACTTATTTTTCTTACTCCTACAACAGACCTACACATTGTGATCTGGCTTCTTGGCTCTTTGCTCCTGTGACCACTATGATACCTGCTCTCCAACACCTCCGTAGTATCGCATTCTGCTTCTGCAACTAAGGCTCATGATTTTGAATCTTAGAGCTCACTATAGATTTAAACCCAGTTTTTAAGAGGACATAAAATTCAGGGGGCTGAAACTGGCAAAACAGTCCCTTCTATTCTAGAATAAAGACAAATTTGGCTATATCTAGGCCATATTTTCTCAACTCACTGATAAGGTATCCTTTAGTATGATATATAAGTTAAAATGTCATCTATTTTTCCTTTTGATGATCTAATTCTAGGCTTTTGTCCAGACAAAGTTTGATTTCATCTATAGCATTTGTGCCAAAACACAGTAACGCATTTGTCTAAATCTCAAAAGTTTCTGTGCAAGATACTTCTTGATGGGACTTCCCTGGCAGTCTAGTGGTTAAGACTCTGTACTTCCACTGCAGGGGGCCTGGGTTCCATCCCTAGTTGGGAAACAGATTAACGTGGCAGAAAGCGAAGAACTAGAGCCTCTCGATGAAAGTGAAAGAGGAGAGTAAAAAAGTTGGCTTAAAACTCAACATTCAGAAAACTAAGATCATGGCATCCAGTCCCATCACTTCATGGCAAATACATGGGGAAACAATGGAAACAGTGAGAGACTTTATATTTTTGGGCTCCAAAATCACTGCAGATGGTGACTGCATACAAGAAATTAAAAGATGTTTGCTCCTTGAAAAAAAAGCTATGACAAACCTAGACAGCATATTAAAAGCAGAGACGTTATTTTACCAACAAAGGTCCAGTCTAGTCAAAGCTATGGCTTTTCCAGTAGTCATGTATGGATGTGACAACTGAACTATAAAGAAAGCTGAGCACAGAAGACTTGATGCTTTTGAACTGTGGTGTTGGAGAAGACTCTTGAGAGTTCCTTGGACTGCAAGGAGATCCAAACCAGTCAATCCTAAAGGAAATCAGTCCTGAATACTCATTGGAAGAACTGATGCTAAAGCTGAAACTCAGATACTTTGGCCACCTGATGCAAAGAACTGACTCATTGGAAAAGACCCTGATGCTGGGAAAGATTGAAGGCAGGAGGAGAAGGGGATGACAGAGGATGAGATGGTTGGATGGTATCACCAACACAATAGAAATGAGTTTGAGTAGGTTCCGGGAGTTGGTGATGGACAGGGAAGCCTGGCATGCTGCAGTCGATGGGGTTGCAAAGAGTCGGACACGACTGAGTGACTGAACTGAACTGCACAACCAAAAATAAAAGATATATTGGCTGGAAAAGTAGAAACACAAGAGTTACGGGGCAAGATTAACAACACTGAAAAAAAAAGAAAAAAATTCTCAAAACAATTATCAAATATAATGTTAAATAAAAATAGCAAAAAACAAACCTCTCTGAAAAGTATGGTCTTCTTTTTTTTTTAAAGTATGGTCTTAATTATGTAAAAACTACATACATATTTGTATTAGTTAGTGTTAGTCACTCAGTCATGTCTGACTCTCAGCGATCCCATGGACTGTAGCCCACCAGGCTCCTCTATCCATGGAATTCTCCAGGCAAGAATACTCAGGTGGGTTGCCATTCCCTTCTCCTGGGGATCTTCCCAACCCAGGGACTGAACCTGGGTCTCCTGCATTGCAGGCAGATTCTTTACAGTCTGAGCCACCAGGGAAGCCCCAAATACATGTATATGTATGGGAAAAAAGACAAGAAAGAAAAAATTAGGACATTAACACTTTTCCATAGTGGAAATTATAGGTTACTATAAACTCCTTATACTTTTCCATGCTTTCCAGATTTTCCAAAAAAGCATATATTTATTTTTAAAAGAAGGAACAAAAGTTTAAAATTGTAATAACATATCAAAAGCCAAGCTTTGGGAATTTTTTGAACTGATTTTTCCATGCATATCATTTGGAAATGAATATCAAAATTATATAATTATACCCCCCCAAATAATTAAGGTGACATGAGATTTTCTCCATTTACCAGAGTTCCTCTTCCTCTTCCTTCAGGCTTTGAATATCTACTCCCAAAATTGGTACTTTAGGCACAAGATCTTTACAGGTATTTTCACTTGTAATTAAATTAGCAGCTGCAGTTTTTTTCCCTACAGTAAAATGATTTAATTGCTTAAATTCTTGTAAAAGCATCAAGACCTGTTAAGTAAAAAGACAAATATTCTATTTTGCATACTCTTATATGTGACTGTAAGAAAGTATGTTAATTTCATTACATGCTTAAATGATTATTAGCTTAAATAACATAAACTGCATCCAAATTGAAGTCTTATTCCAATTTAATACTTTGCAGTTGTTACCTAATCTAACCCATTTTTACCATAGGCATAGGAGTGCATTAAGTCCATGGTTTTTAGAAAAGAGGGTATTTTGGGTTTCTGGGATTAGCTTCCTAGAGTGATGTTTAGGGTTGTGCTCTTTTAACAAGCAAAAAGATGTGTTACCCTATTAGAGCTTTTGCATTATTATCACATATTTCTGTTCTCAAGTTTACAGTGTACTTCATTTATTCAAAAGCAGTAATATACTGTTGCAAGAAAACATTAGAAATAATATTAGCTATACATGACAGAGAACATAAGTCTTCCAATCAGATTTTACTTGTTTGGAAACACTTGAACATGTAAAGACTCCCAGACTATTGTAGTGATTCTCAGATTTTAGTTAATAAGAGCATCACATAAGGAGTTTAAAAAATGCGGTCTCACATCGCCACCTCACTCCTGAGATTCAGGTCAGTGGTATGGGCTGGGAAATGGGAATGTGCACTTCAAATAAGTCTCCCAGACAATTCTGATTCCAGTGGATGCTTTGAGAGTCACTGCTCTGCTGTGTAGTTTGGCAAAATATTCACTCAGGTTTTGTTGCTTTGTTTTGTTTTTTGACAAACAGATTCCTTTCCTCAAATGCATATTTTCACGTAAAACAAAAGAATGCCTCCAGAAGGCAGCAGAAAGTGTGGATGGGGGATAGTTCCAAGAATGGAAGATGAATCTCCATTCAAGTATTGCATGAAGAGAGACAACAACCTGTCTGACTCCCATTCTGAGCCTCTCTGAAAATGCAAAGTTTTTATAGTTGTTATTAATATGTTTGATACTGAGAACACAATCTAAAGATCAGTTTAAGTTACTTTAATGAATCTTTTTGATCTTCTTGGCCTTTCCAATTTTCTGAAGAAAAACCACAGTGTGTGATATGGGTTATAATCCCATAAAGCTATATATATAATCTCATATGGATTATAACCTCTCCAGGGGAGAAATTTGGCCTTACACTGGGCCTTAGGAGGTGGGAAGATACAGACAGGTGAAGAAGAGACTATACAATATTTCAAGCATGATCAATACGGTCAAAGGCATAGTGTGTAACTGAGCAGGGAGTATTTTTGCTCAAGTGAGGAGGATGGTCTTCCTGGAGTAGAGGCTACAAGATGAGGAGCTGAGGAAGTAAGACAAGACTGAGGGGAGGAATCAGATTATGAAGAGATCTGAAAGAGTAATTTTCTTAATGAACTTGTGTAACTTTTGTGAACAAGAAGACAGATTCCAAAATGCTATTTAAGTCACTGATTTTTATAGTCATTGTAAAAATTTAAACATTACAAATAGTCAATGTTAGTTTCTTAAGAAGTAAAGAAAGTCAAACAGAATTTAGACTTGACATTCTAGCAAAGTGAGAATTGCTGACGGTTTCTAAAGTGGAAGGTGACCTTGACACTAAGCACTTTCCAGATATTCTGGATCCTCAAACGACCAAGTCATTGGATATTATAAGTGGTCAGCTTTGCTCTTTATCATGAAGAAAGTTAAGTCCACAGGACCCTTCATGGCACAGATGTTGTGCAACAGGAGTAACTCTGTTCCACAGGTTCCTCCCTACCGAAATTTTATCCTGGTGACATAGCTCAATCTCATAACCAGCCATGTCGAAGTACCATAAAGCATTCAGTTGATTATTCCACTTTCCACTTAAGGCCCTAGAGGAGTGAGGACAGAGCTCAGGCTGAGAAACACCAGGCAACTTGGTACTTGTTCATTATTCCAAGTCTGGTTTCCCGATCTGTAAACTGAGGAAGCTGATACACCCTCTTCTGGCTCTAAAATTCTGTGGCCCAAATAAAACAACAGCCTATAAAACAAGGGCTTTAATAAATACATAAAATACAATTTTTAGTCACTCTTAGCAAGACTTGGAGAAGGCAATGGCACCCCACTCCAGTATTCCTGCCTGGAAAATCCCATTGACAAAGGAGCCTGGTAGGCTGCAGTCCATGGGGTCGCTAAGAGTTGGACACAACTGAGTGACTTCACTTTCAGTTTTCACTTTCATGCATTGGAGAAGGAAATGGCAACCCACTCCAGTGTTCTTGCCTGGAGAATCCCAGGGATGGGGGAGCTTGGTGGGGTCTATGGGGTCGCACAGAGTCGGACACAACTGAAGTGACTTAGCAGCAGCAGCCACAGAAAATAATTAAAGAATCGAAGTTTCAAAACTGAAACTTTTAATAAGTAAAAGTTTGATGGGAAATAGAATACCCGTAGTCTCAAAGTGCCTCCCCACAGATAGTTATTAATAGCAAAGGGAATTGTAATAAATTTATAGTGGAGAAATCCGACAGATAATACCTTACCCAAAGTAAATAGAACAAAAGGACATCCTTTTTTGTTCTGATACAATGCACTGAGAAGGATACAGCATCACTTCTGCAGTATTCTTGCCAAAATTATGTAATCTAAATTATATTGTGAGGAAACATGAGAAAAACCCAAATTGAGGGACAGTCTTGAAAACAAATGATTTGTACTCTTCAAAGAGAGCAAAACCATGAATAACAAAGAATGAGGAACTGTTGCAGATTCAGGGAGCTTTAGAGATATGACAGTTAAATGCAATGTACGGTCCTGGATTGGACCTTGGACTAGGGAAAAAAATGTCTTTTGCTATGGAGTGGGACAATTGGTGAAATTTGAATAAGAGCTGTAGATTACAATACTATATTAATATTAGTTTCCTGATTTTGAGACTTGTACTGTGACAAAAAGATGTCACTATTTTTAGCAAACATATGGAAACATTTGGGGTTAAAGGAGTATTAAGTCTCCAACTCACTCCCAGGGTTCAGGAAAAAAGTGTGTATCTATGTGTGTAGAGCAAGAGTGAGAGAGATTGATAAAACCAAATATGGTACCATGTTAACATTTGGAAGGGTAAAAGTATATGGAGAATCTTTATACTATTTTGCAATGTTTCTATAAATCTGAAATTATTTCAAAATAAAAAGTTTTTTTAAAAGAGAGGGAGAGAAAGTCCCATTATCAGAATAGTGATCTGGATCTCTGGCTTTATATTATATTCTTCTCACTTCCTTTCATTCTTTATGTTAGGTTTTCTGATGATACTTTGAGAGACAAGGTCCTTTCGTTGTATACTGTGATGAAAATGCATCTTGCTGACAAGGTCCCACAAACAAAGCTGAGATGTAGGCTGTGCCAACATATTACCCTATTGGCTGGACCTTTCCCTCCCTAGGTCACATGCTATTTGATCTGTGCCCCAGTTCCTCAGCAACTTACTCTGTGATTTCAGAGCAACAATTTCAGATGGGATAAATTAGGCCTTGATTTAGTCATCTACCTCACATGTTGCATTAAAATGTAAGTCAACATATTTTAACCATTGTGTTTTAAGCCTTTAGTCCTTCCTACCATTTTAATCAACATAAGAGAGTAACCGAGAGTGGGAATTTTTAGCCAGGAGTTGGTGATAACCTAATAGGTAGGACTCTGGAAGTTACACAGTTGGCAACCTCTCCGTTTAGTGTTGCACTGACCCTAATCTGGCAGTGCCATTATTATACTGGGGGAATTTGCTGGCGTTGGGACATTTCACCATTTTCCTAATTCTAAGTTCAGTATAATTAGAAAAGATACTTTCAGTTTTTAAAGTTGAAGACATTTTAGTAAACCTCTGTTTGTTTTTGCTTTTCTTTATTGTGATAAAATATATAAAACAAAATTTACCATCTTAACCATTTTTAAGTGTACAGTTCAGTAGTAGTAAATATATCCACACTGTTGAGCAACCATTGCCACCATCCAACCCCATTACTCTTTTCATCTTGTAAAACAAACTCTGTACTTATTAAACAATTCTTACCTCCCCACAGATCCTGGTAACCACCATTCTACTTTCTGTCTTTATGATTTTTGACTACTCCAAGTACCTCATGTAAGTGAAATCAAATAATTTTTCTGACTGGCTTATTTCACTTAGCATAATGCCCTCAAGGTTCATCCATGTTGTAGCATGCTGCAGAATTTCCTTCTTTTTAAGGCTGAACAATATTTCATTATACGTATATACCATGTTTTGCTTAATCATTCATTCACAGATGGACACTTGGGTTGCTTCTACATTTTAGCTATTGTGAATAATGCTGCTTTCAATGTGTATGTACAAATATCTGTTTAAGTCTTTCTTTGGCATATTTATCCAGAAGCAGAATTTCTGGGTTATATGACAGTTCTGTTTTTAAGTTCACCTTTTACATTATGTTATGGCTTCCCTGGTGGCTCAGACAGTAAAGAATCCGCCTGCAACGCAGGAGACCTGGATTCGATCCCTGCATTGGAAGATCCCCTGGAGGAGGGCATGGCAACCCACTCCAATATTCTTGCCTGGAGAATTCCACAGACAGAGAAGCCTGGTGGACTACAATCCATGGGGTCACAAAGAGTCGGACATGACTGAGCAAATAAGTACAGCACAGCATGTGCTCTAAAAACTAAGCCATTGGGAAGCTTCTTTAAACTAAAAAATTCATGGGTTAATCCTAAGAGTAAGGTCCTGGCTGAAGTCTGAATATTTACCCTGAAATACAGCTTGACTTATAACACACCATGTGGCAATTTGTTCTATAATAATAAAAGAAACTCTGATTTCCAAGTCATCTCTTACTGAAATTAATTTCCTCTTATGTCATCTTCATAAAAGACAGGTCATATATAGAACATTTAAATACTAAATAATTCAGTCTCACCTTTGTTTCTAATTCAGAATTCTTTCTTTGTAGCAGGTCATGTGCTATTAACAAATGGTCTCTGTGTTCTGCTGTACCTGGAAGACTTTGAATTTCACGATATAGGCATGTAAGTTCTGACTTTGATTTTTGCAATTCCTAATTAAGAAATGACAATATTCAATAGAACAAAACAAGGCTTTCCATAGAGAATGTATACTACTGCTAAAAAAATGAATCTTTGAAATGATTCTGACAATCTTTTTGCTTTAAATATTTTAATTTATCCTCTGGTAGACAAATTCCTTTCTCTATTATAGTTAAAGAAAAGATTCCTTAAGTCAAAAATTAAGTGTTCTTTTTCTAAATTTGTCTTTCTCTTTGAATCTTCTTTCTGCTAAAAAAAAAAACGAAAACAAAAACCACCCAGAAATTTAACACGAGGAAGTGCAAAGAGCCAAGGCAAGCGAGCCCAAGAGAGAGCGCAAGGCTCCTTCTCATAGGGGGCCTATGTCTGGGTACTGGGGTCTTCACTCAGAGCCTGGCAGTACAAGCTGGTACAGAATAAGGCAGTTCCAGAAGCTAGCAGCAACTGGCCCAGAGGGGGTTTCTATCTAGGGACAACCCTAGATTGTCCAGGCTGTGTAAGAAGTGGTACTGTTTGGCCTTGTTAAAGAGCTCTTCTCCACAGGCATCAGGGAACTGGGCTCTATAGGGCCTGTAGGAGGCCAAGTCTAAGGCCCCAGCTCTGGACTAGGTGCCCAGGCAGCAGAAAGCAGTCCTGAACCAGTCATGGCTATGAAGGGTCATGTGCCATTGGCATTCTTAATATCTATCACTTATAGGTTCAAAGACTGGGCTTCTATTTATCCCCACTTTATACAAGGTGTGTAGAGAGAAACTCTTCAGCAATTCCTGCATTAGTTATATTACCTGCTTTAAAAAATATTCTTTTACAGTTTCTTTTTTATAGGTCAGTTGCTATGCTGTTTACCCTTAACCTTATGACAACCCCATGACGCAGGGTTATTGAAACTGAGGCTCAGAGAATGTAAATGATCTGCCTAAATTCACATAGCCAGGAAGTGATAAAGCTGGGATTCAAACTCACTGACTTCAACCACCGCTCTTCACGACAAATTATGCTGTCTTACTTAATGCATATTCAGTGACTTAACTAGGGATTCCTCTAATCCTCTGATTTTTTTCCATATTCATGAGAGAAAATACTTTAGTTAGATGTAGATTTTTATTAAATTTCTGCATTGATGACATAGAATATGCAGCATTTGACTGGTGGATGACAGGGCCTGAGAGCCGGGCTGTGGTATAGCTCCCTATAAAGGGAGCAGATAACATAAAATTTACTTTATGGTGTTTCCCAGGTGGTGCTAGTGGTAAAGAACTTGTCTGCCAATGCAGGAGACATAAGAGAAACAGGTTTGATCCCTGGGTTGGGAAGATCCCCTGGAGAAGGGCATGGCAATCCACTCCAGTGTTCTTGCTGGAAAATTCCATGGACAGAGGAGCCTGGCAAGCTATAGTCCATAAGGTCACAAAGAATCAGACACAACTGAAGCCACTTTGCACAAAGCAGGCAAAAGGCTTTGTTACTACTCCCAAAGGCCTGAGATCAGAAAGGGAGGAAGGTGTTGATGAGGAGAGAAGGTAGGGAGTGGCCATCCAAAACCATGGAAGAGGGCAAGTGCTATCAGTGTCCTACCTCATTCCATGGAAAATTCCTACTGGTCATCAGCACAAGGGAGAAAGCAATGGCACCCCACTCCAGTACTCTTGCCTGGAGAATCCCAGGGACGGGGGAGCCTGGTGGGCTGCAGTCCATGGGGTCGTATAGAGTCGGACACGACTGAAGCGACTTAGCAGCAGCACGAGTGCTAGGGCACTGTGCCTAGCTCTCACCCACCCTGCAAACTGATTGTCATCATCCTCTGAATTAATGATCTAGACTTCCATGAACTCACTTACAGGTCTCTCTACCAAATATAGACTGGTATGTCTCCTGATAGACCTTTCCAAGATGGTATGACCAGCAGTTAAAAGGAGAGACAAGTCTGGGACTCTACAACCATCATAACAATCAAATCCCTTCTACTTAAAGGACTCTTTTTGGCTAGTGTTGGAACTCAGCCTGGAGAATCAACAGTCACCCTATTATTCCTAATACAAATAATATTCTATAGCTATAATTTATTTTAAAATAAAAATAAATAATATGAAATCCCTAAATTACAAAAGCATAAAGAGGAAAATAACATCCTAAATGGCAAAATACCTCACTTTCAACTTCCAAAGCTCTCTGCTCAGTATTAAGATTAGATGTCAACTGCTTTTTTCTTTCTCTCTCTTCTGACAACTCACTTTCAAATATTTCAATTTTTTCTTGGCTCATTTTCAATATCTGCAAAAAGTATTTTAGATAATTAATTCTATATATTCAATACAATAATCATGTATCTTATACTTTGATAATACTTTTCTGCCCAACTCAATTATAAAGTCATATGGGGAGAGACGAACCTGGCAAAATTAATTCATGGTACCATAGCTCATAAGATGGGTTTTTCTCTCTAAGCCCTTTTTCTCAGCTGTAAAATGGAACTAACACTTGTCCTACGTACATTATAGCCATAACAGTAGGACTCATCCTTACAATTTCAATATACTAGTTTATTCTAAATACAGTTTTAAAGGGCTCCTTCCTGAATGACTAATCCTGGAAGGTTTTCTATAACCACTGATCACGATCATAGGATGTAAGTTTACCATTCTTTTTGCCTACTTTTGAGACTTCTCTCATAGTTCAGTTGGTAAAGAATCTGACTGCAGTGCAGGAAATCAGAGTTTGATCCCTGGGTGGGGAAGATCCCCTGGAGAAGGAAATGGCAAACCACTGCAGTATCCCTGCCTGGAAAATCCCATGGACAGAGGAGCCTGGTGGGCTGCAATCCATGGCGTTGCAAAGTCAGGCACAACTCAGCAACTAACACTTCGCCTGTTTTCAGTAATTCTTAAGCATCCTTATAGAGTCTGCCTCATCTGTATTACAAAATGTAACTGAAAATGACCTTTTAATTTCTTACATCATTCAAATCTTGTACTTTCACTCTCTCTTGACCTTTCATACTGGTTTCTCATCTGTCTTCCTATCTGATAATTCAGGCTCCAAGAGGGAAATCTTAATCCAAATAAACCATCAGCTAAAATACATACATATATTTGCTATTTTTAAAAAATGCTGAAAAAATAAGCTACATTTCTTAAGAATCTCTTCCGGAGGCTACAGCCTTGAAAACTCCCCTACCAGCAATTCCATCTTTTATCTGGTCTTGGATCCTTTGGAGAGTTGCTTTAAGATATATTTCAGTCCTTGCTCTGTTTGGCAACTTAACCAAAGGGAACATGCACTATTAGAAAAACATGCTACAGAATCCTGATGATTCTGAATTAAACACGTTGATAATTTACCTTATTTTTTTAACTTTTCTTTTTCATCAAACTTTAAACTTTTTATTTTGTATTGGGGTATAGCCAATTAACAATGTTGTGGTAGCTTCAAGTGAACAGTGAAGGGACTCAGCCATACAGATACGTGTATCCATTTTCCCCTAAACCTTCTCCCATCCAGGATGTCACATAACATTGAGCAGAGTCCCATGTACTATACAACAGGTCCTTGCTGGTCATCCATTTTGAGTTTAGCAGTGTGTACGTGACTGTTCCAAACTCCCTAATTATTCCTGGTTAGTGCTGATTGGACCAGTAATAAAATTAAATGCAAAGGAGGTTTATGAGTATTTAAATATAATTTAGAAACAGGAGATACCAACATTGATATTACTTATTACTATTATCAGAATTAGGTTTCAACAGAAACTTCAACTTGAACTTTTCAATTCAGAGATAAAAATATTCCTTTGCTAGGCTGAAGAAAGGAAATAATTGATTTGTATGTAATCAAATTTTGGGGAAAGTATTCTGGAGTTTGCTTATATTCCCAGGTTCATAACTTACTGCAAGACTGTATTAACTTAACCTAAAGATTAAAAAAATAAATCCACTAGTTTAGTAAAGTTGGTTATCAATAATTTATCTTCCTCATGTTAAATATCAATAAAATAGAAATATTAATAGAAATTCCAGATCAATGAGTTGGGAAAAACAGGGAATTCTACTGGAAAAATGGATGCTGAAACCTAAGTGTAGCTTTTACATATCCTCCTATCTAGCGGTATGGACAAAAGATCTATCAAAGAATCATGCTGACTTCCTAGCAGAAATGCACAAGGATACAGGGAAGAATATATTTTATCCCCAGGTCAGCTTCTCCCTGCTCATCAGCTGCCATCTGCACTGATTAATGTTTCTGTACATCCACACATGACATGCTGATGTATTCAACACTCAAGAGTCTACTTAGCCCTGCCCTTACACCGCCTGAGATGACCGAGTGCCAAGTGCAGAAAATGTTTTCAACTCTTAAAAATGAATGCTCCGCCCATTTCTTCTGTGTTTTCTCTATACAAGAATGCCATGTACTTTAATGCTATAACTTCCAAGAGAGAGCTTTTCAAAAGGATATATACTTGAAATTTACCATAATTTGTGGCATACTAAATACAGCCATACATTTAGGTGATTTATGTATTTCATGAGACTGATGATCAAAGTTTAAAGCAGAAAAACACAGGAAAGGGGCCACAATACTGTGAGAAATAAGCAATGGACATAGTGATCTCTAGGCAACTGAAGGGAGCCTGCCTCACCTGTCAGCCAGCAGTAAGCAGAGGAGAATGAACAGACTTCTAAGGGATCGTCTCACTGGCACAGGGTAGCTGCCAACAACTCTGGAGAACAGTGTAACAGCTCAGAATGTCCCACTTGCAGTGTTCTACTATCTGAAGGGTGGGGGCCATCTGACACTCTGAGCCAAACTGTGCCCCCCAGGCACCGTATGACCAGAGCGACCGTGAGCCTCCACCTCCTCGCCTGCCATGTGCTCATGTCATGCTGTCCTCTCTCACGGGCACAGTCAAAGGAGATGGCGGATGCAGGCCCTGCAGAGAAAAAAAATGCTGCCGGGTCATCACCTCCAGATAGGGATGTGCTCAGTGCTGGGTGTGCTGTAGACCCTGTGAATTATAATATGCTCCCTCTATGAAACCTCACGAGAGTTGGTATGAGGCAGAAAATGGTCTCTAAGGCCAGACAGACCTGGATCAATTCCTGGTTGTGCCTCTTACTTTATCAAGTTCCTCTACTCAAGTGTGAAACAGAACATACCTACTTACCTCGGGGAGGACTGTTATAAGGATTATATAAGGTTATGTTAGTAAAACAAGATCACACATATGACAGATGATAAATACATCATGACTACTTTTTATTCCTGCCAGATACCTAGCTTTTCTTCCATTTTAAGCATCTTCTGGGATCTCCCTGGTGGTCCAGTGGCTAAGACTTCATGCTCCCAATGCAGGGGGCCAGGTTTAGTCCCTCGTCAGGGAAGTAGATCCCACATACTACAAGTAAGAGTTCACATGCTGCAACTAAGCATTTCTTTGAGAACATGGATACTAGCAGCACTAAGAATCTGTCTGCATGTAAAAATGGATAAAGAACATAGTCATATATGGAGGAGTCTGTCTGACTTAAGGGAGTGGTTTTCTAAATTATTTGTCCTTTTGAAGTTTCAGGGCTTCCCGCTTCCTTTTATCTTCAGAAGAATTCTTATGGAGAAACTACAGAGTGCCCACAAATGGAGGCGTCTCTGGCTGATGTAGAGGTAGGAGACCTAGAGATTTGTACCTATGAACAGCAAGAATCTCTGAAACACAGTTTGGAAATCATAGTGGCAAAAAAAAAGAGCTTTGCAGTCAGTTGAAATCTGAAATCTTAACTTCTACATTTGTGCGTCTATGATCTTGGTTTCCTCATCTGTAAAGCAAGGTGAACAATACCTAAGCTCTCCAAAGGCTTGCTAACCTTAAGTGAATTATGTTAAAACCCCCACCCCCAGTGAAGTCACTGAAACATTATAGGTACTCAAATATTAGTTTCTATCCTTTTACTTACTTTCTGTAGGACACAGAAAATAAAGTAGCTACAGGTCAGGATAACTGCATGAGACACTGAGTACCTGGCATCTTCCCTGGCAGCTCAGCTCGTAGAGAATCCACCTGCAATGCAGGAGATCCCAGTTCGACTCCTGGGTTGGGAAGATCCCCTGGAGAAGGGAAAGGCTAGCCACTCCAGTATTCTTGCCTGGAGAATTCCATAGACAGAGAAGCCTGGCAGGCTACAGTTCATGGGGTTGCAAAGAGTCAGACACAACTGAGTAACTTTCACTTTCCCAAGACCTGTCTGAAAACTGAAGATCCATGACAAGGAAAGCATGGCACTAGGTCAAAATCTGGAAATGAGCTCAAGGAAAAGTGCTGCTATTGTCTCCCTACTGATTACAGTACACAGTTCCCTTCATTCCCCTACTGAAAAGACCCTTGACTTAACACTTATTGACATCCATCCAGCTACTAAACATAATCAAGGAAGCTTGAGGTTTTTTCTTCATGAAAGATTAAGAGAGAACTTTGAAAGCAAAAATCTATTTATAGTTACATCCTCTTTCCTCAGGAAATGACTTTAAAAATCATTTAAGTATAATTGACTACTTATTTCTTAAGTAACTTCTCTAATTTTAGAGACCTTCTACTTTATAGAGAAGAAGCATTTACTTACAGTGTTCCTCAGTGCCCCTTTCCAGCCGTCTCTGTGTGGGATGAAGTAGGTGAGAGGATCAGTGAGGGTCAATATAAAGCTTTATTATTTTAGAAACCCACACATATTTCAAGCCTTAATGACAAGGAAAAGAAAACTGGTTTCTATCATAGCCTAGACAATTGAGATGAGACAGAAAAAATTTTCCAGTACTTTAGGGAGAAAAACTGTATGACCTTCTTTTTGGAACATCTTTAAAAATAAGATAGATTCTCATTTACCCAGAATGTCATAGACAACGTCTATCATAGAGGAAGGTAGATTAACCAATTATTCTACAAGGGTCTTCTTTATTGTCAAGAATTCCATGATACAAAGGGCCACAAGGTATCATATCTCACTTCAAGAAAGAACATGCCGCATTCTTTCCAGGCAGGCTCCAGTGAATGACTGAGCATATTGAAAATAATAAAGCCTGGCCATTTCTGGCCAGTGTGGATCCTCTACAGGTTATTATTGTGCCAAAGCCCCCTGTTGGCCTGGGCTAGACTTAGGGCTGCAAGATAGTCTTAGGCTCTTCTTAACCAATTTTCCTGCTTTTTCTCTTTTCTTGAACAGATGTGAGAACTATATTATGACCTGAAGGTTTTGCCTGTCCATGTCTACTCCTTCCTTTTATCCTTCACAGGTACCACCCCTGTGAAGGACAACTCTTATAATTCTAATCTTGGTGTTGCTTCCTAGAGCAGCCTCCTTCAGGTTGATTTATGAATGACAGAACAAAGAATGGGCCACAAACATGGTCACCACTAAAAACAAAAGAAAAGGATGACTTGATTAAAGACATAGATATAAATATCCAACAAGCTCAGTGAGCTGCAAGATGGATAAACTCAAAGAGACCCACACTGAGACACAGTAGAATCATACTACTAAAAGACAAAGACAGAAATAATCTTGAAAGCACAGCAAGACAGAAGTGACTCGTCATATACAATGGATCCTCAATGAGATCAGCAGATTTCTCATTAGAAGCTTTAGTGACCAGAAGGCAGTGGGCTGATATATTCAAAATGTTGAAAGAAAAAAAACCTGTCAACTAAGAATCCCATATCCAGCAAAACTGTCTTTTCAAGAGTGAGGAAGAAATGAAGACATTCACAGATCAACAAAAGTTGAGAGACTTTGCTACCACTAGACCTGCCCTATGAGAAATCCTAAAGGGACTCATACAGAGTGAAATCAAAGGGTAATAGACAGTCACTCAAAGCCATATGAAAAGATAAAGATCGCAGCAAAGGTAAATATATGAGCAATTATAAAGCTAGTACTATTGCAACAATGGCTTGCAACTCTACTTTTTGTTTTTTACGTGATTTAAAAGATTAATACATCATATTAAAATTACATATGCTATGACACTGATGAAATTTGAAGATATCATGCTAACTGAAGTAAGAAAGTCACAAAGAAACAAACACTGTATGATTCCACTTAAATGAGGTACTCAGAGTAGTCAAAACCATAGAGAAAGAAAGTAGAATGGTGGTTGCCAAGGCTGGAAGGGAAGGGCAGAATGAGGAGTGTTAGGGAAATTAAATAAATAGTCTTGTTTAGGCTTCAGAGACAAAGCAGGGAAGGCCTCTGACCTTGTTTTAAACCTTTAAACCTTTTAAAACCTGCTTGGACACTGCCCTGACTGGGAGTGACTGCCTGCTGTGAGTCCAAAACTTGCAGTACCATAGATAAGATGGGGGAAGAATCTTGAGATTGTTGAGCCCCTGAAAGGGGCCTGGCTAACCAAGCCCCAGGCTTCAGTTCAGTTCAGTTCAGTTGCTCAGTCATGTCCGACTCTTTTAGACCGCATGTACTGCAGCACGCCAGGCTTCCCTGTCCATCACCAACTCTTGGAGCTTACTCAAACTCATGTCCATCAAGTCAGTGATGCCATCCAACCATCTCATCCCAGGCTTAGCAACTTCCAAGTTTTACAAAACAAAACAAACAGCATTAATAGGAAACCAGGCTCGCAATTTGGTCACAGACTGATGATGATACCGGTTTGCATCCGTCCTGGGATTATAAGTGAGAACCCTGAACTGCAATCTCTGAAGTCTCACCCACGGAGCCAGCATGCTGCCTGGGACCCTTTCCCAATTGGGACTCCAGATGTGCTGTGACACAGGACTTCCCAGTGCTGTTTAAGTCTGGATGTTGGTCAAAACCCAATTTGGTGATGTATTCTCTGCTCTTTCTATTTCTCTTTTCTGTTAATGTTACTATGTTGAAAGTAAGCTAGATAATTCTCTAACATATTTCTGTATTATTCATTTGTATATAATGAGTGGCTTATTTTGTTAACAAATCCTTTGAATCTGAGACGAAAGTGAAAACTTTTGGCAAAAAAGGACTTATTGTTTAATGGGTATAGAGTCTCAGTTTTGCAAGATGAAGAAAGGTCTAGAGGTGGATGGTGATGAAGACCCTGATGCTGGGAAAGATTGAGGGCAGGAGGAGAAGGGGACGACAGAGGGTAAGATGGTTGGATGGCATCACCGACTCAATGGACATGGGTTTGGGTGGACTCTGGGAGTTGGTGATGGACAGGGAGGCCTGGCGTGCTGCAGTTCATGGGGTTGCAAAGAGTTGGACACGACTGAGTGACTGAACTGAACTGAACTGAATATCACTGAACAGTACACTTAAAATTCGTTAACAAGGTAAATTTTCTGTTTTATGTACTTTACTACAGTAAAGAAAAAAATAGAAAAAAATAAGTAAAACAAAGACTTTTGCAGACAAACAAAATCAGAAAGCTTATCACTATATCTGCACTAGAAGAAATGTTAATCAATGTTCTTTGGGCTGAAGAAGTATGGTACCAGATGGAAATGTGGACCTGTGCAAGGTAATGATGAACTCAAGAAATGGCCAATAAGCATAAGAAAATACACTCAGTATCATTAGTCAATCAGGAAATGCAAGTCAAAATTATACTGAGATATTACTTCATACCCACTAAGATGGCTATAATAAAAGAGACAAAACGTAACAAGTGTTGGTAAGACGTGGAGAAACTGGAGCGTTCATACACTGCTGGTGGGAATGTTAGATGGTACAACTGTTTTGGAAAATAGTCTGGCAGTTCTATGAAAAGTTAAATATAGAATTAATATATGACACAGCAATTCCACTCCTATGTACATACTGAAGAAAAATGAAAACTTGTTCACACAAAATTTTGTACATGGATGTTCATACCAGCATTATTCATCACAAAGTGGAAGACAATCTGACAGTTTCTTATAAAGTTAAACATGCACTTGCTCTGTGATTCAGTAATTCCACTGCTAGGTATTTATCTAAAAGGGAAAAAAAAAAAAAACAGACTGGTATGTGAATACTAGTAGCAGCTTTTTCATAATAGCTGAAAACAACCTGATTATCTATTAAGCAGTGGCTAGATAAACAATGCATCATATATCTATATATACAGGAATATTACTCAGCAGTTTAAAAATGAACTACTGATACAGGAAACAACATGGATAAATCTCAAAAGCATTATTATATTAATAAGTGAAAGGAGCCAAACACAAGAGTATATACTAGATGATTCTATTTATTTAAAATTCTAGAAATGGTATGGTCATAGAAAGTGGTAGAGTGGGAGGCACTGATAACAAAAGGTGAGGGAACACTTTAGGTTAACAAATATGTTATTTTCTTGATTGCAATGGCTGTGGTTATACAGATGTATGCATTTGTCAAAGCTCATTGAACTCAACTCTTAAAATATGTATGTTTATACTGTATTAAATATTTTAATGAAGTTAATTTTATAAAAGAAACAAATAAGTTTTAAACATTTGAAAAATGCTCAATCTCACTACCACTAGATGATTGAAACGAAAACTACACTGAGATACCCATTCTCATTTGCATTTGGTAAAGATTTCATAAACATTTGCATGTTTACTAAATGCAAATATTTGACAATATATTCAGTTAGTGAATCTTTGGGAAACTATCTTTCTCATACACTGCTGAGGGAAAAGGAAAATGATGCAATTTCCACTGAGCAGTATCTGGCAACATTGACCAAAATTACTGATGCATCTACACTCTAACCTTATAATCCCATTTTTGTGACTCTATCCTACAGAAACACCTGTATAAATATGCAGAAGACTAGAAATAACTCGAGTGCCCATCAGCAGGAGACTGGTTAAACAAATTATAGTACGTCCACACAACAGAATGCTAGCTGCTTTAAACAATGAGGGAGATCTCTTTGTAGGATATGGAAGGATCTCCAGAGGCATTTTAGTAAAAAAAGAAAGAAAAAAAAAAAAGGAAGGAAGGAAAGGAGGAAATCTGAATAAATAAGAGGAAATCTGAATAAATATTCAAAATGCTTCTATATGAATAAAGATATACTGGAAGGATAAATAAGAAGTTAATTAAGTCAACTTTAAATCAGAGTGCCACCATTCTGGGTTGCCTGGGAGAAATTCTGATAGACAATCTGAAACCTTGCCTGGATATTCCTTCTTCCCTTCCTTCCTCCTTTTCTTTCCTCTCTCCAGCACCCTCCTTCCTTCATTCTTTTCTTCCTCCACCTTCTTTCCTTCCTACCTTTCCTTCTTTCCTCCCTTCCTACAAAATGCATTATTACCTGGAAAAGAGTTTTGGAAGACAAGAAGAACATTGGCTCCTTGGATAGGGCATCAAGAAATCTGGTGGCTATAATTTCCTTGATACCGAGGAGGTGGCGGGTATAGGGCCCAGGGAGTTACAGTAAAAAAGACAAGTTCCAGTGAAGGAGATCCCTCAGCAACAAGGAACGTTACTTACTCATCTTAGGTGTACAAGAGAAAGGCTGCAGCAAAACCACCTCTCTTGGAGCTCAAAGTCTGAAGCCACCCTCTCTGTGATGCATTGGCTCTTGCTACAATCTGCCTCGTGTTTGATCATTTTGACCACCACTTCAGAGGCTGACTGTGCTGAAAAGACTGCAAGCTGTACATACTGGAGCCTAAACCACATTAGTTCTCTCTGATATGTGGTTCCCACTACCCCTCCCCTACCCACTGGTTGACTCTATAAAGCAACTTTTCATTTTGATGATTAAAAATGCCCACACTGGTTGTATTTTTGGAAGATTCTTTTTTCTTTATCGAAACCCATTATATTTTTCATATTAATCATTCCCTGTGGGGAGGAAGTGAACAGAAACATATCCTATCCTCTGTACTCAAATTTCTTTCTCCACACTCTGGCAAAGCAATAGGAAATGGCAGGCAAGAAAAGAGTAGCCTGTGCTCAGCACCCAGTGCTCTGGTGCACTGTGTAAAATGCAGCTCACTTCAAAACGAGAAGTCAGAAATTACAGAACTTTAATACCTCTACTTTCTGTTCAGCACCCACAGCTTTTCCAGGACAGTGGTTTCCAAGATGCTTATTCTGCTGAGAGTCACACGTTCCTTTTTTAAGTCGTTCAACCTGAAATACAAAAGCATTTTAAATACACAGTGAGGGGGGGTTGCTTTATTTTAAAAATATATAGGTTATACATGAATACATTCTTTTTGTGAAAAATTTAAACAACATGTAGGTATATAGAGTAAAAAATGATCTTTTCCTTCACATAACTTTGCCCCACAATTCCATTTCCCTCTCCAGAAGTAACAATGTTTGGGATATACTCTTCCTGAACTTTGTCTCACATGTATGTATGTGTGTTGTTCAGCCGCCCAGTCACGTCTGACTCTTTGTGTGTATATATACATACAGACATACATACATACATATATATATATATATATATATTTTTTTTTTTTTTTTTCCTTTGGGGGCGGGGGAGGTTTCCCTGGCGGCTCAGTTGGTAAAGAATCCTCCTGCAATGCAGTAAACCCAGGTTCAATCCCTGGGTAGGGAAGATCCCCTGGAGAAGGTAATGGCTACCCACTCTAGTATTCTTGCCTGGAGAATTCTATGGACATAGGAGCCTGATGGGCTACAGTCCATGGGGTTAAGAAAGAGTTGGACACGACTGAGCAAACATATATAAATATATATGTGTATATATATATAAAACATACACAAACATGTTTAACATACATTGAATATATTTTATCAGTATTATATGTACAAATTTATAGAGATTTAGACAACTTGAACAGTGTTTATTCATTCTTATGATTGCATTTTAAAATTATGATAAAATATACATAACACAAAATTTACCATTTTAACCATTATTAAGTATATAGTTGAGAAGCACTAAACATATTCACATTATTGTGTAACCATCACCACCATCCATCTCCAGAGTTCTCATCTTGCAAAACTGAAACTCTGTAATCATTAAGCACTCACTCCTCATCCTGCCCTTCCCCACAACCCCTAGAAACCACTATTCTACTTTATGTCTCTGTGATTTTTGACTACTTTAGGTACCTCATATAAATGGAATTATACACTATTTGTCTTTGTGTGACTTGTTTATTTTAAGTAGCATAATGGTTTCACCTATGTTGTAACATATGGTAAAATATCTTTTGTTTTTAAGGAGCTATGGATTTACATGTGTTCCCCACCTCGATCCCCCCTCCTACCTCCCTCTCCATCCCATCCCCCTGGGTCTTCCCAGGGGGATGTTTTATCAAAACAATAAAAAATAACAAATGTTGATGAGGATGTTGAGCAATTAGAACCCTTTCTATATTGTTAAGAATGTAAAATGGTACAGACACACTTGAAAACAGTATGTACTCCCTTTAAAAATTAAACATAGAGTTACCAGCCGTTCTGTTTCTGGGTATATACCCAAAAGAATTGAAAGCAGGCACAGAGATTTATTCACTCATGTTCATAGCCAAAAAGTTGAAGCAACTCAAGTATCCATTGACAGATGAATGGATAAACAAAGTATGGTGTATATGTATGTGTGTGTGTGTGTGTGTGTGTGTGTATTCTTTTTAATGGCTGAGTAATATTCCATGGTGTATATGTGTACCACAGCTTTCTTATCCATTCGTCTACTGATGGGCATCTAGGTTGCTTCCATGTCCTGGCTATTATAAACAGTGCTGTGCTACAAAGGAAACAATAAGTAAGGTGAAAAGACAGCCTTCAGATTGGGAGAAAATAATAGCAAATGAAGAAACAGACAAAGGATTAACCTCAAAAACATACAAGCAACTCCTGAAGCTCAATTCCAGAAAAATAAATGACCCAATCAAAAAATGGGCCAAAGAACTAAACAGACATTTCTCCAAAGAAGACATACAGATGGCTAACAAACACATGAAAAGATGCTCAACATCACTCATTATCAGAGAAATGCAAATCGAAACCACAATGAGGTACCATTACACGCCAGTCAGGATGGCTGCTATCCAAAAGTCTACAAGCAATAAATGCTGGAGAGGGTGTGGAGAAAAGGGAACCCTCTTACACTGTTGGTGGGAATGCAAACTAGTACAGCCGCTATGGAAACAGTGTGGAGATTTCTTAAAAAACTGGAAATAGAACTGCCATATGACCCAGCAATCCCACTTCTGGGCATACACACTGAGGAAACCAGATCTGAAAGACACGTGCACCCCAATGTTCATCGCAGCACTGTTTATTATAGCCAGGACATGGAAGCAACCTAGATGCCCATCAGCAGATGAATGGATAAGGAAGCTGTGGTACATATACACCATGGAATATTACTCAGCCATTAAAAAGAATTCGTTTGAATCAGTTCTAATGAGATGGATGAAACTGGAGCCCCTTATACAGAGTGAAGTAAGCCAGAACGATAAAGAACATTACAGCATACTGACACATGTATATGGAATTTAGAAAGGTGATAACGATAACCCTATATGCAAAACAGAAAAAGAGACACAGAAGTACAGAACAGACTTTTGAACTCTGTGGGAGAAGGTGAGGGTGGGATGTTTCAAAAGAACAGCATGTATATTATCTATGGTGAAACAGATCACCAGCCCAGGTGGGATGCATGAGACAAGTGCTCGGGCTTGGTGCACTGGGAAGACCCAGAGGAATCGGGTGGAGAGGGAGGTGGGAGGGGGGATCGGAATGGGGAATACGTGTAACTCTATGGCTGATTCATATCAATGTATGACAAAACCCACTGAAATGTTGTGAAGTAATTAGCCTCCAACTAATTAAAAAAAATAAATAAAAATAAACAGTGCTATGATGAACATTGGGGTGCACGTGTCTCTTTCAGATCTGGTTTCCTCAGTGTGTATGCCCAGGAGTGGGATTGCTGGGTCATATGGCAGTTCTATTTCCAGTTTTTTAAGAAATCTCCACACTGTTTTCCATAGCGGCTGTACTAGTTTGCATTCCCACCAACAGTGTAAGAGGGTTCCCTTTTCTCCACACCCTCTCCAGCATTTATTGCTTGTAGACTTTTGGATAGCAGCCATCCTGACTGGCGTGTAATGGTACCTCATTGTGGTTTCGATTTGCATTTCTCTGATAATGAGTGATGTTGAGCATCTTTTCATGTGTTTGTTAGCCATCTGTATGTCTTCTTTGGAGAAACGTCTGTTTAGATCTTTGGCCCATTTTTTGATTGGGTCATTTATTTTTCTGGAATTGAGCTTCAGGAGTTGCTTGTATATTTTTGAGATTGAATTACTCATTCTTGCAATAAAATTTCTTAAACACTTACAGTGTGTGCCAGGCATTGGTTTAGATACTAGAGATAAGATTGTGAAATGAATATAACTAAAATTGAAGTAATATATAGTGTATCTAGAACCTGGAAATACACATTAAAAATGGTTCAAAACCATAACACAACTAAGTGTTCAGTATTAACAACCTCAAACTTTGGTAAATGTGAAAAGTATAAACTATTATCTAAATCCTTGTTAAAAAGAAAAGATCCTAAATTAAAGCACAATCAGTTCAGTTCAGTTCAGTCGCTCAGTCGGGTCCGACTCTTTGCGACCCCATGAGTCGCAGCGCGCCAGGCCTCCCTGTCCATCACCAACTCCCGGAGTCTACTCAAACTCATGCCCATCGAGTCGGTGATGCCACCCAGCCGTCGCATCCTCTGTCGTCCCCTCCTCCTCCTGCCCCCAGTCCCTCCCAGCACCACAACAGCAATAACGTTACTGTTGAGCGTATGTGGCTGAAATGTATGAAGCAGAAATACTGATGCAAAGCATCCAGGTCAAAGTCTGGCATCTACCTGCATTGTTCCAGCCACCAGAAGCAGACTTCACTAATGACCAGTGGATGATGTATCCATCTAGGCTGCTCTAACTGCTGTTAGTCTATACACATTTAAATTAACTCTAGGAACAAATTTAATTAAACGACTTACCTCTTCTCCAAGTACTTTTTTTTCTGAGTCAAGTGATCGAACCCGATTTCTTAGAGCCAGAATTTCCTCATCCAGTCTCTGATTATGTTCCTTTGCTTTCTGTAGGTCAATTGAGTCTAAAACAAAGAAAATGCAATTGATTCAATTGGACTGAAGTTTTTTCGAATTAATTTATTTTTGGCTGCACTAGGTCTTCGATGTTGTGCATGGGATTTCTCTAGCTGCTGAGAGCGGGTGCTACTCTTTGCAAAGGTGTGCAGACTTCTCAGTGCGGTGGATTCTCTTGTGAAGCACAGCCTCAGTAGTTGTGGTACACAAGCTTCGATGCCCCACAGCATGTGCGATCCTCTTGGACCAGGGATCCAGCCTGTGTTCCCTGCATTGGAAGGTACATTCTTCACTACTGGACAACCAAGGAAGTCCGTGGATTGAAGTTTTAATTTGGGGGCACTAAGTCTAAAAACTGAGGAAGTACTATTTCCTGCTGTTCTTGTCAGTTCTACCATGTCTCTGCACATGTGATTCTCTGCAAAGAAGAGCTGCTAGACTCTCAAGTCCAACCCTAGAATGTTGTACCAACTCATGAAACAGAACAGAATGTTTCTTCAATTCTCATGCCAGTCTAATGAGTTGGACTTTTTCAGAGTGGTGTTTCCAGCAATAGAGGTTCTTCCAGGACCTGGACTTTTAAAACAATTTAAAACATTTAAAACCTAAATGACCAAGAAAATCATCTTCCTAAGCTCCTGTGGTCCCACCTCTCTTACATGCGTGTATGCTCAGTTGCGTCAGTCATGTCCAACTCTTTGCGACCCTGTGGACTGTAGCCCGCTAGGCTCCTCCGTCCATGGGATTCTCCAGACAAGAATACTGAAGTGGGTTGCCATGCCCTCCTCCAGGGGATCTTCTCAGCCCAGGGATTGAACCCACAGCTTTTATGTCTCCTGCATTGGCAGATGGGTTCTTAACCACAAGCACCACCTGGGAAGTCTCTCTTACACACCTCATGTATTTCTTGGTACTTCTCTTGCACTTGTTAACAGCAGGACCCCCATAGACAGCTGATGCACTGAGCTAGGAGCAGTGAACAGACAGACTATCCAAGTGAAGTCAGATTGATTCATCAAAATCATCTTTCTCCTGTAGCACCTCTGCCTGTAGGCCACTCTCACCTCAGCACCTCATGTTGAGATCTGCTCTTTCTAGCACTCATCAAAGTTTCAATAGTATAAACTTGTTGCCGGTAATTTTCTTGGATCAGCAGCTGTTTCTTTTTTTCACTTATGTTTTTCCTGTTTTTCATTAGTTGCTGTAAAGTTTCGTCTTCCTTCTTCATTACCTGTTTGGTTTTTAACTTGTATTAATTTTTTCTTTCTTCATTTTTTCGTTTCCCTTGCTAGCCCCTTTTTCTCCTTAGCATGTGAATTTTTAACTTGAAAAATGCTGAAAACACGCCAAAAAGGAAAAAAAATTTTACAATCCATATACATATATGGAAGGCAAGATTTGTTCTAACTTTTGCATACGCAGTTTAAAAAAATTTGAATAATGCTATACAACACTGTCTGCAAATTTACCACCTGTGAATACATCATGGATATCTTTACAGGATAGTTCACCCAAAGTCATTTTTCATTTCTTATGTGGAACTATTTTTAAATTGAGATATAATTTATATACAATATAGCAAACATATCATAAATGTTCAGTTTAACGAATTTTGAGAATTTTATATACCTGTGAACTTGCCTTCAAAAAGATACAGAATATTTTCATCACACCATAACACACCCTCAAATCCTTTTCAGTTAGTTCTCCACTCCCACCCACCCCTACAGTCACTTTCTGACTTCTATCACAGAGACTATTAACAGCTTCGCTCATTCTTGGTTTTCATATAAATTAAATCTTACAAAACACATATGTTTGTTTCAGGTTACTTTCACTCAATATATACAGTATTCAGGGGATTCACCTGTATTTTATTGATAATTTGTTCCTTTTGAGTCCATCTTATTAATATACTATGATTTGTTAATGCAGTATCTGATTTTGTTCTGCATAGTAAACCACTGTCCAAATTGCCATTTCAATCTCACTTTCCTCCTACTGATGAAGATTTAGATTTGCTGCCAATGCTTATTCTTGTAAACAATTATACAAGGATTTTCCTTATTCATCAGTCTCTAAGTCCTCATGACATTATTTCCAAAAAAGTTAATCTCCAGAAAGAAATGACATAGCAGGATCAGAAGACATGCGCATATAAAAAATTTGACAGAGCCTGCCAAATTATTCTTCAGAAAGATTGTACAAAGCTACGTTTTCACAATGGCATTGTCTATTTCTCTATACTATATATTACCAGTATTTTTAATTTTCATAAATCTTAAAAATACAGTTGAATAATGGCCTATTTTACATAGGTCACTAAAATTAGTTCTGTTCTGCTTATCACAAATGGAATACAGACTTTTTGTTTTTTAAAACATCAAGCTAGGGCTTCCCTGGTGTCTCACTGTTAAAGAATCTGCCTGCCAATGCAAGAGACATGAGTTCTACCCCTGACCTGGGGAAATTCCACATGCCGCAGAGCAACTAGGCCCAAGCACAGCAACTATGGAGCCTGTGCCCCGGAGCCGCTATTGAGCCCACGTGCTGCAGCTACTGAAGCCCAGGTACCCTAAGGCCCGTGCTCTGCAAGCAGACGCCACTGCAATCAGAAGCCCACGCACTGCAACTAGAGAGGAGCCCCTGCTCTCCATAACTAGAGAAAAGCTCGTGAGGTAACACAGACCCAGCACAGTCAATAATAAATAAATAAACAAAATTATATTTTAAAAATCAACTTCTACAGTTAGGTTCAGAGCGGACATTCTCATCCAACCCTTATCTACCCTGACCTGAAATAATGTTGTTAATGTGTGTGTGTGTGTGTGTGTGTGTGTGTGCGTGTTCAGTCGCTCAGTCATGTCCGACTCTTTGTGACCACATGGACTGTAGCCTACCAGGCTCCTCTGTCTGTGGGATTTCCCAGGCAAGAATACTGGAGTGGGCTGCCATTTCCTCCTCCAGGGGATCTTCCTGACCTAGGGACTGAACCCACATCTTCTGCGTCTTCTGCAGGTGGAATCTTTACCACTGAGCCACCAGGGAAGCTTATCCTGTGGTTACCTAGGGACTTTCCAGAAGTCTTCACTGTCAAGACAATAGACACCTTTATTAGGGTGAAGACCAAATACATGTTACTTATTATAAATTATAACATCACAGGCTAAATAAACCTAGTTTTATGACTATTAAACCAGTTTTATATAACCAGTTTTATAAGTATAAAACCAGTAAACATATTTTAAATTATTTTTGTAGCTACTATCATTATAACACTCAAATTTCATTGTATTTCACTGTAGCTAGTATCATTCATACATAGCCAAGTTAGGGTGAGGTGTTGTTAAATGCATTATACAGTGTCTTAACCTCAGTGGTCCCAGTAAAACACATATTGTTTGTGTTAATCAAAGGTTTTGCAGTCAGACGTATAGCTCTAATACTGAATGTAGCTACTGGATAATTCATTTAACCTTGCCATGACTCAGTTTCTTTATCTATAAAGAAATGGTTAGAATAATCCTACAACGTGGCATTGATGTTAGGATTAGAGATAATGCAGGTAAAATGCCTGATAGGGTATGAGTTAGTAAGCAACAAGTGGTAGTAACAGTAGTAAGATGGTAGAGATAGTAATAATAGAACTAGTAGTAATATCATTATTTATTAAATATTACTTAATAATATTACTTAACATAAATTATATTATTGTTTAATGTTTTATTATTAAATATTATAATATCTATTAAAATTACTCACCATTTTCTTTCAGCTTTATCAAATTTTCTTTCAATTTCTCAATTTCTAGTTGAGCCTTCTCAAGTGCAGAATCTAAAAGAAAAAAAGAGCAATATATTTGTGTAAGGAGCAAATGATTAGCATAATAAATTTCAAATGACCTTCTGGAACACTTTCTTTCTGATGGTTGTCCTCTGAGTTTCTGCATAAATGTCACCTCCTCCAGGAAGCTTTCCCAGAGTCCCTTATTAATGTTCCTACTACATCTTAGGTTTCTTCCTACCCCTAATATTGTCTGATCATGTAATCTTTCCCTGTTTCCCTAACCAGATTCTATGCTAAAGAGTTTGGACCACTGTAAACAAAAGGAATAACTAAAAGTTTTTAAGCATGGTACTACAAATTTAGTAAAAAGAAATTACACCCATAAATACTTAAAATTAATGCCTGAAATTAATAATACTTAGAATTTCACCAGCTGTTCCTAGAAATAGCAAAACAGAAAAATTTCAGAAATAACTTTTGGTACTATTCAAGAATTGTATGAGGATTGCAGAATGGCATAGAGAAAGTATATGGGGCACTGGAGTCTATTGAATTTGTGTTCTCTAACCCAGGTTTTATCACTTTGCCTCCTGTGGTCTACTCATCACCAATGCTACAGCTGATAGGCCTCCTATAATGCAAGTTGAGGAATCTCCCAGAAGGGACCAACATGAATCTTACAAGAGATCATTCCCAATCACATAGAAAAGGTACATGAGGCAAAGTCCAGAGGAAACCAGGCACAAGCTTCCAAGAGTCATCTCTCAGCAGTCATACAGGATGGGCTTAATTTCTCCAGCAATGAAATTGACAATTCACATGAAAAGTCTGCCAAGAAAATTCATTACAGACTCAGCAGCCAAAGTTTTCATTGGGGGCTACTTCAGTCCTGGGTGTTCACTGGAAGGACTGATGCTGAAGCTGAAACTCCAATACTTTGGCCACCTCATGCGAAGAGTTGACTCACTGAAAAGACCCTGATGCTGGGAGGGATTGGGGCCAGGAGGAGAAGGGAACCACAGAGGATGAGATGGCTGGATGGCATCACCAACTCGATGGACATGAGTCTGAGTAAACTCTGGGAGTTGGTGATGGACAGGGGGGCCTGGCGTGCTGTGATTCATGGGGTCGCAAAGAGTCGGACATGACTGAGCGACTGAACTGAACTGAACTTACATAGACACCACCTTCTGCCTATAACATACCAAAATTCCAGACTCTCAGAAGGAAAGCAGGTTTTCAGCATAAACCACATTGTACAAACAGGTCAGGCACAGGTGAGCCACTATTATAAATTGGGGGAGGGAGGGAACCTTCTCCAAATCCAAGTTCTCAGATGCTAGCCAAGGGCTAACCTAACAAACAGGACTTTCTAA